>NC_035433.2:128597680-129327602 GCF_002127325.2 Helianthus annuus | reverse complement strand
TGCAGAATCACGTGGGTTTTTCAATTAGGGTTTCCTTATGACCTAATTACCATCCTAATTATGAATTTTAGTGACAGTTGTTACACATAATCGCCACCTTATGTCCGCATAATTAAGTTTCGGCACATGTAACATTTTCAAAACTTCCTTACTCTGTCATTATATTTCATTTAAAATTTTCTTTTACCTGCTTAATTATACCATTTCATGCACCAATAAGCTAAATCTACGTACCTCGGTCAATATGTCATATTACATACCTTGGTGCCAGCGTTAGACCGCATTTACAGATCATCCTTTCCAAGCAATCATGCCGACCTTACACATAACATACTGTTAGTTATCTTCACATACATACTTAAGCACATACTTACCTTGGCACCTACCCTTAGATCTTGATCGAGTCTCGGATTGTACGGGTCCTTGGTCACGAGAGCACACCGGTTTGAGTTCAAGTAGTTACCTCCTTCTACTTGATTCTCTCAAACTAGGGCTCTGATACCAACTTGAAACACCCTAACACGCTTTAACTGAAAAGACGCAGCGGAAATTCGTACCATAAAATTTTCTTTCATTAAAAACGTTTTGACCTACTAGCAAGTTCATTATGAAACACTTTCTTACATTATATGCATCTTTTGTACTCATTTACATAATAAAAGCATAACTTATAACTATCATTTTACATAATCAACATTCCCGTACAATCTATCTCGTGACTCGGTCTTTGATCGCTACGCCTCATGGTGATAATCTGCGATTTGTACAACCTGCACCCACCACATATATTCACAACGTTAGTATACGTTATATACGAGCAAGATTCTTAATCATGTAACCTCGTAACGTTCTATCCACATCTACTTTCCATCACATCATCCTTCTAGAACTATTCATTCCATCCGAGTGTCTAATCTTTGTCAAACTTCAATATAGCACCTGCACTACATTCATTCTCGAGGCATATTGTTAATAACATCAATACTTAAGTGTATTGAAACCACGTATGCATTACATACATAATTGTGTACATACATCCCTACTCACATACAAACTTACATACATAACTACATATAAACATACCTTCTCACATACATACGTACACACATAACTACCCACAACATACATACTCACATACATACATACATACTTAACTACATACAAACATACCTTCTCACATACATACATACATACTTAACTGCATACAAACATACCTTCTCACATACATACATACATAGATGACCACATACAAACGTACCATCTCACATACATACATACATACATACATACATACAAACATACATACATACATACATACATACATACATACATACATACATACATACATACATACATACATACATACATACATACATACATACATAGATGACTACATACAAACATACCATCTCACATACATACATACATGCATACATGACTACATACAAACATACCTTCATAAAACGGATCATAATTACACACGTGCATACCTTCAATCACACGTACATGTATTTACTTAATTACAATAACACATTCGTACATACGTACTGACTCGTATTCATGATTACTTATTAGCTTAAGCGTATTTGGAAGAAGTTAAATCAATACATACATACCCACATACTTAGTTCATTACCCCGCATACTCGCTCCCACAACCCGGTCTTACCCACACGTCATAAACACTTTTTAAATGCCCTTCGGGTATGATTCGGATCTTAAGAATGAGTTCCAAACTCATCCGTGACTTACCAAGCCTTTCGGTAGGGTTGAGGAACATTATGAAGACTTAACAAGGCTTAGAATGGGTCCACGGGGTTCGAATTCGAAGGAAAAACAAAGAATTTACAAACTTTACATTTGTTTTTGACCTCCACCGTAAGCTACGGTGGCCCCCAAAAGCCTACGGTAGCTTCAAACTGCCTTACGGCAGAAACAGAATTCCCAGCACCCACCGTAGCTTACGGTGGGCACCGTAAGCTACGGTGATGCCCAGTTCAGCCCCCATTTTAAATACTAAAACTCGCATAACTCGTTCGTTTTGCATCCGTTTCACTTGAAACCTGTTCCTAAACATCCGTAAAACAAGTCCTTACGTATTAGACTAAGAATCCTCATCCCGGGTCCTTAATCATTACTAGTTTTATTACCGTTACCTCACTTATTCTTATTTATTCGACCCGTTGGGTCCACAAACTACCTTTGACTATCTATATCAATACTTATCTTAATACATTCAATCATTTCATACCATACATAGCTTCCCTTCATTTATAGACAAGAAAGTCCTTATGTATACTAAGAAGTGAGTCAGAAGTCACTTACCTTAAGCGTTAATGTTCATGCTTGATTCCTCGCCTCCGCTTGACCCGTTAACCTTCCGTTCTTGAGTCCATGCTAATGTGATTCCTATCCTTTCATGTCATCACAATCACATTATAATTAGCATATTTGCTCATTCATACTAATATTCGTTTTTCCAACTCTTATCTACATTGACTTTCACTAGCACGCATACGACATGATTTGTCAACCACTTAGACCATATTAACGACATCATATTAATTTCATACATAATGTTGTATAACACATACAACTACATGATCACCTAGTCACATACACAATATACACAACCAATTTACACATACTTATGCTTTCATAACTCTACATTCGACAATCGCATTGTTGAACATTCACACACTCAAAATTATCATCTTACATAAGTACACGACATAACTCCAACATTATCACTTATCAATAAACTACGCATTTCACATTCGTACACATTCACTCTTAATCACCATAAATCAAGCGCATCAATTACATGGCGAGCATCGCATCATTGGAGCATAAGGTACAAGTTCCCAATGCATAATTTTTTTACCAAACCATACATTCAAATCCGAATTCTCATATGGACTCCACCTTAAGCGTACTTAACTTTTCATTTTGCTAACGGCTACACCATAAGCACCTTCTATACATAATTACCCACAACCTTCATAAAATTTCACAATTTTGCTCTCTTAGGCATTTTATCAAACACTTGGCGGGTGTATTGCTAACTAAACATTATGTACAAGCATTCTTTGCATATTCTTACTAACTCATATCAAGATCATCAAATTCCACTAGAATCATGTAATTTTCATACTATACCCATATTAACTGACAATTACTCGTTACATACAACATCGTACATCAATCTTACACAACTAATGAACATGCATGATTATCCATATCATCATCTTCACTACTACAAGTGGGTTTCATCCAAAATCATCAAATTACTTAGAATCTTGCATAGTTCATGTTCTATATTGTGATTCTAACACATCTACATGATCAATTTCATACAATTTCATGGATTGTCCATAACCCACTTCATAGCAAGATCATCAAATCATAAAATACAACTTACCACATGTTTGCTAGGGCTAGATCATCAAGAAAACGAGTTCATGCGTTCGATTCTTGCTCCATAACACCTTCAATTGCTGGATTTTCTTGTGGTTAGGGTTCACACCCCTTCTTCCCCCTTTCTCTTGTGCGACCGTACGCACACACACAACCTTGTGTGTGTGTTATTTTTGTTTTAATATATTAAGTTTCCTTTTTGGCCATCTTAGCCCCTCAAGTTTACCATACTTTCTTAGTTGCCACAAGATTCATTCCCTAACCTATTATTAGGTATTTAACTAGGTTTATTTACTTAGTTGTTGTATTTTATTTAATTACACATGGTAACCTACTAACGAATTTCATTATTCGACTTTTGGGGTGTTACATGTAACAAGAAAGAAGTTATATCTATATCTATACGAGGACGTATTTGGTGACAGGCACACACATTGACGACATTTTACATATATCAATATTGATATACTAGATTATTATTATAACTAGTGTGTCTTCTTTGATCTTGAGAGGGAAAGTATGTATGTATGTGTTCGAAAGATACATAGAATAAAGTGATAAAGTGAGAGACTATAGATGACAGTAGATGTTCACCTCACCGTTTCAGAAAACTCGTGGCTCGCAGCTCGTTCGAAACTCGCTCGAAAAAAGCTCGAAGAAAGCTCGGCTCGAAATTGGCTCGGTTTTTAACGAACCAGCTCGGCTCGGCTCGGTTTGTAAACGAGCCGAGCTCGAGCTTGGTCTGGCTCGGCTCGTGAGCTCGCGAGCTGGCTCGATAAGGTTTACATCCTTCATTTTTTTTGTCCCACATCGCTTAGAAAACAAAAACTAAGGGAGTATTTCCCCTATAAAAGAAGGTAAAGGCAATGTACAAATTGAGTTAACTATTTATACTTGCATATTTAGCCATATGGTTAAATTAAATGGCAATTATGTCCCTTAGTCTATGAAGAAATTAATTTCTAAGGGCTTTTTAAGTAGAAAATTGTGCGGTTTTTTGTTAGTTCGAGCTAGATCGAGCCGAGCCGAGCTAGCTCGAATTCTAATCGAGTCGAGCTCGAGCCTCAAATCTCAGCTCGATTTGAAATTCGAGCTCGAGCCGAGCCAGCTCGAATCGAGTTCGAGCCGAGCTCGAGCTGGGTCTAGCTCGGCTCGGCTCGTTTACAGCCCTATTGGCAAAAAATGAGATGGTCTTCGATGGAAAGGAGATTCCAATGCTGAAGTTGCTCGATTGGTTAAGGAAGATGCATACTTTTGGATGAAACATAGGGGCATAGGGCGAAGGTTAAGGATATGGAATGGGAATTAAATTTGTAGTTTTGGTTGTTCTTGATTCGTTGTCTTTTATTTTCCCGTTTTTATATTTTTGCCAACCGGAATTGTGCGCTTTGCCAACGCTAAAAAACATAGGCATAAAACTATATATATAAGGGTAGGGATCCTATACATTAATCCAGAAATGTGAGAAGTGTATTATAACACTATATAACACCATATAAACACCGTATACACTATGTAACACCATATAACACTATATAACACTATGTAACACTATATGACACTATATAACAATATATAACACTATACATCTATCATAGACATGCTATTAGACAAACTATAGTGTTATATTTGTTATATAGTGTTATATAGTGTTACATAGTGTTATATGGTGTTACATATTGTTATACGGTGTATATGGTGTTATATAGTGTTATATATAGTGTTGTAATACATTTCTCACACTTCTGAATTAATGTACAGGATCCTCTACATATATATAAAGTTAAAAGTAAATATAAAAAATGAAAATATGTTAAAAGTTAAAAATAAATATAAAATATATATATATATATATATATATATATATATATATATATATTAGTATAATAAAATATTAAAAAGCTATATGTTATTTTAAATTTAAAATTACTATTCATCTTCTTTCGAAAACATATAAAATAGTTGGATGCCTTGCCCGTCTTGCGGGGCGTTAAGCCGAATATTTCTTAGTTTCATAATATGTACGCATGCATTTTAGTTACTTGTGCATATTACTCATAACACGATCTCAAAAAAATTACATCGAGTCAACCAATTAAACCAAAACACTGCCATAGTTTTGCTAAAAAAATGGCAAGCCTGAGCTGGGGGCAAAATAGTAAATTATCAGAAACAATGAGCGAGTGTTAGACACCTGGTTGACAAAAAAGTTAGATTGAGTCAACCAAGTAAAATAAAAACTACTATAGTTTTGCAAAAAAAAAAAAAACGATGGCAAGACTACAGATTTTAACTGCGGGCAAAATCAAAAGTTTTTCAAAAGAGGGCAAAACCAAAATATTGTTTTGAACTGTGGCAAAATCATAAATTTTAGCTGGGGACAAAAGCATAATTTTATTTTGAACTGAGGGCAAAAGCGTAATTTTAAACTTATGGCGAAATCGTAATTTTTGAAAAGGGGGCAAAATCATATTTTTCAACTGAGAGCGAAATCGTAATTTTGAGCTTGAGAAAAAACTAAAACGATGAAAAGACTACAAATTTTAACTGGGGCAAAATTGTCATTTTTTAAATGAGAGCACACGTATAATTTTAAACCGAGGGCAAATTCGTAATTTTAAGTTGAAGGTAAAAGCATAAGTTTAGGGTGAGAGGGGCACTCCCCTCTTAGGGGAGTCCCCTCTCTTACACACACCCAATCAGGTTATGCCACGTCAACTCCCCTCTTAAACTCCCCTCACACCCTCAATTTGATGACGGCACTCCTCTCTTAATCTCTCTCATCATCTTCTCTCCCTCATCAACTCCCCTCTATCTCTCACCCAATCTTCTCTCTCTCTCTCTCTCCTCTCTTTCTATGCGGTGAACCCTCCCCGATCCCCCTCCCCGATTTGCCTCACCGCAGAGATGGCGACGGTGTTCCTGTTCGGGGACTTGGGTCACTGCCCCACTCCCCACATGATGCCCCGTATACCCTTATTTTGAACCGGAGGAAAATTATATTAAAAATGAAAAAAAAAAAAAAAAAAGATGGGGCAACCGCCCATTTTCCACCAATAAGGTGGCAGAAATATTGCCGCCATGTTATTTGTATATGTAAGTAAATGTGTTGCACAAACATCTGTAAAAAATACACTTATAATATCATATCCTGTATTTTTGGTATATACCATGAAGATAAACACATGCTTTTACTCATAAAAGGCCTAACAAAGTGAGATGCCACTTCATGCAATTAGGCTAGCTATCTAATTTGTTAACTTTATAGCACATGAGTTACATACGACTATTATGAATTAGTTACAATTGATATATGATTATTTTCTTTATCATCCCCCCTCATATTTATTCGATTCAAGCATATGTTAAGAGTGTTAGACGATCTTGACCCAATGCATTGTAGCTAAAGTCATATATATTTAATCTGTTCATACTTCATATTATTTACTAAATAACTTAAGACTCTGGGTCCAACTTGTTTAAACTACCTTGCCCAATACACATACTTCATATTATTTACTAAATAACTTAAGACTCTGGGTCCAACTTGTTTAAACTACCTTGCCCAATACCCTAAATGGGCCTAACAAAAAAAAAAAAAAAAAAAAAAAAAAAAACAGATTTTCTCTCTATTCTTCATATAAACAAGCAGATAATTTGGACTTGGGCCCAATACTTTTAAAAATCTTTTGAATATATTATAGCCCCACCCGTGTTGCGGGGCACTAAGCTGAATATTTATCTCTCATAACACGTACGTCTGTGTGTTCGGTTACTTGTACATACAAGTACTAGTCATAACACAATCTTAAAAAATACATCGAATAAAAACAAAACACTACCATACTTTTACTAAAAAAAAAAAAACTAAAATGATAGAAAGACTATAATTTTAAACTTGGAGCAAAATTGTAATTTTTCAAGACAAATGAGCGTGTTCCAGGCAGTCGCCTGACACAAATAAAAATTACATGGAGTCAACCAACTGAAACAAAACATCACCATAGTTTTGTAAAAAAAAAATAATAACGATGTCATGACTATAATTTTACACTAAGGGCAAAATTGTATTTTGACAAAGAAAAAAACAAAAACGACAGAAAAATTGTAAATTTAAACTGGGGGCAAAATCGTAATTTGGCTGGGAGAAAAAAAAACAAAATCAATGGCAAAACTGTAAATTTAAACGGAACAGAATCGTAATTTGACTGAACCAATGGGGAAGTGTCAGGCAGCTGCCTGACACTATTCCCACCATGTGATATGTAGTATATATAAATAGGTTAGCCGAAATATATAAACAGGCTCATCTATATCTATACATTATGATAAATAAAAACAAACTTTGGCCACTTGGCGTTCACTTAGACTATGAAGTGCAACATAGCAACCTCTTAATCCATTGTTATTGTGTATAGGAGAGAAAACACAAGGGTTTCATCACTACACATGGTTTAAGTATTTACTCACTGAATCTTGAATATTTATTTAAATTTTTCCTTAATTATGAACTAAAATTTGATATTAAAAACGTAATAGTCTCATTAACGTTAACATTAAAATCAAATATAATAACAATTTTTTCGACTCTAATTCAAATTCCGTAATTAATCATTTCCTTGTTACAAAATTTAATTTAAAATACGTAAGTATGTCCTTATATTTTTTTTTATCAAATTGTATATAACAAGAAATCATTTTCGAGTTTAATTTAAATCAAAATTTAGTAACTAATAATAAGTTTAAACCAAATTTTATTTAACTAAATAAGTTTAAACCAATTTTGATTTAATAAACATAATCATTCATTAACATTAAAATCAAAATTAGTAATGGAACATTTCTTTCATTTAAAATGTTATGTAAACATTTCTTTCAAGAGTGCTAAATAATATAATTTATTGTGAGAACATCTGTATAATACACAAGACTTAAACTGGTAATTTAAAACTGATATTCTCTTTATTCTTCATATACTTTACTAGATAAATTGCACTTAGGTCCAAAATATTTATATGACCTTGTCCCAATACATCATATGAGCTTAACCCAAATAAGAATACATTCTCGTAATTTTCAATTAAAAGAAAACTGATATGATTATTCTTCATTTCTTCATATATTTTACCAGAGAATTTGGACTTGGATCCAATGAGTTAAACGACCTTGACCCAATACATTTTTTTTGGAAGGAAACTTTCTCTGTACAAGACCGACTTGGTTTCCGGGGTCATGTCAAAGATATTCCCCCGTCAGCCCCGCTCTTACGGACGCAATGTTCGATCGGGCCCCGGCCGTTGCGCAAGCTAACTTCCGCCTGGAAACCATACTGCCCCCACACGAGAGACTCGCTGGGGTAACAACTGGGTAAAACCGGGTTGCCCTCAGGACCGCACCATGCCTCGGTAGGAACGATCCATCATTGGGACTCCCATCCCCTGTATGCCGCAGCCGGGAGTCGAACCGGCGACCTCCAAGGAGGAAGCCGGCCCAACTTAACCCAAGTGGGGATACCCAACTGGGCTAGGAGGCGGGATCTACCTTGACCCAATACATTATACGGGCTTAGCCCAAATAATAATTGTCGGCTCTTTATTTTCAACTAAAAGATATTTTCCTATTCTTCATATATTTTACTAGATCATTTGAACATGGCCCAATATGTTTAAATGCCACTCATCCAAATAATGATGGACCAAAGAATTATTTAAATGCCACTCATCCTAACAATGATGGACCAAAGAATTATTTTGGATGGTACAAACAAGTGGTTTAATTAAACTTTCAATTAGTGTGATTGAGAATTTACCTCAAAAATACACTAATTTTCTTTCAAGTGGGGTGCCTGTCCACCCAAGCCTTCACTTGGGTCCGCCTTTGGATCCAATACATTAAACGAGGTCGGTCCAAATAATAATTCAAGCTCATAATAATCCTAGCCCTAACCGTTATTATACTAAATTGTTGGTGCATACATCTGTCGACTTCGATTTGTATCGAGTCTTGTACTAGAGTGTTAGATCAGGGCACATTGTTCGAGAAAATAGGAGATTTAAGTGTGATTTAAAGGTGATTTCGCTTGAAGGAAGTAATTTCGCTTGAAATGACATTTGTCACTTTCAAGCGGAATCACAACAATTCTTATTCCGCTTGAAGCATGTTCAAGCGGAATCCCAACTCTATAAATAGGTCATTCAAGCGAAATCAGTTGTAATGTTTTGAGAATTTGGATACCGAGGTGCTGCCGGTTTATCCTGTGATTGTAATCAGTGTTATATCAATCAGATAGAAGTTTAAAGTGATTTGCAAGCTGTTTCGAAGTCTGTTTCTTAGTTTCCGCCTCTGAAACAGATTAAAACTTCTCTGAACGACTCGCTTGGGTCACGAACCGATCCTACAAGTGGTATCAGAGCTCAGGAAGAGGAGTTCTTGCCGATTCAGCTCAAAATTTCTGTTTTCTACACCTTCTTTTCAAAATTAACAAGTTTTTACGGTTAAAATCGGCTAATTTTCTCATATATTGTGTAAAACTGTGTTATAACAAATCCTTGAGAGTTTCAGGCTAAAATTCGGATTAAAAATGACTAAAATGGACCAAAGTTCTGATTCCGCTTGAACGAACATATTTGATTCCGCTCGAGCTTGTGATTTCGCTTGGCTAATTCCGCTTGAAATAGCCTGATTCCGCTTCAAAGTCGTTATTCCGCTTGAGATTTTCAATCGAAATCAGTGATTTCGCTTCAAGTCTGATTCCGTTTGAAAGTTGCTGGTGATTTGGCTTGAAATCGTAATCTCGCTTGAGTGATTCCGTTTGAGTGGGTATTCCGCTTGAAATTGGTTATTTCGCTTGAATCTGCAAGTTGGTGATTTCGCTTGAATTTGCTATTCCGCTTGATTAGTAATTTCGCTTGAAAAGTGCTGTTTTTGAAAAACGTGTTACCGAATCACGAATGAAGAATTTTATTACGCATTCGCCACATCTCCGACTACTCCGACTTCCATTGCTCAAAACATGAATTTGGAAAATGAGACTGGAAAATGCAAAAACCCCCGAAGCTAATGAGCATTGAGGAATATTACGGATGGAAAGATAGGTTTGAAAACTGGGTTCAAGCTAACCATCTGAGATCATGGGAGTGTATTTTGAAGAAGTATGTTCTACCACGTACAGATTTGCAAGTTGAAAAAGAAATCTCGGAATTCAATGATAAAGAACGTGACATGTACAAAGCTGAAAAGATGATGATTAGTCTACTTCAGCAAGCCATCAAAGAAGACATCTTTGTGTTGCTTCAATATGACAAAACTTCAAAATCAATTTGGGATGCTCTTAAAATCAAATTTGAGGGAAGTGAAAAGATTATTAAAAGTAAAAAGGCATTACTTAAGAAAGAATTTGATCTCTTCACCAGTTTGCCCGGGGAAGATACAAAGAAATTAATTGAAAGATATTGCCATTTAGTGAGATCCATGTCAATGTTAAGCATAACCAAAGATCGTGAAGAATGGGTCGACAAGTTAGCTGATGCTTCACCTCAAAAGGAGTGGGGTACTTACTTGATGATCTTAAAGAACACTGGAGTATATGATGGTTTGACGATTTCTCAGTTTATCGAGAAGATTGAGGGTCAAGATCTGGAACAGCAAAAGATTGCAAGGATGAGTAATCCAAGTGGTCAACAAGATGTGAAAATGTACTACAAAGGCAATGTTCAAGAGGTTGAAAGAAGTCCGAAGATTCAAACTGCGTTTAGTGCTGGAAATTCATCTGAAAATGTTGATCAAGGTTCAAACAACAGCAGTGGATTTTCTTCATATCTGAGTGTTAATCCCAAGAGTTCATCATCAAGTTTCCATTCTCAAAGTACAAAAAGTGGTGGTTGTGTGATACAGTGCAATATAGCTTTGAATCTTCCAGAGGGTCAAAGTTTCTCTGAAGAAATTGCAAAAGATCACATGTCTTTACTTGCAACTGTGCTACAATCTTATGAAGGTTTGGTTGCAGGGAGGATCAGAAATCCTATGCTGACAAAGGAGGATTACGATCAGATAGACGCTGAAGAGATGGAGCTCATGGACATCAAATGGTGTCTAGCTAGTGTCCTGAGAAGAGCTGAAAAATTCAAGATGATTACAGGAAGAAATGATTTTCTTGATGCACATGTTTCTACTTTAGGTTTTGATAAATCTAAAGTTACTTGTTTTCGATGCAGGGAGAAAGGTCATTTCAAGAGGGAATGCAAGAATAGAGAAGCAAATGAAGCAAAGAATCCATTTGGAAAAGATGATTACTACCGGAAAGCCATATATCAACAAGTTGGTCAACAACAACAATAAGAACCACAAGTGGCTCATGGTAGAAAAGTGATAGAAGATTCTTCAAAGAGAGCATGTTTAATGAATCAAGAAAATTTTAGCTGGGATAAATACATTTCATCTGACAACAAAGCATGCCTAATCAATCAAGATGATGAAAGGTTACCTGAAGGTTTTAGCTGGGATATGTTTGTGGATGAAAAAGGAGAATTTAAAGCTTTCATTGCTAAAATTGTGAAAGAACCAGATATGTTTACCGAGTGGTGAAAGCTATTGGTATTAGTGTGAAGAATGAAGAAGAAAAATCTGTCTCATCAGATGAAAGCTCACTAAGTTCAGATGAAAGTTCAGAAAGAGAAACTGTTTTTGATCAAACACCATCTGATTCTAGTTTTTCAGATGATAGTTCTGATAAGTCAATAAAGTTTGATCAATCACCAATTGATGACAGTGGTGATGATGAAGAAGAAAAACATATTAATGTTGCAAAAGCTCATCTCTCTCCTGAAATTTTTCATTTTTATTTTGCAGATCGCTTGGAGAAGCTGAAGGAGAGACGAGTAGCAAAAGAACAAAAGCAAATGAAGTCTGAAAGTACTGTTCAAAATGAAGAAGTTAAAATTGTCACTAAGGAGATTGTTGAAGCTGAGAAGGTGATTGAAGCTGAGAAAATCAGTGAAGCAGGAAAAATTGTGGAAGTCATCAAGCCTTGCTCAAAGTGTCTAGAATCTTGCAAAGAATGTGCAGCTAAAGATGAAAAGTTGGCTGAGCTTGAAAAGATGAAGGAACAATTACTGTTCAATCTCAATTACGTGAAGGAATCTTATGATGTATTGAATAGAACAGTAACTGGTCTTCAAAAAACAAATTCTGAGAGAGAAGACGCTTTGACAATGAAGAATGCAACAATGATGACGAAGCAAAAAGCTATAAACTATTACATTGAGGAATGTGCCAAGCTGAAACAAGAGTTGGAGACTAAGAAAATTGAGAATGAGAGAATCAGACGATTATTACAGAGTTATTCTAGTTATGATTATCTTATTGATCGAATTTATCCAACTGTTGCAGGTTTCGAAGCATTTCAGGATGAAAAGCCAAAGAAGAAGGATACTGGTAAGAAACCGAGTGTTAGCTATAACAAGTGTCCGCCTCCGATATGGGAAGGTTATTCTCCCAGAAAACCAAATGAGGAGCAAGTTCAAAAGGCAGTCAATATAAAACTGAAGTCTGATATAACCGATGAATTACCAGAAAACATTGATGTCACTTTCACATCGTCTGACACTGGTCATGAGTCTGAGTTAATAAAAAAGGTGGTCGATCAGGTGTTAGATACAGATGAGGTGTCTGAGTCAAAGTCTGAGTCTGGAGGTTCAAGTTCGTCAGTCAACAGTCCAAAATCGTCGGTTAAACGGGCTTACAGTAAAGATTTTTTGTTATCAAAATCAAATTTGAATGATGAAACATTCGAAGTAGCATATACTTTGAATGATTCTGACAAATTATATTCTGACAAAGAGTTTCCAATAAGAAGTGTTAGATTTGAAATGATCAAAAAGGTTTTCAAAATGACAGAAATCAATATTTCTGAAATAAAAGATTTAAATCTTACTGGAAAACCTAAAAAATATACTTCAAGGGTTCAACAACGATTAAACAAGAAAAAGGGTTACAATTCTGGTTCTGGTTTTCAAAAGAAACCAAACCATAATGGTAATTTCAAAAAGAAAGGTCTTGGTTTTATTCCATCAGAAAATGATAAAAATGGAAAAATTTCTAAAACAAATACAAAATTTGTTTCAGGAGGAAATGCTGACGAAGAACAGAAGAAACCATTCTGTAGACAATCGAACCAGGAGTTTCTTGCTGAGAAGAAGAGAATAGGGACTGGAGTTTTTCATCGAAAGGAGACTAGAACCTGTTACAAGTGCAATGAAGTTGGTCACATTGCATGGAACTGCACTTAAGCTACAAAGATAAAACAGGGAGTCTCTGAAAAACTAAAAGAAAAAATTGTCGATGTTGAACCACCAACTGAAAGGTTCAAAATTTTTGAAAATTCAACCTATGAAGTTGGTCAGTGTTCCAAGAAAATTTTTTACAAAAAGAGAGCCAAGGACAACCAAATGTGGGTTGTTAAGAAGTTTGATGAGAAAACTGGCAGTGATTCTGGTTCCACAAAGCCAGAAGAGCCACAAGTTGAGATTAAAGAAGAGAATTCATTGCCTTCAGTAGATGATGTTAATTTTCCATCTTTGAAGGATGAAAATGTTAAACAAAAACTTGGTAAGGTTGAGATCTCAAATCAATTCTATTATGATAAGAAGGAATTTGATGTTGAGAAAGCTTTTAATGGCAATGTGAAAAAGATTTTTGAGAAAATGGTCGAGGGAAAGGCCAAAGGGGTTAAAGATTTTTATGCTACAAAGAAAGCAACTTATAACCCAATTGAATCAGAGTTGAAATCACCCAAGGTTGGTCAGACTTGGGTGGAAATTCTTTTCCCTTAAAAAATCTGATTTGCCGGAGCTTCCAGGTTGATAAGTGTGAAGCAGGAATCGCATCTTTATTGGTAAAATGATTTTGTTTAGATGTGGTATTCCTGCAAGTGGTAAATCAGGGACATTAATTTGTACTTAATTTTCTTACAAGTGGTACAGAGGTTTGTTCTGACAAAGTGATTACTCAAGGTCATTAATTTGAACTTGATGTAATCCTCATATAAGTGGTTGAAAAACAAGGTGATGAATTGATCCCCGAACCTACAAGTTGTTAAAACAAAGTTTTTTTTCCCGGAAAAACCATTTTGATTAAAACAAACTTAAGTGTTTTGAAATCTAAATGGGAAAATAGTTTGTTGAAAAGGGGAGTTCTGATTGTTTATGCCAAGTGGATGGCTGTAACACCTCGAAATTTTGTGTCCAATAAATAAATGACACGTGTCGCATACGACAAAAGTATTGTAAACCCGGATTTAATTAAAGATATACGATAGGATTTTCGAATATGTCGACATGTTAATTTTATACCTCTGAGCGACTTCGTCATTTTAAATCCCAAGACCCTAAGCAAAAATTAATAAGCATCTAATATATCTTAATCCGGTAATTACTAATAATAATGGATGCCCAAGTTTACTAATATTGGATCCTAAGAAAATAATACAATTTAAATCTAGGTTCATGTATCCTACCCTTGATCAATCTCTTTACACTGCATAATGGGGTAGACATCTGATCAAGTATGGGTTAAAGGCAAGCCTCAGAAATTATATAATGCAAGTTGACCATTCAATCCTTGAAAGGTTATTTTTTTTGCCACTGTTAAGCGCTTACGGACTGTAAGGGTCCTGCCTTACGGACCGTAAGGGGGTGAAGGGGTAAAAATGTTTCCGCCATAGGCTTACAGACCGCAAGGGCCATGCCATACGGTCCGTAAGCGACGCCCAGCGACAGAAAGTTGGCTGTTGGCTGTTGTAAACGGTAAAACATTAATGTAAGGATCTTTCCAAAGATATGGGCGACCCCTAATCATCTCCTAGAACTAAGGGACAGTTGTTGATCATCAAGGAGCCCTTGTAGACCTTGTTGTGATGATCTTAATGATCTTCATTGCCTATAAAAGGCCACATTGTGCAACAAGTATTCCACACACCTTCATCTGCATTTGAGGACCACTTCTGGAGCTCAACTTCCTCTCAAGTGTTCCCTAATCAAGCTTAGGACTTCAGTAAGTGTTCTAATCCTTTCTAAATTGAGTTTGGCTTAGTTATTTAGCTAAAAATCAAACCGTCGTAATTACGGTTTGACTTCGAGACTAGTCAACAATGGCTCAGTCATATCTCGAACTAAAAGTAGTTATAAGTTGGTATTTATGTGGGTAATAAACCCTTAAAAGGGTTTCCCCCTGATCACCACACTAACTAGGTCAAAAGTCGAGTCAAACGTGTACTTAAAAAGTCAACAGGAAGTTTAAAATACGATTTATGCAAGATTAACAATGTAGAACACTTATAACCTGTTTTATCATTAATATAACTTGGTAATTAGTGTAAGGACATGTCTAAACATGTTCAGCTCGACAATTTATTATAAGGACCCGGTTCGGAACCGAAAGTCACTTAGTTGGACTTTCAGTTCTGACCCGTTATGGTATGTTTCAAAAATACCGTAGAGCCTTATTTGGACCAGATTACATGCTAGTATAACCCTCTGTGATTATACACCTCGGATCATGAGTTATCCAATTAAAATGCATGATTTCCGTTAATTACCCATATGTTGACCATTATGCCCTTATTGCCTTAAAACATGATTTTTGGAAATGTAAAAGAGTAGAAACTTTAATTACTGATATATAAACGTGTATGCAAAGTTTTACATCAATTTGAATTGTAGATTAAGAGTTATGCTCATCATCGCAAAATGAATGTTTTATGTTAATAAAATGGCGTAATTAGCGTATAGCCTAGTTAAGCCTACTTTTTGGTATCAAACTTAATACCCACTGATGTAATATATTATTTTGGGATTTTTAAATATTTTTAATTAATTTTAGACTGAGCATAACTAGTAGTCGTAGGCTTAATCCGATAATTGTCGGTTTTGCCCTTACGGACCATAAAATGAGTTTTACATATCTAAACGACTTCAAACCTTTTGCTACTAATCACATATGATAAATAGATTATTTTAAGCCTTCTGGAAATATAAAAATATCAGATTTAAGTATAGAACCCGGAAAATGGCCTTAAATCGCCTTATTAAGCGTTTTTAACGCAAAGTATGTGACAAAATTATGTTGGACATACCCGGGTTAATACCTACTGATATAAGAAGCAAATTATAATATTTTAACAGTAAGCAAAGGTTGATAAACTCAGACTCCAGTTTTGAGCTTTTCGGCTTATGTGAAATTACCAAAATACCCCTACGGGGCCTAGTTGGTGTTTAAACACGTTTCGGCCATAATGAAAGGCATCTTACTGATGTCACAACATATTTAATGCATAATTAACTTAGGAGACCTGTCTATAGCTCTCATGAATACCTTTCACGCTTATTACGCGTACGGTTCGGGTTATGTAACAAGTTTACATAAATTGGCCGAGACGGGTCAACCCTTAACGTTTTGTCTCAAAATCCAGAATGTGAATAATAAACCCATATTGAACAAGTCTTCAAACTTGTCGGGTCTAAATCACATTCTATCCGGTCTTCGCTTAATCGTGCGTACGAACCGTATCTTTGAAACTAGCCGGTCTAAGCTTAAGCTTAATTAAAGACCCGTTAGGATTCTAATAGGTTATTATAAAAACCTTCGTTCCAGATTAGGAGGACCAGTAAAAGCTACTTGCAATTTGCTTATTGTGATATATACTTTGCTCAGGTAAATACTTTTGACTTATTTTCCGTTATACGGGCTTGGGTTACGGTATTTAAAATACCGCTTGGTCGGGCAATTGACCCCAACTCGTTAGTAGTTGGGTATTATCAATGTGACCCGTTTAAAAATTTGTTTTGTTGGCTTTACGCCTTTGGGGGCTTAATGACCATGTCCTGGATATCCTTGGCAGCATTTTACGAAATGGCCATGACCCCGACATCCGGGTGTAGGCGTACACCCGGCATTATGTCCATGACTATAAAGGTATAGCTGTTGGTTTTCCCGCCACGGTTTTATACTATGTGGTGTGTCTATTAAACTTTAACCCGGCACGACCCGGGCGACCAAACGCATAGTAAACATGTAATTCTTTACAAGATTTAATTATAAATTATCCCAAGTTATAAAGAGTTTGTGCCTTGTGCATTCAAATCAATTTTATTAAACATTTTACCAAAGTGTCGGTTGAATGTATTTACCAGTGTAAACTGACGTATTTTCCCAAAAAGATTAAATGCAGGTACTAAACGTAATTGGCTGGCTATGTCTCCTTAGCATC
The DNA here is from genome assembly GCF_002127325.2 of Helianthus annuus. NCBI lineage: Eukaryota > Viridiplantae > Streptophyta > Magnoliopsida > Asterales > Asteraceae > Helianthus > Helianthus annuus. The sequence goes on along the minus strand of NC_035433.2, from coordinate 129,309,923 downwards.
TTAAAGAGTCTCGCAAGCTTAAGGATGCCTTCGTCTGTCGAACAATACTTTTATTATTATTATTGATCCCCTGTGGATTTTATTTCAACAATGGTGATACTTCGATATTACAATAAATGTTGAAATATATTTATCTTTATGCTTCCGCTGTGCATTCATATAATTGTGTGGTTTGACTATTTTGTTGCCAACTACGTCATGATAATCCCCCACCGGGCCCACCGGTGAGACACATGGAAATCGGGGTGTGACAGGTTGGTATCAGAGCCAACACTGAGTGAATTAAACACTAGCCTTTGTGTTTAATCTCAGTTACACAATTGTACATACTTGAGTCTAGAAAAGAACATAGGACAAATTCGAATTTGTTATTCCAGTTTGTCTTTTTATTGTTTATTGTTATTTAAAGTTTTGAAAGCAGGAATATGCCACCTGCAATCAGACGAGGAAGAGGAGGAAGAGGAAAGGGGACGATCATTACTCACAATGATCACGAGGCTGGACCTTCGAACATGCAGGCTCCTTCCAGTACAAGGAGTGAAGAACCACAGAGACGAAGAAGAAACCTCTTTGAGCCTGCGAGACATTCTACCTCGCATAGCTCAACACCCTCATACCGTCATTCATTTGGACCAGATTCGGAAAATAACCCCAATAACCCTCAACCTTCCTATATACCTCTCCAGCGTTCGGTATCGCACCGTGCCTTTGGCAATCCTACTCCTTACTTCCAGGGTCAGTTCAACCCGGCTGACTATATTCAAGAACCAGCGGGCTTTAACCCGTTGGGGCCAGGAGATCACTTCTCCGAGGATAATGCAGAAGATATGGACGAGGATACGGATCCCATAGAGCCTGCGCGCGGTACTCCCACGCACCCTATCGAGATCTCTGATGGATCTTCTTTTCATGGTACACCTTATCAAGGACTAGATAGCTTCCAGGCGTTATTCAACCAGCATGAGTGGTACTTTACGCCCTCCCATCAGACATCACAACATCAGCAACAGCAACAACAAGATCCTTCTGAGGATTCGCGGTTCGTGGCAGTCACGCCACCGCCGCCGCCACCGGTTCAACCAGTAATTCCAGATCCGCCAAGGCGTAGAAGATCAGGCGCACGGATGTCTACCCGAGGAGGGGAATTCCATTTCAGCGCTCCCCGCCACTCGAGTGCTAGTCACTTTCCGTCAGTACCTGAAGAAGAACCACATTTAGGGGAACCTTCTGGTCACCCTGCAGAGGTGAATTCTACACCAGTTGCACCACCTCCGCCACCATTCGGATATGACAATCCGATACCAGCGTACGACGCTTCCACGGCGTACAATCTGTTTGAGCAGCCGACTCACACGCACTACAACTATAATTATGATGCCGATCCATATGTGGTAGTGGCTAATTACAATGCTCTTCATGGAACCTCTTGGAGACCAGATTACTCAGCTCATGGGTATCTAATACCTCCTAGGCTCCGGTTCAACAACCGTCGCAGCAGCCACGTTTTTCTCCACCGGAGCAAGAAGCAATACTCCACCGTTTAAATCGTGTGGAACGAGACTTCGAACAAAAACGAAAGAGTAATCGTGGATTTCTCAAGGGACTAGTGAACCTGCTAAAAGGGAGGAAGAAACGAGATCATTAGTCTCCTGATGTATTGTTGTATTACTATTACAATTTAGTCCCTGCGTGGACATTTATCGTATTTCAGTCCCTACGTGGACTTATCTTTTAGTCCCTGCGCGGACATCTATCTTGTATTGGTCCCTGCGTGGACTTGTTTCTCTATAAACCTCTGCGTAGGTAATTATTTAAGTGTTTTGCAACTTCGATCTAAATCCAGCTCATAAAAACCATTTTGATTAAAACAAACTTAAGTGTTTTGAAATCTAAATGGGAAAATAGTTTGTTGAAAAGGGGAGTTCTGATTGTTTATGCCAAGTGGATGGCGAATTGAAGCGATTCGATATCAGTTGTCATATTTTTTGTATAGTTTGTTTTCAAATTTCTTTAAATGTGTTTGCATTTTAGGGGGAGTAAGAAATTTCAGAAAATCCAAAAACATTAGAAAATTTGAAAAATCCAAAAACATGATAAAATTCAAAATGAGTTTTGTTGTACAAAAGAGGAAATGATAGTACATCAGTGGACTATCACAACATGCTAAAGAATTGGATAGTTAAAATGTGATAAACGGTCTCACTGATGATATGCAAGTAGGCTTTTGCACATTTAGTAGATTGTGACGAGATATAAACCTAAATTCAAACTTGCTTATCTCGTGGGTAACATTTCTTGGATATATGGGTAACCCCTGAAATCTTGTTTAAAAGGTCCCTCTTTCTGAGATACTAGGTCTTTATACTCAGTGATATCTGGGGTATTATTCCGGGACTTCTGATTTTGCGGAAGCAATGGCCTAGTCCCCGTACAATACTTTCTGAAATTGCTTGAAATATAGCGTCGCCCTCAGCATAAAAAAATGATGAAACATTGAAAAATACTAATCATGTGTTGTTGAAGAAAAGATCCTCTAAAGGGGACACACCAAAAGTCGAACCATCATCTCTCTGCTGAACGGAAGTTCTGACCTGAGCTCTCAGGGTTTCGCACCTAACCCCTTACATATATCATCTAGGTATACTCACCTGTAAGACTGAATATTGGGATCTGGATACGGGAGTATATTCAAGTGGTGGGACACGTGGATAAGTTTAAGTCATTAAAACATTAATATCGTATCTCGAAATAGTTAAACTTTTGTGAAAATTTAAGTGGACCAGTATACTGACAATCTAAGTGAATTGTTTAGAACTTAAAATGAAATGAAGCTTAACGGTGTTGATGATTTGTCTCATAAACTGATATGATCCTCTTACACAAACTCACAAAAATATTGTCTGTAAATATTTTCTTTACTGCATTTCAGTTAAACTCAAAAATCCAAAAAGATTTTCAGTGTGTTTTAGCATAAATTTTGTAAAATTTAAAAAGATTTTCGACAGCTGATATTGAAAAGCTGATTTTCAAAATTCCAAGTGCTAAACATGATGACTATTTTGTGAGGGGGAGTCTGTTTAAATCTAAAAATGTTTGAATATTCTTCTGCAAGTGGTCACAGATATTCTAGTTGTTTTGAATAGGAGAGTCTGTGTTGGTGCATACATCTTAATATTAAATTGTTAAAATTTATGGAACTTATGTTTATGGAAGAGACTGTGCAGGTTTGAGTAAGAGCTGGGTTAATCGATCCTGAGAAGCTTGTGATTGAAGAGAGCCAGGTTTCGATACCTGAGTATAATGAGAACCAGATTATGATCCTGAAGCTGATGATGCTAGCACATCGAAAGGGGGAGTCTGAAGTCATTCGAGAGAAAGATTAGATCGAAGGGAGCATGTTGGTGCTGATTGAAAGAGTTAAACCCAAAGACTGATAAAGATTGAAGATGAGAAGACTCGACACTGAAAACTCGTCAACATCTGGGGGGGAGTCTGTTGGTGCATACATATGTCGACTTCGTCTTGTATCGAGTCTTGTACTAGAGTGTTAGATCAGGGCACATTGTTCGAGAAAATAGGAGATTTAAGTGTGATTTAAAGGTGATTTTGCTTGAAGGAAGTAATTTCACTTGAAATGACATTTGTCACTTTCAAGCGGAATCACAACAATTCTTATTCCGCTTGAAGCATGGTCAAGCGGAATCCCAACTCTATAAATAGGTCATTCAAGCGAAATCAGTTGTAATGTTTTGAGAATTTGGATACCGTGGTGCTGCCGGTTTATCCTGTGATTGTAATCAGTGTTATATCAATCAGATAGAAGTTTAAAGTGATTTGCAAGCTGTTTCGAAGTCTGTTTCATAGTTTCCGCCTCTGAAACAGATTAAAACTTCTCTGAACGACTCGTTTGGGTCACGAACCGATCCTACATAAATGATTCTAAAGAATGTCATGCATCAATATATTCAAGCTCATAATAATCTTAATCCTAATCGTTATTATACTAAATGGTTCCAAAGAAAGTCATGTGTCAATATCATATAATCTCTCAAAAAATTGGTTTAAGTTAAAATTGATTTATTGTAATTTTTTACTAAATGATTCCAAAGAATGTCACGTGTCAATATCATATTATCTCTAAAAAAATTGGTTTAAGTTAAAATTGATTTATTGTAATTTTTAAATAGATTAATATCATAAAACAAAAACATTAGCTCTATATTCAAGAATGTTAAAAAAATTTGAGCCCCCTGACGAGATAAAAAAAAGTAAAAACCCATAATACTTAATTTGTGTTTGATTGTTTGAAGTTTGAACCTTTTAAAATTAAGTGAGTCATTTTACTATTAGTTATTTAATTTGGGTTTAAATTTTGGGTCTTAGAAAATGGTTTTATATCCAAATATTACAAAATATTGGCTAGTTAAAACTAAATATACAGCTTTTTTAATATAAAATTTAGAAATTTTGTGTTTCCTTAGGTTTTTGGCCCTAAACCGTCGTCTACCTGGCCGAGTAAAACATTATTTATTTTAAAATCTTTATCTTAATAATTTATAATGAGAATGATATTTTTGAGTTACAGCTTATCAAAAAAAAGTTTTTATGAAGTTCTTTTAAATTATATGTAAAATGATGAAAATATATATTATATAGTGTAAGGCTTATATGGAACATAAAAAACAATTTTACCGACGTAGTTTTTATCAGGTGCAAGGGATGATGTGCAAGCATCCTATGGATACATTATAAGACCACCCGTAATGGATGCCTAAAAGGGGTTTTTTGTGCTCAATATTGCCCAATCACGCCAAAGGGCCACTACGTATGGGCGTGTTTGGCGATTTTTTTGTTATGGCGTGTTATAAATCATGCTGGTGGGGCTTTTTCTTGGCCAATCATATTTGAGCTTCCTTTTTTTGCCAATAAGATTTTTTAAATGTTTTTTTTATTTTATTTTATTACAAACATAATGCCCCACTACACCCCTTTTGTAAAAACACCCAATAATGCTCCATTGCTGACTGGGCTGCCACATGGCGCAAAACGCCCTAAGGTGGGGCATTATTCACCTCAATGACTACGCATGGTCTAACAGACATATTTCTTTAAGTGTAAGTAGGGGTTAAGTAGCATAAAAATGATTGTGGAGATAACATGTGACACTCCTTATAGATAGAATGAAAGAGTATTTTGATCCTAAAACGCAAACTACCACCCTTTTGTTTTCTCAAAATAAATTGTACAAAAAATATTAGCATAGAAATTTAGTACAAAAATATTAGCAAAAAAAAAAAAAAAATCCAGTACAAAAAATAAAGCACAAAATAAACCCAGCTCAAAAAATATAGCACAAAAAATCAGTATAAAAAATTTAACACAAAAAAATGTAGGGGTATTGGATTTTAATAATCCCAAGTTTCACTGATTGGCCGGTAATAATCCCAACTTCAAAAATTGCCTACAACAGTCCCAACTTATAAGATTTTAGCCACCAATGATCTTTGTCTAACTGGGTTATAACCCAGTTAGTTTTTTGAAGTTTTGAGCGGCGGAGAAGGTCACTAGAGGTTGGAGATGACAAGTGGTGGTCTCCTTTGGTGGTTTCAGGGGTAAAGAAGGTCGTCGGAATAAGTTGCAGGTCACCGGAGTTGCGTAGATGGTGGAAATTTTAAACTTTTGAGAAGCGGAGAAGATTACAGGAGGTCGGGGATGATTGGTGGTGGTCTCATTTGGTGGTTTCAGAGGTAAAACGGGTCGCCGGAATAAGTTGCAGGTCACCAGCCCAACAAGGTTATAACCCAGTTAGACAAGGATCATTGGTGGCCAAAATCTTACAAGTTGGGACTGTTGTATGCAATTTTTGAAGTTGGGATTATTACCGGCCAATTAGTGAAACTTAGGATTATTAAAATCCAATACCCCAAAAATGTAGCACAAAAATGTTATACAACATAGGAATCTAGGGCATTTTTTTGGTTTTTTTAGATCTTATATTTATATAGCAATATGGTGCTCAAGTTAAAGATAAAAAGATGTTTGATTTAATAGTGCAATTTTCTTTGTAAAAATAATGTTGTATGAAAAAGTTATGAATGTTTAAAAAAATAAGAGGAATATGCATATGTCTTGCATGTGTAGAGAGAAAGTCTGCTATTACAAAAATAGTCTTACACCCATCTTTTTTTTCCTATATTTTTATCTTAACCATTGATTTAAAAAATGGAAGATTATAAGATTCATTTTTATCCTAGTTAGAGAAAATCAGCTTTTTAATTGATTTGACCCTCTGTGTAAGTAGTAGCACATGTTCATGGTGAACATTTAGAAAACCAATTGATTATTTTGTTATTGAAGTCCATTTGTTGAAAGATAACAAAATCTGAATTAACTATATAAATTAATAGACCCCCCCCCCCCCCCCTCTTTTTTTATAAATAAACACTTTGAGTTATTTAATTCCTATAAATCTATAATGCAATTTTGGACTCAATATGCCAACATGTTTATGCGACCTTGACCCAGTACATTATGGGCTTAGCCTAAACAAGCAGTTCAGAATTTTAGGCCCATAATTTGCAATCAAAAGAAGCTTTCGGGACCGACTCTTTCTCTGAGAAATCGTCAATTGTAAAGGGCTGTAGGGTGACCGGAAAATGGCTGCGGCGCGTGTGGTGGCGGGGAGTGGACTGGTGAAGTTACCTCCGGTGACTTTCGTGACCGGAAACGCCAAAAAGCTCGAAGAAGTTAAAGTTATTTTAGGGCAATCAATCCCCTTTCAGTCCCTTAAACTCGACTGTACGTATATTGTTCACTTATAATCATCACCCAACCCAACCCAACCCAACATTTTTTGTTTATGTTATGGTTGATTGATAACAGTGCCGGAATTGCAAGGCGACCCAGAAGATATTGCCAAAGAGAAAGCTCGTTTGGCTGCTAATCAGGTCCACTCTTATTCTATAATTTCTATTAATAATTATTCATCAAAGTTTTAGTTTTTATAATATGGAATGTGTGTGTGTTTGTAGGTGAAAGGGCCAGTGCTGGTTGAGGACACTTGTCTTTGTTTTAATGCTCTTAAGGGACTCCCTGGTTAGTTACATACATTCAAATTATTAGAGTTGATCTGAAGATCAATTAACTGATAAAATATCATTTGTTGTTTTGTTTGTTTGCAGGGCCTTACATGTAAGTCTCCATTGGCTGCACTTGTTTATTTGTTTTGGTTCTTCTTAAGGTGAGATGTTTTATGGCTTCCTGTCGTTTATAAAAGCGTTAAGACATAAATCATAATCCCATCGATTATGTAGTTGAGATTTTTTTGGGTTTGACCAATTCTGTGTTGTAAAAAGCGTGCCAAGGCGAAGGGATGAGATCTGTACATGAGGCTATGAGCCTTGAAGCATTCAGACGGAGGCGCGTGTAGATTGATAGAAAACCAAAGCACATAGTGTGATCTATGTTGTCAAAAGCCCAAGGCACATGGGCCGAGTCCGGAGCCTAGGCGCTTGGGTTTTTTAAACCAGGTGCATAGTATAAAATACCATTTTTAGGGTTTAGGCTTTTAACGGATAGTTTAGGATGTTTTAGGTTGACTTCAGGCTTATTTAGGGGTTTTAGACAACTTTTGGCCTGAATCTGCGCCTTTCTTGCGCAACCCATTTGCTGTGCCGCACTGCGCTTCTGCGCCTAGGCGCGTGCCTTGTGTGCTTTTGACAACATAGAGTGAGATTCTGTGTTCTTTCTCTTTCACGTACGTGAGGCAAGTACCTTTACATCTAACCTTGGGCTCTTGGCTCCGGGACCTATTTCTATATAGAACCGGGGGGTCGAAAACGTATATACCCAAAAAATTCTATATAAAAGCTACATACATAACACTACTAAGCGAAAAGTTCGGGGGGTCGGGCGCCCCCCCGCCCCCTTCTAACCTACGCCCCTGATCACCTTACCCATTATGCAATTGCTAAGGTAAAGGTTGGAATGTTTTTGGAACGAGAGAAATGCTTTGAATAGTTGAAGAAAAGAATAAATAATCCATGAATAACTCCGTAAGGTTCAACAACTAAAACATCCAAAGAAAACCAAAAGACTTTAATAAATAACTAGTTACGTTTAATAAATGAAAGTTCCCTAAATACTCTAGATTTCTTTGCTCTTGATTGCTTGATGTCCCTAGAAATATGTCGCTAAGATTCTAAAAAAATGAACAAAATCACAATTTGAGCCAACCCTAATGGATGGATAAACAAGAGAACTATAATGATAAATAACAAGCACTAACCAAACAATGATGTAATAAATGATCAATTATGTTAACCTACAATCCAGTTACTTCTTAAAGTAGATTATTGATGTAATCATAGTTATTAAAAGCCAACGCCTCTTGCGCCTAGGCCCAATTTCCTAGCAAGGCGAGGCGATTGCGCCTTAAGTCAAGGCAATTGCGCTTTAATTCTCCAAGTGATGGTTCATGCGCATATTCCAGTGAGATTCCTAGATTCTAGAGAGTTTCTAGCCAAATTCTTTAAATTCTGGCAAGATTCCAGCTAGATTTCCTACTTTTATCTAACGAAAACTATTTTTCTACACTTATAAACAAGCATTTATAACTTTGGGTACTAAATAGACGATATAAAATGTTATATAATAGCTTTAGTTTTATTTTATTTGAAGAATAGTATTAACTTTCTATTATATAAAAATATTTTAAGTTTTTTTGTTGTGCGCTTTTTTTTTTCTCAGGCCCGCGCTTTTTTTGCGCCTTGCGCCTAGGCCATAGGCGAGACCTATGCGCCTTGAGTGCGCCTAACGCCTTTAATAACTATGGATGTAATATTATGTTACTTGGTTTGTTTTTTTTAATTTCCTACGACCAAGGCATTTAGAGTTTTGACTTACTAAGACAATAATTATTGTACCTTTGGCTTTTACATTTTTTGGGTCGTTGGTAATTTGTTTTCTCGCGGCGTTTTGAACTATCATCCTTCACAATTTACATGCTATTTAGAAGGACTCATCATTCATCATTAGAAGATTAAAGTAATTATGAAAATTATATATTTAAGATTTTTGTTAAGATAAGTGATTTTTTATGTATTTATACAAAATCTCTAGATTTTGATCAAATTTGGACCATTCTTTCATTAACGTTTATACTTTGTTGCTGGTGTTACGGCCGATCCATAGCAAATGGTTTCTCCAAAAGCTTGGTCACGAAGGTACTTGAACTAACTTTTATTCCAAATTAAATCTCATTCTTGAGCTCTATTAATATCATGTTTGCTATATACTTTAATCGCTTTTGTAGGTCTAAACAATATGTTGATGGCTTATGAAGATAAATCTGCGTATGCTCTCTGTATATTTTCTCTTGCTATAGGGCCGGATTCTGAACCCCTTACATTTGTGGGAAAGACCCCGGTACGGTTAATTTTATTCATGTTGTGTTTTACGGTATTAGACAGTTTTAATTGATCTTTTGTGGTTTGAAATGCGATTTACGTATATTTATGAATGGTCCTTGTAGGTGTTGTCACTTGATTCGTATTTTACATAATTTAACGCACTTTTGTACTCTTTTAGGGGAAGATTGTTCCTGCAAGAGGACCGAACGACTTTGGATGGGATCCCGTCTTCCAACCTGATGGCTACGAACAAACGTAATCCCGTATCTGTGTTTATTTTTAAAGTATAATCTTCATTGGAGTTGGCAATATTGACCAATTTACTTATCAACGGGTTGGTTTCTGTTGTTTTTGTCATTTCAAACATGTCAAATAAGTTGAAAGACACTCTGACTCTATTTGTAATGCGTACAACCTCCTAAATTGTTTTTGTTTATAGATATAGATAATTTCATGTAATAATACAGTTTTTGCAAGCATAATTAACACGTATATCGTTTATAAATTTTTAAAAAATGTACGAAGTTGTTTGCAGGAAACATGGCATGGACTGTTACGACTTTTGACCCATACTAAAAAAGGTCCATTTGAACTAGAGCCTGTTTTGACCCGTTAGCCAGCTTGCTTTACTTGGGCATATTGCCACCTCTAATCCCATGATATTTCTGCTTGCATGCATAATTATTGATCATATGACCGAATATTGAATTAATATTATGCCGTTTGTTGTTTCAGTTATGCTGAAATGCCCAAGGAAGAAAAGAATAAGATATCTCATCGCTCAAGAGCTCTTGCATTGGTAAAATCCCACTTTGCAGAGGCCGGGTATGTGTTCGATATATAAGTCAGAAGTTATATCGATCGGTGTATCTCATTTTGGATTCATATTCTACATTTAACATTGTAACTCTAGATGGTAGTTTGTGGGTGTCTCTTATCAATTTGCATTACCTGAAGTTGAAAGATTTTAATATGTTACTTTGGAAACACCTGACTTTGCCTTCTCTTTTCTTAAATTTCAAAAAAAAAAAAAAAAAAAAAAAAATTTAAAAAAAAAAAAAAAAAAAAAAAAAAACCCTTGATGCTTTATATATAATAAGATAACCGTATTATTACAATATTAATCGTGTGTGTGAAAACTGAAATAACACCATGAGGTTTTTTATACATTTTGAATACTTTCGATGTCGTAGCTAGTGTTTTTAGTTTCTTGTAATCGAGCTGTTAGAATCAAAGGATAACCTAAGTTGAAATTGCCGTTAGTAAAAAGAAACATGCAACAGTCTTTGAAGAGCCGAGCCGGACCTGAGCTAGACTAACCTTGAGCTTGGCTCGTGTGTAATTTTTACAAATGTGACTAATTTTACAAAGTCGAGCTTGACTTATTATTTATTATATTTATATATAGCTTAATATATATTATTATATTGTCATAATTATATACCACCGACACCCCGGTTTTGGTGTGACTCATTTGGCACCTTATCATTGGTGAGTTGTACATTGGCTGGACAAAGTTGCAACTTTGTCTATATCTTCTAGGCACCCAAAGGACTAAAATTAACTGTGTTGTACTAGTCTTTAGAGTCACATTTTGAGCCACATTTGTGGTTGTGATCAAGGGCGGACCTAGCATGTTACTAGGGGTAGCCCCCGCTACCCCTTGACGCTCCGGCGGTACGGTAGTATAAATTTTGGAAAATTTTGACGTTTTTTCGATTTCGTTATCCCTTTTTATATGAAACGTTGCCCTTGTAAAGATTTTTTTAAATCCGCCACTGGTTGTGATTGGCATCTGGATCAGTTCGACTAGTACCTTGTGCATGAGTGAGTTGTTCAATGGGGCAGATGGACTGTTTATATGTTAAATGTAAACACCCTAAAGTCAGAAGGCCTAAATCATGAGAAACTTCACATGGAGGGCCACACCTTATTTCATTCATAGTAACACCCCATTGGAAATTCATGTGAGCAGTCTATTATCATATGGTGTTTGGTTTGTTGCCAAAAATGACTACGGATTTAGGAATTGGTATTGGAATTTTCCTTGCACACCAATTTAGGGATGGCTTTTTCTTAAATATAATGCCTGTCGAGGCAAGAGCAAGGTTGTAAGAATCACTTGGCGCCGGTCAGCCGGTGAGATACCGATTATCGGATTGGGATTTTATATGTATATACACACATTTTTATGTATTTTTTAAGTTGACATGTTTTAACACCTTATTTGACACATACTTTCAAGTATATAGGATTAATTGCCGGAATTTACAGGGTTTGGTCAAGAATTTGGCCGGAATCGCTAAACTATCACCGATTTTTGACCAATTAGGAGTGTATTTGACCACTGTTGACCGCCTACTGATTAATCGACCGATTAGATAAAAATTACTCGGTGAACCTAGGACTAGCGATTAATCAGCGACTAATCGGAGGGTAGTTGGGATTTTTACAACCATTGGCAGGAGTGCTTGATTATGTAAACTTGTTCGGTTCGCTGATTTCGCTAATGTATTGGAGATCCCCCTTTATAGGTTAGATGGTTAAAAATTGAGTTGTGATTCTCATACCTTGAAACTCGATCTAAAACTAATTGACTTCACATATTCGAAATACCAAACACTCATGTACAATTGTTTTAAAATAATAGTACTTTCAAGTTTCTTTTCAAGATCTATGCGGAGAATTGGCTGGATATACAAGTCTCACCGACAAGTAGAATAACATGTAAAAACAGTTTGGGGTTAAAATTCTTGTTGACCCACTCAGATTTTTGGAGGGAGAACTTTGTACTATAAAGTATTAAAGTGGCTACTATTTAAATTACAAAACCTGGAAGGAGGATCCAATGCTCTTTAATGTTTTTGAGACAAGATCATTACAAGTTTTGACAAAAAAAAAGTAATAATATATAAATTAATAGAAGTGTTTGAACCCTTTTGGTGGTAGTAAAGAAGACATGATTATTCAAGAAACCAAAATCATGACCACACCAACCTCTGTTTCAAAGAGGAAAAGCTGGAACAAGACGATTCTTGTCTTGGCACACGACAAGCCAACGCTTCCATCATTTTGTAATGCTTATGTTTTTCCCCTCTATTTACTTGGCAATAGTTTCTATATATAATGCTCTAAATTTTAAATGTGATATATGATACGGGGTTTTAGCGGATTCCATTTATGTCTCAGTATAGGTAATTTCTTTCATACACTACGAATAATTAATTATTTATATGGTTCTCGCAGTTCACTGCTTAAAAACTGCTTTTGTATTGAGCGCGTCTCTAAATTCCAAATCATAAAAAGTAAAACCTGTCTTTCCATTTAGTGAACCAAGTAGCTTCGACATTACAACTTGTATCTGACTCAAGAACCCAAAATTACACTTGAAAAAATAAAAAGAAAGCCGAAGAAATCCAATTTTGTGACCTAAAACCAATATACCTAGTGGCTAGTTAGATCTAAAACACAAACCACACTGTGAACAACACTTCGGTCTTGGCCGAGGTTGCACGACACACAACAACATGGTGACGAAAGGAGTGTGTGAATAAAACACACTCCTCGTAAACTTGCCCGTAATATGGCAACGGAAATGGATCAAAACGGACAGATATGTGGAAAGTGAAACCAACACACTAAAAACATAAAAAAAAAAAAAAAAAAAAAAAAAAAGAAATGACAAGAGGCTAGCATTGGCGACCCCTACGACAGCTAAGAACACCAGCATTGGCAGTAATGGAAGCAACCATGTTAGACGATTTCGCCCCTAAACTCGAGGCTCTGGCGTAGCTTGCCGATGCACCAGCCCCCGATGGGGTGAAATACGCCCCGTTGAGAAGTAAATCACCTTCTGACCTCCAGTTCCATCCATGCCATTTACTTGCATCTGTATTCACCCTCTTTGTAACCTATACCCATACCCATTCCCATTCCCATTCCAAAATTAACATCCAAACACCCCATAAAAACTAAGTGTTACATAGAACTAGAGTAGAGTATGATACCTCTTTTGCAAAAGGATTAACAGGTGCAAGATATCTGTTTCCTTGACTGTTGATTGTGGGGTTTGCACTTCCACCAATGGCATACATCTCCCAATGAGTGTAGTCATTGTTCACTACATGGAAATACCCGTGTCTACATCTGCAAAATTGACACGTGTCAGATCAAATTCTCATTGTATACAAACAGTGAATTAAATAGGTCATTTGGTATTAATACCTTGGCATTCTCTGAATTAAACCTTTACCAAAATGGTTATACGCAATAGTCACTTGCATCATCTTGTCTCTTACGTACGAGTCACTATGGCCCAATAACATCACCTGTTTTACAAAACTAATTATTACAACTCTTTAACTGTAGACTAGTTTTATAAAAAAATTATATATAAAATTTACGGACCTCGTTGTGATGAGCAAAGTGGTTGTTGGAAATGGTGATAGCGGTTGAGCCCATGACTGCGTCAACGAGTCCATCGGCACAGTTAGAAAGAGAGTTGTGGTCGATCCAAATATGGCTCGAGCCGAATATTGAAATGGCATCACCATCAGCCATTGATCTCCAACCGTAGTGGGATGGTGAGCTTCTAACCAGCGCGTTACCGGTGGGCTTACAGTCATGAATATGTAAACCATGGATAATAACATTAGTAATGAACTGAAGAGTTAAGCAAGCTCCATTAGCTATGTGGACGTTTACTCCACGCGCATCGATGGTTTTAAAACTGTTCATGATAAGTTCTTGCTTTAGTTGGATCACCATGTCACGTTTGAACACGATCCAGAGTGGAGCGGTTTGTATGACAGCGTGACGCAGGGTGCCAGGTCGCGGGTTGACTGGGTCATCGTCTCGGGAATCAGTCACCACGTAAAACCGACCGTCACGGCCTCCTATCGCGTTCCGCCCGAACCCAATACCGCAATTGGCAAGGCGCTTACGGTTGCGATGCCAATTCGGGTCGCATCGCCAACAGTCATCGATAGGGTTACCGGTCCCACATGAGAAATACCCTAGCTTCCTCCTCTCAGTATTGTTCCTCATGCTCCTAAACAACATCATTAGTGTTAAAATAATATAACTTTTATAACTATATAGATTTTTGTCAAGATTTTTAAACATGTTTTATCACTGTGCCATCACTATTTAGAAGCACATGGGGGAATGGTGTGTCACATGCCAAATTATTGGAGATTTTGGATAACTTAAATGAAAACAATTTCACATGGAGGAATGCATATAGCATACGAAACGAATATCTTGGGAAATAGATTAATAGATAAAAGTAAAATCAGTTGTTAACACACACACACTAAAGTTTAACCGGAGCAAGGGTAATATTATTCGGAGCTCCGGTTGTAAAGACGTCAAAATCAATCAGCAAACCATGTGTAAAGTTATGTAGACAGTTTATAAAGAGTAGGGTCACATGGGTTGATTCCTCTGTTATGGCAAATTTGACAAAGGGGTAAAGTAGTGGTTGGTTTAAACAATATATACCCAATAAAAGAAATATGGTTAGGAAATAGGTAAAACCAATAAAAACGTATTTCAGAAAATAACAAAAATAAAAATTATTATCTTTAAATAAACTTAATATATGCCGGTAATCATGTCACACAAGTTTTCACCTATTCACCTTAGGTAGCAATGAAATATGTGAATCTTTTTAACTTGTCATTAAAAAAATTATATCTATATGTGATAACATTTCTCATGATACACAAATATAAAAATGTTGTACACGTATTTCATTACCATAAGTTAAGCATTACCAACAAATAATTATTTTTTTTATTTTTCTGATAAATAATATAATTAAGCAAAAGATCTTGTAATGTGTGACGCCGAAAATAGTAAGACAATTCTTCAAATCATTTGCTTAGGTCTGCTGCTATCCCCATGTCACTAAAAACCAATTTTAAATATTCTTAATAATGTTGTCGAGTGAATCCGGGCTAATTTGTTGTGATTTTATTATTTTAAAAAGAAATTCATTTATCCCAATGATCACTAAATTTCTACACGTTTGTAAACAGATTAATACATAGAGATCCTTACATTTCAACGAGGGAGACGATCTCTTCAGGATCTTGAACAGCATTGTCATTCAAAGCTTCAATCTCCTTTAATCTGCATTAACAGAAAACTCAATGTATATTTTGAAAACAAAAACAATGAGGATGTGTGTGTTCTTAGTGTGTGAGAGAGAAATACAATGGTGTTACTTTTCTACAGTTATAACCGTCAAAAAGTGAAAAGTAAAAAAAAAAAAAAAAAACAAACTGAAAACGGTTATCCGAATCTGAACAAAGAGAAATGCAATAGGGTATGAACTAATGATTCAATGAATAAGAGGAATCCGAGATTAACAACGAAAATAAACCGTCCAGATCTAGAAATTTGGAATCTCAACGGTTGTGATTTTGTTTCGTTTGAGGTGTGTTCATGAGTTAAAAAGTGCATAACCAGTACATTTAAAGCAGGAAACCGAGTCGACTCAGTGAGTCAGTGTTGATTGTTTTTACCTTGCTTCCATTGATGAGTTGTAGATGCTCTGTTTCTGCATCTTCTCCGTTTCCGCAGTGCTGTATAATATATTCATTTCATTCGAATATAAGCTTCTTATTTATCTAAATAACAACTCTGAGCCTAATGAGCACATCTAACGAAAGAAAAAAATCTGCAAACTCGACCTAAATCAGCTCTGAAATGTCAAATTTCACCAGATTTGCGCTCATTTTTGCAATATTTTTCATAAAAACAGAAAATATACATTGCAAATACACAAAATCGAGCTGAAATTAGCAATTAACATCTAACAAAAAGCAACAATCTGCAACTTCGATCTAAATCCAGCTCAGAAACGTCAAATTTCACCAGTTATGCGTTCGTTTCGCAACATTTCTCATAAAAATCGAAAACATACGTTGCGAATTCACAAAATCGAGCTGAAATTAGCTCAGAAACGTCAAATTTCACTATATACGCGTTCATTTGCAACATTTTTCATAAAAACTTACACAAACCGACCTAAAACTAGCAATTCCGCACCGTAAGTTCAACAAAAACGAAGAAACAGTAACTATTCGTAAACAGAAACCGATACCTAGGATTTGAGGCGTCGTTTTTGTGCACGACGGCGACGGCGGCGGCGACCACCGTCGCAAGCAGCAGCATGAGAAGCAGAAATGAAGTTAGTGCGAACAGTTTGTTAGGTACCGCCATTGTCAGCCTCCAGTCACGCAGTGTGTGTGTGTGTGTGTTTGTGCGTTTTTCCGGTGCAGAGTCTGACAATGTGGGGATGGAGGAAGCGGGAAGTCAGAGAAGCAGTCGATTTATAGACTTGAAGCAGAAGTTGTTAAAAGTTAACGGCCGTTAAATGTTTATTCCCGTTAACTCACCGGCACCCACGTGGCTTGCTTTTTCTCCATCGTTAAAATGTACAATTATTTCTTGAGTTTATATAGCTTTTTATTATATTTTCGTAATGGCAAATAATCTATACAATGAAAAAGAAAACGCGTTTTTTATAAACTTTTTATTATATTTTCAATATAAGAAGCTTCATTATAATGAAAACAAGTTATTATATATAACTATAAAAAATATAAATAAGAGGGTTAATATTCACAAATTTCTTCTCGTATGAGAATAAGATATAGGAATAGTGGGAGCTTATAAATAATCTAGTTTGTAGTTGTATATCTTTAAAATGTGAACTATTTATCGTGATAAATATAATATGTTTTAAGTTCATAAAAAAGAAAATTGTGTTTTAAAAACTTTTAATGGAAGACACTATTAGCTATAGGGTGTGATATTTATTTTAAAGAGCTATTGTTTTTAAATATATTTACGTTTAAGTAACATATATATTTAAAAAAAATCTTTAACAAGTGATAATATTTGAAAAATATTTATAAAATATTTTCAATAAATCGATGCTGGGATATTATTAACGTTCTGATCTCATTAAAAAGAACAAGGCAAACGGTTAAATGTTAAATATTTTTATACTTATGTTAAAGATTTTTTTTAACATGCACACATTTTCATATGGGTTAACGAAATCTAAGTAAAATTTAATTTAATTTAATTTAATACATGAATATATTATTAACATAACTTTTTTTTTAAGTCACGAGAACTTTCTTATTATGCAATGTTAACATAACTTAATATTTTGTTTATATGTTTCTTTTGAAAGGACTCATATATTCCTACATCGCATTAAAAATTAAAGCATATTTGTAACAAACCTTGCGATAATGAAAATTTATATTTTTTTGGAACAAGAATCTGTAATGAATTTTTTAAAATGATTTTGATCCATAATCGGTTGCCAGCCGGTCCCAACATTAATCGGCCTCCATCATTGATGGATTTTTCAGGCTCACTTTACATTTCACACGCCCTTAATTTTTTGTTTGCCCAAAAAAAAAAAGAGTAAAAGGTCAATAATTTGTTTTATTTTATGTATAATGTTTATGTTTCATGATATTACATGAATAAAAATACACCCATCAAAGTGTAGAATCCAAGAATATAGAGATTTTTAATTACTATTTTATAACATAGGTGTAACAAATATCTTTTATTTTGTTTTTACACAAAATAAAGTTTGTATATGATTCAATCACTATATATGTATTTTTACTGAGAATGAACACTTTTGTGAATCAATAGGTTGAATATTCAATCAAGGGGTTATAATCAGGGCTCTCTCAAGTTTATTGAGGGCTCAAAGCGAATTTTGAATACAAAGGTCTTTTTGTCACAAAAATTGTTTCATTCTTATAATTCAATTATCATTTTGGTGGGGTTAAGTTATTCTACAAAAACTTCTAGTTGTAAGAAGTGTAAGAAGGATTTATAGAGTGACAAGTGTCCAATAACCTAAACTAAACACACTACAACGTAGGGCTGTAAACAAACCGAACGTTCAGCGAACAGTTCGTGAACCGTTCGGGGGGAAGTTCGTTTATGTTCGTTCGTTTAATAAACAAACGAACATGAACAAGAAATTTCGTTCGGTTACTTAAATGAACAAACATGAACATAGGTCTCGTTCGTTCGATTGTGTTCGTGAACGTTCGGTAAGGTGTTCGTGAACGTGTTCGTGAACGTGTTGATGAACATTCGTTGATTTGCGTTCGTTTATGTTCGTATGTTTGTGTTTAATTAAAGATCTTTGTACTTTCTTATATTTTATTTGTACTTTTTATATTATTAAACTTTTATTTATTTTATCTCCCTAACAGTTAAACTAGGCAACCCACTTTCACCTTATTTATGCATCATTTCCCTTTCATTTCTCATTATTTACATCCGCGAATACAATCGACCTCCGTTCCACAATAAGGGATTCAAGTTCGAGTGCTACTCTCTGGGCCATCTATCTTTATCCTTCGTCGCGTTCGCCAAATTTATTTGTGTTCGTTTGTGTTCATGAACCGTTCGCGAACACGCTCATTTCCTTAATGAACGAACACGAACATAAAATCCCGTTTGGTAAGTGTTCATGAACCGTTCGTGAACACATTTATTTCCTTAACGAACGAACACGAACAAGGCCTTGTTCGTGTTCGTTCGGTTCGTTTACAGCCCTACTACAACGCCACCCAAAACCTAAACACCCACCCCCACCCCACCCCACCACCACCCAAAAACCTAAACCCCCCCCCCCTCCCCGGGCAAAAAAAAAAAAAAACTATACCTCACAAAAAAAACCCTTTAAAAACCTAACCCCCCCCCCCAAAACCTAAAAAAAAATCTAAAAAAACTAAACACCCACCCCCACCCAAAAACCTAAACCCCCACCCCCCACCCCCGTAAAAAAAAAGGTGGGTGATGGGGGAGGGGGGTTTAGGTTTTTGGTGGATGTTTATTTTATTTTATTTTTTGTGTAGTGGGTTTTTTTAGGTTATTGGACACTTGTCACTTTATAAATCCTTCTTACACTTCTTACAATAAGGATCCTTTGTATTTGATCCTAATCCTATTTTTGTGTACACATATAAACTTTTTTTCTCTTAGAATTTTGGGCCTTATAGAAGCAGGTCTAAAGCCTTTACTTTATTTTACTCCCCCTTAAATCATCCTTAGGAGCTATTTAAGCAAATTGAATGGTTAACATGGCCATAATTGTATATATATTTGAATCATGGATATTAGGGTAAAAGGAGTGCAGTCCTCATGAGAGTAAATTCTCACTAATGATCTTTTGTCATGTCAATTCCCCTCTCCAACTTCCCTCTTATCCTTAATCACAAGGAGTGATTTCACGGAAACCATTTAAAAAAAATGAAAGAGAGTGGGGCCCACCACTACCCCCTCTCTCCTCTTCCCGCAAGCGGTAACAACTTACCGAACTTACCGATTTTGGAGTTCACCGCATGGAATTTGGGTGTTGGCGGCGGATCCACTTGTGGCAAACTCCTTCACCACATGGAGTTCACTCTACCGCCCGTTCACCCTTATGTATGGTAAGAAGTTTATATATCAAGTCAACGTTTTTCAAGCAATGAATGATCAGATGGATCCATCATGGGTCGTGTAATTAATCGTACTACATCATAGTACTCGATCATTGCTAATCCAAAATCGCCATATTGCATGGAGTTTATTTACATCTAACATCAACATTGATTATCAGTCATCACATATTACTTGTTCAATAAGCTATCATTGTCACATCTAATCATCTATTTTTCGGATTCAATGACCACAATGGTGGCGTAAGGGCAATGTAGCGTAAAGGGGCTCCAATGGGAATTTTGAGGGGTTTTCACTTTGCTACTACTTTTTTTTTTCAAATGCTCCGTTGGCATTTTAATTTTTATTTAATATATGCTAGTTACTTTTAGGTTTAGAAATTATTGTAACATGGGAGATTTTTGTAAGTCCTTGATTGACTGATGGTTCATATAAATTCTATGAGTAAATTACATTTATGAATTATGAGCTAAAATTTTCACTTTTTGTTTCAACTTTTCAAAGTAACCACTTTGCCCCTTAAGTTTTTTAAAATGACTATTTATCATTTAGTATTTTAGTTAAAAAAATATATTACCAACCACCCTCCCCTTTCTTTTATGACAAATTTTCTCGTTTTTTCGATGACCTAAATTACCACTAGTCATGAATCTCAGCATTGATTAAGGCTTTGACTCTCACATCGAACCTTTTCATCAAAATTTGTCATTGACAGCCTACATTCCAAACTTTAAAACATGGTTGGATGATGGATCTTCCAACGGGTATGAAGTGGTCTTCGAGGTTGTTGGAAGATGGGTTTGATGTTTAGTCGTCTGTGGATGTGACCGAAAAATGGGTTTGGCAAAATCCATGGCGGATCATTAGAGTGAGAGATACATAGGGTTAGACTCCTGGATTTGGTTACAATGGGTTGTTTTCTTTTGTTGTGTGGGTGGTTTGGTGAAACAATCCTTTAGGGGGTTGGTCGTTGGAAGTTCTAAGCAATCAAATAAGTTTTGTTTCAACTTTTTTTTTTAATATTTAGGTGTTATTCAGTTTTGGTGTTTTTTTTTTTTCTTATAATAAGGATAAAATGATAAATTTACATAAAGTTAACAATAAGATTTTACATTCATTCCATGAACCAGAATGGTTATGAATGAGTAAAAAGTTAGAACCGAAATAATAGTTTGTGAAAACTTAAAACAAAAAAAAAAAATTTGACCTTACCATCCATATAATTTACTCAAATTCTAAATTAAAAGTTGTTGTTGGGTACTATTTAAGATTATAGAAAGGGGAAATGGACTGTATCATCTTAAACTATGCAAAATTGGTTAATACCACGCCCAACTTTCAAGTTGGCTCCCACCACCCTCTACTTAACACTTTGGTGTACCTGTCACCCCGACGTTAACCAAACACTAACTCTGTTTGTTTATTTTGCTGATGTGGCTTTTTATCTGATGTGACAAGGTGATGTGGCTTTTTTTAATTATAATTAATATAAATATATATAAACACAGTATAGTCACTTTATAAAACCTAATCTCTCTAACTCACCGGCGACAACAACAAAGCTTTCCGATGACCACCACAACTGACCACCGTCACCACAACCACCACCACCACCTAAACAACATCTCCAACTTCATCCACTCAACAGCCACACACATCTCCACCATCTTCACTCCTAAGACCATAAACTATCAACATAAATATTACTCACTTCACACAGAACATAGAAAAAAATGGGAAAACGCCGACGAGCAGACTTTGACTCCGACGACGACACCACCATCACACGCCTCCCCTTCAAAAACATCTTATCCACCCTCAAAACCCTAACCGCAGCCGCCAAATCCAACTTTTCTTCTCTCTCTACCTCTCCAGCCACCACCAACAACCACCTTCAGCCATCACCCTCCAACCCACAACCAAATGAATGTCAGATCTGAAATAGGGACGACGGCGGCTTCGTCTCCTAGATCTGAAACGAGAACATACCATGGCTTCTCAAGTCCAAATCTCCGGTTCTTCTTTATCATCGAACGAGAACAGACCTGAAGGGAGGCGGCGACGGCTTGGTCCAAATCTCCGGTGAGATTGTGCTTCAATCTTGGCTAGCAACGGTGATGTCCTCTCTCCCATCTCTCTCTCTTTCGGGTTCGTCGTTCCAATCTGAAAGGAGGCGGAGACGGTTGGGTTGTGTGTGACGGTCCTGACGGAGGTGGTTGTGGTGGTAGGAGTTCCGATTGATTTTCTCTGCAATTTGTGTTTGGGTTGAACTGGCAAGTGATTTAGGGTTTTTATTTATGTTTACAGAGATAGATGATGGTGAGTCCACGTAGCCTGTCCACCTCACAAGTTCCTTGCAACGTAGGATTAAAAAACAAAATGAGTTAGTGATTATTTAACGAAGGGGTGACACATCAACCTAACACTCTGTTCCCGAGACTCATTTAACAGGGGGAGGGGAGGGAAAAGAGATGAAAATATAAAAAACCATGTTCCCGAGTTTCATTTAACAGGGGGAGGGGAAGGAAAAGGGAAGAAAATATGACCAAATATGATCATATATTCATCCTCCCAAATTGGAGAGATTAGGAGAGAACATTTTTTGAACGTTTTAAAAAATGTTTTTGAAGGAATATTGCCATCTTACAATGCTCACCCGAGACCCACAATATAAAAAATGTTTTTGGATAATTGCAAGACCCTCTCGGCCGAGGACGGGGCAGTTCTAACTGAGGAATTTAGTCAGGTTGAAATTAAAAAGGCGGTGTTTGAGTGTGGTGCGGATAAGGCCCCTGGTCCTGACGACTTTAATTTCAGATTCCTTAAACATTTTTGGAGGTTATTCGAGTCGGACTTTGTGAAAATTTTGGAGGAGTTCCATCGTACGGGTTGTATTAATCGGGGTTGTGCGGCTTCATTTATTGCTCTTATTCCCAAAAGTAAAGATCCTAGTGGGTTGGGAGACTATAGGCCAATCAGCTTGGTTGGGGTTGTTAATAAGGTTATATCTAAGATTTTGGCTAATCGCATGAAGTTTGCCCTTGGGAAGGTGATTTCGGAGTCTCAATCTGCCTTCTTGAAAGATAAATTTATCTTAGATGGTCCTCTTGTGGTTAACGAGATTCACTCTTGGTTGAAGAAAAGTAAGAGCAAAGCTTTTGTGCTTAAAATCGATTTCGAGAAGGCTTACGACAACGTGAACTGGAACTTTTTGATTGGAGTTTTGGATCAGTTAGGTTTCCCGGCTAGATGGTGTATGTGGGTTCGTGGTATTTTATCTTCGGCTAGAGCTTCGGTTCTTGTGAATGGCTCCCCGACGTTCGATTTCCCTTGCTCTAAAGGTATGAGGCAAGGGGACCCGTTGTCTCCTTTTCTTTTTCTAGTTGTCATGGAGGCGCTTTCTTTTTTAGTTGGGAAAGCGGTAGGGTTGGGGGTTGTGAAGGGGATCAACCTTCCTAATGGTGGGCCTTGTGTCTCTCATCTCTTCTACGCTGATAATGCTATTATTATGGGCGAGTGGTCGGTTGAAAATGTGTGTAACGTTATTCGGGTCTTAAGATGCTTCCATATTTGTTCGGGTTTAAAGATGAATGTTAAGAAGTCCAACTTATTTGGTATAGGGATGGATCGGAGTGATGTGGAGTTGATGGCTAATTCGGTTGGGTGTTTAGCTGGAGACTTCCCATTCAAATATTTAGGTATCACCGTGGGAGCTAATATGAATAGGATCTGCAACTGGAGGCTGGTGTTCGAAGTGTTCGAATCTAGGTTATCTCTTTGGAAAGCGTCTATGCTTTCGCTTGGGGGGAGAGTTACGTTAATAAAGGCGGTCTTGGAAAGTCTTCCGAATTATTTCTTCTCGCTTTATAAGGCGCCTGTGCGTGTGATTAAGGATTTAGAGAAGTTGATAAGAAGGTTTCTGTGGGGAGGTTCTAGCGAGGGCGCAAAACTCCATTGGGTTGCTTGGGATCGTGTCGCTTCGCCGGTTTGGGCAGGGGGGCTTGGTTTGTGCAGTCTTTGGAGAATAAACAATGCTCTTCTAGCGAAATGGGGGTGGAGATTTAAAAATGAGAGTAGCAGTTTTTGGGTTAAAGTAATCAACGCGATTCATTGGCATAAGTTTAGTTGGGATTTTCTGCCTATTAGGTCTTCGCTGAATGGGGTTTGGAGCAATATCGTTAAGGTTTGCTCGAATCAAGTTGGGGATAACCGTTCTCTCTGGAGTTTTATGCGCGGTGCCTTAGGCAGTGGGAGGGAGATTTTGTTTTGGTTGGATCCTTGGTTGCTTCCGAACCCTTTGAAAGATGAGTTGCCCAGCCTGTTCCGGTTGGAGGCTCATAAGCAGTGTAAGGTCATTGATCGGATAGTGCGTCCCGTGTCTAATCCGATTGGTCGTTGGGAGTGGAAGTCTGTGCCTAGCACTAACGTGGAGTTAGCTGAGTGGAGTCGGCTTTGTTGTCTGTTGCTTACGGTTAACCTCTCGGATTGCAGTGATAAGTGGTCGTGGCTCGGCGTCGGATCTAATGGTTTCTCAGTTGGGGCGGTTAAGAGGTTATTTGATTTGAATTATGACTTTAGCTCTCGGTTTGTGTGGGATTGGTGTAAATGGCTTCCGAGGAAGTGTAATATTTTTGCATGGCGGGCCGAACAAGATAGGATTCCTACGAGGGATGCGTTGCAAAGAAGAGGTATACATATTGATGACGTTAGATGCCCGCTTTGTAGCATGGGGGTTGAGTCGGTCGATCATCTCTTTACTTCGTGTGGGGTCTCCTCGGTTATCTGGCTGAAGATCCAGGCTTGGTGTAAGACGCCTAATCTGTTCGCTTTTTCGTTTCGGGATATTCTTGAGGTGCATAAGTGGGTCGGCTTAGACGGTCGAAGGAAGGAAGTGTTCCAAAGTATTGCCATTCTTTCCTGCTGGCTGATTTGGAAAGCTAGGAACAATCTGGTTTTTTCGGGGAAGCCTTTCAGGATCAACGAAGTTTTCAGTGACATTAGATCTTTTGGTTTTGTGTTGTATAGAAATAGAGCGAAAGATAGTGGTATTTCTTGGAAGGATTGGTGTAATTATGTAATTTAGTTGTGGTGGTGTTGTTTTGGGGTTGGCCGCTCGGTTTCGAGTGGTTTTTTGTGGTTAATGAAATTTTCTGTTAAAAAAAAAAAAAGAAGGCGCAACTTTAATATCACCAACATTTGTGAAAAAGATTAATAACTAACCAATTAGAAGAAATCATAGTGTCTATTCCATTCATAAGGAATTTAAATCTTAAAATTTACATCTTAAATCCTAATTTTTTTATTTTTAAAAATTAATAATGACCCTAGAACCCTTAAAATAATTGAGTTGTCTTTGCCCGTAACACACAACCTTAGTAACCAATTGGGTGTTTCAAACCCACGGACATTAGGCTTAAAAGATTCTAATGATGCAATTTAGGTCGAAAAGCAATGGTTGTACATTAGGGATGGCAAAAAAAAAAGAAAAAAAAAACCGAGCTCGCTGAAACATGATACATATGAGACGAGTATATCCGAAGCCCAATGGGTATGGGTCGGGTATGGGGTTAATTTAAAAAAAATCCGTAGGTATGGGATTAGGTGATGCCCGATTCGATTACCCGAAATCACATACCTGTTTACCCGAACTACATACTCGATCATTTACCTGGATTTTTTTATTTATATTTATATTTTCCCTTAACCCTTATCTTTTGGTAACTTATTTTAGTAGGTTCATTTTATAAGAAAAAAATATTTTTTTAATATGTATTTGATAATATTATTTATATTTTTGTGTGTTGTGAAGTATATAAATAAAACTATATAAAAATTATAGTGTTAATAATTATTTACGATAAAACTTATATGTATATAATCTACATTTTAATTTATAATAATTGTTGTATAATTAAAAATTATACAATAATTAATAATAGTAAAAAAAGAAATATATTTAGAAATCTCAATTAGTATCTTATAACAAATTAAAGGGTATATTTGATACCCGCAGGTATGCCCAAACCCCGACAAATAATTACCCGACAAATACCCGATGAGTATTGGGCTAGGTACGGGACACGATTTTACAACTGGCTATGAATATGGATTTATCAATATCCACAGCCTGAACTTGGCTCATTGCCATCCCTATTCTACATAGAGAGCAACAATTTCAATTTATTTGTCTAGAAGTGATTAAATGTCAAGTACTCAAGTTGTACATATTTATTAGAGTTAAGTACAGTTTCAGTCATACGGGTTTACAGCCAATCACACTTTCAGTCCTCATGTGATAAAATTCAACAGTCCGGCCCCTGTGGTTGTTGATTGCTCGCAATCAAGTCCCTAGTGCAGACTGCCATTAGTTAACCGGTTAATTATTTAACGGTATGAAGGGAAATATGGTCATTTCATCAAAGTTGACACCTTTCACACCTTTTTAATTCCTCATATTCCTTTAGAAGCTAAATTTTAATCCCTTATCTCCCAAACGCTCCACGGCATCAACAACTCCGGTTATCTTCCTTCTCCGGCCATCCAACTGCGACCGTCTTGAAAATGCACCAATACGCTATCATTTTGTTTACTTTCCACGTTGTTGGTATGACATTGTATTAATTTTTTTCTTAAATTGTTAATTTTCGTTATATGTGCCATGTATATAATCTGAAATATGGTATTTGTTTCATGGAATTATAGTTGGAATTAGGGTGCAGGTCACCCGACGCCTTGTCCGGATCCAATATCGGGTCCTACTGAGGATGGGAAAGGGGTTCAAGATTGAACTCTGTTTTAGACATCGAGCATGAAGATTCGGGGGGGGGGGGGGGGGGTTTGCATGGGTGTACGTAAGAGGCCTAACTAGGGCTGTAAACGAACCGAACGTTCAGCGAACAATTCGTGAACCATTCAGCGAGAAGTTCGTTTATGTTCGTTCGAACAAGAACAAGATATTTCGTTCGATGAACTAAATGAACGAACACGACAAAGGTCTCGTTCGTTCAACTGCATTCGTGAACGTTCGGTAATATGTATGTTTACATTCGTTCATATTCGTTCGTGTTCGTTTTTTATGTTAATTTGTTAAAAGTTTAATGTTTTTTAATATTTCACTTTTCCTCTTAAGTTTTAATTTCTCTCCCATGCATTAGCTAATAATTATATTTAAAAAAATAGTAAAATGTAAATCGTTATCTAAAGTTGGACACTGAAGACATTTTTAGATAATTATGTCTTAAGTTAGCTAAACTTTATATATCGTATGGTGCTTGTATAGATTTCTTGTGTCTTGAATTTTTGATTTATCACTTAGTGGTTGTATTACTTGTGTCGAATGTTTAAGGTAATTGTGTGTTTTTTTTTAATTTCAAGTTTAATATTCCTTTGTGTTCGTGACTAGTGTTCACGAACAACTAAAATTTCTTAACAAATGAACACGAACATAAAATTCTGTTCCACATGTGTTTGCGAATAGTTCACAAACATCTGCATTTTCTTAACAAATGAACACGAACATGGTAGGTTCATTTACAGCCCTATGCCTAACTATTAGCTTATGTATAACAGTGTAAAAGGGTTATTTTGGCAACTGATCATTTTTTAGGTTTTTGAAGTTAATGATCAGGATTACCCTTGTATTGTTATCTAACTGTTATGTATGTATGGTCATTAGGATGATATTAAACTATTATGTATGAATGGTGGTCTTTAATGTTGATATTTAAGTGTTAATGAGCCTTATTAAACTGTGTTTTATTTGAAGTTATTAAACTAATTTTAGCATTAAATGACTTTGCCTTTGACTGTTACTGCATTGTGTTTAGGATCAATATTACTTTGACTGCTACTTGACAGTGTTTAGGATCAATATTACTTTTATGTGTTATGTAACGATTCACATATTTTTACTTTCCTTATTTAGAAAACATTGTGTAATTTCTATTTTTGGAAACATGTACTTGTATTGTATTCTATTTCGTTTCACTTTGTAATCCGAGACTATTGATCATAATGAAATTTAAGCATTTTATTCACATTTATGTTATACATATTAGACTTGTTGCATGTTCATACTCAAAATCGATGTTTTAAACACCATTATACATGTTTCATATTTGTACAATACACGTTTATGTTTGTTACCCGTAAAACTGACTAAAACGCACAACAAAATCGAACTTGGACCTTCGAGAGGAAGGGAAGTGCCCTTCGCACGAAAGGACCTCCTTTCGTGCGAAGGGGCCTGTCGCCCCAAACTCCCTATCGCCCGAACGCTCCTTCTCATCCCAAACTCACCCTAAACCTACAAATAAGCACGCTACTTCACTCATTTCCCCCTCTCAGTTGCTCAGACTTACTCTCATACGCTTTGAAACTCTCTTGGCGACCAGACACACTTTAGTAATATTTCCCCCATTTCCTTTCATTTTCCATTGCATTTTCTTACATTTTGTTCCATTTCTTTAACTTTTCTCACAAATCCTCTTGATTGAACAACCTCATGGATGGTTTTCACGAGTTTGCTTGGGCAAACTGATGTTGAAACCTCACCACATATGAGATTCAAATCAAGATTTACAAACTTGAATTTTTACGAACATGTTCTTACATTTCGTTTTACTTTCTGTTACAAACTTGATGGAATCTGGTACTACCAGACTCACAACTCAGTTCATAGTTGTGGGTTTGCATTAGGGTTAATTTCCATCAAGAACCGATCTGTTTCGAACAGATCAAACAAACATTTTCGACAAAACTGACACCTTTCGCACAAATGGGTATCCCTTTCGCACGAATGGGTATCCCTTTCGCACGAAAGGGATTGTTTCACATGTTTTTGTTTTCGATTTCATTTTTGTTCGACTTTAGTTCATCGGTATCATGGATAAACACCAAACAGTTTGCTAGTCACAAAGTAAGTCAACCCCGTCCAGCCTCCAACACTTGGTTCATACCTTCTATGTTGAGTTGGCACACCTGGGTTGTCCTTACATGACTGCTTGGCCGTTTTATTTTCTTTTTTCATTTTGTATAACAAATACTGTTACTGTGTTATATTAAAAAAGTTTACAATTAAATTTTACACATGAATTCGCGTTTAAACAGACCAGTCGCACGAATAGACTCCCATTCGCATGAAAGGCTACTGCCTTTCGCACGAAAGGACCCCATTCGCACGAAGGATCTGTTACTTGATATGTTTCGTACTTTTTCGTATTTTAAAGTCTGATCCGAACCATTTTCACATTAGAATACTCACACCTTCATTTACCGATTTCAGGGTGACTTCGGTGTACCAGCTCCTGTCTAATCCACTCTCAGTTTTCGTGGAAATCTATGCAAAACTGTGAGTATACTCGATCCCTTTTTCATTTTATTCACTTTGGGTGCAACATGTACAACTATACAAAACCCGCAGCACTATTAAACATGTTTACAAATCACACTCTATCCGCTATTAAACATGAGACTTGTTATACTTGTTAATCTCGCATGCTATGTTTACACGTGTCTATATGCTCATTAACTTTGCAAGCCTAGCTTAACAATTATAGCGTTATAAGACTAACGCCCCGCCCGTATTCTTGTGGTATTGTTAAGTAAAACACCATTACACCTTCTTCGTTTGGAGGATGTTGGGTAATCACGATTGCGTTAAACTCTGGTTTGACATATAGCTTACACTTGTGTAGTATGTTAATAACATTGTATACATTTTATCATGTTGGATATGAGCACCATTAAACATTTTTACTATTATGCTATGTATTCAAACTTGTATACTCGCCAACATTTTTGTTGATCATATTTTAATACATGCTGCAGGTTGATAGATGACCACATGAAGAAACAAGTTTAGGGTGGACTTAGATACACACCTTAATAATAAACAATTATTCATGTTTCATGTTTGCTACAGTTTGATTGTATTTGGTTTTTGAACAATGTATGCCATTTTAGTAATTATGAAATTTTGATTATTTAAGTATTGTCATAATTAGCGTTATGATGCTACGAGCAATCTTGTTTTCGTCTCACTCCGGTGTTTCCGCCATCGGTTAGGGTGTGACATGTTAAGGATAAATTGTAGCATTTGATTAACTGTGTTTGGGTGTCAATATCATGTTAAACACTTGGCTTAGGTTCAAATGACTTTGATATGCTTAGGATCAATTAACTTTCACTGCTGCACATTAGGATCAATTGAAGCATTTGACTTTGACTTTAATGTGCTTAGGATTAAATGACACTGAGTGATGCACATTAGGTAAGAGGGGATTCGACACTAATAATAGCCCACTTGGGTTGGGTACTCCCTATGTTTTCACATATATTAATGTCCTTGCAAAACATTAATTGATCTATTCATAGACGCTTTACATACTTGTTTTCAAAGGAATCTCTCAAATGTTTACAAGTTTATTGGAACTCATACAAAACGCATGAACTCGCTCAACTTTTGTTGACTTTTTAAAACTACATGTATTTCAGGAAACAAGTCTTGAGCCGGTGATACATGATTGGATGCAATGATTACCTTTCTTACGTCACACGCAACACGCTTCCGCAACTAGCAGGGTGTGACAGATTGGTATCAGAGCTCCGATTGTAGTGAACCGGGGACAAACTTTTATAAAGTTTGGTCTACAATCACCAAGGGCTCTCACATGAAAACAAAGTTGATAAAATTACAAAGATGATTTCAAAAAGTATGACAAAATGACAAAAGGTTTTCATTGTGTCACTATAACCTGAGGATCTATCACACGGGCTCAATCATAAGTAACTGATATGGTTCAATGCATGTTTAGTCTATAAGGAATAGACTTGAAAACACTAAGGCTTACATGTGAAACATGAGAACAAAGACAACATGAGATTTAGTGATTATATATATAATGTATTTGTATATATGTTGTATGGAATATTTGCCAAGAACGAAAATACCCCAGACTATGAATTCTATTATTACCCCTGACTCACGTGATGAGAATGACAACCTCGCGTCTGTTGCGAAGCTTATGGCGGACGTGGTCCCTAAAAGAGATCCTAAAGCATGGATTCCGTGGAAGATGGTTGTTTTCCCTCGGATGGTATATGTCTGGCTTCGGTAGTGACGATGAGGCGGAGGTGGCGGCCTTGGACAACAACTCTATTAATGGAACGAGGCCCCTGAGGCTCATACTAATCGTGATTGATGATGTTTGCACATTAGGACCAATTGAAACATTTGACTATGACTTTGATATGCTTAGGATCAAATGACATCAGTGTACATGGATTTCACCATGAGATGTTTGCTGCACATAAGCCTTTTGCTGGTTTTATAATATAATTTAAGTGTTTGCTAAGGGTGCAGGGAGCATAAGATTAGTCTATTGTATAAAACATTGTTTGTTTGGTTAGGGTACATGGAGCATAGGATTAGTTTACTTCAAGTTCGATAAGTCAAACCTAATGCAACTTCTAAAGGTCAAACCTAGTTAAATTTCTAAAAGTCAAACCCAGCCTAAATTCAAATTTAGATTCAGTTGCTGTTATTATTAACATCATTAGGAATCATATTAGGGGGATTAATTGCCATTTGTCTTTAATTACTAGATTTAGGAATTACTTTTGAAATTGGAGGGAATATATTGGGTATAACTGCATGGACTGAAATGGTAAGTAAAGTTGTAGGGTATTTTAGTCTTTTCACATAAATTCAAATGGCCACTTAACATCGGGGACTTGATTGCGAGCAATTAACAACCACAGGGACTGGACTGTTGAATTTTTTTTAAATAAGGGCTGAAAGTGTGATTGGGTGTAAACCTCAGGGACTGAAACTGTACTTTACTCTACTTATAATGTAGCTAAAGTTAAAAACCTAGTAGAATAAGCATTTGTCAGTTTTTTTTAGCGAGTAAAATTACCACAAATATCATTTGCATGATTTAGATCCACAACTATTTAGTTGGAGAATACACGACTTTACCACGAGGCTATCCCTTTAAGGACATAACATAACTTGTCAAATGAGTGATTTATAAATCATTTATTCCAAAGGCTGATCACTAATAACATAGTGTTTCTAATATTTTTTTTATCTCGGTTATTATTTATAAAAAAATAGGCCAAAACATTATACGTCGATGCATATAGGAGTGGACTAGGAAATTTTTTCATGGAATCAATAATTTTTGATGTTTGAATGTCTATCAAGAAGGATTTGTTTTCAGATCAGATCATTGAAATTTTTTTACTGGTTTGAGTCAGATTGCCAAATTTGTTTGTGTTATTGAGTGTAAATCTAAGGTTTTGGATTCAACATTTATTTGGATCAAACTGAATTTCATATTAGACAAAAAGTGTAGATTATGAGTATGGTTAGTGAGTGTATGAGTTAGCCATTGTAAAAAAAATGATTAGTAAGTTAAATGGTTATTGTTATGCCTTATTGGATCTTGTTTGGTGAATGTAAAAGGATAAATAGGTAATGGTCCAATACTCCAATTAACCATATAAGTAATTAGATTATAATGGGGTTACATTTGTATTCTTTTGATGTCGTTGGTTATAAAAAAATTGTGAGGGTCGGTATCAAAATTTCTTGAGGGTCACTCGGTATTAAATCGTGCATATACTATACTAGTTTATCATCCGAGATTGCTTCCCGGGCTTGAGAAAGTTACTTATATGATTATTATTTATGATTAAGAGATATTTAAAATCCTACACAAAATATGACATATTAGTGTCTTGGCTATATAAACAATAAAGTACTACATACTACAAACAATAAAATAAAATTCATTGGGTGCGGAAGACCTCCCATATCCTGCACCTAGGTCTGCCTATAGTTGATGCATTCCAACCCAGTACAACCATCGTCGTAATTTTACATATCTGATCATTTTTTATTCGACCATTGGTTTTAATTGGCGTAAACTGTCATTTTAAACAAGTCCACTTGCTTCTAATTATTCAAAGTAAGAGCAGTAAACCTAATATGCTTGTGGCTGTAAATGATGAAAAGGTGCAAGCTTCCTAAGCTTTTGCTTTTGATTAACTACCCATGAGTTTGCATTATTTTGTTTTGGGAGTGACTTTTTTCATGTTACCTTTAAATTGAAGCAACAATGGGTTGGTCGGAGAGAGAGAAGAGTGGGGCATGATTGATATGTTGTACTTTATGCATGGGATGTTGTACCTTGTACTCAATTGCATCTTCCGCATAATGAAAAGATCTTGTAGGGTTGTGTTTGGTAACAAACAAATTTGGCGGGTCTTATTTTGGTTTTACCTTTATTTAAAGATAAAAATCAGTCAAGTCAAACAATATGGTCAAACCCAGAAACAAATAGAAAGATACCAAATAAAGAAAAACTATATGTTTTTAAACAATAATTTTTAAGTTAGAGGTGGTAAAAAAAGATGCCAAATAAAGAAAAACGATATGTTTTTAAACAATTTTTTTAAGTTAGAGGTGGTAAAATAATTTATAAATGGGCGGTATGTGTTGCTATAATAAGTCAAGACAAATTTAAGGAAAAAAAAATATTATAGATTATTTAATTATGTTGCACTAACTTCAATTTTTTCTGCATGACATATTAGTAGGTGCATAAGAACCGAATAACCGAAAAAAATTAGCAGAAAATCGATCAAATCAATCAGTTATGACTAAGTGCATCTCCATAACAAATTATGGTTAGGGTTAAACAATTTTTCATAACCGAATTAACAAATTTTGATTAAGTGCATCTCCATAACAATTTCAAGTTGGTAAACATTATATTTTAACTTTTTCAATAGCTTGAAATATTTAATGTTACTTGTTAATCAGGTTAGAAAATCTTAACCATTATTTTTTATATAAAACATATTTTATATTTCTATAAACTAATCAAGATTTTTCGTGTTTTATAGTTCATTTCATCATTTGTAAATCTATAGACATGTTCTCCATTTTTAGTAAATTGTTTTTCGTTATGTTATTTGACACGAACCATGCCTATTTTCATGGATAGTCAGGCTAGAAACCACACAATCGAACCATTTATAGTTGGAACAGAGTAAGCTCTTGGTCGCTTATAAATACCTGTTGGAAATTTGGTGAATGTATATTAAATATATTTATAATTTAATGAAATTATAAATATTAATTAGAATATTCATGTGGTAAATAAAAGGGTGACTCTTGAGTATTTAATTAGTTTTATTAGAGTTTTAAGTCTCTAATTAAGTGACTAATTAAATGAATAATTATGTGAATCCTTTTACTAGTCTTGTTCAAATAGTAGGCTATGTGCCCTTCTTTTTGTTACAACAAGAATAGGGTATTGCTTGATACATGAAGAATACTAGAAGTAGTATAAACACTTGAACACCAACTAGAGAGATGAGTACTCTCTACTTGTTTCCACCACATGAGTTCAAACACTACAATTACCGGATGTAACCTTGGGCCGGTGAGCCATCTCCGGCAGTACAGACTGCTTCGGCTGTTGTACCCTGGGAGACAGACGCGTCATCTTTAGTAGATGCGCGAAATCTGTTTTAAGGGAATCGTGTTGAACACGTGCCTCAACCAAAATCATCAACGTTTTAGTGTGCTCTTTGTTGCAGTCAAGGAGTATTTTTCAAGACTCAAGATGATGAATACTCGAGTCTAGGATGCTATCAAGTGCGCGTGAAGGACCCACCAGAGATGCGGCTTGAGTCAAGATTGGTATATATAATTATATTTATATTCTTTTATTTAGTTATTGCAACCGGTATTGTACAATGATATTTCCTACGAATAACGAGAGTCTCGTTCTGATATATTTTGTAATAGGGTAAAAAGATAAACAGGTAATTTACATCGAGATAGTTGGTAAACGGGCAACAAGCTGCGCCGCTACCCCTTTTTGAATAGCAAAACTAAGCCTTTTAAAAACTACGTCCATAGATCTCGGGGTCATAACATTACTATGCATGACCCTTTGAACTCGACTAAGTAGGTCCACAGCCTCTGGCGCCAGAAAACCAAAAGTGTCAAAAGCAAATGGGATAAACACGTGCTGGTTGTCAAGGCACGCTTTCTCATGCTTGATCACTTTACCCGAAGCAGCTTTTAAAGCAGCCTGACCCACTGTGAAAGCACTACTCCCTAAGCCCACTAGCTGGGAAACCCCTGTTAGATCCACACAGGCGTGTTTTCCTCCTACCCATCCAAAGACAAGAATGTCGGCTCGTCGAAGGGTAGATCTCCCTTCCAACGGGTCTGTTAAGAAATTAACGGGTGCCTCTTTCTTAGCAGAAATACCAGCGCACCTGAATATGTCAAAAAGGACATCCCTAACCAAATCATGTCGGTATTTGAACCCCGGGAGCTCTCTACAATGAATTGCATGCTCACCAAAAGAATCCAAACACGCCTTATGACAAACTGGGCATACCTCGTCAACTGGGAATAAAGGAATCATGAGGCGATACTTAAGGATAGTACGGTACTCCACCGGCGACATATGCTGGCCTAACCCATCTATAGGTATAGTAAGAAGAAAATCTTGTGCATGTGGTGCTCGGAGACACTCAAAAACGGCTTTTTGTCTAACGGTCAAGTCAAACTGCACTTCGATTTCGTGGACAATTTTACTAA
This sequence comes from Helianthus annuus, assembly GCF_002127325.2. Classification (NCBI taxonomy): domain Eukaryota; kingdom Viridiplantae; phylum Streptophyta; class Magnoliopsida; order Asterales; family Asteraceae; genus Helianthus; species Helianthus annuus. Next base: position 129,274,382 of record NC_035433.2, on the reverse strand, counting down.
AAAGAGCACTCGCCAATGCATGTTGGGCTTTAGGGGGGGCGGTGTCCTTATTAGTGAAACCGCTGAAGTCAAAGCTTGGAATCGTATCACAAAGACAAGCCAAAGCACAAACATAATCAGAATCCATACCGCATATACCACTGTCTCTTAAGATGTGGTCCTGTAGCACCCACGATTGGGCCCTCGAGGCCACAAAAGCATAGGAGGAAGCCTCTACAGCCGAATACAACCCCAAACCTCCAAACCTGATAGGTAAAGAAGCAAGTCGCCACTGGAGGTCTCCAAAGAAAAGACCTCCACAAACCACCAATTCCTCAATCGCCTCACGCAAACCTTTGTCAAAGAACAACGCTGCATCTTCCATGTGTACAGGTTGGCATGTCCTCAAGCCAAAGAAAAGTTTGGCAATGCCCATACAGGATCGAAGCAAGAGTAGTTCACTCTGCGGGTCACCTAATTTCGGTAGAAGACGCATCAAATCTACTGCCTTAGCAGCTCTTTTCTTTGCCAACCCACTAATAAAGCTTGCGTCTCTACTAACAGCCCCCCCCCCCCCAAGAAGCTTAACCCCCACTAATGGCCTCCCGATGTCCTTAGGAAATAACCCTTCACAAAACTTGCTACCATCACAAGAAGGCCAAAATAGCTCAGTTTTCTTAATATTAAGTTCAAGACCCAATGTTGGACCCGACACCCTAATGATGTCCAACACTCTAGCCACCTCTTCTGAACCTCCAATGACAGTCCCATCATCAAGATACCAAGCATGAAGGAGAAGCTTGCATTTGTCTCTAATCTGATGCACAAGGGGGTGCAAAACAAGAGCGAAAAGAAGTGGTCCCAATGGGTCCCCTTGCTGAACTCCCGTGGTAGACCAAATGTGCCCATCTCCAAGATACAATCTTGCTGGCTGCCCATATAGAAATTCCACCCACAAAGAAATAGAAGGGCACCTCATCCTGACCTCACGAAGTAAGGCTGATCTATCCACCTGGTTAAAAGCATTAGAAAAATCTACCGTAAGCATTGCAAGAGACCCATCAGTGTGACGTTCACTTAGAACCCTATTGACACTGTGTAAAATGGCCTCAGCGCCACCCGACACGCCGACCCCAAACTGAAAATCATTAAGTTACTTGGTCATTTCTTTACCAACACCCTTCATAGCAACCTTGGAAACCAAACGCCTCCATATAGTACCCACTGCGATAGGTCTAATCCCATTGTCGGGTTTTAAAAGCGGTGTAAGGGGAGCAGACGCGACAAACTCTGCCAAACACGATGAGCATTTCCCCCTAGCCATAAGTTGACTACCGCAGTGATAGCGCATAAGAGATCAGTGGCAATAGCAGACCCCTCTCCACATAAAGAATCCAAAATGTGTTGTGCCCTCAAGCCATCCCTCCCACATGAGGTTCCTTTAGGAAACGATTTAATGCAGCAAAGAACACTATCCACCTCTGCGACAAGGGGAGGCTCAGAATATATAGTACCTGGCATAGATGGAGGTTCTCTATACGGGTGTTTAGCCTCTAAAGCCTGTACGGTATTATCATTGTACGGAGCAACACCGGATGAACATAACACCTTCACTGCAGCTGTAAAGTGGCCATCAGCAACCTTTCGAAGACACTGTCTAACATTGGTATTACTAACAATATGTATGTGGTACAACTTGTTGTGTTTGGATTTATTTTGTAATTATATTTTACAAAAGGTGAACCTATTTCCTACAAATTTAAAACAGATTTCGTGAGATTGTTGCAACAATCTTAAAACCTTATTTATAAGGATTTTGGGTTCACAAAAGGATTTATAATAAAAAAAAATATTTTTAAAGACTATGATCTTATAAATACTTTCTTTTGGGAAATATGTATGTGGTACAACTTGTTGTGTTTGGATTTCTTGAGATTGAGATACAATCTTAAATCCTATACCGTGGTACAAAACGAATAGTTTTGGTTCAACCGTTTGGTTTTTGAAACGATTTTGGGAATCGTTAATTTTTCTAAATTTTGTGTTAGATCGGGTTTATTAGTGTAAACCATACGTTTTTTGTAAACGTTAAATTTTCTAACATGTGTGTTAGACCGGAATTATTGGTGTAAACCATACGTTTTTTGTAAACGTTAAATTTTCTAACATGTGTGTTAGACCGGAATTATTGGTGTAAACCATACGTTTTTTTTTTTTTTTTTGTAAACGTTAAATTCTCTTAAGTAGAGTCTTTTATGTCTTTAAATAAGAGTTTTATGTTACTTGATTAGAGTTTTATGTCTCTAATTAAGTCTCTATTTAAAGTAGACTCTTCATCCACCCATGGATTGATATGAACAAATAAGTCTTATAATGATTTTTGTAATCATTTGCCTTCTAACATGTGTGTTAGAAACGTTCATTAAATGCGTTAGTTTGAAGCAATTTTTTAATTGTTTAGTTTCTAATGGTGTATTAGAAATGACTTGCTTATTTGAACCATATATGTGGTTTTAGCAAGTCGAATTAACATTTTGTGGAAATGTTAATATTTCTAACGTGCGCGTTAGAATTTCTTTCATTTTAACATGATTGTTAAAAATGGTTAAAATACACATGTTTTGAAATGTTTTATGTTGACATTTTATATAAGCAATTTGTTATAGCATTGTTTTAATGCTTTGTATGATTTAGAAATAAAATGTCATACATTGAAGTTAATGGTTGAATGGCTTCAAGGAATTAAATCACCATAAAGTGATGGTGTGGTAGTTATATGAATTTAATGAAATTAAAATCATTTACTAGACTCTTCATATGGAAGATAAACTCTTGAGGAGAGTTTCAAGTCAATTTATTAGTTTTTATTAGAGTTTATTTCTCTAATAAAGTGAGACTTTTACTAGAGTTTTAATGATGACATTTGATGAGTTTTATTAGAGTTTAAATTTATAATTATTGAGACTCTTAACTCGTCATATGGTGAAACTCTTGAGTAGAGTTTAATGATGATATTTGATGAGATTTATTAGAGTTTAAGTCTATAATTATTGAAACTCTTAACTCTTCATATGGTGAAACTCTTTACTAGAGTTTTAATGATGACATTTGATGAGTTTTATTAGAGTTTAAGTATATAATTATTGAGACTCTTAACTCTTCATTTGGTGAAACTCTTGAGTAGAGTTTTAATGATGACATTTGATGAGTTTTAATGATGACATTTAATGCTCTAATTTGGTCATGTTTGGTATATATAAAATGACTTAAAGTTTCTAACACGTGTGTTAGAAAATGTGTATCACGAATACGAGGTTAGAGATTGTTCATAAGGAACAGAAATGTTTTATGTAAACATTTAATTGCCTATGTGAGCATTAAAGATGATGAGAAATGGTTTATTTTATAAACTATATCTTTGGAAAACGTTTTATGTAAACGTTCGATTCTATAATGTGCTTGTTATAACGTTTTTTTTAACATGCGTGTTAGAAAATGTTATTTGGTGAAAAACAACTTGGTGTTGTTGTGCACAAATTTAATTGTTCAAGTTTACTACTTAAATGTAGTATTTGTAACAACTTGGTGTTGTTTTGAGCATAATTGACCAAGTTTAAAGTTTAAACATGAAATGGGGAACTTGTACTTACAAGTGCATGGAGTCTTTTTGAGGGAGTACCTCAAGACATGCCATGGGACGATATTGTTGAGAAGATTTCGGTCAGATTATAAAGTGTTGAAGATAAAAGCACTTTCCTATTTGATGTCTACATATTGTCTATGCTTCCGTTTAAATTTCAAAGTGATTGCCACTTATGATTTATTTTCCAATGTATTTTATTGTTTTGTGTTCAATATCTTCGGATAACACATGCAATTTTTTACAAAGAAATAAATCACTAATGGTTGTGACGTATAAATTATTTTTGTGGAAAATAATTATAACGTCGGTTATACATTGTTTAAAAGAATATGATTTTAAACGGATAGCACATGAAAATACTTGGACATAAACAACTTGAGAGTTGTTACATTGACTAAAAGTCAAAGACGAAACATCAAATGTATAACCACATCACGAATGAGTAATGAAAGAACGTAGTGAGTGTATTGAGATGAAATACACTAACGACATTCATGTCGCATACTTCATTAGAAGTCATTGAAAAATTCACAAGTGTGAATTCTAACATATGAAAGTAAAAGTACTATATGTTATTGTATACCTTTAATAAATCTTGCGAGATTTATAAGTAGATCCGTCTACCACTTGATTATTGTTAGATCTATATGGAGATTTTACCTTCATTTGGGAGAGCATCCTAAATATACATATCTCCTAATGAATAACAATAGATGTGTGCAAATCACTTATGGCAAAATTATGAATGCCATGTTGTTGAGTGTCGATCTAGTTGATTCTATCTCACACATAATAGTGAGTGTAGACAAGGAACATTCATCTTGTTGGTGATGAATGTGTTCACCAAGTGACTTGGATTAAGACTTATGTTTAAGTACTTATGAGTCAATGGTAGATTGTTGGAGATCAAAGGTAATCAAGTTATGTTCCTTAAATGAATGATGAAATTTAGCTATGTGCTATATATAATAATTTGTGAGACCTTCCTAAGTATTGATGTTTTAGGATTATGAATAAGTCTCATTATTTTGTCTTAACAAGGGATGAATGTTGCAAAGTGATATTATGATATCCTTAGGGCCGTGAAGAATCAGAATGATGCATCTTCTGTTTACATGCTAAAGTATTGTAGTCTAAAGCATGCTAGACTAGTACTTGGTTAATTATGGGTCTTGACGGAGACTAATTAACTCTAAACATTCAAATGTGTATGAACACAAAAAGAATTTGTGTATGGACAAAGTTGAGAGAGAATTTTCATTCATTATAAGGAAATGACATGTAACTTTTAAGAGTTTATTCGAAAAGCTAATGAGGAGAACTCATTGTCTAAGCTTATTCTAGATGCTAAATTAGAATTATTCTAAGTTGGTGACAAACTTATGACAATGGCATGTGTTGCTTTGGTCAGCTCGGAAGCTTGTGTATGCTAATGCAATATGAGTTGAATTCACTGATACAATAAGGTTGGTCTTGTTCAATCATATGTGTTTAAATGTTGCCATAAGTGGTGTTACGGAAATGTTAATCAAATGACAAGAAATGTGGGGGAGGAACCATTTAAGAAACAACCCTATAAGGGTATGTAGAAATGGTTCTCATTAACACATCTAAATGTTATCCAATAACACTTAAATGTGGGGGGTGTCTTGCATTTGTTTTTAGCAATAAGGATTTTGTAATCCAATCTAACATTGCAAATAGACGACTAAGTGGAGGACACAAAGGTCGTAGTGTATAATGGAGATGTGTTTGCCTTAAATGATACACGTATCTTACGAAGACATATGATATAACCAGATTCAGATGGCCACTGAGGTTATAGTCTTAGAAGTGGACAATAGGCAAAATTAACTTACGAGTTAAGAACACATCATGACAACTGATCTCAAATACGCGAAGTTATTTGCTAATGTTATGGATCCAACAACCTGAGGGTTTATTAGAGATCAAGTTGTGGAATGGGACTGAAGCCCTTGAAAAATGAAGTTCATAGGATGGAAACCTAACTCAGTAGACTGGAGATCCCAAGAACTGAGTTCAATAGGAAAACCTAATTGTATGAATAAGCGAGGTCACTGTGGGGGAATAACCCTACGCATTTAATAAGGTAGTTTATTATAAAGATTAATAAACTTCCTAGTCCATTCCTAAAAGTGACAAGTGTGAGGCTAAGCATAATATGTGGTAAATGATTTGGATAGATCATGATAACCACAATGCTTTTAATGATCTAAGGAGAATCACCTATGTTAGAGAGAAGTGGGGTCGCTTCGAATGGAATTGAGGGCACAATTCCTAGAGCTCTCGCAGAACCAGGAAAGTGTTCCACGACCATTATTGGACACGACTATGAGGAGATGACCCGGCTAGGGATAGTCTTGTGTGAAGTGTATTGTCGTCTACACAAACGGCCGACGAGTTCAAAGACATCGAGATCTACTCAGAGCTAGTGGGCTAAGTGCATTTCATGAGCGAAGGTTCAAAGGGTAACACCTACCTATCGTATGCAAAACTCAACTGTCGAGGTTACAATGGAAATTTTAAGTGTTTTGAATGATCTCCATTCATGTGGGGGATTGTTGGAAATTTGGTGAATGGATATTAAATATATTTATAATTTAATGAAATTATAAATATTAATTAGAATATTCATGTGGTAAATAAAAGAGTAACTCTTGAGTATTTAGTTAGTTTTACTAGAGTTTTAAGTCTCTAATTAAGTGACTAATTAAGTGAATAATTAAGTGAATCCTTTCACTAGTCTTGTTCAAATAGTAGGCTATGTGCCTTTCTTTTTGTTACAACAAGAATATGGTATTGCTTGATACATGAAGAATACTAGAAGTAGTATGAACACTTGAACACCAACTAGAGAGATGAGTACTCTATACTTGTTTCCACCACATGAGTTCAAACACTACAATTACCGGATGTAACCTTGGGCCGGTGAGCCATCTCCGGCAGTACAGACTGCTTCGGCTGTTGTACCCTGGGAGACAGACGCGTCATCTTTAGTAGAGGCGCGAAATCTGTTTTAAGGGAAGCGTGTTGAATACGTGCCTCAACTAAAATCGTCAACGTTTTAGTGTGCTCTTTGTTGCAGTCAAGGAGTATTTTTCAAGACTCAAGATGATGAATACTCGAGTCTAGGATGCTATCAAGTGCGCGTGAAGGACCCACCAGAGATGCGGCTTGAATCAAGATTGGTATATATAATTATAGGGTAGGGATATGGTAAAAAGTGTCTAAAATGTAAGAAGGGTAAGAAGTGTTTTAAACCATTGGATATTTGATCTAATGGTTGAGATCAATAGGGTATAAAAATGTAAATTGTGTTTTAATTAGAGGGACCTTATGTAAAATTAAAGGGCAATAGTGTCTTTTTCAATGTTTGAAATATGGTAACCATATCATACACGACCAAAAAACTTCTACATTTACTCCTTTTTCCTTAAATATAGGAATTAATGATTCACCTTAATTGTAGGAGGTCTTTGTTTGCATATTCGTCATACATTATTATAACGAGAACTGTAATCAGATTAATGGCATGGTGTTTTAACACAACTGGATAAATTGACTATGATTCAAGTCATGGTGTTTTATCTGGAGACATTGTTCATGGCGTGGTGTTTTAAACATCTATGATTCAAGTCATGGTGTTTTATCTGGAGATATTGTATAAAAATCGTAAACACCATGACTATGATTCAAGTCATGGTGTTTTATCTGGAGACATTGTTCATGGCGTGGTGTTTTAAACATCTTTGATTCAAGTCATGGTGTTTTATCTGGAAACATTGTTCATGGTGTGGTGTTTTAAACATCTATGATTCAAGGCATGGTGTTTTATCAATACAAAACATTCCCAGATTTTAAAACACCATGACTATGATTCAAGTCATGGTGTTTTATTTGGAGACATTTTCATTGCGTGGTGTTTTAAAAATCTATGATTCAAGTCATGGTGTTTTATCAATACAAAACATTCCCAGATTTTAAAACACCATGATGAACCCATATTAGATCTTGCAAAATGGATGACATACTTGATATCAGTACATGCAGATTTAGTGGCCATGGTCTACATTTTAAGAAAAAAAATAGTAATACGTTTGTTGGCAATCTAAGTCTCACTTTCACTTCATTTTGTGGCCACCATCATAAATGTATAACTGATGTTTTATGGCATACGTAGGTGAAAATGGAATTGAATCTTGCAAAAAAATAGGACGACAGTTTTTTTTTAGTTATCTTAAAACTCAATTAATTGATAAGAAAGGTAAATTACTAATATACCCTTTTGAATTAATTAAGATAGAGGACACTTGTCATCACCAAATTATTTCTCACACTTCTTACAAAAGTATGACTTTGTATAGGATCCTTTACCTATAATTATATTTATATTCTTTTATTTAGTTATTGCAACCGGTATTGTACAATGATATTTCCTACGAATAACGAGAGTCTCGTTATGATATATTTTGTAATTATAGTTTACAAAAGGTGAACCTATTTCCTACAATACCTACTCAGGGAGACAATGAAGAACACTTCAGATGCAAGACTTGAACTCTAGGCTTGTAGACCAATCACTACTTTACTCACCATTTGTATAGTAGTTTACTCTTCCTTTGTAACTTGTACTCCTCCTTTATACTTATACCACTTAACCTTGGTTCACCGAAAGATAAATGCTTCATTATATTAATAATACACACTTTATTACCTCACTTTCATCATTGTAGCAACAATTAGTTTAAATTAATTCGAAATATTACACATGCAATCACATATGTGAACACAAATATGCAAGTTAGTTTGAAACGGAAAATGTTGGGTAAAAACCGATGGCTAGGAAAGAGGACCTATAATTTCTTTTAGTTGAATTATAAGGCTACAGGGTATGGTTTTGAGGTGGTAGAGGCTCCATTGTGTCATGTATGCGTCACGTCAGCCAGGGGGCTTTGTTGCCTCTTCTGAATAGCTAGCATGGTATGGGATGAACCCCCTTATTCCTATTCTCCACCAATAACGTCCCCTTTGTTTAAGACTTCACACACACACAACAGCTAGCTCGTGAATGCTCATTATTGTAATGGCTGCCTCAATAGCTAGCATAGTATGGGGGAAAGACGCTATTTATTGAAAAAATGCTGAGATAGATGGGCAATCACGCCCATACCCTACAACCTATCTACAACCTAATTACAAGTAAATAACACTTTTAAAACTTGATTACTATTATAGAAAGTTATCCCTAAATTTAAATTTAAAAAGCTATGTCTGTAAAATGTAGCATGGTGAGTTTGTGTCATATTCTTTTACTTATTTTAAAAGGTTTGGATACTCAAGAAAATTATAAATACGGTATTGGTTAATGTACTTTTCTCACCAAATATATAGTTTACCTCATCAAATTTTCACGGGCATAACCGGAACGCCTAAAGTTTATAGCAAATTTAGAGATTTCAATACCAAAAAGAATACGATGAAGAGCTTTTATTAAAACAATTGAAGAAAGTTACATGTTGATGTTTTATTAACCTCTTTATATACAAAAAAAGAAGGTGATTTACACATTAAAAAAAAATACTTCATACACCCTCGCATATTATTTGCAAAGAACACGTATCATGCAATCATTATATACAGGGTTGGCCCTGAGAATTCATGTACCATATTCGAGCTCGAAAAAACGTGCCCTTAGGCTTTAACGAAATTGGGTATTGGGTTCATTAAAGGTTTAAAACTAATGGCAATGGGCTAATAACTAATCTAAACCATAAAAATAGTTTTGTAAGTGGACCAATGTTGGTGTTTATATGAGTATACCCTATTATATTATTTATTTTTACATATCGGATTTTTTTTTTAAAATAACGTGTTCTTCGAAGTATCGGACCCTGGCCGGTGGTCCTCCCCGCCCACACTAAGAGACGGCCATAATTATATACTTGCACAGTATAAAAAATAGTTTTCTTGAGTATAAATTAATCCGGTATAAAAGTGCATAACTTTTGTTTTCCTTTTATCATCGAAAACTAATTGTCAAGTATGTAACATATGAACTATTAACCAACTGGGGTAGCCCAGTTGGCCAGCCCATTCTTTCTCTCCCCACAGACCTGGGTTCGACTCCAGGGATGGTCACCAGCCACCCACCTCTTCCACGGGGAAACGGATCGACTCGGTATAGGGTATTAACCCCCAGGTGGCTATGGGACTAAGCTAACCTGCGGAGTGTCACACTCCGGCGGTTGGAAGGACCGTGGAATATCCCCCACCTATGAACTATTGTCACAAAAACTATTTATACCAATAAAAGATCAAGTTAGATATTTATCCGAATCAAGATATGGACTTGTCCTATACTTTGGATTTCAATTCTAACCATGGATCATTTGGATGATTGAAACCTTTTTGGTCGCTTTAAACTTAAACTTTATTTCTTTAGATATATACTTTTATAAAGTAATTCATAATTTGACGAGGATGATAAAAGGAGACATCTTCATCTAGAAAGATTTATGCATTTAGTAAATATTCAAAGATTTGTATGTTTATGTATTTTATAAAGCGAGTTACAATAAATAATAAATGACCGCCCCCAATCAACCAGAACTCTATAATTTATATGTATAATAATACACCATAAGGCTATGGAGTGTGATGATGGTTGCATGGGCCATGAATTACCACATAGGACATGATTCGCGTAGTACACCACTCCTCTCTCAATTCATGCATGGTGATTGGTGAGCATGGATATTTTCATGCTGACCATGAACCTCCTTGAATTAATTTGGGAAATTTCATTGGTGGTGGAGGATGGTCGATGATGATGGTGGTCATGGACCAAATCATATAGGATGGTGGATGAGGGTAAGTGATGTGGCGCGGACGTGAAGGGTGGTGGTGATTAGGAACATCACCGGTCACCACACCATATAGCCTATGGAGGAAGGGCTACTTACACTTCCTACCCTAACACGCGTCAATCCCGCCACGCCACGCCACGCCACTTAGACCATCCACTTCCCTAAACTATCCGATTTAGTGGCACCACTACCCTAAAACATGGACCCACCATTTTACACTCCCCTCCTTCTCCCCTACTCACTATTCTCTCTATCTTTCTCTACCCTCACCTTTCACCTTGCGGCAAATACCCAACCCATACTCGTCGAATAGGCGGCGGTGTTGCCGCTGTGGGTAGGGGGTACCCGATGTGCGTGAACTGAGTTCCCCCCTTCCTAAGGGCATACGAAGTCCATCACGTTACCAAGGGAAAACCTATAACACCCTGATCAACTTGTTCCATATGGAGGTGATGGAGATAAAGGCTCGATGAGGTAAAGGAGATACTCACCGAGTCGGGTTTTGCGTGTGTGAGAGAGCAGAGAAATAAAGGGTCAAAGAGGCGGTAAACGCTTGTCAGAATGTCCCGAGTGTAACACCCCGTGTTAGAAATTCGACATACCTTACGATCCCTTTGACTTGGTGATCGTTTCTATGTATTCAAATCTGAATTTGGCCTTCGATTGATCCTCCAATTTGAAGGTTTTGTTGAGTTTAGAGTTAGCTCCCATGGAGCTTGTCTCCTGATCGATTAGAACACACACACACTTAGTGTGTGTGGTGTTTTATTTTCTTTTTGTTTTATAAATTAACCCTTTTTTCCAATTGTCTAACTTTGGTCCCTCATGTTTGGTTAATATTAAGTAGGTTACAACCTACTTATTTTAAACCCATATTCCTCTTATTAACTAGGTTAAACACTCCTAGTTAATTTAGTGCGTTCGGGAATATTTATGACTAAGTTTATTGTAAGTCCCGTTAACTCGGGCTTCTTGTAAACTTTATTTTCTTAAAAGCTTTTACTCACGTTTTATTTAATATTAGGCTTATTGATTTAAATCCTAATATTTTCTGGGTTACTTTTACCGCCAACGGTATTTTACCCGCCTTATAGTATTAACGGGGTTTGATTACCAAACCCGTTTTCGGGGTGTTACAGACGAGTATGGGTTGGGTATTTGCCGCAAGGTGAAAGGTGAGGGTAGAGAAAGATAGAGAGAATAGTGAGTAGGGGAGAAGGAGGGGAGTGTAAAATGGTGGGTCCATGTTTTAGGGTAGTGGTGCCACTAAATCGGATAGTTTAGGGAAGTGGATGGTCTAAGTGGCGTGGCGTGGCGTGGCGGGATTGACGCATGTTAGGGTAGGAAGTGTAAGTAGCCCTTCCTCCATAGGCTATATGGTGTGGTGACCGGTGATGTTCCTAATCACCACCACCCTTCACGTCCGCGCCACATTTATTTCTTTAGATATATACTTTTATAAAGTAATTCATAATTTGACGAGGATGATAAAAGGAGACATCTTCATCTAGAAAGATTTATGCATTTAGTAAATATTCAAAGATTTGTATGTTTATGTATTTTATAAAGCGAGTTACAATAAATAATAAATGACCGCCCCCAATCAACCAGAACTCTATAATTTATATGTATAATAATACACCATAAGGCTATGGAGTGTGATGATGATTGCATGGGCCATGAATTACCACATAGGACATGATTCGCGTAGTACACCACTCCTCTCTCAATTCATGCATGGTGATTGGTGAGCATGGATATTTTCATGCTGACCATGAACCTCCTTGAATTAATTTGGGAAATTTCATTGGTGGTGGAGGATGGTCGATGATGATGGTGGTCATGGACCAAATCATATAGGATGGTGGATGAGGGTAAGTGATGTGGCGCGGACGTGAAGGGTGGTGGTGATTAGGAACATCACCGGTCACCACACCATATAGCCTATGGAGGAAGGGCTACTTACACTTCCTACCCTAACACGCGTCAATCCCGCCACGCCACGCCACGCCACTTAGACCATCCACTTCCCTAAACTATCCGATTTAGTGGCACCACTACCCTAAAACATGGACCCACCATTTTACACTCCCCTCCTTCTCCCCTACTCACTATTCTCTCTATCTTTCTCTACCCTCACCTTTCACCTTGCGGCAAATACCCAACCCATACTCGTCGAATAGGCGGCGGTGTTGCCGCTGTGGGTAGGGGGTACCCGATGTGCGTGAACTGAGTTCCCCCCTTCCTAAGGGCATACGAAGTCCATCACGTTACCAAGGGAAAACCTATAACACCCTGATCAACTTGTTCCATATGGAGGTGATGGAGATAAAGGCTCGATGAGGTAAAGGAGATACTCACCGAGTCGGGTTTTGCGTGTGTGAGAGAGCAGAGAAATAAAGGGTCAAAGAGGCGGTAAACGCTTGTCAGAATGTCCCGAGTGTAACACCCCGTGTTAGAAATTCGACATACCTTACGATCCCTTTGACTTGGTGATCGTTTCTATGTATTCAAATCTGAATTTGGCCTTCGATTGATCCTCCAATTTGAAGGTTTTGTTGAGTTTAGAGTTAGCTCCCATGGAGCTTGTCTCCTGATCGATTAGAACACACACACACTTAGTGTGTGTGGTGTTTTATTTTCTTTTTGTTTTATAAATTAACCCTTTTTTCCAATTGTCTAACTTTGGTCCCTCATGTTTGGTTAATATTAAGTAGGTTACAACCTACTTATTTTAAACCCATATTCCTCTTATTAACTAGGTTAAACACTCCTAGTTAATTTAGTGCGTTCGGGAATATTTATGACTAAGTTTATTGTAAGTCCCGTTAACTCGGGCTTCTTGTAAACTTTATTTTCTTAAAAGCTTTTACTCACGTTTTATTTAATATTAGGCTTATTGATTTAAATCCTAATATTTTCTGGGTTACTTTTACCGCCAACGGTATTTTACCCGCCTTATAGTATTAACGGGGTTTGATTACCAAACCCGTTTTCGGGGTGTTACAGTATGACTTTCTTTCTTCTCCCTTACACCCACTTCTATGGTCTCATGTATCCCAACCAAACACTCAATCCTCTGTCTCAGCCCAGCCCAGTTCTCCCCAGCTCTCGGCCCATCACCAGTCCGCTACACAAACTGCCGCCCAGCCCAAACCCCCTCCTAACACAGCCCAAACCCCATCAGACCTCACGCTCCCAACCCAGCCCACTAACACCGAAACTGTTTCCCAAACAACCCCCCTCCCTCTCAACCCTACTCCCCTCCCCTCATTCACACATACACCCGAAGACAGCCTGGTACCACTCAACCTAGGTCTGTCTTCTTCCCAGTCATTCCCTAACTGTCCCTCCACCCCCACCATCGCAACCTCCCACCCGTACCATGCGCACACGCGCTATGGATGGCATCTCTAAACAAATTAGGCCGAACCTTAACCTTCACACTTCCACCATTTCTCCTATTCCCAAAAACCCACAGGTTGCTCTGTCCTCACCCGAATGGTACAATGCTATGAATGACAAATTTCGTGCCCTTATTAAAAATGAGACCTGGGAACTTGTTCCTAGAACCTCAGATATGAATATTATTCACAGCATGTGGCTTTTTAAGCATAAGTTTAAATCTGATGGAAGTCTTGAACGTTATAAGGCTCGCTTGGTATGTGACGGTAGAAAACAGCAAGTTGGCATTGATTGTGGGGAAACGTTTAGTCCGGTGGTCAAACCCGCCACCATTCGCTTGGTGTTATCTTTAGCTCTTTCTCAGTCATGGAAGATTCACCAACTTGACGTCACTAACGCTTTTCTTCATGGGAATTTGACTGAAACAGTATACATGTATCAGCCCATGGGGTTCCGACATCGAGATTATCCGGATCATGTGTGTCGTCTCAAGAAATCCCTGTATGGCCTGAAACAAGCCCCGCGTGCGTGGTATCAACGCTTCACGGATTTTGTTCTAACGCTAGGCTTCGTTCAGAGCAAGTCCGACAACTCACTTTTCATATATCATCAGGGATCCCACACCGCCTATTTATTAATCTATGTGGATGACGTAATCCTCACCACCTCGTCGGATGATCTTCGTAAGCGCCTAATGTCTTCTCTTGCCGGCGAATTTGCGATGAAATATTTGGGACCCTTGACATATTTTCTAGGTATTTCAGTTACTCGCAGCAGGGATCAAATGTTCTTATCCCAGCATGCTTATGCTAAAGATATTCTGCATCGGGCTGCCATGGATTCTTGCAAACCTGTTCCCACTCCCGTCGACACTCAATCTAAACTAAGTAGCTCCTCCGGTCCTATGTTTGATGACCCGTCTACCTACAGGAGCCTCGCGGGAGCACTAAAATATCTTACTTTCACACGCCCAGACATTACATACGCGGTTCAACAGATTTGCATGCATATGCATTCCCCCCGGGTTGATCATTTGAATGCCCTCAAACGGATTCTGTGATACATTCAAGGCACTTCTGACTTTGGTGTCCTTCTAGGACCCACGCCTCAGTTATCCTTGCGTGCTTACACCGATGCCGATTGGGCTGGATGTCCCGACACTCGCCGCTCAACCTCTTGCTACTGTGTTTATCTCGGAGACAATCTTATCTCCTGGTCCTCTAAACGGCAATCTACCATCTCTCGCTCAAGTGCAGAAGCTGAATATCGCAGGGTCGCCAATGTTGTTGCCAAAATTTGTTGGCTTCGAAACCTTCTACTTGAGCTGCACCGTCCCTTCTCACATGCAATGTTAATCTACTGCAACAATGTCAGTTCCATTTACTTATCTGGCAATCCAGTTCATCATCAGCGTACTAAACACATTGAACTGGACATTCACTTTGTGAGGGAACATGTTCAGCGTGGCAATGTTCGGATTCTCCATATCCCATCTCGTTACCAGATTGCTGATATCTTCACCAAAGGTCTCCCACGGATTCTATTTGAAGACTTTCGTTCCAGTCTCAGCATCCACTCTCCTCCCGTTTCGATTGCGGGGGTGTAATAGCTGGCGTACATATTTAATAGCTGGCGTACATATTAATAGCTGTCGTATATTTTGTATAGTGATTTGTTATATTTATAGGAATGATTGATAGGCAATCAATAGAGATATCATTGTATCAGTATTTATACTCTCGTATGTAATGAGTAGAGGGCATCTTGAATACCAATTCATACAAAAACGATGCATTATCATATACTCTCCTACAAACTTTTTGTAACACTCTGCCCCGTTTAAACCGAATATCTTACATATTCGAACGATTTGGTCCCATATATGTCATGTTTCAACCTTCCCGTAAATGTTTCCAAAGAGATAGCGGTTTAATAGTGTTCGTTCTTCGCGCAGTTGATCGTCAGTCTGGTTCCCGCCTTTGCTAAATCCTATCATAAACACCAAAAACAATTCGTGTTTAAGTTAAATGGTTAGATCAGCTGAATCGGGGTGCCCTCGCGCATCGCGGAGGGACAACCTAGCTCCCTCACGTGGCGCGGGGTAACAAAAATTAACTTTCGTTGACGCGCGGGGGAACAGTTTTCTAGAAACTTTTGAAAGCTGGCAGTTTTTACCCTTAGCTGAATTTTGCCAAATTTTCACCCAAACTTGACCCAAATTCAAGTTTATCATTTTTAGGACTTTCTCCCACATTATAGGTTCTAATCCTTAATCTGAACCCGGATCCTTTAGTTTTTCAATTCATTCTTTTGGTTTGGAGTTTATTACCCAAGTGACCCATATGGAGACATTATGCATACTAATTCATGCTTCCTATTCTCTTATCAAGGTTTTCATAATTTTTGCCAACCACAACCCCAATTATGGTTGATTACCTTAGACATTACCTTAACGTTCCATTATTATCTTCTGGTCCGAACGACCCATTATGGGACTTTAAGCTATTTAGCTCACGTCTCTCATTTTTAATTACCAGAATGATCAACTCTATTCAAGGATTCATTATCAAATCTACCACTGGAGGTAGTTTACCCGTACCCATTATCCGGGGGCGTTTTAGTCAAACTTAAGCTTTTTTTACAATCGAAAAACTTTTATAAGTTTAAATGAAAACTAGCGAACACGTTTAGCTCGTTATCCCATCAAGATTAATTATGTCCATAAGGACATAAAGATTTCCATTTTCCAATGGCCTAGTATTTCAAAACGCATTCAACCATAATTTCGCATCATAGACATATTCTTGGCTCTAAGGACCATTTTACCCGAATACTTGTTATACCTCACTTTAGGTGATCTATTGTCCAATTTTGACCCAACCATCTTTAGTCGGACCATAAGCCCATACTGAGAGTATGGCCCATACTGAGAGTAACACATACCTGGCAGGGTCAAAGTAATGAGCCGTTATCAATACCTTGCAATTCTTTTTGCTAATTCATGGCAACGCATGTCCGTATATTATGCTTACGTGTAAGTATGGAACTTAACAAGACAAAGCATTAAATACCGAGTTTAAATGGTAATATCATCTCCATTTGACCCATATGACTTGTTTTTTTAACCATTCTTGATTTGCCCTTTAGGCGTCTCAATTAATCCATATATTGTTTACGACCAAAAAGGGTGATTCAACACAATTTTTACCCATTTGACCTGTTATGGCTTACACCACAGGGTCTTCTTTTCATATTTCTCTATTTCTCACCAAAATGTAATTTTTAAAAGTTTCACCCAATTTGACCCGTTATGGTTTACAATATAGGGTCTTATTTCTAAAATTATTTATTTGATCACCAAAATGTTATATAACATAGTTTTACCAATTTTGACATGTTTCATGATTATCACCATAGGGTCTCGTCCTTAACAAGTTATTGTTGTCACCAAAGGTTCTTTAATACCATTTTTACCCATTTTACCCGTTATGGTTTACACTATAGGGTCTCATTGTCATACCCCAACCGATGGCGGAAACATCGGAGTGAGATGAAATATTGCTCATTACTCATAACACTAAACTGTGACAAATATTTAATAATAAATTTCATTTTATTGCTAAAAGAGTCAATTACATTGTTTGAAATTGAATACAATAAATTGAAACAAATTGAATTACATTACAACATGTATTTAAAGTTTAAAATGCGTTTATAGGCATCCTACTAAGTTCTTTGCATCATCATCATCATCATAATCCTGCAACATGTTTTAAAGTATAGTTCAATACAAAAGTATTGGCGAGTATGCAAGTTTTGGAATACTAGCATATAAGTATAAAAAGGTTGTCTCAAATCCAACATGGCAATTCATATACAAAGTTGAAGCTAGCATGCATAACTATAGGCCAAACCCGAGTGTCCACAAGAATAATGTGCAACCCTCGACACCGAAGTGAACGAGACTGTAAAGTATAATGTGCATTCCTCGACACCGAAGTAATCGAGACCGTAAAGTATGTTGACTTAACAATACCCCGTCGGGTGGTGTGCTACTCCTATAGCGCTATATTTGTTAAGGTTGGCTAGCTAAGTTAATGACAAATAGAGTGCATGTATGTATTCTAGCATAAACAACCTAAGCATAACAAATAACATGTATGGCGGATTGAGTGAATGAATATGTTTGTGTGAATTGTGTATTTTGATAAGTTAAAACATGTTACACCCAAAAGTGCATTAAAGCGTAAAAAGGGTCAAGTATACTCACGGTTTGCGAAAGAATTTCCACTTAGTGAGTTTGACGAGTCTTGATTTGTTGGAACACCGAAGTTACGAATTTTGGTTCTTGAACTTTTTGCCCCAAGTTTAAATCTTATAGATTTGAGAGAGTTTGGAAGTAATTTGGAAGTGGTGCAAATGTTTGGAAGGTGTTAGAGTTGGTATTTATAAGAGAGTTAAGTAATTGGTATTTAAATGAAGGTGGTTGGGAGTTAGGAGGGGTATTAAATGAGTTGGTTGGAGGTTAGGACATTAAAGAAATTGGTTGGGGAGATGAAAATTTTCATTTTTAGTCCTTGCACTTGTATTGTTGGTTATTTTATGCTATAAATGTGTATGAAGGTATATTATAAGTATGATACATGTATGAATGTGATTCCGAGAAAATATAATCTCGATGTATGTCTCGGTTTTAAATTAAAACGTGTATTTCAAGACTGATTACATATTATGCATGTATGATTAAACAAAGTTGATATAAAAATACGATCTCCATTATGATCAAAGTCTCGAGATTACAAGGATTGAAATGAAGTAAGAATACAAGTTCCTAAAAATAAAATGTGAATACAACTTTCTAAATATGGAAAGTACAGAAAATGCGGAACGTTACACTCATCTTATCAAGTTATCATTTATTACCAAAATATAGTTCGTCATAACTTTATCCATTTGACTCATTTCATGGTTTACACCATGGGGCCTCACCTTAACAAATTTATCCGTTTAATCGCATATGGTTCTTTATTAACCTTGATTTTAACCAAATGCTTCCCATTACATAAGTAGTGGTTCTATTCTAGGAAGTGTAAGCTTCACTTACATTGCGTCCTTAAAACTTCCTCACGCCTTTGACTCGTTCGACCCATTCCTTTCCAAGCTCTCATCTAGCTTGTCAAGAGTCAAACTATCACATAATATCCACAAGGTGATTAGATTAGTCATCAAATACCATGACCATCACCCTTATGGATACTCATATCTCATTTATCTTTCCATTCTATTTTAGGCTAGTCTCACTTTTTGCCAATTGACATATATAGATACACTAACAATTTGTAACACCCTTCTCGTTATTATATGAGTTTAATATAATATACACATTTTTAAAACCAAAATACTTTAATTCATTAAAAGATTCGAAATAGAAGTTTTCATAGTGTCAACTTACTAGTTAACTACTAACTAGTTTAACATTCCAAAAATCATAATTTAAGTGATTACAACTTAAAACATTGATTCCAACAAATTTAAACAAGCGCAGAAGCTTCAAAAGATAGTGTTCGGTTCTTGAATTGTTGCTTGATTATCATCCGGAGCATGACCAAACACCTTAAGGGCAGAATTTTACATAATTCATAATTAAGCTCATAGCTAAAACTAACATCAATTAGGCAAATTCACTTTGATTTTAACATCAAAATCCTGAAATTTCTCTATAGAATTCAATTTACACTAGAACTTTAATCACAATCCTAGTGTTTAACATGTTCCTACTAAACCCACTTATCACCTTCAATGGTGATTATGAATCTCACAAGTATTAAGGAAAATTTCAACAAGAAATTGACTACGGTTTATCCCTAGACACTATTTCATTCCTATTTCATCCAAGCAACTATCATGCATCATAAATTTCGAGTTTCAAGTATTGATTCAGGATTTTAGTTGGAATCATTTAACAAAATTTCACATACCTTATGATCCCTTTACTAAGGAGATCACCACTCTATGCTCGGATTTCGTTTTGGAACTGATTTGTGCCTTCAATTTGTGAGATTTGTGTGAATTAGGGTTTGATGAGGGTTTCTTGGTCGCCCCCTGCGTTTTGTACGAACCAGACATACACTTAGGTGTGTGTTTGGTGTTTTATTTTGTTATTAATATGTCAAGTTTCAAACTTGACAACTTTAGTCCCTCTACAATCATTTAATTATATTTAAAGTGTTTTAACCCACTTGTAAGTCACTACAAGACTTTTTCTCTAACTAGGTTAGTTTTATTCCTAGTTAATTCATTTTGCTTATTTACCGACAACATGTTTATAATAAAGGATTTATATTTTCGGTGTGTTACACAATTCGATAAAACTCACTTATGCAGTTTATCAAACACTTGGTGGGCATCATTTTTAGGCCATCATATTAGCTCAAGTTGCCATCCAAAATTTCCATGTATCCATTAGATAACACATTTCTAGTCATTTATCTACATTTAATCATCATGATTTCAAGTTCAATGACTAGCATCTACAATTCAACCATAAAAGGCTCAAGTTCTATAAGTATGTCCAAAACCCACTTTAGCTCTTGTAAGGGTTTTAATCTAGAGCAATCATACATATGATCTCTAACCATTAAGGCCAATATATCACAATCATCATACAAGAATTTAGGATTTTCATCACCATGTAAAAACTCATTTCATCATATATATATGGACATTGATCCAAACATCTAAACTATTCAGGTTCTTCATACATTCTTGTAAATATGATGATTATAGACACATTTCAACATCAATTTACATTCATCAGCTAAGATTTCATACTAGTCTTCTAAAATCAAGAACTAACCACATACTTTATCACCCATGTGGTTTCTACAACATACCTTGGATGTTGATGATACTAGTGATTCAATATCTTCAAACGTGCAAGGATTTACCCTCTATTCTTCTTGTGATTTTGTTGAATTTAGGAGAGGGGTTTTGGAGAGAAAACCCTCTCTCTCTCCTGCTAATCTCGACACACACACACACACACTACATACACATTGTTTAATTTTTTTCCATCTTTTATATTTGGGTAAATTACACTTTTCATCCTTTATGTTTGTATCGTATTGCAATGGATACCCTTTAACTTTAATAATTACAGGCACAATCCTTTATTTGTAAAATCCATTACATCCTATGTTCTTTAGCACTAACATAGTTAGTTTTAAAGGTTAAGAGGTTAAGTTATGTCACATGCACCTCATGTGAGGGCATTTATGTCCTTTACCCCATTGATTTTTCTCCTTTATAAACCCCTCCTTTTACTCTCTTTTATCCTTTTTAACACACTCTCTGTAACAGATCACAACCACAGCCTTGCTACCATCGCCGCCTGTAACCACCGGCCATCAGAATAACCACCAAATCCGACACCATCTACATCTTCTCTCTCTTTCTGTCTCTCTCTCTCTCAGGCCAACAAATCCGTGAAGAATGAAGGTGGTGGCGATGCGGTGTTCCGACTGAGAAACCCTAGATCCGTGTTGCCGTCTCAAATAACCACCATCATACGATTAGCTTTCAGATCTGTATAATTTTTCGAAGCTTTCAGATGTATGGTTGAGTGGACTTCAAAGCTTTCAGATTTGCATTTTTTTCTGGTCACATATGAACGGTGGCGGTGCTATAAGACGATGACGGTGATCATATCGTATTTGAACGACGTCGGTGCTGCTTCTTTTGCAACTATCAAGATTTAGAGGAAAGATTTTAGACTATGGTTTGTAACACCTTGAAAATTCATGTCCAATAATGTATGAACACGTGTCACAAGCTCTGAACGTGTGAAAGAATACTTTAAAGGGACTAAAGTTGACAAACAGGGAAACTATGTGAATATAAGGGTCCAAAGTGTCAACGATGGATAATTATACTTAAAAATATCCCTACAAGATGTTTATACCTTCAAACGAATAAATCATGGACCATACGAAGCTAAATATGAAAGAAAGTGAGGAATTACAAACCACAGGGGCTAAAAGTGTCAACATGTGCAAAGTATACCTCTGAGTGACCTTTTGGTGGACCCGAAGCTTTGTAACAATAAAATATACTCACTAGAATATGTGGCTAAAATTTCATAAAGTTTCGTTATCGTATGAGAAAGTTATGATCAAATTCGTATACGAGGGGTTAAAAGCATCAACGTTGAATTTTAAGGCCTTATGAGTAGTTACTAAGTTAGCAAGAGTCCCAAGACCCTTAAAAATAAGGTTAGAGGGCTGAAACTGCAATTTAGGGACTTAAAACCACGTTACAAAGGACCAGGGACCAAAAGTGCAAAGTTTAAACTTGTTTGGCAGGTTCTGACAGGCCAGGCGGCCCGCGTAAGAGCCCCTTATGGGCTTACGCAGACCGCGTCAGAGTGACAGCGACATAAACTTTTGCACAGCTGCCAGTCAGACCTGTTAACCGACTTAAAACGTTTGTTTTACATACCAGGGGCTGCCCCAATGGTATTTCATGCATAGGGGCACCTGTAATGATCTTGTATCAGTTGTAGACCATGGTGGCGCCATCTTGTGAGATCAAATTTAGTATATAAGGAGCATAAGTTGTAAACAATTTGTTCATTCACTTGCATAAGTTCACAACTCAACCTCTGGAGCTCTCTGATCAGCAAGCCAACTTCCTAGTGATCCCTAATCCTAATTAGGACCTTTGTAAGTGTCATTAACCTTTCTAAATTCGTTTTAGCTTAATTAATTAGCTAAAAGTCAAACCATTGTAATTAAGGTTTGACTTCAAGATTAGTCAATAATTACTCACTAATATCTCGAATTAAAAATACTTATAAGTAGGTAATTATGTGGGTAACAAACCCTTAAAAGGGTATTTCCAGATTCCCACTCTAACCATGTTAATTGTCGAGTCAAGGTACACTTTAAAAAGTCAACAGAATGCTTAAATCCAAATTAACACATAATTAGCAATGTAGGATACATGTAACCTGTTTGATCATTAATATAACTTGGTAACTAATGTAAGAACATGTTCAACTCGACAATTTTCTGTTTAGACCCGGTTTGGAACCGAAAGTCGCATAGTTTGACTTTCGCTTTGACTTTCAGTTCTGACCCGTTTTAGTAAAGATTAAGATTGCCTTAGAGATTCTTTTAGACCTAGTAACATGTTAGTATAACCCTCTGTGATTATACGGCTTAGTTTACTAGTTGTCTAATTATTATGCAAATTTCCGTTAAATGCCCATATATTGACCATTATGCCCAAATGTCCATAAAATATGATTTTTGAAAATATAAAAGGGTAGACATCCTAGTTACTAATTATGCTCATTAGCGTAATTGAAAGCTTTCTTAGTAATTAATTAGCATAAATCTCATATTGCCTATCTAAACCCGAATTTTTATACAAAACTTTATACCTACTGTTATAAAATAATATTTTGGGATTTTTAAAGATTTTTATTCAATTTTAGGCTGAGCATAACTTAGTGTTCTAAACTTAATTCGGCTAATGCCGGTTTTGCCCTTTTAGGCTATAAAATGAGTTTTATAAATCCTTTTGACCTCAAACCTTTTTCTACTGATTTATTATGTTAAATATATTATTTTGAGCCTTCTGGAATTATAAAAATATCAGCTTTCCTTTTACAACCCGGAAATGGCTCCAAATCGCCCTTTTAGGCATTTTTACGGCATAGTCTATGTCAAAACTAGTTTATATATATAAGAGTTAATACCTACTGATATATTTAGTAAAATTCTATATTATAACAGTAAACTAAAGTTTGAAACTCAGATTTCCAGTTTTGACCTTTTAGGCTTATGTGAACTACCAAAATGCCCTTTTGATGCATAGGATGGTTATAATTAATAAAATTCACATACATATGATATCCTACTGTTATAACATAGTAAACTAAGCATATTTACTGATTTATTCAGATAGATAACTCAGATTGCTAGTTTAACTCTTTTGTACCCTTTTAAATGACCTAAATGCCTTTATGAGGCGTAATTTGAGTTTAAAATCATTTGGGGGTATAATAGGACATATCTTACTGATATCACAACATATTTGGTGCATATAATCTCAGGAAACTTGTATATGATTTATATGGTTACCCGTTACGCATTTTCGCATTCGGATCGACTTATGTAACTAGTTTACGCATAATAGCCGAAACGGGTCAAACCATATCATCTTTGTCTTAAAATCCAGAATGTACTTAGTTTACCCATAATATACAAGTCTCCAAACTTGTTGGGTCTAAATCACATTTCTTCCCGGTTTTCGCCTTCCATGCGATTAAACCGTATTTATTCTTTGAAACTAACCGGTCTAAGCTTAGGCTATATTAAAAGACCCGTTAGGATTCTAATAGGTTATAATAAACCTTCGTTCCAGAATAGGAGACCAGTAAAAGACACTTGCATTTGCTTATTGTGGTTTTATACTTGCTCAGGTAAATACTTTTAACTTATTTTCCCTTATACGGGCTTGGGGTACGGTATATAAAATACCGCTTGGTCGGGCAATTGACCCTAGCTCATTAGTAGTTGGGTATTATCAATGTGACCCGTTTAAAATTTAGTTTTGTTTGTTTTACGCCTTTGGGAGTTTAATGACCATGTCCCGGATATCCTTGGCATCATTCATGAAATGGCCACGACCTTGACACGCGGGTGTAGGCGTACACCCAACAATGTGTCCATATTTATTAAGGTATAACTGTTGGCTTCCCGCCACAGATTTATACTATGTGGTGTGTCTATTAATCTTAAACCCGGCACGAACCGGGCGACTGAACGCATAACAAACATGTAATTCTTTTACAAGATTAGATTTAATTAATTATCCCAAGTTACAAAAAGTTTTGTGCCATGTGCATTTAAATCAATTTTTACAACATTTTCAAATGAGTCAGTTAAATTGTATTTACCAGTGTAAACTGACGTATTTCCCCAAAAAGATTAAGTGCAGGTTCTACACGTGATAGGCTGGCTACTCCTTAGCATCGTTAGAGTCTCGCAAGCTTGGGATGCCATTCATCTGTTGAACAATTTTCCTTTTTATATTGATCCGCCTGTGGATCTATTTCAGCTACTATGTGATACTGGATATTACATTTTATATGGTTGAAATAAATCTATTTTATTGCTTCTGCTGTGCATCATAATTTGTGTTGTTTGACTATGATGATATCAACTACGTCACGATACTCCCCCACCGGGCCCACCGGTGACATGTGGAAATTAGGGGTGTGACATGGTTATTTTGAAATGTTATTGACAAGCGGTGGTGCTTCGTTGTGTGAACATGCAAGACTTTTTTTCATTGAATTGTGACAAGCAGAGCCATTAATTCTGTCTTATGGTTATTTTGAAAGAATGTGTATGGGATGAAGTGATTTGGGATAAACATATATATGAATGTAACAATTTGTTTATATGAATAAAAGTTTGGATCATAAAGAATATCAAACAGAGTGAGTTTTATATATTTTTCTTGTATAGATTATGATGAGCAATATCGCAGGTACTGTAGGCCGGTGGAGGTAGTGGTGACGGGTGGAGAAGAAGAACAAAAGGGTTTTAAATAAAAGGGTAGGGTTGTCTTGTTTTATTTATAAACATGTTGATAAATAAAAGAACTGAAATACCCCCATGAGTTTTGGCACATACCATACTTAACTGAAAATTTTAATTGGGTTAGGGCCAAAGGACCTAAGGTGTAATGAGTTTTACAAATAACGGATTGTGACTGTAATTATTGAAGTTAAAGGGCATCAATTGCAATCTAATACAAACATAAAAGACGAAAAGTCTAATTTACGCTTTATATTTCCCACTTTCCAGTTTCCATGATGTGCCATTTCAGTTCTTGTAATTTTATTAGTTGTTAGGTAGGTGACAACCTACTTATTCTACAAATATTAAGGGTATGTTTGGCAAAAGTAGCTGGTGGCCGTAAGCTGGTAGCTGGTGGATGGAAGCTGGTAGCTAGTAGCTGTAGCTTTTTAGATAGATTTGGTGTTTGGCAGAGTAACTGGAGTTTTTAATAAAATGTATAAAATGATCAAAATAAACATAACTAAAAATTTAAAAAGTTTGTGCATTAAAAAGTTCATTATCTTTTGAGGTTAAAATAGTCATTTTTCCCTAAAAGCTTGTAGCTCCTTCTAAACGCTACTAATATGAACGTTCAACCAAAAGCTTCAAGCTCCTAACTTAAAAGCTTCAATCTCCTTCAACCAAACAAGACTTTTTATTGAGTAGGAGCTCTTTCTTAAAAACTTAAAGCTAGAAGCTTCTAAAAGCTCCATACCAAACATACCCTAACTCTTATTAACTAGCTTACCCTAACTCTTATTAACTAGCTTAAACATTCTAGTTAAACTACTAAATTTGGGGATATTACAACCCGATTTAATTTAAGTCTCAGTATCGGGTCTTTTATAACTTTAAATTATAAAAACATTATTATTTACCTTTTATTTAACATTAGATTCATTTACCTAAATCTTAATGTTTATCTGTCTAATATTTACCACTAATGGTATTTTACTCGCTCATCTCTAATTAATTTGATTTTAAAAAATAAACCTGTTTTTGGGATGTTAGAATTATAAAATATCATGTTTTCTCAAATCATTATTAATATATTGTACACACACTAAGAATTTGTCTTTTAGAAAAATATGATATTTACAACTTTAAACAATAACATATGAAATTCCTCCTTTAAAAACCACTAATCACTCAAGCATCATTATAATTTATAATTAAAGCATAAAACCTCTCTTACATAGCCTTAAGAGCTTTGTTTAGCATATTCTTTATTATATGTAGTAATCATTACTCTATAAATGAATATTTTTTTGAACAGCCAACGAATTCTTCAAACAGACTACTGGCGAAATTCACCACATCGGGATAAATTCCCCTCCGAATCGGGGAAAACCCTCACCTAGGGCCGAAGCCCGTGAACACTCGCCCGAAGGCACGACAGTGCGGTGAGGTAAAACCCGCTCAGTTCAAGGATCGAACTAGCGATCTCCACCTATTCGCCTAGTCTCCCATCGTCACCAGGTGCCGTAGAAAATAATGGGGAGGGCAGGAATCGAACTTGGGTCCCTTAGAACACCAAAACTCTCCCTTACCACTCCACCACCATCTCATTGGCTCTATAAATGAATTTTAATGGTTTCAATTAGGTATATGTAAAACGAAGTTTATTTTATACACAAAAATCAACTCTATACAAAATTATGAATCATATCTCAGATAAGCCATGCAGTTCAAAATGTATAGTCCTGACCACATGTACATATATAAGGATGATTGATATAAAAGATGTCTTTTTTTCCAATGCGACATACAGTGGCGGATTTAGAACATCTTCGTAGCGGTAATGTTTTATGAAAAAACGGTAACGAACTCGAAAAAAGTAGAAAAAAGGTCAAAATTTTCCAAAATTTACACTACCGCCAGAGCGCCAAGCGGTAACATAGGCTACCCCTTCCCCTAAGGTAGGTCCGCCCCTGGCGACATATGTACTTTAGGGTGAGGATATTTGCGCCCCCGCCAAATTACACACAATTTTAAACGCAACTCTATAATCTCTCAGTTTGTTCATGGAGATATGGACATCTTAGATGCACTGCGTTTGTAACTAGTTTAGACACAAAATGTAATTAGTATACATACTTTTTGTAAATAGTTTAGATGGACTTATCTTTGCTTTTCGACAACGTTATTACTTACTATATGTATTACTATGTATAGACCTTTTTTTCATGAGTATCTAATATCTATTTTATTCTTTTTTTTTTCTAAATTAACTTTTTTACTAATTAAAGAAAGTTGGATGAACACGTCGTCCAATAATTTTTCAAATAAAACTTAACATGTCGTAAATATGAAGTTGCATTGATTATTGAATACTTTTAAGAAACGTATAGAAAAAACTTAAACCATGGTTTTTCTTAACCTATACATATCAAATCAAATACTCCTTAGCCTCTGAATATATACTAAAAATATTAGTTAATGGAATAATGGCCAACTAGTAAGTTTTATATAAAAGATTAGATTTTACAAGTTAGTAATGCATTCAAAATTTTGCAGTGTTATTTGTAAAAATAAATTATTACAACGTGAGCGGTTAAAAATATTTGCCCCCCCAGCCTAATACCAACATAACACGAAATATATGTGTTTTGAGTTTAGTCGAAATATGTTTGTGCAAATTTTGGATAAATCTAAAAAAATGTTTTTATGTCATAGCTAAAATAGGTTGGATATTATGTGTCAAAATTTAACATAGAAAAAAATGAGCATTAGATTTTATATTATGAACATTAATTATTTTATATACATTTGAACTTTTGGTTATAAATTTGTATATTTTAGGGCATATATTATGGGCGTTGGCGCCACGTAACCTATGGGGGGCGCTGGCACCGTTACATGGTGTCGCCAACCAGTCAAATCGCGAGCGTAGGAAGGAAAATGGTGAATTTTAATTTTTTATTATTAAATAATATACTCATCCAATCACATCTAGCGAGCTCAACCTAATACCTCATTTCATTTTTAATCCCCAATAAAGCCTCACATCACTCCCTTGCGGTGTGAAGGGTGAAAAAAATTGTGCCTACGTGGCACCATTTTTTCTCGATAAAGCCTCTTCATAACGCATAACATTAGAATATTAATAGGCTAAACATAAAATGAAAGTTTTGGGTTAAATTGGTTGTGTTCATGTCAATTATCAAGTGTCAATCCTCAAACTCATGTTGTGTTTGGGTTAATAAGGGTTCGAACCTTCAACCCACGGGCTAAAACCTATTCAACACCTCTTGGTCTGCCAATGGCGCTATTTGTTTGGTGAGAAACGTTGGCGTTTATCGTGAGAGATTAACCGATCATGTAACGGTTTTGATTACCTTTTTTTAGAAATAATACAGTTTTTGTTTACTTTACTATAATTTTTGTTTCAAGTTTATGCATCGTCTACTCTTACACTTTTTATTAAAAATCATTTCATATTTATATGATAAAGAATTGTAATATAAGATGCCCATGAAGTGGCTTCCAAAGGCAGCATAAGCATTTGCCCCCAAATCACCGGCGACTAATTACGTATTCACTAATCATTCGTTTTTCTAGAAATTAGAATATTAGAACACAAATGTCATAACACTTGTTGCGGAGTGATTGGTGGACAGATATAATCCTAGCCGTTGATGTGGGCTTGTACGATGCCAACTAATTCTTAAATTCTATGACTATGGCTTCATAGCCTAGTGGTATTTTTGAGGTGAGATAAGGCTTTAGAACTAATAGGTTTAGGGTTCGACTCTCACAAGGGGGTTTTCCTATATTTATTGGGTTTCCTCCTGAATTGGTGTATAGGCATTATGCCTAGTGGAGATGGATATGATCGGGTGGTTCCGCTGGTGGCACGATGATACTCCAGTGGTCCGTCACTGATCCAAATTTGCCGTTAAAAAAAATTCTTAAATTCTATCGTAAATTTGACTCGAGTTTTATATTTTTTTTTTAAATTTTGGATCATTGACGGATCATTGGAAAATAATGGTGTCACCAGCGGAACCACCTGATTTATCTATCCCCAATAGTCTATAATGCATATACACCAATTCAAGAGAAAATCTAATAAATCTGGGAAAACCCCCTCTTGTGGGAATCAAACTCAGAACCAAATGGTCTTTAAGCCTTATCCCATGCCAATAGGCTATAATGCCATGGGCGACTCGAGTTTTATCTGATTGATCGACATAACCCGGCACATATTAAAATAATATAAGGGTGTCTGCGTGATACGACGGGAAACATAAACACTGCCAGATTGTTTGGTTATTATCCTTTAACCGAAACCGAAGTCATCGGTTGGTCTATTTTATTAATCAATCGGTTTTCAGTTAATCGGTTTGGTTTATTCGGTTAGATTGATGGTTTTGTTGTTTGATTCGTTTAATTTCGGTTAATAGGCAAAACCAAACTTGGGCTAAAACTCTTTCTTAAAAGTACATAAATTGAGGTATAAATACATGAAGTGAAAGTGTATAATATGAAATACATGAATCGGAGGTATAAAAACTATGGATATATGAATGGTTTGGTTCAGTTAATTTGGTTAAACGAGTGTACAAAAAAATTGATAACCGATTTTGGTTAACTCGGATTTCAGTTAATTGATTTTCGGTTAATTCAATTTTTGGTTGATTTCGGTTCGGTTACGTTTGTTTTCGGTTAGGTTTCAGTTAAAGATTCAGTTATTATTCACATCTAGACACTGTTAATAATGTATTATATCAATTTTAGTAAAAAAAGACTATAGCAATGCTATACTCAAATTAATGAGAATAAAACATTTGTTTTCATGATTTAGTTTAAAAACAAAATATTAATGTATAAAAAGTTATAATTATTTAAAAATCGTGAGAGTAGTTAGTGTTTAAAAGATCAATTTACCCTTATTTGATGTTGTACCTTACATGTTACAGAAAAAAAAAGTTCTTTAACTATTTCGTATTTTAATATATCCTTGTCTTATACAGTATAATTATATATATAGTTTTGATTTTCGATTCATTTTCGAATCCAAATTTAGATTTCGAATTTTCAAGTTGCATTAACAATCAATTTGAATTTAAATTTCAACTCAAGTCGAATATGAATTCAATTCAAATAAAAAAAATCGAATTAGATATATACGAGTTTTTATATGCAATTTTGATAATATTGGGTAATTAAATTGAATTAAGTATTTATTAATTTAACTCAAATCAACTTAAAGAAAATGCAAATTTGATAATACTGGGTAATGAAATTGAATTAAGTATTTATTAATTCGACTCAAATCAACTTAAAGTCGAATCATTCCTTTCAAATTCACATTCAGATTTAAAATTTGCATAACCTGACTCGACTAATACGGTAGTGATGTATTATGGGAGTTTAGAGCTTATCATTCAACCCGATCTCATTCTCTCTCTTTATTCTAACATATAATTTTTTTTAATTATGGAATTTATTTTTAAAATTCAAGATTTAAATGCCCTTTAGTGATTCATTTTTGAGTCATATGCAAGTTGTTTAAAGTTATTACTTTCACATATAAAGTTGAATGGTTTTCAATTCTATGTGTGAAAGCTTATGTTAATGGCAAGACATTTTGACACATGAAAGTCAAGATGTATGCATATACATATTTATGAAAAAGAATATTATAATACTTCATAAATACAATAATAAAAAACATTTATGAATGCAATGAAGGCTCTACACTATTTATTACGATAAGGCATATTCTCAACAACACACTCTTATAAATGTCGCATTTTATAAAACTTAAGATAACCTCTTAGGCCTTTGGGTATACTTTAACCTAACTTAACTCCACCTAAGTGACACATCAACTTTTTTTCCTCATTTCACTTTGTCTCACTCTAAGGAAATGGTTAAAATGTTAACATATAACTCATTTAATGCACTTTAACATTGGGTTTTGTCTAAAAAAAGAAAATAATAATTAATTTAAGGGTGTAGGGAGTGGGGGTCGGCAAACCCACTTCCCCGATTTGATGGCTAGTGGCAAACCAATGCCAATGAACTTTACCGATCAAACCTTCACCAATTCGGTGAGGGTTTGCCGATGCGGCGAAGGAGGAAGAAGAGAGAGGAGGGTAGTGTGAGGTGGGGTCCATTCCAATCTCAACCAATCACATTTTTTTCCTTTTTTTTTATTTAAAAAGTTTACCACTTCACTAAATGTCTAAACCATTGCCAACACTTTTCACCAAAGTTTAAACATTTTTCTCTGATTGACGTGGCACACTCTCATTGGTTGATTTTTTAGTTTGCCACTCTCAAGTGTTTAACCACTCCTTACACCCTAATCTCTTAACATTGGGTTAACATGTTAACACACAACTCATTTAATGCATTTTAACACAAGAAGGAAGTGGTTTGCAATGTTAGTTAACATGCCATATCATTATTAACACTCTAGATGTTAGAGTACACAACACTCAAGATTTAAGGTTACTATATTTCGTTTCATGTGATTATCAAAACTTCTATTCTTATCTTCTGTTTTGTTCATTGTCATAAAAATATGTTTTGTTCATGGTTATACACAATGTTTTAAATATCAGTATGAATCGGCCGGTTATACCGGTTAAACCGGATATCAGACACGAGTCCGGTATGATAAAGGCCGGTAAAACTGGAATACGGTATGTCTTATGTAACGGCGGTAAATCCGGTTCTACCGGTTCAAACCATTGAACCGGTTTGCATTATCTTAAGATTTGATTTCTTAATTTTAATAAAATACCATATTAAGGTAATATTGATATTCCATATTTTCGGTAATTAACCTAGTGCCTTCTATTCCAATATTTCATCGTTTTTTTGAAACTGTTACTCACATCGTACAATGCAATATTGTTTATAACTAATAAAAATATTCTTAAAATGCTTAATAGTTTACAATAAAAATAGTTGTTTTTAGATAAAACTGTGATCAGTTACATAAATCCTAGTTGAGATTGAATTGCTTTTAGATGAATTTGTATTTTATGGAATTTATAGGGTTAATTAGTAACCCGATTCAATCGCCTGATACAACCTGGTTCAACTGGTTAAACCATTTTAGAACCCAACCTGATATGAGTTAAAAACCGTTTTTTAAAACATTGATTATACATATCTGTTTCAACTTTTTTTTCCTTGGTCCCATTTAAAACACAAATGTGAAAACTTGTTTATTATCTTTTTAAAGTTCCCTAAATGGACAATTAAATATCCCATGTGAGTGGGAAGGAATTAGCTCTTTACATAGGTATATGAATTATTGTAGGTTTCCAACCATGTTACTCTTATTCACACCCGACTAGTCCTAAAAGGCTAAAAATCAGATATACATTTTTTTCTTTGCCTTCTATAGTTTTATTTATTTATTATCATTATTTTGTTATTATACTATAAACACGTACTATATGATAAAGTTAAGTACAAATAATCTATCAGAAAAAAAAAGTGCTAGTTGTAGCGCGCTAGCGCACATTTGACTAAAAACATGGAAAGTCAAGGCTAAAGTTACTTTTTTTAATAGAAACACATAAATAACAGACATAAATAATAAACTAATCTATATTATTTCTCAAATAACTTCAAAAAAAAGTAATAGTAATAAGAATGTTTTTTTTATATGACAATCTTTCTGGTAAGGTTTACATGAATTATCATTATTTTGTTATTATACTATAAACACAAACACATACTATATGATAAAGTTAAGTACAAATAATCTATCAGAGAAAAAAGTGCTAGTTGTAGCGCGCTAGCGCACATTTGACTAAAAAACATGGAAAGTCAAGGCTAAAGTTACTCTTTTTAATAGAAACACATAAATAACATAAATAAATAATAAACTAATCTATATTATTTCTCAAATAACTTCAAAAAAAAGTAATAGTAATAAGAATGTTTTTTTTATATGACAATCTTTCTGGTAAGGTTTACATGAAGTCAGGGGCGGAGCTACCTTATGCCGGGGGGCAACGCCCGCTACGGCTTGGCGCGGAAAAAATTGGAAAAATTAGTGTAAATTTTGGAAAAATTTGAGGTTTTTTCGATTTCGTTACGGCTTATTTATAAAACGTTACGGCTTGACGGATTTTCTAGATCCGCCACTGCATGAAGTGATGAAACAACCTTCATAATCTTCATCTTAAGTTACATTAATTGCCATTTTTATAGAAACTGCAATATGTGTGATAATGTTAATGTATTTTACTTGTCAAATAACACACCACAACACCAATGTACCAACATGACGAGAATAATTCACTTTTGTTAGAGAAATAGTTGCCATTTACATGTGCGAGTACTACACATCGTCGCCTCATCAATTCGTTGACATTTTAAATATAAGGGTTTATCCTCTACCGATCTTCTCCATAGGTTTTGAGCGTTAAAGAACCTACCGCTCGGACTGTTGTGGGTATGTTACCAAATTCATAGACAAACTTGAAACATTATCTGTTTCTTTTATCAAAACTTAAAATTAGTTAGGGTGTAAAATCTTGATGAACTTTATTAGAAAAACTAATAAGTTGATCGGGTTCATTAACAATCAAATATTTTTTCCAAATTAAATCCGTATTAAAGTCAAGAATATTGGATCGAACGTAACCGTTTCACATAAGTTTACGAACCAAATCAAAGAAAATAAACCCTAATGTTAAAACTATAAAAGTCTAGCCGAACATGATGATTAAAACAATGGATCCAAATACGAAACAATGCATAAACTAACAAAACAAAAGTTATAGTCTAGAAATACTCCAATCGCTTCTTGCTTCCATAAAGTGCAGCCCTCGAAGTCTAGATTGTTATGATTAAAAAAATCCTTTTAATTTCTCGTAACCATTGAGGCTTGTGAGCCCAAATCACATTCAACACATTCTATTCAGCCCAATGTAATGGAGGTTAGGCCCAAAGTAATTGTTGTACTAGGTCCACAATTGTCCATAATTGAATTTGTAAACTCCATACCATAAAAAATGAATTAATAAATTCACCAATTAGATAAAAAGCCTTTGATTATTAAATTCCTTATTTTAGCTCATGTTCCTCTTGATCGATCAATCTCTTTAATGCTCATTACCGTTCACAAACGCTTCACACCCACAAAATTAACCAAAAACAAAGTTGATTCCATCCCAACAAAATATGTATTTTTCCAAAATAATCCAGTATCTATGGTCTAGCTGCCTAAAATGCAATGAAAATATATGCTAAAAGTATTGATAAAATATGCCTAAAAACGCATCTAACAATATATAAATATAGTCTATCATCTTGTTTTGAATTTATCAACTCATTTGAACTTTTCAAGTGAACGTGCTACATGAACCATGTTTTGACTGTTCAACTCGTTTTAACTATTTAAGTGAAACGATATACATGAGTTGTGTTTAGATTACCTCATTTTAAGTAAGCACGGATTAGAGTTTTCCTTTAGCATATATTTATACATGAATTTTCGGGTTAATCAATTTAACATAAATAAATAGGCCATGTTCATATTTACCTAGTTTCAAGGTCCACAACAAAACCATCCGAACGGTAGGCCAAAACCCACACCATATCGATATAAGACGATCGTTTAACTTTTTAAAACAATCTGCAAGCCAAACTACCCCTAGAATTACTTTTACAACACTCTTCTTTCAAGACGATCGTTTAACTTTTGCAAAGACATCGTTGATCCTCCCTACATCGTTCTGGACTCCATCGTGTGATGGTCCGCTCATGAACGCTAAACCCGTCTAAACAAGAAGGTGAAGAACCAATCCCATTTACACCATTTCTATTTACATAAAGAACCAACAACGTCTTTGCAACGCTACCACAAAGCCTAAGCGTGCACTGAAAATCCGACCAAACCCTCAACCGATCCTTCGCATTCCCATCAGAGAACACCAACACACCGTATTCCGAATGTACAAGTGAAGGATGATGACGATACGCAACAAAGTCAACACCGTACTGACACCCGGACCTCACAACCCAATTCTTGGCCCGAAGATGAGAATAAGCCTTGAAACTGTCAACGAAAGATGGCTGTTTCGAAATCATATACTGCCATAACTCGTTGTTCGATTTTGCATGATGATCACTGTCTACTATCTTGATACATGTTAGAGAAAAGCATAGGTAAAAGGCTTCCTGTAAAGTAAACTGAAACCATTATTTATGTTTATCAACTGTGATAACGGGTCGACCGAAACAGGTTTGGTTTAAAAGATGGGTCTGTTGAGGATTAGTTGCGAGAAGAACACTGCAGCCTGAGAGTATTCCTTGAGAATTGGATTTGAGTAGAGACGATTGAAGATCTGAAATGGAGTTTGAAATGGGATTTGCAAGTGCTTTCGCTTTAGATCCTTTCCCTTTCCATCTTGGCTCCGTTACAACCTTGACAGGATATTGAAATAGATCCGTAGGAACCTGAAGATGTTTGGGTCTGACATACGGAGTATGAGCAGAAGGAAGGTTGTGATACGCAACGGAATCAACGGTTTCTTCTTCGTTGTTTGCGGGCTTCATTTGTGGAAAAACGGTTGGTGAGATGAGGAATTGTGGGTTTGGGGAAGTTTCAGTGGAGATCGGCGGTGATAAAATTAGGGTAACACATCATGTATGTAGTATCTTTTTAACTCTTCAAACGTTTCCAAACGTTGCGCACCGGTTAATTTTCTTACAGACCCGTCGAAGGGGAGATCCACCCTACGCCCAGCTGACGTACTAATTTTTGGTTGGGAGGGCGGGAAACATGCTTGTGTCGATCTCACAGGTGTATCCCCACTAGCCGGGTTCCGGGAAAATGGGTTTGTGGCGGGGCAAGCGGTACTGAAAGCAGAGTCAAAAGAAGGTGGAAAAGCACGCTAAAGCTTGTGAGGATAATCAGCATGCCTTTGTCCCCCTGGCGTTTGACACGTTCGGCTCCTTGGCGCCAGAGGCAGTTCGGTTCTTGTCTAGAGTGCAGCGTGTGGTCCATAGCAACTTTTCGACCCCTCAGGGGCGGGGCTTTGTTTTTGGTAGATTAGGGTTTTCTATTCAGAAAGGGATGGCGGCACAGTTTGTTGCTCGTCTACCTACTTATGTAATTTGCCCTGATGATTGGAATGAAATAAAAATGCTAAATTACTTTAAAAAAAAAAAATCTTTATTTTTATTTTTTTTCCTCTTTGTTAATACTGTTATTTTGTAGTAATAATACTTTGATTGATTGTAGGTATGGAACTGAATTCTATATATTACACCGATTCCCTTTGGCAGTTAGACCTTTCTATACAATGCCTTGTCCTGACAACGAGGCTTATACCAACTCATTTGATGTCTTCCTTAGAGGCAAGCCACCATGAAGTTTACATTTTGTTTGAAGTTTTAGAAGTGAACATGTGTAATATTTGGATATAAAAAATTTTATTTCAGGAGAGGAGATCATTTCAGGAGCACAACGTGTGCACAAACCTGAACTTTTGGCGTCACGTGCAAAAGAATGCGGGATTGATGTCAAAACGATATCAACATATATCGATTCCTTCAGGTATGTGTTTTTTTTCCAAGGTTGGAGAACTCGCTAGTCGCTAGTCGGCCGGTGAAGTGGGGACTAGCGACTACTCGGGATTAATCAGGATTAATCGGATCGGGTTTTTTATATGTAATTTTCAGTTTTATGTATAAATATATACATTTTTATAGGTAAATATTTTAAGTAGCTAGGTTTTAAATCTTACTCAACTCATTTATTTAAGTATACATGATTAATTGTTGGAATTCAAATGATTTGGTTGGAAACTGACCGGAATTTAGAGGTTTTGGCCGGAATATACAGGTTTTTTGCTGGAATCGTCGACTTTTGGCTTGCCTAGTCGGACCTAGTCGTGCCTAGTCGGACCTAGTCGGGTAATAGACCGATTTAAGAAAAATTACTCAGTAACTGGACGACTAGCGATTAATCGCCGACTAATCGTCGCCTAGTCGCGATTTTTACAACACTGTTTTTTTCTAAGTTTTTTCAGCTTGTTGTGTTTATCCTAAACCTGGCAAAACGGTCGGAACTGGGTTGGGGTTAGAATGGCTCTGGGTCAGGACAAACTGAGTTTGAATCACGTGTCGTTTGTAGGTATGGTGTGTGGCCACATGGTGGGTTTGGAGCTGGATTGGAACGGGTTGTTATGCTCTTTTGTGCCCTTGACAACGTAAGGATGACATCGCTCTTTCCTCGAGACCCGCGAAGGCTCGAACCATAGATCTCTTTTTGGCTTTCTGGTATATCTGGCAAAGTTAAGTTAATAATTTTTATGATTTTTTGAGGGAACCATTTTCCAGTCTCATGTACGTTTATACTATATTGTCAAGCAATATGTACAAATGCATTATGCATTTCTACTCATGAGAGTCTTCTGTATTGACTGTTTTTTTTTTGTATACTTTTTTTATCTCCTGCGGGTTTATCGGACGCTTGAATACATTTTATGAATTTATACAATAATGCCCAAGTCCCTAGTTCGGTTTACAATCGATATACACACACTTCTTACAATTACAAAGGTAGATTACTGATAAATACACACCCATCGTCTCAACGACTATTGAGTTTTAGGCTCACACGCGTACCTTCAAAATCGATCAACAAGCTAGTTGATCTCTATATGTCGAAATCTCTTCAAACACAGGGAGTCTTCTTGACCTCAATGGAGTCCATTGGTTTATCAACTGGTCAAGCCCCTCAATGAAAGCATCCTCCAAAGTTACTAGCCCATGGTTAGGACCAGGCTGCACCTGAGCCGACCGCCATGGCTCTAACTCCTGAACCAGCTCCTTTGTCCGGTTCAGTAACTTAGGGTCATTAGACCCCAAAATCCTACCTTCCAACACGTCTTTAAGAATCGCGTTGGCCTCTTCGTATCTACCTTGTTTGACTAAACAAAGGCACATATTGCATGCTTTGTTAGCGTCAGGGTCTATCTCTTGAGCTTTACGATACACCGCTTCTGCTGCTGCGAAATTCTTTAGCTGCAAATATGCCCACCCTAAATTACCCTGCATCGCATTCGGTCCAAGGGTAAATTAGAAATTTCCCTTTTCATTTATGACCCATTGATTGATTCTACAAATGCTTAATGTGCATACCAGTATCCTTGAAGTCTCTTGCTTGATTGTAACTTGGAATTTTCTTCCATGTGATCGCGCGGTTTTGGTTGGTTTTCCGTTGAACGTTTCTCCTTGATATATCATCCGAAGCTTTTGCTTCAAAAGCTCGATCTGCTCCTCTATTTTCCCACATTTCTACAAACCGATGAAAGCTCATTTTAGTAACCCATGAATACAATTGTAAACGGGTTGCTATAAATTTCTAAATGTGTCAAACCGGTTGGGGGGTTGTAATAATTAATAAAAGGGTTACATGGGTCATAAACGGGTTAACAGGTCGATGTGTTTAGTTCTAAGTTGTGTTAAGTTACCTTGTATAAGTCGATTAGAACATTGTCTAATGATTCTTGAGCTTGTTTGGAGCAGCGATCCCTAAACGATCTAATAAGTTCGATAGCTTCTTCGGCTCGATCTTGTTGTTTCATAACCACTGCCATGTCTTTTAAGGCACTATCAACTCTATCTCCCGCATTTATAGCTTTCCAAAACATGACTATAGCTCCATCTGGATCCTTTTCTACAAGCTGTAAATAATTGAATTGAACCCTTGTCAAGTTTATGCGTGTCATAAAGAAGAATTTTTATTCAAATTATGAGCATCATAAGTCATAATTTAATACAAACAACTCATTAGATTGCCTGTTGTGGGTGGTGTCACACCTTCCACATAAGCTGATGGCGCCCGTTAACCCACAACATGGAGCCCCTTCCTCCGTTAACACAATAACGCCCAAGAGGCTTAGGTGGGGTCCACCCCATAACAACCGATCTACTTTTTGTTTATTTATTTTTAGTTTACCTATAACACATTAGTTAATGTGTTGGTTAGTGCCAATGACCTCTAGCTCAAGTGGTAGGAGTACTTGAGTTCTTTGAAGCATCGAGTTCAATTCTCATTTGGTGCAAAAAAGGATTGAGGCACCGGTGGCCAGTGATAGGACATGGGTTCGATCCTTGAGCCAAACAGGTTTTACAGGTAATTTTACCGCCGTGCCTACGGGCGGTGGGTTACCGGGTTTTCCCCAGAATTGGTGGTGGACGACTCGGGATACTCTCGGAGTACTCCGTTTGTCCAGTGAGTGTCCCGAGAGTGCTCGAAATTGGTTGAGAGTTGAGACCAACTAGATGCTATGCAGCCAAATAAAGAGGGAAAAGGCCACGTGGGCCTTTTGGGTTTGCCGCCATTTTGATTACTGACATTCCAATAAGTGGACGATAACATGTTACACCATGAGCCCATAAGTACGATATGGTCCATATCGTTACAAAATAAATACTCTTCTATTGTACCTACTACCAACTACCAAGAATAGCATTCTTTACAAAATTAAATTAAGTTTTAACATCTTTTTAAAAGTTTTAGGTAAAACTCTTAAAATTGGATACCACTATTTGTCCATGAAAAACGATGTTACATATTTTTATTTTTTATTTGTAAAATGAATTACTACCATCTACAAATCAACTTCCTATCTACCCGTGATTATAAAAATAACCTAATGTCACTAAACATCACTATCAAAAAGAAAAAAAAAATTAAATGTGATTTTAGTTTATCTGGTTTGGTCATTTTATCAGTTTAGTTCAAAGGTTTTATTTTTCGCCTGTGGGTCCAAAAAGGTTTCACCGTTGCCATTTTAGTCCACTGGGTTAACTTCATCCATTTTTTTTATTAACGAGAATGACAATTCGATCATTTTATATGGCCGAATTGCCATTCTAGTTAACAGAATTACATATAAAATGATCGAATTGCTCTTCACGTTAACAGAAAAAATAGATGAAGTTAACCTAATGGACTAAAATGGCAACCGTGAAACATTTTTGGACCCACAGACGAAAAATGAAACTTTTGGACTAAACTAGTAAAATGACACAAACCACAGGAACTAAATAAAATGACATTTAACTCAAAAAAAAAAAATAATCTATAGCATATTCTGAAATAACAAAACATATATAGGGCACATTTGGCTAGTAGTTGGTACGATAAAGTAGCTTCATTCATAGTGTACGATAAAAAGTAACTTTTTTTATTAAACATATTTGGTCCAGGACTCCAGGTAAAAGTTGAAATATAAAACATAAAAAAAAAAAAAAAAACTCTATATTCACACACCTTTTTTACTCTATCTCTCTATATACATCTACCTATATATAAAGAAATATAGATGCGAGTGGTGTGTGAATATTAACACAAAAAAAATTATATTCGGTCATGGCCCAACCCCAGACAAACCGACCTAGAAAAGACCGAGACGACCCACCCTAAACCGATTCAGTCTTAGTTTTTTTATTTTCTAGAAATCTTGTGTTCAACCTGATTCGCTTTTGACCCGATGCACACCCCTAAATGACATATATATATATATTTTTTTAAATGGTAGACCAACAAGTATCGAAACCTATGGAGATCGAATATGCTACAACTCCTTTGGAGTGTATCATAACAACATACGCCTTCGACTTAAAAAAAAAAAAAACCGTTTCTTAGTAAAAAAAAATAGGATATGGATATAACATACCAAGAAGTTAAACTAATTGTGTATGTTTGATGATGTGTTAAGTAATTTTAGTGGTTTACTACTAATCACCTCTTATATAAGATGTTAAGACGTTACATAGTAACAAAGAGTAAAACAATTTTATAACGAGATGAAAAATATATTAATAATCACCTCTTATATAAAATGTTAAACGTTACATAGTAACAAAGAGTAAAACATTTTATAATGAGATGAAAAATATAGTAATTGAAAACTTTATCCACAAAATCACTTAGGTAGCGTTTGGTATGAAGGAATAGAATATGGAATGGAATGGATCATTCTGATTTAATAAAAAGAAACATGTTTGGTTATCATGTCGTAATGGAATAGAGCATTCCAAAGGAACGTAACTCTTTCCAAGTAGAACAATTTTCATTCCTTGGTAAGGGGATGTTTTTTTTTTCATTCCATCGATGAATGGAAAGAATTATATTATTATTATTATTATTATTATTATTATTATTATTATCATCATCATCATCATCATCATCATTAATATTAAACTAATATTAATATATATCAAAATTTATATTATTATTTTTTTACTATTAATATATTATTATTATTAAGGCAATTATATTTTTGTTGTTTTTAATATAATGGTGTTTCGTTACTTCGTCTTTTTTTGTTTATCAAATTGTACATAGTAATAATTCAGTCTATTCACATTTGAGTAACCAAACATCACAAGTTCACAATGGAATGGAATGATTCATTTCATTCCATTGTCTATTCCATCACCTCATCCATTTCATTCCCTCATTTATTCCATTACCTCATACCAAACAGACTCTTAGTTTCAATCGTTGTAAGGAAAATTACCAAAATAGTTATCTTTTATCAGAATTCTCTTAAAATAGACATAGAGTTGTAGACTTAACCAAAGGAATCTCCCCTCATTTCTTCTGATCAAAAGCCGCTACATCAGCTTCGCCGGCTGACCGACTAGGATTTACCTTACATTTTTTTGGTAATGGCGATAGCTAAGCCTATATGTTTGGTAAAAAGTGCCGGTTGAGCCTGCTCTTTTGGTGAATTATGCTAGCTCAACCCGCGCTTTTGGTACTTTGGAAAACGCAAAAATTCAGTGTCTAATTTGGAAAAATTATGGTCTGGCTATTTTTGTAGTTTTCCGTTTTTTATTGTGTGTGTTTCATTAAATTTTGTC
The DNA here is from genome assembly GCF_002127325.2 of Helianthus annuus. Classification (NCBI taxonomy): domain Eukaryota; kingdom Viridiplantae; phylum Streptophyta; class Magnoliopsida; order Asterales; family Asteraceae; genus Helianthus; species Helianthus annuus. The sequence goes on along the minus strand of NC_035433.2, from coordinate 129,231,969 downwards.
AAAAAGGTTGATCATGAATCTATTTGATAAAATTACAACATCAACATGGATGTTCGGTTGATCTCAAAGGGTTGGTACGGAGGAGATCTTAAGTCGAAGGACTAAACGAGTAAAACAATAATCAAATGTATGTAATTATTATTTGAATTATCTTATTATTAGATTTGATTAGTGTCTAATTGTTTAGAGATAAGTATAACTAAGAATATGAGTCCTAGTAGAATTAGATTGTTTCTAGTATTTGCATTCCTTGAGTCTTGTATGTTTTATTAATTCACAACAATTAATAGTAGAAACTTGTGAATCCCATTTGTATTCATGTCTCTCTGATCTTGTATTAAAAATTTAACATTATTTATATATTTTCTCCTCGAAAAATCAAATTCAATGGTTGAATAGTTGACCAAAGTAATTTCTGTCAAAAGTGTAGCATAATAAGATCCACTGATCCAGACCCTAAACATGAACGCTTCTCCGCAAAGCAAACCAATTATGCAAGTACAATCCATCATCAATGCGAAAATAATTAACAACTAATCAACCAACTGATTATTATTAAACCCTAAATTCATTCGTGCAATAATCAAATATCATCGTCATAACTAAAATTAACAATTAATAAACCAAAACAGTTGAATCTTTCTGTATGCTATAATCGTTCATCAATCTTTAACTCAATTAATAAATCCCTACTTGTCATGTAATTTCTTGTCATCTTTTTTTTTTTTGTCCAGTTTTTATAAACTTGCCTTACAAAAAAAAGATTAGTAATTAAGAACTAAACGAGTAACTGATTACTAACTAACTAACATTTAAAAAAAAACTAAACCTAACAATTAATAAACCTAAATACTGATTATACGTTCATCAATCTCATTAACTCTTTCACGACTCGATTTCACCGGTTTTTATTATAAATCAAGTAATCATGTCGTATTCATAATTCACAACAAAAGAAAAAAAAACAAACTGAAAATTTAAAAAATCTGAAAAATACGAAAGTAGATCTAACGTACGAACCTGAAGATGTTTGGCTCTGACGTAGGGACTATCACCAGAAGGAAGCTTGTGAAGCACGTGATACGAAACGGAATTAACGGTTTCTTCTTCTTCGTTGTTTACGGGCTTCATTTGTGAAAAAGCGGTTGGTGAAATGAGGAATTGTGAGTGTATGAGGGTTAGGGGAAGGTTTTCAATGGCGAATGTGAGGGGGGAGATGATAAAAGTGGGGACAATGAATGTGGTCGTGAAAGAGGGAAGGTTCATTCGGTTTGGTTGGTTGAATCGGCCATAGGGAGCAGACTTATTTATTCGCCACGCATCACTGTCACGTTTTTTTTTTTTTTTTACGTCTAGATCATCTGATTAGGCCTTTGGCCTTTGATCACTAAGGTGATGAGTATGAATCTTTATTATCAGTTTGAACTGGTGTTACAGTTTGCCCTCCGTAAGATTTGACCCTGAGACCTCACGGGCAGGAACCCCACATAAGGGTGTTTGGGGTGGTCTCGGCAAAGGAAGCGGCAACCCCTTTTGCCTCACGGGGAGTCCACCGCCAAAGGAAGATTGCCGCGCGGTAAAGTTGAAGGCCGGAGTTTTGCGGGGAAAGATTGTCGCATGCGGCGAAGATGAGGGAGAGGGGTAAGTGGTGGGGCCATTATCTTCTCAACCAATTATGTTTTGTTTTGTTTTTTTAATGGTTTGGGGGAAACCACCCTATATGTTTTTGGGCAAGAGTGGAGAATCAGCGAGGAAATGACATGGCACAATATGATTGGGTGAGTGAAAATTTCCCTCATATCTCATTAGGCATGCACCTCTTATACCTAAATGGATAAACCTTCCCACCTCCCTCAAACCAATTGACCTGCGAATCATTCGCAGTATGCTAATTTTAGCAGTATACTTGTATTTAGTGAAAAAACGAGGAGGAGAATATTGTTATTATTGGATTAATTTTTGGTTTGAGCGTCTTATGGATATTAGTATTCACTGTGCCTGCCATCTACAATTTTATTAAAAAAAGGGAAATGGATTTTATCACTTCAAACTAATCAAAATTGGTCGTTGTCACTCCCAACTTTTATTTTGACTCCCACCACCCCCCAACTTAATAATTGGGTTGTTGTGTCACCCCGTCGTTAACTAGACACTAACTAGGTTAGTTTTTTTTTTTTTTTTTGCTGACGTGGCCAATTTCTGATTAATTGGCTTGTTTTGAGGTGTCATGCTGAGGTGTCCAATTACTTTTTACAGAAATCTATATTTTAATTATTATATACAACAAATCTACCCCCAATCGACAACAGCCTTAAAAACCACATCCAAAGCTCAGGTTCTTCGAGATTACAGAAGATTCCAACAAGGAGAACCTGAATACTAATCCGTATCCAGATTTGATTAAGAATGAAAAACGGCATCAAACTTGTAATCCGGATCAAAATGCTGCTGCTCCGGTGCAAATGGAGCAGTTTGAAGTGTCTTTGGCGGATGAGCTGACGGTGATCCGTGAAAAGATGGAGCGATTGAAGGCGGATCGGAGAAGATGCTGAGAGAGAGGGAGTTAATGATGGAGAGGAAGATGAAAGAGCTCGATCAGCGAGGTGAGATCCAGAAAGCGTTTGAGATCGAAGTCGATCGGTTTTACAGGTTGAACGAGCTCAGATCGTTGTGCAATGTAAGTGTAAAACAACAAATGTTGGAAAATTGAATGGAGGTTTTATTTCAGACTATTCATGATTTTGTCTTTTTAGTTGTGTTATCGGAGGATATTGCCAATTAGATCGTTGAGAGAGAATGAACAAGAGAATATTAAACTGGATAAATCGAAGGTGAGTAGCTTCGATTGGTTGTTTTGTTAATTTGTAAATGATTTGGATTTGAATTTTGCAGGTTCCTTGTGAGTAATCGGGGCGGGGCGGATACTTTAGACTATTAGGGTTAAGGTTTGGAATAGGAACAGGTGGTGGTTCAGTTGATAGTGGCGCTGGTAAGAAGGGGGTAAGAGGTGGTTGTTGAGTTGACGTGGCGGTGGTCAGAAAGGGGGAAGGAGTTAGTGGTGGAGTTGATGGTAGCGGTGGTCAGAAGGGGGGAAAGAGTTTGTGGTGGAGTTGCCAGTGGCGGTGGTCAGAAGGGGGAAGGTGGTGGTGGCTGAGTTGATGGTGGCGGTGGAGTTGACGGTGGTGGTGGTTAGAAGGGGGGAAGGTGGTGGTGGAGTTGATGATGGCGGTGGTGTTAGAGAGAGAAGATAGAGAAAGAGAGAGGAGAGAGAGAGAGAGAGAGATAGAGAGAGAGAGAGAGAGCAAGTTAGTGTTTTGGATTTATAAATCAGATTACCTTTAAATATTTTTATGTTTTTAATGTAAATCAGATTTAAAAAAAAAACAATACATATGTAAAAAAATACCCATTTCAGCATGCCACATTGAATAAATAGCCACGTCAGCAAAAAAAAACTAACCTAGTTAGTGTCTAGTTAACGACAGGGTCACACAGCAACCCAAGTGTTAAGTTGGGGGTGGTGGGAGCCAAATTGAAAGTTGGGAGTGACAGCGGCCAATTCTGATTAGTTTGGGGTCATAAAATCCATTTCCCCTTAAAAAATAGATTATTAGACCTGTATACTACACGGATTTATGGATATAAAATTATAAACTATTTCATTTTATAATTTCTTCATAAATTTACATAAGTGATTTTTTTTTATCATAGATAACGCAACAGTTGGTCATGTGTAAAAAACCGATTCTTTTAGAAACAAACCAATTTTTCATAAAAGTTGTCCTATATTTTTATTTATCGTCGTGGCAAAACATAGACTAATTGATAATCTCGATTTCGGTTTAGGATAATAATCTAACCAACCGAACAATGCACACTGTGACAATTTCTATGTTTCCCGCTGCATCGCGCGCTATTATTGTTTATTAACCAAAACAAGTTATCGGTGAGCAGTAAGTAAATCGTTAACCCAAACCAAACCAAACCAAACCAAACCAAACCAAAAACAGACGAAACCAAACTGAAATCAACCAAAAACTGAATTAACTGAAACTGAAAACCGGACTTAACCAAAAACCGGTTATCAATTTTTTTGTACTCTCGTTTAACCAAATTAGCTTAACCGAACCATATCATTCATATTTTCATATATTTCTAACTTTTATACCTCCGGTTCATATATTTAATATTTTATATCTCCATTTCATATATATGGTGTAACACCCCGTGTTTTCGAATGTCAAAGTCAAAGTCAAAGTCCAAGTCAACTTTGACTTTCTTTGACTATAGATAGTCGATTTTATGTTTTAGTTGTATTATGTGGAGTAAGTGTTGTAATCAGCAAGAATCGAAGCAATCGAATGTTTAATCAATGCGACCGAATTACGACTGTGAAAGATAGGAAGTAACAATGCGATAAAGTTAACCTAATCAGTAATCAAACCGATCTAACAATCAATCAAACTCGAGACTCGAATTATGCGAATTGTGGTGTTGTTATATGTGTGTGTGTGCCTTATGTGATTACTTGTGCATGTTTACTTTATGTTTGGTATGGTATTCAAGCAAATCAATCGAAAATCGAATCGAAACTCGAGAGGCAATCGAACTCAATCGAAACCGACATCGAAACGTGACTTATAGAAGATTGTATGTTAGATATAGTGGTTGGGATAAAAAGTAATTTGACTAGGAAACCCTATCGTATTCGTATCATCGTCCATCGAAATCGAAACGTCGAAAATCGTCGCAAAATGCTCAAAGCGTGTCGCGGATCGAACAGGAGGCAACCTGATCGAACAGGCCAGCCGATCGGCTAGCATCTTGCCAGCCGATCGGGCAACCCACTCGATCGGAGTTTTTGGCCGATCGGCTGACACTTTCCTATTTTGGAAGCCTATAAATAGGGCTGTCCTTGTCTTCATTTCCACTTTTGGAAAGTTCTGACCGGCCAGCTCCTATGTGCTACTTGACTAAATGAATGTTGTTTCTTATGTTTACACGTGGAGTGCTATCTACCTGCCTTAGCAACATAGTACAATAGTTTGGACTCAGCACCCGTTCACACGGGGGTTGTTAAGGACAATTACTTGCATGGATTACGGTGGTAATCATGTATTACGAACCGTCTCGGACGGTCAACCCGCAGTCGTTGGTATCGATGGTCCCATGTCGATAATTAACATGCATCGTTTTCCTCTGTGTACGTGCCTGGTTATGCGTAAACTATTCAAACTCTATATGTTATTATCAAACTTGTATGCTCACCTTTACATTATATGTATTGACTTATTATAACGTATGTGACAGGTGCTTAAGTTGCTAGGATGCTTAGGCGCATGGTGATGAAATCGAGGCTAGGGAGTCTAGAAATAATAAACATTTGTATGTAATAATTAAATCTGAGTTGTCGGAACGGAATTATCTGCCTAGTTGCTTTCTATGATAACTTGTTATTTATTTGGGACACGGTATGGGACGTGTCATGTAAACTGAATTTATATAATAGTTGTTGTGGAAACTTCTGGACAATCTGTTTTGCTCAGTGCCGCGCCCCGATGATTCCGCCATCGGTTGGGGTGTGACAGATTGGTATCAGAGCCATAACTATAGGGAATTAGGCAGACACGACCTAGTCCGGGTCGCTGTCTTAGATACCTAGACTATAGTTAGGAACCATCAGACCAAGTTTATGTGCTTATTCTGCAATCCTCCACTATCACTGCACTCGAATTTTCAAATGAAGTCGGTAGATTTAGTTAGGAATAGGTGTGAAAGCCGCAAACTCCTGACCAAACTGCCTGACTTATGCTGATCTTATTCATTTATTCATGCTTATCTCGTTATTTTCACCAACAAGCAAAGGAGGTTATGCCAAATCAGGAGTGAAATCCATATTTTGACGAATAATCTCCTTTATTTTATTAAAAACAAGGAAGAAATTGCTAAGCCAAGGGGTGAAACCCTGACCTTGGCAGTTTGTTCTGGACTTTATTTATCTCACCAAGGCCTCGATGGACTCCAACGACCTGAACTCATGAGTATGACCTAGGGAACGCGTGTGGAATGCCCAAGAATCGAGGCAGAAACACGACCCCTAGAGTCGAAAGTGACGACAAGTCTATTGTGAATAGTCGAGTTGCCTTGGGTAGTCGATGTCTAGTAGCCGCAGATAATCTATCTCTCGATTTTATGTGTTTCAATTCTGAGAACCGCAACCGCATACTCTGATGATTTGTTGATTTTATGTGTTTATGTGTGCTTTCTCTGTTTCGTGTTTATATTTACTTTCTCTGCTTTGTTTTGGGATGTTATTCGATTCTGCTATCATTTTAATCGACACACACGACTTGTACCGTTATTCTATCCCTGGTCGATCCTCAGTTGCTGCAGTCTAGACGATATCATGCTATGTTATGCTATACGACCAAGTTAGACTATACTATACGATGCTACTCGACATGTTATACGAACGACACGCACGCTTTGAATGATAGAATCTTGAGGTAGTCAGAAAACTATATGTGCTTATAGGGGAATTAAGTGATATTACCTACCTCAGTGATTAAGTGCCTAGGTATTTACGTGTGTCTGTGTTTTGTGCTCTAAGAACTTATGTGCTTCTGTGCTTCTGTGTTCAATGTGCTTCTGTGCTTACGTGTATCTGTGGTTATGTGCTTATGTCTTTATGTGATACGTGTTTCGACGTGATTCTAAGCTTTAGATAGTAGTAGACGTGTGAGGTGAGATTCGATTTCGTTATGTTGAGTCTCGTGATGATGTCTGTTGCAGACCATGTCGTCGTCTGGATCCCGACCCCGAGCCCCACTTACCCGTCAGGAAAAGAGGGACAGACGTCTCGCTGCCATCATCTCCAAAACGGTGGCGAAAGCTGTGAGTGAGGTGTATGAAAATGCTAGCAAGTCATCTGAAGAATCACGAGCTGAAATCCCTAAGGATTCAAGCAAGGCTGCTTTCAGCTTCAAGCAGTTCAAGGCATGCGGACCGAAAGAGTTCACTGGCGAAGATGGTCCAACAGCCATGTTTCACTGGTTCGACTCGGTCGAAGTCACTTTGCGCCAGAGCGGATGTCCCAAGCATCTCCGCACTCTCAATGCTACAGGCGTCTTCCAGTCCCGTGCTCTAGACTGGTGGACGGCCGAACGAAACAAGCGCGGAAATGATGCAGCTTACGGGCTATCATGGAAGGAGTTGAAGGCAATCATGATCGAAGAATTTTGCCCTCCTCATGAGCGCCAAAAGCTGGAGGACGAGTTCTAGGGAATCAAGCAGAAGGATGGAGACAACGCTGCTCTCACTGCTCGCTTCAAGCAGCTTAGCATTATCTGTCCTGATCAAGTCAAGACCTCAGATCAAGCCATCAAGAAGTACATTCGAGCTCTACCTGACTGTGTAGCCAACTTTGTTCACGCCGCCAAGCCAGCAACTATCGAAGAAACCTACCTACTCGCCGCTGAAATCAATGACAAGCGAGTGAAGTCTGGTTTTTGGGATAAGCAAACCAAGTCTCTGCATCAAGCCACTGCAACACCCACCGACTCATCTGCTCAATCCTCCAAGTCTTCAAGAAGAAGGAAGAAGAACAACAACAACAGCTCCAACAACAAGAGCTGTGCTGCCACAACAAACGCCACCCCTCTGCAAACTGTACCAGTTCAACAGCAGCAACACCAGCACTCAGCTCCAGTGATCAATGCACCGCCAGCGAAGCGTGCATACACAGGCCCTCACCCACTCTGCCCGACATGTTCGTATCATCACCCAGTGGGTCTAGCTTGTCGTTTTTGCGCTCACTGCAATCTGTACGGTCATTTCACTGCGAACTGTCGTTATGGTCCTCGTCAAGCCCCAGCTCAAGCTACTGTCAACCAAGCTCTACTCCCCGCCCCTCAAGGCCAACAGGCAGCTCAAGCACCAGCAGCTAATGCTCGAGTCTGCTTTGCATGTGGTGACCCTAACCACTTTGCCAACAGATGCCCGAACAGGGTGGTTAAGCAAGAACCCCAGCAGCAACAACAGCAGCCTCAGCAACAGCAGCAAGCAGCCCATGCCCGAACCTTCAACATCAATGCCCGCCAGGCTCAGGCGGATAACAACGTGGTTAATGGTACGTTCCTTGTGAATGGTATTTATGCATCATGTTTGTTTGATACTGGAGCCGATAATTGCTTTGTGTCATTTGAATTCGAGAAGCTCCTTAGTCGTAAGCGCTCCTATCTATCCTCGTCATTCGAAGTTGAAGTTGCTACAGGAAGAACTATTGCCGTTAATTCAGTACTTCGTGATTGTACTCTCGAACTCAACAATCACATCTTCCCAATCGACCTTATTCCGATGCAACTCGGAAGTTTTGATGTAATAATAGGCATGGACTTTCTTCGCGAGAACCATGCTGAAATCGTATGCTTCGAAAAGATGATCCGATTCTCGCTCGCAAATGGTGATCTTCTGTGTGTGTATGGTGAAACAGCGTCGAAAGGTCTCAAGCTTATGTCGTGTATTCAAGCCAGCAAGTATCTCCGCAAGGAATACCGAGCCTTCTTGGCCAACATCGTAGTAGCGGAGAAGGGAAAGAAAAAGAAAGTTGAAGTCAAAGATGTTCCAGTGGTTCGTGAATTTCCTCAGGTGTTCCCTGATGATCTTCCCGGAGTACCACCAAGTCGTGATATCGACTTTCGTATCGACCTCATTCCTGGAGCTAACCCCGTTGCCAAAGCCCCTTACCGACTCGCACCATCCGAAATGAGGGAACTCTCGAACCAACTCCAGGAATTACTCGAAAAAGGCTTTATTCGCCCAAGCACCTCTCCTTGGGGCGCGCCAGTCCTTTTCATCAAAAAGAAGGACGGGTCGTTCCGGATGTGCATCGACTATCGGGAATTGAATAAGCTAACCATCAAGAACCGATACCCCTTGCCCCGAATCGACGATTTGTTTGATCAACTACAAGGTGCTTCATGTTTCTCTAAGATCGATCTACGTTCAGGATATCATCAGCTACGGATTCAAGAGGAACACATTCCTAAAACTGCTTTTCGAACCCGTTATGGCCATTACGAATTTGTAGTTATGCCCTTTGGTCTAACCAATGCACCCGCGGTTTTCATGGATCTGATGAATCGCGTGTGTAAGCCTTATCTTGACCTTTCGTCATCGTGTTCATCGACGATGTCTTGATTTATTCCAAATCGAAAGCCGAACACGCGCAACATCTACGTTTGGTTCTCGAGTTACTTCAGGGGAACCGACTCTATGCCAAGTTCTCCAAGTGCGAATTCTGGTTGGAGGAGGTTCAATTTCTGGGTCACATAGTGAATAGTCGAGGTATCCATGTCGATCCTGCGAAGATTGAGGCTGTCAAAAGCTGGATTACGCCTAAGAACCAGTCAGAAGTTCGTTCTTTTCTCGGACTAGCGGGCTATTATCGACGATTCATCGAAGGATTCTCCAAGATCGCTGTGCCGCTCACTGCTCTTACTCATAAGGACAAGCCTTTTGTGTGGGGAAACGCACAAGAGACTGCCTTTCAAACCCTCAAGCATATGCTGTGCAACGCACCGATTCTTACGCTACCCGACGGAAGTGACAACTTCATTGTCTACTATGATGCTTCTAACCTTGGTCTCGGCTGTGTTCTCATGCAGCGAGACAAGGTTATAGCCTACGCATCTCGTCAGCTCAAGATCCACGAGAAGAACTATACAACCCATGACCTCGAACTAGGCGCGGTTGTCTTTGCATTGAAGATTTGGCGACACTACCTGTATGGCACTAAGTGTACGATCTACACTGATCACAGGAGTTTACAACACATCTTTAATCAGAGAGAGCTTAATATGCGTCAACGCCGATGGGTAGAACTTCTCAATGATTACGACTGTGAGATTCGTTATCACCCAGGCAAGGCGAATGTGGTTGCTGACGCGCTCAGCAGAAAGAGTTACGTGCTCAGTACCCGAAATATCCAAGCCCAGCATAACCTCGAAATCCTCATCCGGGAAGCTCAACATGCTTGCTTTAACGAGCATACATTGAAGAGAGAAAGGATCTATCACGATGGAGCTCAGTTAGTGAGCAAACCCGATGGGATATTCTATTATCTGGACCGAATTTGGATCCCTAAGCGGACCGATTTGCGAAAGATTATCATGAACGAAGCCCACAAATCCCGGTATTCTATTCATCCCGGTGCAGATAAGATGTACCAGGACCTTCGTTATAAGTACTAGTGGCCGGGGTATGAAAAGGGATATCGCTCTGTACGTTGGAAGCTGTTTAACGTGTGCAAGAGTCAATGCTGAACATCAAAGACCTTCTGGCTTACTCGAACAACCGCCGATACCTATATGGAAGTGGGAGAGTATAGCTATGGATTTCATAACGAAGCTTCCGCCCACGCCATCAGGTCACGACAGTATTTGGGTCATAGTTGACCGTCTAACGAAATCAGCCCACTTTTTGCCGATACGAGAAGACTACAAGGTGGAACGACTAGCCCAAATCTACACCGACGAGATCATTCGTAATCATGGTACGCCTCGTGACATCATTTCAGATCGTGACGCTCGGTTCACTTCGCGATTGTGGGAAATGTTTCAAGCGGCCCTTGGTACGTCGCTTAATCTGAGTACTGCATTCCACCCTCAAACCGACGGACAGACTGAAAGAACGATCCGTACTCTTGAAGACATGCTCCGAGCGTGTGTTATAGATTTTGGTGGTAGTTGGAACAAACACCTGCCATTGGTGGAATTCTCGTACAATAACAGCTATCATGCCAGCATCCAAATGGCACCTTTTGAGGCTTTGTATGGTAGAAGATGTCGATCGCCTATTGTGTGGCACGAGATCGGTCACTCGCAACTAACCGGTCCCCATATTCTACAAGAAACGACTGACAAAATCCACCAGATAAGAGACAACCTGGTAAAAGCTCGGAACAGACAGAAAAGTTACGCCGATAAAAGACGCAAGCCCCTTGAATTTGAAGTTGGTGACTACGTAGTCCTAAAGGTATCACCTTGGAAGGGTGTAGTCCGATTCAGCAAGAAAGGGAAACTCGCGCCTCGATATGTTGGACCTTTTAGGATTCTAGAAAGAATCGGAAAAGTCGCCTACAGACTCGAATTACCGGAGGAACTCAGTAACGTCCACCCGACTTTCCATGTCTCTAACCTCCGAAAATGCATTGCTGATCATGATCTAATCGTACCACTCGACGATCTTCAGGTCAACGAAACATTACACTTCGTGGAAAAGCCTGTCGAAATCATGGATCGCCAAACCAAGCAGCTCAGGCGCTCTCGCATCCCGATCATGAAGGTCCGATGGGAAGGCAAACGAGGCGCGGAGTTCACTTGGGAACTCGAAAGCGACATGAAGGCCAAGTACCCGCAGTTGTTTAAATAAATAGATCTGAAGCATCAAATTGGTAAATCACGGTGTTGTGTAGCCTTCGAGCCTAATTTCGGGACGAAATTCCCTAAACAAGGGGAGGCTGTAACACCCCGTGTTTTTCGAATGTCAAAGTCAAAGTCAAAGTCCAAGTCAACTTTGACTTTCTCTGACTGTAGATAGTCGATCTTGTGTTTTAGTTGTATTATGTGGAGTAAGTGTTGTAATCAGCAGGAATCGAAGTAATCGAACGTGTTTCAATGCGAACCGATCTACGACTGTGAATGATAGGAAGTAACAGTGCGATAAAGTTAATCTAATCAGTAATCAAACAGATCTAACAATCAATCAAACTCGAGACTCGAATTATTGAATTATTGAATTGTGTTATTGATATACGTGTGTGTGTGCCTTATGTGTTGCTTGTGCGTGCTTACTTTATGTTTGGTGTGGTATTCAAGCAAATCAATCGAAAATCGAATCGAAACTCGAAACGCAATCAAACTCAAATCGAAACCGACATCGAAACGTGACTTAACGAAGATTGTATGTTAGATATAGTGGTTGGGATTAAAATTAATTTGACTAGGAACTCTATCGAAATCATAACATCATATGTCGGAATCGAAACGTCGAAAATCGTCGCAAAATACTCGAAGTGCGTGGCGGATCGAACAGGAAACATCCTGATCGAACAGGCCAGCCGATCGGCTAAGCACCTTGCCAGCCGACCGAGCTGCCCACTCGATCGGAGTTCCCAGCCGATCGGCTGCCACTTTCCTCTTTTGGAAGCCTATAAATAGGGTTATCCTTGTCTTCATTTCCACTTTTGGAAAGTTCTGACCGGCCAGCTCCTATTCTTCACCTTTTCTCAGATTTCTTTCAATCCCGGTAAGTTTTCACTCTAATTCTTGTACAATCTTGATCATTACTTGATTCTACACCTTTCTATCTTTCAAAACTTGAATTCTAACCGTGAAATCACCAAGATCTAAGTGTTCTTGGGTGATGTCATCATGGTGTTCTTGATGAACTTCAAACTTTGACATCATCCAACCATGAATAGCTTTGATCTAACCGATTTCCACATAAACAAGTTAAGATCTTCATAGATCTAAACATTTTTAAGTTGTGAAGGATTGAAAGAAGGAATCTCAACTTTCTTTCAACTCTTTTACACTCAATGCCTTCAAACCGATAGAAACGGAGCTTGAACCGGCTAACTAATCATTCAAACGGCTAAGAGGTTCAAGATTTGGGTTCTATGAACAAGATTTCGGGTTAAACTCTAAACCGACATTCCGAACCGTTCACTGACCGGACTTGGGTGATTCCTGTCCGAGCCAAGGAAACAAGTAGGAACGGAGGTTATTATAGTTCAACACGTTGTCAAGATACCTTGAAAAGCATAACAAATAAACAAACAACCAAGTGTTAGACGAAAGGCCGACCAGGTCAGAAATGCTAGCCGAACGGCTAGGCTGTCGAACACCCCAGCCGATCGGATATGCCAGCCGATCGACCGGGCCAGCCGATCGGCTAGCACATGGCCCCACACTCCCAAACTTTTGAAGAATAGTATTGACGAAGTAATGTTCAATCGAATGGGTCACTCGATGGGTAAACATTACTGTTCGGATCATGAGATACTATGCTTCAACACTTAATCGTTTTCACAACTTGTTCGTAGTAGAGAATGTCAGCCGATCGAACAGACTGTCCGATCGAGTGACCTTCAGTTGGGGACTAACATGAAGCTCCTAGCCGATCGAGTGGGCTAGCCGATCGAGTGAGCTAGCCGATCGAACGAACCGTTCGATCGAACGACTCGAAAAGGTAGGAACACTTCAGTGTTCTCAAATACTGCAACAAAAACTTCCAAAGTTCAAATCCTCTAACACAAACACACCAGAGGAAGAAACAATCCACTCGAATGGTCCAGCCGATCGAGCCAGCCGGCCGATCGAGCAGGACTGTCCAATAGGATATACCAGCCGATCGAACAGGCCGTTCGATCGAACCTGCCATTCGATCGACCAGCCCATTCGATCCATCCATACTTGTTTACCTTTCCGCGTTACTTATCGTTATGCTATCAAACTATTCAGGCTAATCTTACTCTCAGCGCTCCCTTCAATCCACAATCAATCACTGTGAGTATACTCGAACCCTTTTTGCTTTAGCACTTTTGGGTGTTACATATGTTACCTATCAAAATCACAAACGAACACACTATACAAACTATTTGAACGCTAACCAATCGCATGTATTACGTGATTAAATGTATGCTTGTTATTATGTTTACACGTGGAAAGCTGTCTACCTGCCTTAGCAACGTAGTACTATAGTTTGGACTCAGCACCCGTTCACACGGGGGTTGTTAAGGACAATCTACTTGCATGATTTACGGTGGTGATCATGTATTGCGAACTGTCTCGGACAATCAGCCCGCAGTCACTGGTATTGATAGGTCCATGTCGATAATTTACATGCATCATTGCTCTCTCTGTGTACGTGCTGGTTATGCGTAAACTATTCAAAACTCTATATGCTATTATCAAACTTGTATGCTCACCTTTACATTTTATGTATTGACTTTATTTTAACGTATGTGACAGGTGCTTAAGTTGCTAGGATGCTTAGACGTGTGGTGATGAAATCGAGGCTAGGAAAGGGTCTAGAAACCAAGACAATTTATATTTATATGTTAAATCTGAGTTGTCGGAACATGTTTTGTTTGAAGAATATCTATGTCTGTAATAACTAGATTTATCTTATGGGTCACGGTATGGGACGTGATATTTGAAACTATTTGGTAATAATAGTTGTTATGGAATTTCTTTGAACAATCTGTTTCGCTCAGTGCCGCGCCCCGATGATTCCGCCATCGGTTGGGGTGTGACAGACAAGATGTACCAGGACCTGCGTTATAAGTACTGGTGGCCGGGTATGAAACGGGATATCGCTCTATACGTTGGAAGCTGTTTAACTTGTGCAAGAGTCAAGGCTGAACATCAAAGACCTTCTGGCTTACTCGAACAACCGCCGATACCTATATGGAAGTGGGAGAGTATAGCTATGGACTTCATAACGAAGCTCCCGCCCATGCCATCAGGTCACGACAGTATTTGGGTTATAGTTGATCGTCTAACGAAATCAGCTCACTTTTTGCCGATACGAGAAGACTACAAGGTGGAGCGACTAGCCCAAATCTACACCGACGAGATCATTCGTAATCATGGTACGCCTCGTGACATCATTTCAGATCGTGACGCTCGGTTCACTTCGCGATTGTGGGAAACGTTTCAAGCGGCCCTTGGTACGTCGCTTAATCTGAGTACTGCATTCCATCCTCAAACCGACGGACAGACTGAAAGAACGATCCGTACTCTTGAAGACATGCTCCGAGCGTGTGTTATAGATTTTGGTGGAAGTTGGAACAAACACCTGCCATTGGTCGAATTCTCGTACAATAACAGCTATCATGCCAGCATTCAAATGGCACCTTTCGAGGCTTTGTGTGGTAGAAGATGTCGATCGCCTATTGTGTGGCACGAGATCGGGCACTCGCAACTAACCGGTCCCGAGATTCTACAAGAAACGACTGACAAAATCCACCAGATTCGAGACAACTTGGTAAAAGCTCGGAACAGACAGAAAAGTTACGCCGATAAAAGACGCAAGCCCCTTGAATTTGAAGTTGGTGACTACGTACTCCTAAAGGTATCACCTTGGAAGGGTGTAGTCCGATTCGGCAAGAAAGGGAAACTAGCGCCTCGATATGTTGGACCTTTTAGGATTCTGGAAAGAATCGGAAAAGTCGCCTACAAACTCGAATTACCGGAGGAACTCAGTAACGTCCACCCGACTTTCCACGTCTCTAACCTCCGAAAATGCCTTGCTGATCATGATCTAATTGTACCGCTCGACGATCTTCAGGTCAACGAAACACTACACTTCGTGGAAAAACCTGTCGAAATCATGGATCGCCAAACCAAGCAACTCAGGCGCTCTCGCATCCCGATCGTGAAGGTCCGATGGGAAGGCAAATGAGGCGCGGAGTTCACTTGGGAACTCGAAAGCGACATGAAGGCCAAGTACCCGCAGCTGTTTAAATGAATAGATCTGAAGCATCAAATTGGTAAATCACGGCGTTGTGTAGCCTTCGAGCCTAATTTCGGGGAGGCTGTAACACCCCGTGTTTTCGAATGTCAAAGTCAAAGTCAAAGTCCAAGTCAACTTTGACTTTCTTTGACTATAGATAGTCGATTTTATGTTTTAGTTGTATTATGTGGAATAAATGTTGTAATCAGCAAGAATCGAAGCAATCGAATGTTTAATCAATGCGACCGAATTACGACTGTGAATGATAGGAAGTAACAATGCGATAAAGTTAACCTAATCAGTAATCAAACCGATCTAACAATCAATCGAACTCGAGACTCGAATTATGCGAATTGTGGTGTTGTTATATGTGTGTGTGTGCCTTATGTGATTACTTGTGCATGTTTACTTTATGTTTGGTGTGGTATTCAAGCAAATCAATCGAAAATCGAATCGAAACTCGAGAGGCAATCGAACTCAATCGAAACCGACATCGAAACGTGACTTATAGAAGATTGTATGTTAGATATAGTGGTTGGGATTAAAAGTAATTTGACTAGGAAACCCTATCATATTCGTATCATAGTCCATCGAAATCGAAACGTCGAAAATCGTCGCAAAATGCTCAAAGCGTGTCGCGGATCGAACAGGAGGCAACCTGATCGAATAGGCCAGCCGATCGGCTAGCATCTTGCCAGCCGATCGAGCAGCCCACTCGATCGGAGCTCCTGGCCGATCGGCTGACACTTTCCTCTTTTGGAAGCCTATAAATAGGGCTGTCCTTGTCTTCATTTCCACTTTTGGAAAGTTCTGACCGGCCAGCTCCTATTCTTCACCTTTTCTCAGATTTCTCTCAATCCTGATAAGTTTATACCCTAATCCTTGTACGTTTTTGATCATTACTTGATTCTACACCTTCCTATCTTTCAAAACTTGGATTCTAACCGTGAAATCACCAAGATCTAAGTGTTCTTGGGTGATGTCATCATGGTGTTCTTGAAGAACATCATGTTTTGGCCTCATTCGACCATGATTAGCTTAGATCTAACCGATTTCCACATAAACAAGTTAAGATCTATCAAAGATCTAAACATCTACAAGTTGTGAAGGATTGAAAGAAGGAATCCCAACTTTTTTTCAACTCTTTTACACTCAATGCCTTCAAACCGATAGAACGGAGCTTGAACCAGTTAACTAATCATTCAAACAGTTAAAGGGTTCATGATTCAGATCTATGAACAAGGTTCATCGATTTCGGGTTAAACTCTAAGCCGACGTTCCGAACCGTTCAACCGGCCGGACTTGGGTGATTCCTGTTCGAGCCAAAGAAGCAAGTAGGAACGGAGGTTATCATAGTTCAACACGTTGTTAAGATACCTTGAAAGAATGACAAATAAACAAACAACCAAGTGTTAGACGAAAGGCCGATCAGGTCAGAAATGCTGGCCGAACGGCTAGGCTGTTCGAACAGCCCAGCCGATCGGACACACCAGCCGATCGACCGGGCCAGCCGATCGGCTAGCACATGGCGTCCCACTTTTCCAAACTTTTGAAGTATAGTATTGACGAAGTAATGTTCGATCAAATAGGTCACTCGATTGGTAAACATTACTGTTCGGATCATGAGATACTATGCTTCAACACTTAATCGTTTTCACAACTCGTTCGTAGTAGGGAATGCCAGCCGATCAAACAGACTGTTCGATCGAGTGACATTCAGTTGAGGACTAACTCTGAAGTTCCTAGTCGATCGAGTGAGCTAGCCGATCGAGTGAGCTAGCCGATCGAACGAACCGTTCGATCGATCGACTTGAAAGGTAGGAACACTTCAGTGTTCTCAAATGCTGCAACGAAAACTTCAAAAGTTCAAATCCTCAAACACATACACACCAGAGGAAGAAACAATCCACTCGAATGGCCCAGCCGATCGAGCCAACCGGTCGATCGAACAAGACTGTTCAATCGGACAGACCAGCCAACCGAACAGCCCGTTCGATCGAACCTGCCGTTCGATCGACCAGCCCATTCGATCCAATCATACCTGTTTACTTTTCTGCGTTACTTACCGTTATGCTATCGAACTACTCAGGCTAATCTTACTCTCAGCGCTCCCTTCAATCCATAATCAATCACTGTGAGTATACTCGATCCCTTTTTGCTTTTAGCACTTTTGGGTGTTACATACGTTACCTATCAAATCACAATCAAACACAAACTATTTGAACGCTAACCAAATTGCATGTGCTACTTGACTAAATGAATGCTGTTTCTTATGTTTACACGTGGAGTGCTATCTACCTGCCTTAGCAACATAGTACTATAGTTTGGACTCAGCACCCCTTCACACGAGGGTTGTTAAGGACAATTACTTGCATGGATTACGGTGGTAATCATGTATTGCGAACCGTCTCGGACGGTCAACCCGCAGTCGTTGGTATCGATGATCCCATATCGATAATTAACATGCATCGTTTTCCTCTGTGTACGTGCCTGGTTATGCGTAAACTATTCAAACTCTATATGCTATTATCAAACTTGTATGCCCACCTTTACATTATATGTATTGACTTATTATAACGTATGTGACAGGTGCTTAAGTTGCTAGGATGCTTAGGCGCATGGTGATGAAATCGAGGCTAGGGAGTCTAGAAATAATAAACATTTGTCTGTAATAATTAAATCTGAGTTGTCGGAACGGAATTATCTGCCTAGTTGCTTTCTATGATAACTTGTTATTTATTTGGGACACGGTATTGGACGTGTCATGTAAACTGAATTTATATAATAGTTGTTGTGGAAACTTCTGGACAATCTGTTTCGCTCAGTGCCGCGCCCCAATGATTCCGCCATCGGTTGGGGTGTGACATATGGATTACCTGATTTCTTTGCTTTTGATATATATCTATCACAATGATACTACAATAAATATTATATGAATAAAAAAACTAACAGAAATGAGTATCGCAATGCGATGTGTCGCTCCCGCCGTATTGCACGGGCATCCTGCTAGTGATAATAAAACGTAAGAGATAATTTATAAAAGATTGTAGTGTACCGTGACAAAAATACTCTAAGGTATCGCGTGCTATTTTCTCAGCCATCTTTAAATACTAATCGTTGATGTCGGTCGTGTTGCCGTACGCAAGCATGCATAGCGCTGAAGTATACTTTTAAATAGAGGTAAATCCAAACGTCCCTCTGGCATCCGGTTTTTTTGCTTGAAGTAATCAAACTTGCTTTTCAAGTCTCTGGTAATTCATAGAAATAAATGTTTAGTCATCCGGAAACGACGCCTAAAAACTTTTGGGTTTGGATAAGTTGGCGCTTCGTCAAAGTAAACTTTCATCAAACAAGCGTTCGCCCAAGTCGGTCTCGTTCCGTATATTGTCTAGTCAAAATTGGGCGTGGAGGGCGAATAACTTGTTTCATATATCTAGCCCCGAGCTGACACGCACTCGTAACTGCCTCTAGCTCAACCTCCCCGTCGGTGTGTCACCGTCATCGGCTAAAAACTCTTTGTAAATATGATTTGCAACGGATGAGGATGATGTTGGGGAATCCATTTTATTTGAGATGGTGATGTTTCTGTTTTTATTTTTGTAGAGATTGTGTGAGTTGTAAGTGTGTGTATATATAGAATGGAAATTGGCATGTAATAATCCCAGCTAGACCTTATTGGCCATTAATAATCCCACATCAGAATATTCCCCCCACCAGTCCCACCTTTCACCTATTTTTCCTACAGTGGTCCCCCGTTAAAAAAACTTAACGGAGTTAAGCTTTTTTCCAAATTACAAACAGATTTTTTAGGGCTTTTGATTAGAACGACGATACAAGTCCATTGATGTAAAACTTGCCTTGAAATGGTGCTCCAAACGATGAAAACGTCGCTTCAATTCGGGTGCTTAAATTTCAAATTAACCAAAATCAAGTCACTTGGAGCACCATTTTGAAGTAAGTTTTACATCAATGAGCTTGTATCATCGTTCTGATCAAAAGCCCTAAAAAATCTGTTTGTAATTTGGAAAAAAGCTTAACTCCGTTAAGTTTTTTTAACGGGGGACCATTGTAGGAAAAATAGGTGAAAGGTGGGACTGGTGAGGGGAATATTCTGAAGTGAGATTATTAATGGCCAATAAGGTCTAGATGGGATTATTAGAGGCCCATTTCCCTATATAGATAATGAAATTGATTTTTTTTAAATAAAAGTGACCGTTAGCCATTTGACCGTTGCCCAACAACGTTCACCACTTTCGAAGAAACGCCCCGGGGGCAGTGGCCACGGCGTTTTGGGGCTAGAAAACGCCCAAAACCTTCTCCACTATGGGTGGTCTTAATGTTATTTATGATGTCTATCCAGTTCTTAAATCTAGACCGGTTAGGCGACTGATCTGACTTCCTATGAGAATATACAAGCAAATCGCTAAATATCATGCGCCAATTCAATCAACTACAGAAAACCATACGATACAATGTGATGAACACACATATATACCACAAATGCAACGAAACCAAAAGAATGTAATTCACTGAATCCATTATCAATGAGGTAAGTGGTAACTGAAGGCATGGCCATCGCAATGTATACCGATTGTTGTGATCACCGTGCCACTCGCCACGAAGCTGTAGATAAGGGAGTTTTGTCCCATTTCCTGACCTCCAAGGCCCTAGTTCTTTCAGAATTTTCAAAAACTAAAACGCGAAAACATCAAATCGAGGATGAATAGGTTGATCGAAATTCAAACTTTGCAGCTTATGCTTCTTTGAAACAATATGAATTTCAACTCGGGTAGAACAAAGTTCATCATTGTGAAGAATAAAACAAGCGCGAAATTCTGTGTTGGTTTCAATGGTAAAATGATATGTGTACTAAATACACAAAAAGCATAAAACTATGTAAAATGATGTGTACTAAATACAAAATTAATTAAACATAGGCCAGTTAAATCTATAATGGAAAAATTTTCTTTATATGTTGGTTTGGTACTACTGAAGTTATATAACAAGGATAACTTGTATTACTAATGTGTCACCACCACCATCATTGTGCCACCTACCAGTTACCATCACCACCGCTTCTACCACAACCGCCTCCACCCCACCTTGACCGTCATTGCCTCCACCTTCACCCTTTTCAGTGTCACCACCGCCATTGCCACAAGACCATCAATGTTGATGTCACTGCCACCCCATCCCTTCTTCTACCACTTCCTTCAAACCCACCTCCCCGCCACCACCGTTGTATCTACCACCGTCACCAAGCCCACAACCATCGCTGCCACCGTCTTATCCACCACTATAACTGACACCCTTGCCATCCGTCATAAATGTATATTGTATTCTCACACCGCCTTACAACTGCCCGCTTTACGATCTCGGATCATAAAAATATCCTGCTACGTTTAATGTTTCAGCTTGCAGTTAATATATCACAAATACATGTTAATAGAGAAATAAACACCTACCAAAATCAAGTTGCATAATCAACATGTTCCAATTGATCGGAACATGTTTCACCTTTATGTGTCACGTATGTTGTTCCTCATTTATAGGACGAATATCAATACCCTCAACTATAAGCCCGGATTTCCAATAAAGTTCACTAATCTCTGTAAACCGAATGTCTATCTCACCGTCAGTTTTATCATTATAAAACTTACCTAATTCAATCTCCATCCACCCATCTGTTCGCTTTCGTGGGACCCCACCTATCCTTTCCATATGTGTATTCGTATTCAATGGCTTCAAGTAAGCAACAGTCATTGCCACATCATCATCCGCATCTTCGGTTCCATCAACATGTCTAACCAATGTCTTTGCTGGGAAATCAAGCCCGCGTGAGAGCGGTCCAATGTTGTACACAAGGTACGCTGCGTATGTAGTCTTTGACGAAAGCATACTAGGTTTAAACTTGCCTTTAATTTCTAGCCAACACACGGCTACAAGTTCTGCTACTTCTGAAAATCTGCAAATCATTTCGTTTTAAAGATTTCTTTAATTTAATATTTCGGTATCATCTTCATCACTAACGTCAGAAAGAAATGGATCTAACAAAACCTTGATTCGGGTAAAGATCTCCATCTCCAGAAAACCGTAGCGGACCATGCGATTGAAAGCGCCTTTGCTCCTAGCATAAAACATTTTTTCCCGTTCTGTTTATATAGGGAGAAGCTCTGTGCACATAGGAATTTAAGATTCGTTTAGATACAGAGTTATATTACAAAAACGCCACAATGTTCGCAGGCTACATAATGATAAGTGACAACAAAGTAATTCACGAAGCAATATTGTGTCTAGGGTCGACACGAAATACGCTGCGCAGGCTACATAATGATAAGTGATAACAAAGCAATATTGTGTCTAGGGTCGACACGAAACATGACCCGAACACGACACGAATTTAATGGGTTCGACAAGACACGAATAAAAAATACGGGTCGGGTTAGGGTTGAAGAATTTTAACCCATCAACCCGACACGGTTAACACCCCTAGGTTGAACCAAAAGCAATCGGGTCAAAATCTTTAACTTACGACAAATTTGTCCTTGTTTTATTGACCCGCTCAAAAACAAACTCATCATTAGCTACGAGGGATGAAACGATTATTAACTATGTTCACTTTTCTAACGTATTTCCTTCATAAGTAGATGATACTCATGCTGAAGCGTTTGGACAAATTAACAATCCTAGTTAGGCTTAATCTTTAAAGTCCTTCGCTTAATAATAAAAGGGCAAGTTGACAAAGTTTCACTTTCACCCCCTTAGATGTGACCATGCATGACTAAAGAGAAGTACCCTGAGTTATAAAAACGTAATACTTATGGAAGGATGAAGCTTTGAGTTCTGTTATGGAATCTGATGACCTAGCTCACAAATTTGAACATAGCATATACTCATACAATGCATTTAATCATAGTAAAACAGATATGGGCCCTAACAAATAGATCAAGTTATGTGCATACTTTAATTCAGCCAAAAATCAAACATTACACACATAAGGAAACAACACGAAGATCAAGGCCCGATAAGCGTAGGAGGTCCGATAGTGTGAGATGGTGGGCGACTACTCCATGGGGGCATATCTATTTCTAATAGTGGAATATTACATATTTTAGGCAAATGTTTGACTAGTCTGCAGATTAAGTTAATAAAAAAATTCGCTATATGGACACTATTTGGTCGCAAACGGCAAATAGCGCCATACGCACACTTCACTACGTAGCGCACTATAGCCACTATTGACAACAGGGATTGTTGAACATAATTATATGAGTATAAATTATTGTGTGTATGCCATCTGCCTTATTTAAACAGAGCATATTAGTGCTTATATGTTCTTGATTGATTAAACCTTCCTAGAAGTTCGAAAAACAGAAAATTTTCAAAGTGCTTTAATACAATTTTAGTGTGATAACTTGAGTCTGTAAGGTTGGGATAATAAGCTTGCGTTATTCATATCGTTGAACGTCCACATGTATGTTTGCTAAATTTCACATACATGCTATGTAACATTTGATGACGCATCAAATGAAAAATGTTTGGATGATAAACAAATTCCTGAAGCATTTTCTTCTAATCAGCAAAAAATGTATAAGGGTCCAGTTAGTGTATTTGAATTCAACTAATGACTAGTCTAGCTGTTACTCATGCATCACTTAGGGCATGATTCTAGCAATTTGTTCACATCTAGGGGTGCCCACTATCACTTTATCATCCTTTATAAATCCTTAATTATGGACCCACCAATTTGATCGGGCCCGGATCTTAGATTATGGGGTGTGGAGGGGCTTGGGTTGGGGGCATTGCTCGACACGTGGCAGGTGTGGGCTCCACCAGTCCACACCCAAAAAAGTGGGGTGTGGAAGGGGCGTGGCTAGGCCGGCATTGGGGTGCCATGTGGCATTCCTTTTTTTTTAAGTTGACAATTTATATAAAAAAACACAATTTATATTAAAAGCATATTACATTAATTTAAAAAAAAATACATAAAAGACAATCACAATTAAAAAAAACTACTTATTAAATCCGAAAAAATAAAAAAAACTTTTTAAATCCTAAAAAACAAAAAAAAAACTACTTATTAAATCCTAAAAAAATTAAAAAAAAAACTACAGGGTACGATAAATATTAAAGTGGGCAACTCACTTAAAATCCGTATTCGCATCGTGCTTGTACTCGATCTTCGCGATTTCGAGTCGATCGCCGTTGGTCAAGTCAACCGCAGGGACATGGTCAAAGCAAGTTCTAAAGCGATCAAACTTCGGTTTGAGCTCACGCCATTTGTGTTGACACGCGTTTAAGTTGTGACGCATGTTGCCGACGTGCTGTTGGTATTGTTGAAACGCTCGACCCCAATACGCGGTTTGACCGCGTTGTAGAGAATATGGTTTGGGATTGGGTATTTATAGGTATAAAATGTAATTTTTTTTTTAAACTTGGTTTGCCATAGCCGCTACCAGTGGCGGACCCAGAAATATTTTTTATAGGGTGCGAAAATTTTTAAGGGTTATTCGTCTATAGTTAAATATTAAAAACTTTTGAATTCGTCTATAGTTAAATATTAAAAACTTTTGAATCAGGTCGGATGAAGTCAAGTCGGGTCACATACTAAATATATAAGACCCCAATAGATTGTTGAAACTATTCTAACATAAAAACTTTATGCCCCGCTTGTGGTATGCGCATATAGTGTATATATGTGTGGCCGCTCGGGGGTCAAAAGTGAAAGTGCACTAACTTTAACGTTATTTTACTAATTTCGTGAAAATAACGTTAAAAGAGGGGGATGGTTAATCATGCATCATGTGGTAGCGTTGATAGCCGAAAGACAAGGGGGTACATGCACTAATCGGCCTTTGTCTCAATTGCTGAGTGTTATGTGCCTTATGTCCAAGGCTTGATGCAAAACTACTATCGAGTCGGGGGTCTCACACTCTCACTGGAAGCGGCCTCTCTATTCCTATGGGGTAGAGGTAAGGTTGTCTACATCCTACCCTCTTCAGACCCTACCTTAGCTTTGCTATTGGTGAGATTTACTGAGTATGATGATGATGATTCTAACATAAAAACTTATGCATTAAATAAAGCTATGTGCTTATGTATAAAAGATTCTATAATATAACATGAATAAAATAAAGTTTGTATATAACTTGTTAATTAAACTAACTAATTAAGAAATTATTGCAGTTCTGTTGATAAATAAGTCAAAAGCAAGTCATCATCTTCACTCTTTAACAGATGAAACCTCAAAATGCAGAAGTTTGGATCTCCGGCTAACCGGAATATCTTTTATCATGCTATTTCAAGTGGGGATGGAAGGCAGTAGAGGGGCTTAATCGAATTTTCAAGGGGTGGCGATCGGGTTTTTTGCCTAAAAATTACACTACTTTTTTTCTATTTTAAGGGGTGCGCCCGCCCACCCACCGGATAGTGAGGGTTCGCCCCTGGCGGCTACCCCAAACCGTTCAAAAATTAAAAAAAATGACCGTTTGGCCTGGCCACCCCAACGGTCCAATTTCTTTAGCCATCCAGCCCGCCATGTCACCCCCTTCCAAGCCCCATACCCAGCAGTCTTAGGGGCAAGTGGTGCGACTGCACAGGACCCATTTCCAAGGAGCCCAAATAACATTTTAAAACAGCTAACCTTTTTAAAAAACTAACCCAATTAAATAAACCCAATAACCTATTTAGTTTAGCCCATCTAACCCAGCCCAATTAAACTCACTTATATATATATATATACACACACACATGTTTATATTCTAGGGCCCATTTTTTCTACTTTGCACAGGGCACCAGAATCCTCATAGACGGGGCCGAGAATTTGATGTGGTGCTTCGGGTTGGGTATCATAACATGTCTACTAACAGAGTAATTTCATCGAACATGTGGTGTGCAAGACTCAAAACACGAAACAACAACTTACCAAATTCCCATCATCCAGAAGAACAGGCGAATCACAAAGCCGAAAGTACAACTCTTTCTTAGACGAATACCTCACCGGATCAAGCGCCCGTGAAATAATCTCCCGATCATCATCCGGCAAGAATCTTTCCCACACAGCATCAGAATTAGCAAAACACTTAACACCCCTCGAAATCAAAGACGCCCTGCACGCATCCCGAGGCGAAGTATGTGCCAAAATGTGCCTCATACACCCCTCTGACTCTGAAAGAAGCACAAAACTTATTGAAGAATCTACAGCGCTTGAACTAGACGATGTAGCAGCAGCCCCTGAACCGCAGTTGCCCTCTTCAAACTTCATAGCGAAGAGATTGAGATAGAGTGAACCAAAGGGTTTTGTGATTGGGAGAGATCTGGGGGTCTTATTGGGCCCAGCTGCAGGTTGTGCTGTGATTGGTGGTTTGCACCGACATGGAGATTGGGGAATTTGGAGCTTTGTGCTTCCTTGTTACGTAGTATATAATAACTAGGTTAAAACAATAGACGGTTGTATAAATATAATTTTATATAAAATAATAAAAAGATATATCTTTTTTTTTTGAAAGGATAACTTCATTAGAAACACATCCCAGCCCGAAAACCGGACCGGAAACAACAAACAACAAACTACATAATTACAAAATTACACCAATCGCCCCAAAATACCGACCTACCTTTGGCTCTATTATTATGCCACAGAAAACCCAACGACTTTACATCACTAAAAATACTATCAACCTTAACGACGGCGGCCGAGAAGATCGCCTTATTCCGCATTAACCAAAGGCACCAAACTGCAGTAAACATTATACCGTGCATAACGACTTTTTCTTCAGATCTGAGAGGGCAAAACTTATGGAACTCCAGCAAGTCTTTAACGGAAAACGCATAAATAGGTGGAACACGACACCAGTTGCTAATTTTTTGCCACAGGACCGTCGCTATATAGCACGAGGTGAACAAGTGAGAAGACGTCTCTTCCTCCGATCTGCACAACGGACATATACCTTCTCCGACTTCCATACCTCTTTTCTTTAACTCATCCGCTGTTGGAATCCGACCCAATCCTACTCTCCAAGCAAATAAATTGCATTTAACGGGGATCCACTTGCACCAATCGAGAAGTAAGCCACCGCACGAAACGTCCAAACTGTCCAAATACTTCTTGGCCGAGCTCACCGTAAATACACCCGATTTATCCCCCTTCCAACCCCAACTATCCTTTCTCTCCGATAAGATAACCGAGGCTACTGCTGCTCTTAACTCCGCAAATTCTGTAGCTTCTTCATCCTGATCTGGGTCGTGCCTCCATAGCCAGTTCCCCTCAATCCTGTCCTTTACTGAACACGTTTTGACTACCTCCAAAGCAAACAGACGAGGGCAAGAATCTTTAAGCGGGATGTTCCGGAGCCAAGGGTCCAACCAAAAAAGAGTTTCGTCCCCTCTGCCTATTCTGCCTTCAAAAAGCTTGCGAACACTCGAACCGTCAATAACCGGCTTATTAATGGTAGCGGCAATATTAGACCACACCCCACTCGCATACTTATTGACTGGAAGAAAAGACCAACCCGACCCTTTTGAATGGAGAGAGTCAATAACTTTTACCCATAATCTTCCCTTTTCCGTTTTATATCTCCACGCCCATTTATACAGAAGCGCCTTATTGATATTACCCAACTTACTCAGGCCTATTCCCCCTTTTTCCTTCGAAATAGCCACAATATCCCACGAAACCCAGTGGGTCTTATTTCCCACAGAAGATCCTCCCCATAAAAACTTTCTAATCATTCCTTCTAGATCTTTGACAACTTTAACCGGAGCTTTATATATTGAAAAATAATAGCATGGAAGACTTTGAAGCACCGAGCGAATCAACGTAGTTCTTCCACCCATCGATAATAGAGCTGATTTCCAGAGAGCTAATCTCGACTCGAAGATATCATACACCAACTTCCAATTATTAACACGATTCATGTTCGCCCCCACCTTCAAACCTAGGTACTTAAAGGGAAGAGAATCCTGTTTACACCCTACCTCTTCGGCCATCCTCCCAACCTCCCCATTATCTACTCCAATACCATAGAGATTGGACTTACCAAGGTTAATTTTTAATCCCGAACAGGCGTGGAAGCTCCTAAGAAGCCTGACCACGTTCAAAGTACCATTGGAACTCCATTCCCCGACAATCAATGCGTCATCCGCAAAAAACAAATGAGATATCGAAGGCCCATCCTCTGGAAGGGCAATCCCCGAAAACACCCCAACCTCCTTAGCTTTATCGAGAATATATGATAAACCTTCCATAACCGCTACAAACAAAAACGGGGATAAAGGGTCCCCTTGTCGCGTTCCTTTTTCCCATTTGAATTCAAATGTCGGGGCACCGTTCACTAAAACAGACGCTCGAGCAGAAGATAAGACCCCCCATATCCAGTTGCACCACCTTTCTCCAAACCCCATGTATCTAAACATATCCACCACAAAATTCCAATTGATGTTATCGTAAGCTTTTTCAAAATCGATTTTCAACAAAAACGCCTTTTTACCACTTCTTTTAAGCCACGAGTGCACTTCGTTAATGACAAGCGGACCATCCAGAATGAGCCTACCTCCCAAAAAAGCCGATTGGGAATCCGATATCACCGATCCGAGGACTTTCTTCAGCCTATTCGCGAGCACCTTTGACACCACCTTATTAATAACCCCAACTAAACTTATAGGGCGATAATCACCAAGCCCTGCCGGGTCTCTAACTTTAGGCACTAGGGTGATGAAAGATGAACCACAACCTTCATTAATACGTCCCGAATCAAAAAAACCCGACAAAATACGAGAAAAGTCATCCTCAAAAAGCCTCCAAAACATTTTGAAAAACCTAAAATTGAAACCATCCGGACCGGGGGCCCTATCATCACCACACTCGAAAACCGCTGATTTTATCTCATCAATAGTAAATCTAGATTCAATCCCCAACGCTTCATCTTCCGAAATCTTCTTCAAATTTGGAATCACAAGCCGGGGCCGAGACCTGCTATCCTCCTTATATTTTGACCTGAAAAAATTAAAAACCTCCTTTTTAACTAAAGACGGTTTGGATACCCATTCATTATTTATCATCATCCCGTGAATCACATTACTGGCCTTCCTACAGTTGATCATAGTGTGAAAGAACTTCGAGTTTTCATCTCCCTCTTTAGCCCAACGAATACGAGACCTCTGCCTAAGATCTTTGACTTTAGCCAGCTCAATTTCCTCAATTAACCTTTTGTTTTCTGCTAGGGCCCATATCTCATCTTCCTCGAGATCTCTAACCTCAAGAATTGATTCCAATTCCTCCAATTCCTGCTTAGCCAGGATAAGAGATTCCCCTTCCTTTGCCATCATCGCGTCTCTCCATTTTTTAATTCTAGACCGAATAAACCCCAATTTCTTAACTAACCACACATCGGGGCTGCACTCCGGCACCGAGAAGCTACGACACGCTTCCTCAACCACTCCTTTGAAACCCTCCTTCCCCAACCACGAGTTAAAAATCCGGAACGGCCGGGCGCCAAAGTTAACTGATTTCGACGAAAGAACGATAGGGCAGTGATCGGACCATAAGTTAGGAAGGGCCTGAACACGAGCCTCGGGCCACTCATTAAAAAATTCGGAGTTCACCAAAAATCTATCCAATTTGCTCCTCTTTTGACTATTTTCTGAATGCCATGTGAATTTCCTACCTCTCATCTCGTACTCAATTAATCCGGCTTCAAAAATCAGAAAATTAAAGTTACTAGCACAACTCGGTTTGAAAGAGCAATTACTTTTCTCCTCCCGGAAGCGGACAGCGTTAAAATCCCCACTCACAACCCACATACCATCATGGGATAAGATCAACTCACCGATAAGATCCCAAATCTCTTTCTTAGCCTGAATCCCCTGTGGGGCATAAACATTCAACCAATTCACCACCCTATTGGAACCTTTTAGCTTACCACGAACATGTAAGAAATTCCTGTGTTTATTACTACCTTCCACGGCAAAGACACTCTCATCCCACATCGAAATTATACCCCCTGATAACCCCGAGGAATCCACTGTCTCTGAACCGAAAACCCCCCTGCCCCAGAACTTAGACAAAACAGCGTGGGAAACATTACCTTGCTTTGATTCTTGAATAGCCACGAAACTGATGTTGAAATCCTTCCTGATTGACTTTATCCAGCCTTCCTTGTTTCCACCCCCCAGACCTCTCAGATTTACTGATAGGATATTCATATTGACACCCCATTAATTCCTGATGAATGGATGACCTTTCTAATTAATTCCGTATGATCCTTCAAATCGACACCGATCTTAGCCCCAATATTGACGGTCTCCTCCACTTCCTCTTCAATTCTTGACCTAATAACCGGATCATCTCTCCCCTGCACTTCATCTCCCCCCTCGGCAACCGAGTTTCCATTCCGTTCCACCTCCGGGAGATCCTCCGCCGACATACAGACATTGAGATCCAGATTACCCTCACCCCTTTCTTGCTCAGGTTGACTCGACTCCGCACCTTCACCTCTCCTAGAGGTAAACCCAATGAAGCCAAACCCAGGCGGATAATCGTTATGATCAGACCTAACTCTCTTGTTGGGCCTCGTGGAGCCTGGAGATATATCAGATTCTTTATTGGAATTAGAAAGGCCCACCTTACCTCTTGGGCCCAACTTGGACCTCCTATTCCTTTTACCGCAGCCCACCTCTCCAGACCCCACTAAGAAATTAAAGCTAGGCCTTTCAGCTGATTGGAATGTGGGACCCCCCCCCACCATACTCCCCCTCGGGACAGCCAACTGGAGGCGAAAAGGACACCTCACAAACATTCCTTTGCTGATCCCTAGGCCCTTTTCCTTCCCCTATCCCAGAACCTTCTCTCTCCTTATGCATGCTCTCTCCCATAATGTTTCCAACTTCCCCATGCACCTTGGAACCACTACCCTGGGAATTTAAAACGTCTCCCGCCGGAATCTCCTCGTCCCCCCCTTTCCTTCCCGACGCTTGGGAACCCCCAACGCCGGAGAAATGTACATCGAAGTAAACCACCATATGAAGTAAACTTTTGTTTTGCTCTATGTGATTTGCTCGTTTAACGGTTTTGTCCCAATCATTTAAAAATAGTCATTTTCCTCCTATAGTTTGTTATGTTTTTTTTTTTTCATTTTGCTACCTGACATTAACTCCATCTAAAATGTTTGTTAGCTGGAAGGGTATTTAGGTAACTTCAAATATAAAACTAAAGGTATTTTATTAAAATTACAAATAAAGATTATATTATATGTCACAGGAACGGGCGGCCGTGAGCCTGTATCGGTGGTATCTGGTATTGTCTAATTTGGCAGCGGAGTTTTTCATCAGGACCGTAGTTAGGAAATATTTTATCAGAGCAAACCACCATATTTTCATAATATTAAACACTTGGGATAAAAAACAAGTTTGCAATACACACATTTTCATAGGAATAAATCCTATTTTATTTAACAAAAACATCTATTTTATTTTAGGTAACTTTATTGCCACTTTTCTAAGCCTTCAGTGCTCTCCAGCTGGCTTTTATTGGCTTCACACAAAGTTACCTGAAACACGTGTTTAAAACATTTTATCAGCAGGAAATACTGGTGAGTGAATCCCAGTTTAATCAAGTTTAATTAAAAAGTCACAGTGAACAGTATTGAGGGCGCATCCGCAATTACATTTGTTTCCAAGTTATATCAATTACCACCACACGGTACTGTCGTTCCGACTTATGGTCATGTTACTCCTTTACCAGGTGGTAACAAATTTTGTATACAAAACCCCAAATTTACCGATTGTAATTGTATTCTTACAAATACTCAATAACTGCTATTCGCATGGAAAATATTTAAGGTTTTGTAAAACAGTTAACAAAAAGGTTTACAAAAAGTGGATCAACTCACATTGCTATTATAGGGCTTTCCTTTGTGACTTCGTGGTTATAATTTAATTAAATAAACAATGCACACACGTTAGTATAATAACTCATTTTAACATTAGTAATACCCTCCCCGAGACGGCATTCCAACGACTACGTCGAGCAGAACCACGACAACCGTTACGGAACCCTAGATCAATCGGGCAGAGTATCTAATACGTCTCCAGGGGTTATGATACTTACAACGAGGCAGAGCTTCACTAATTAGGGGGGGTATAATACCCGTGTATAAAGCCTACTATTGAGAATTTTAGAGAAAGGAAGTCGATTGTGAGCGAAATCAAATGAATTCCGATAACCTGCTTAAATAGTTGCCGAACCTGGTTCTCTCGCGGCCCGCGTAACACAAGGGCAGGGCCTACGCGGCCCGCGTCAACTCTGGTCAACAGGGTAGCTTGTCCGGGTCATCTACTAGGCTCGCCACGATGATGACACGTGTCATCACCGGGCTGCGCCACCTTTTTGATCCCATGCGGCCCGCGTAAACTAACGGGATGGCTTACGCGGCCCACCTAAACTTAAAAATCACATAAGTCAGGTTCTAACCTTTAAACCGCCCGCGTAAGGTTGAGGTGGGGTCTACGCGGCCCGCCTCAACTTACTTTTTCTTGTTTTTCACTTATTGTTAATGCTATATTGTATTTCGGGGTGTATTTTAGGAAGTGTAGGGTGTCAGGGATGTTTTAGGAGGGTTGTTATATTTTGGGTATAATTCTTGGGTTATTTAATAAAATATATAGTGTATTCACATTAAGTATAGTAACCCAATTCCACTTTATCCCTACGTCACGAGACAGAACCCCAACGAATTTAGGCAGAGCCTTGACATACGTTACGGGGCCCTACGTCAGTCGGACAGGGTATCAGTGATCAAGGGTTAAAACACTTAAAATGGAGCAGGGCTTTATAGAATTTAGGGGTGAATTACTAAAGAAAAAGGGGTATATATATTTTTGCAAAAGAGTGGCGAGGGAAAGAAATGAAATTGATTTTGATGCTACTCTTCGATATATATACTTGTTTTAGAAACTTGCTTGTGAAGTTAGATTCCATCTGATCTTGATCTAAAGTTTCTTTTTCTTTTGATTGTTGTAGGACATGTACACTTTGCATTGATTTCAAATATTTTAGTGGTTCACATGCACACACGTAGACACCATTCCCATTTCTTTAAGTTCATATTATTTTATTATTTATTTTGAAAATTACGTACATATATTCCAAAAATATGTATGTTATAGTTTATTTGATTTTAATATTATTGATTTATATATTATAATTAATTTAACTACTTCACTCATTTGGTGCTTATAACTTTAAAAGTATAACGTTTTATAAAATGCTGAATATGCCATTAGAACAAGAATAATTTTATCTATATTTTGAACCAAGTTTCATTAAAAACAAAGTAGGTTCAAATATAATGTATTTTTATAATTTAATTATTAAATGGTTCCTACGCTTGCTCAAAATACCTCATATTTCTATTGGTCAACTTACCCATGATGCATCCTTTTAATAACATAAGTTTTATATATTTTATATAAATAAAAATTTTGGGAATGTTACATACTCCCCACCTTGTTTTAAATCTCGTTCTCGAGATTCCCTGAAATATGGATGAATAGTTAGTTAGTTTAGTTTCTAGGTATATTCTGGTCTTTATTTTGAATTTTACTTTACTTTGACCAGAGCTATTCTCTATGAGATTCTTATCCTTGACTGAAATATGTTTTGCATTTTAACACAGCTTTTAGTTACAGGTTTCCTAATGTGTTAATAATCGCAAAGGAAATTCTTATACTTTTGATGGCTTCTCAACTTAAAGAGTTCATGTCGTTCATCTTGTTGCACGAGTTTCGAGACTGATGATCAAACGAAATAGTGTTTGATATCGGAATTATAGACGTATACGAGAGATTCCTGATAAATAAATCTAAAATTATCATTGACACACTTGTTCGTGATTTATTCCTAATTGTTAATCAATATGGTCTTTGGATTTCCTCATAGACATACATGTCTATATAATCATATATTTCACATACTGTAGTATACACACCATTCATCAGGTCAATGTATTTAACAGATTCATATTTCTAAAAACAGATTAGACATCAAGTCATGGTACTATTTAGGGAATTCCATTATCATAACATATACCCCATCTCATCCGGTCTCGCCGGAGAGGTACCTCCATCTTACCCGGACAAGCTGGAGAGTCTACCACTCCATACCCAGTCCTGTCGGAGAGGTAATTATCATTGTATTTCCATTAAATAGAATTTTTCTCAAATCATGATTTTAAAAGTAAATCATTTATTATGACTTGTATCAAGAAACAAGGAAATTAGTATTCTCATGATGGATCATATTCTAGAACCGAGTAGTATTAATAAACAAGAAATAACAGTGGCCAAGTGTTATTGCTTATTTATCATACAGGCGTTATTCTAGTCATCATCCTCACGGGATACCAATAACCATCACACTTTATCTACGCAAGTAACTGGCTTATCTCAAAGCTTTATACTAAGGC
The DNA here is from genome assembly GCF_002127325.2 of Helianthus annuus. NCBI lineage: Eukaryota > Viridiplantae > Streptophyta > Magnoliopsida > Asterales > Asteraceae > Helianthus > Helianthus annuus. The sequence goes on along the minus strand of NC_035433.2, from coordinate 129,197,989 downwards.
ATTTTTCTTAGATTCAAGTCTAAATACTGTCCTGGTTGTTACCAGTGAATATCAATATCATAACTCTTTCATTTAAGTATAGATATTATTATGGTTGTGGCCTTCTTTTGTTTAAAAATGGAGTTTTGACAAAATATTATTATCTCTATTTATATTATGACTAGGTTCAATGTGATGAGTATGCTTACAGTTAACTTTAGAGTGAATTTCAAAAATTGTCCTTTATCTTTATACCCATTTTCAGGCGCTATCCTTTATGTTTAAAATTGACCAGTTTTGTCCTTTATGTTTTCATATTATACAAGTTTTGTCCTTTTGGCCTAACCCAGTTAGGTTTTTCAGTTAAATTTGGTCATGTGCTTTGCACATGAGGGCATTTTTGTCAATTCAAAGGTTGCAGAAGCTTTGAGCTGTAAATCTGCCGTTGAACTTACCTTTGAATTGACAAAAATGCCCTCATGTGCAAAGCATATGACCAAATTTAACTGAAAAAACTAATTGGGTTAGGCCTAAAGGACAAAACGTGTATGATATGAAAACATAAAGGACAAAACTCGTCAATTTTAAACATAAAGGACATCGCCTGAAAATGGTATAAGATAAAGGACAATTTTTGAAATTCACTCTTAACTTTATTTATGCTTATATATTGTTAGATTACGTCGCAAGGAATATTTTATTGAGACAGATGGCATTTTAAAACATAGTAGGTTTCATGGTTTATTCTTATAATAATTTCATGTTTTCATATGAACTACCATTGATATTTTCTCTTATGTTTGTCTTACAGAAGATATTATATTGGGTATATCATCAAGAAATTCTATTGGGTATATGCATATATGTGTATAAAATTTCAAATCTCTAGTTAGTATTAAACTTACGGAATATATACACACATATATAAAATAATAACTATACATCCGATGGTACCAATCATCAAGCTTATTTCCATGACTTTATTTTATCATTTTATAAAAGTAGTATATTGAAATAAACTTCCGTTAAATTTATTGAACATAATATTTTGGAATTTAAGGATGGATAAATAAAAGTTTAAAGAAATAAATTAATCAATATAAACTTTCTGAACTCATAGAAATAAATTTATTTTTAACTAGTGGGTTGAATCATATGGGTTTAAAATATCAAAACTTAACTCTCAATTTCTTGTATATTATATTATTTATTCAAAGAAGTACTTATGGTAAGTAAGTTTGACGTTTATAAAATTGATTCTAAATATATTTGAGTAATATACATATATTAGAATATGTATGCATATCCCATGCAATAGTAATAGTAATTTATTTAAAGATATTACAATATTAAAATTGTAATCTGATTTTTTTATACCGATTGTACCAACCATCATATTCATCTTTTCTTTTATAATACACCATAAAGATATATAAAAATTCATTACATAGCTATCCTATAGATATATAACTTTTGAGTATTTATAGATATAGGTTGCAATCAAACTTATGAGTTATTTAAAATCTTATACAGTGTTTTTAAATAAATATATACTTTAGTAATCATGTAGAGCATATTTTCTTGATTTAATCATATTCCATTATCCATGAATATTTATTGACTATCTTAAAATACGGGCTTATCTGTGAATATTATAATATATTAATCATCACATAAATATATATACATAAAGTTACATATTTATCCAAGTTATTAGTAAATGACTCATAAAACATAATTGCATGATGCTTTGGTGCATGTAGTTATTTGAAAAATACATGATTGTAAGAACTGGTTATGATCTTCTTTTCTTCACAACTTATAATTAAAATATATCTCCTTATACCAAAATAACCTATCTACATCTTATCCCTTTATATAACAAAAATTTATGAACATCAAATTTTCATAACTAATCATTTTTATGACATCGTTAAACATACTCTATCCAACATATATATATATATATATATATATATATATATATAGGACAAAGATCCGTTAGGAACCACCCTTTATTGCGAGAACCGCGAGAACCAGTGTGAACACAAACAGTAATAGCTAAAAAAATCTAAAAAACACCCAAAAAATTTTTTTTTATTTTTTTACTATTTTTTATATAAAAATCGCTACTTTTAGTATCCAAAAAAAAAAAAATTTTTTTTTAAAAAAAAAAAAAAATTTTGTTTTTTTTTTGGCTACAAAAGTAGCGATTTGAACATAAAAAATAGTAAAAAAATAAAAAAAAAATTTTTAGATTTTTTTTTGATTTTTTTTTGATTTTTTTAGATTTTTTAGGTTTTTGGGGGTTTAGTTTTTAGCATTTTAGCTTGGGGGGGGGGGGTGGGGGGGTTTAGGTTTTGGGTGGTGGGGGAGGGGGTTTAGGTTTTGGGGGGGGGGGGTGGGGGGGTGGGGGGGGGGGTTAGGTTTTTTTTAGGTTTTTTGAGGGTTTTAGTTTTTAGCATTTAGCTTGGGGGGGGGGTTAGGTTTTTTGGGGGGGGGGGGGTTAGGTTTTTTTTTGGGGGGGGGGTGGGGGGTTTAGGTTTTTGGGGGTGGGGGGGGTGGGGGTTAGGTTTTTTTTTAGGTTTTTTGAGGGTTTTAGTTTTTAGCATTTAGCTTGGGGGGGGGGGGGGTTAGGTTTTTTGGGGGGGGGGGGGTTAGGTCTTTTTTTTGGGGGGGGGGGGTGGGGGGTTTAGGTTTTTGGGGGTGGGGGGTGGGGGTTAGGTTTTTTTAGGTTTTTTTAGCTATTTTAGCTTGTGTTCACATTGGTTCTCGCGGTTCTCGCAATAAAGGTGGTTCTCGCATGAACCTTACCCTATATATATATATATATATATATATATATATATATATATATATATATATATATATATATATATATATATATATATATATATATATAGGGGGCTGCTAGAATGAGAACCACCCCGAGTTGTAAGAACCGCGAGAACTACACCCCACGGAGCGCCGTTCGCCATGATTTTTTTTTACAAGTAGATGTGTGTATTATAAACACAGCCGTAAAAAATCATGGCGAACGGCGCTCCGTGGGGTGTAGTTTTTTACACCACAAGTTTGGTGTTTTTTAATTTTTTTTCTTTTTTCTTTTTTTTTTTCACCAAACTTGTGGTGTAAAAAACTACACCCCACGGAGCGCCGTTCGCCATGATTTTTTACGGCTGTGTTTATAATATACACATCTACTTGTAAAAAAAAAATCATGGCGAACGACGCTCCGTGGGGTGTAGTTCTCGCGGTTCTTACAACTCGAGGTGGTTCTCATTCTAGCGGCTCCCTATATATATATATATATATATATATATATATATATATATATCTCTTTTTTTAACAAGAAATTTAGATGTATTATTATCATCTTACCTCCTTTTATATATATCAAAGTAACTAAAAAAATAGCATGGTTGAACTTACTCAAGATAACAACATTTGTTATTATTTTAATAATATCTTTTCTTTTATTCATAATATAGATGACCATTCAGATGCTACTCTTAATGGTTTAAAACCTCTGAATGAATAAGAGGTAGCCTCAAGTCTTTCTACATAGTCTAACCAACCCAAATCTCAAAAATTTAAATGATTTTATTTAATCATGACTACCCATCATATTCATTTAACCATTTATTTTATCACTAAGTATTGGAAATTTTTACAAGTAATCCCAACATCAGTTATTTCATAAAATTATGAAAGTATGAAGTCTTATGGTCAACTGGTTACAAACCATTGGTACACCTGGGTTTCAAAACTTGCTTTGCCTTGATTCACTAAAGCAATCTTTTAAATTAATTCTTAAAATCCTTTTGGTTAATTTAATAGCTTCGGTTTTATTTATTTAAATATAAATTATTTTGAAACAACATTATTAAAACCACAAAGTTTTAAAGTTTTATATCATATATTTCAATATGTATTTTAAACCAAAGTAAATGATTGGTTTCAAAGAGAATAAAAAACATGACTGCTTTGTTAATAACTAACTTAGTTTGATGTATATTGTTAATTATCACAGACAAATTTTCTAGTACAAACATCTGGGTACATTACAAAATAGATTGATTAAAAACGGCGAACATTGCGACTTATATATATATATTTATTGCAAGCTACAACTGGAATTCAAAATATACTAGTGATTATGCATCCATAACTTATTTTAGTCTATCTAAGTTATAGGAGTATTATGCTCAACATGCCTTTATGTAAGGTCGGTTCAACTATTTAATATAAGTTAGCATTTACTGCTGTAGTAGCTAACATATGGAGATTTACTCATTGTTCATCTAATTCATCTTCCCATGGTAGGTTATTGCTTGTTTCCTGAGTTTGTGTATTTATTTCCTTATTAATTATTACTCCCTTTGGTTGTGACTTCTTTATTTTATTTATTTTCTCTTGACTTTTTCTAATAATCCTACTTCTCTTCTTAGTGGTAAATGGTTTTTCAGACTGTGCCTTACGAATAAATATTCCTTCCTCAATATTTACTGAGTATCCTAAGGGATTTGGTTGAAATGAGGTTCCCTTATCTTTTGGTAAACTATCTAATTGATGATAGATGTCCGAAATTCTTTGCTTACCCATACTGTAGACTAACAAATAGGCAAATAACATAAAGCACATAATCACATAAGTTATTTCCTAACACAGAATTTAAAACTTAAGTGTCAGCAGAACACTTCTTTGGCTTGAACCAGTGGCATAGCTCTGATACCATCTTCTGTCGCAACCCCCGATCCCTTATACAAACACAGGAACGGGCGGCCGTGAGCCAGTATCGGTGGTATTTGGTATTGTCTAATTTGGCAGCGGAATTTTTCATCAGGACCGTAGTTAGGAAGTATTTTATCAGAGTAAACCACCATATTTTCATAATATTAAACACATGGGATACAACCCAAATTTGCAGTACACACTTTTTCATAGGAATAAATCCTATTTTATTTAATAAAAACATCTATTTTATTTTAGGTAACTTTATTGCCACTTTTCCAAGCCTTCAGTGCTATCCAGCTGGCTTTTATTGGCTTCACACTAAGTTACCTGAAACACGTGTTTAAAACATTTTATCAGCAGGAAATACTGGTGAGTGAATTCCAGTTTAATCAAGTTTAATTAAAAAGTCACAGTGAACAGTATTGAGGGCGCATCCGCTATTACATTTGTTTCCAAGTTATATCAATTACCACCACACGGTACTGTCGTTCCGACTTATGGTCATGTTACTCCTTTACCAGGTGGTAACAAATTTTGTATACAAAACCCCAAATTTACCGACTGTAATTGTATTCTTACAAATACTCAATAACTATTCGCATGGAAAATATTTAAGGTTTTGTAAAACGGTTAACAAAAAGGTTTACAAAAAGTGGATCAACTCACATTGCTATTATAGGGCTTTCCTTTGTGACTTCCTGGTTATAATCTAATTAAATAAACAATGCACACGCGTTAGTATAATAACCCATTTTAACATTAGTAATACCCTCCCCGAGACGGCATTCCAACGACTACGTCGGGCAGAACCACGACAGCCGTTACGGAACCCTAGATCAATCGGGCAGAGTATCTAATACGTCTCTAGGGGTTATGATACTTACAACGAGGCAGAGCTTCACTAATTAGGGGGTATAATACCCGTGTATAAAGCCTACTATTCAGAATTTAGAGAAAGGAAGTCGATTGTGAGCGAAATCAAATGAATTCCGATGGCCTACTTAAATAGTTGTTGAACTTGGTTCTCTCGCGGCCCGCGTAACACAAGGGCAGGGCCTATGCGGCCCGCGTCAACCCTGGTCAACAGGGTAGCTTGTCCGGGTCATCTACTAGGCTCACCACGATGATGACACGTGTCATTACCGGGCTGCGCCACCTTTTTGATCCACGCGGCCCGCGTAAACTAACGAGATGGCTTACGCGGCCCACCTAAACTTAAAAATCACATAAGTCAGGTTCTAACCTTTAAACCGCCCGCCCGCGTAAGGTTGAGGTGGGGTCTATGCGGACCGCCTCAACTTACTTTTTCTTGTTTTTCACTTATTGTTAATGCTATATTGTATCTCGGGGTGTATTTTAGGAAGTGTAAGGTGTCAGATATGTTTTAGGAGGGTTATTATATTTTGGGTATAATTCCTGGGTTATTTAATAAAATATATAGTGTACTCACATTAAGTATACTAACCCAATTCCACTTTATCCCTACGTCACGATACAGAACCCCAACGAATTTAGACAGAGCCTTGACATACGTTACGAGGCCCTACGTCAGTCGGATAGGGTATCAGTGATCAAAGGTTAAAACATTTAAAATGAAGCAGGGCTTTATAGAATTTAGAGGTGAATTACTAAAGAAAAAGGGGTATATATATTTTAGCAAAAGAGTGACGAGGGAAAGAAATGAACTTGATTTTGATGCTACTCTTCCATATATATACTTGTTTTAGAAACTTGCTTGTGAAGTTAGATTCCATCTAATCTTGATCTAAAGTTTCTTTTTCTTTTGATTGTTGTAGGACACGTACACTTTGCATTGATTTCAAATATTTTAGTGGTTCACATGCACACACGTAGACACCATTGCCATTTCTTTAAGTTCATATTATTTTATTATTTATTTTGAAAATTACGTACATATATTCCAAAAATATGAATGTTATATTTTATTTGATTTTAATATTATTGATTTATATATTATAATTAATTTAACTACTTCACTTATTTGGTGTTTATAAATTTAAAAGTATAACGTTTTATGAAATGCTGAATATGCCATTAGAACAAGAATAATTTTATCTACATTTTGAACCAAATTTCATTAAAAACAGAGTAAGTTCAAATATAATGTATTTTTATAATTTAATTATTAAATGGTTCCTACGCTTGCCAAAATACCTCATATTTTTATTGGTCAACTTACCCATGATGCATCCTTTTAATAACATAAGTTTTATATATAATATAAGAATAACAAAACTCTGCACTACCTTTCTCTTTCTATGCCCTCTCTCTTCTCTTCTCTCTCTACATTCTATCTCTCTACATTCTCCCTCTTCTCCACCACCAACAACAACCGCCCCCACCCGACCACCACCTTGCACCGGCTCCATTGGACCACCACCACCCCTACCTGACCATCAACACTTTGCCACCACTTCCCTACCACCACCAAACAACCAACCGCCACCACCTCACCACCACCAAACCACCTCAAATCGATGGTCGTCGTACTCTACAACCCACCTGCCACCATCACACCGCCCAACCCACCTGTTTTGAAAAAGCATTCCCTCATCATCATCCCTAGATCTCAGATCCAAACATTCACCACCATCAGACACCCCCTACCCACTTGTTTTGCTCAGATGCAAACGACGATTCAAGCACCACCAACCTACCTTGCTCAGTCTCCGATCTTCGGCTTTAATGATTGTGATGATTTTGAAGGTGAAGTGGTGATTGGTTTCAGCTTTCTGTTTTAAGAAGATCGGGTTGGGGGAAAAAGAGATGGATTTGGGTGAATTTGGGTATTTTTGGTTGGATTTTGTGGTTCAATAATAATAGGGTAAATTACACTTTTCTCCTTTATGTTTGTACCAGATTGCAATGGATGACCTTTAACTTCAATAATTACAGTCACAATCCTTTATTTGTAAAACATATTACACTATACATCCTTTGGTCCTAACCTGGTTATAATTTTCTGTTAAGTATGGCATGTGCCTTGCACATGATGATAGATTGGTAATTTCAAACATAAACCCATCTTTCTAGCTCCCTCTCTCCAATCAACCCCACCACGACTGTACATCATCTTCCAAAGTAATGCTTCTGTAAAACAAAATCAAATGAATTAGTTCAATAGATTATCATTTCAACAAAAACAACAAAAAATTAAATGAACGTGTTACTAGATGCTCTATTACACTCTGTCACTTTCATTATGTGCACAACAAAATTAATCATTTTAATTTTCAAACTCGAAAACAATTGCAACTTTAGTCGACTCCCATGAGATCAACATAAGCGAACCTTTGTTGTTTTGAAAAGAAAGAGATGAAAACGTGGATAAAATAAGGATAAAAGGTGGGGGAAAAACCTGATAATTCCCGTGTTTAGAACAAGATCCGAACAAAATTAGATGTTCTCTCGCTCTAGCCAGGGTTCCGGCGACCCTTAATGCAAGGGTTTTAGATATGCAACCGGAGAAATCGGCAACAAGTTCATATTTTGAAGAGGAACCAGGGGCGAAATTAGGGTTCCGGTGACGGGGCCATCTACGACGGTGGTGGGGATGGAGACAGGAGGTTTAGTTGTGGTGGGGTTTCTCGGAGGTGGAGGGTGGAGTGAGATGTGGCCTTGAGAGAAAAAAGAAGCTTCACATAAATCCCACTTTCAATTTCAAGATGGGGGCAGTGGTGAGGGTTTGGTTGTGAATGAGTGAGAGAGAGAGATGAGGGGTAGAGAGACTGATGGTGGGTGTTAGAGAGAGAGAGAACTGAAGGGGATTTTATCTATTAATTTTTTTAATCTTTATTGTATTAGAATGGTAAAAAGACAAAGATGCCCTCATGTGCAAGACACATGTGAGACTTAACTAAAAATTTTAATTGGGTTAGTGTTAAAGGACCTAAGGTGTAATGCTTTTAACAAAAAAAATGACTGTAACTGTAATTATTGAAGTTAAAGGTCATTTATTGCAATCTGATACAAACATAAAGGACAAAAAGTGTAATTTACCCATAATAATATAATCCCTTTAAATATTATTTTAGATATTCAACTAATATTCAAATAACTTTTTAACGTTCTTCGTTTAACCCCTTTAAATGTTATTTTAGATACTCAACTAATATTCAAATAACTTTATAAAATTACCAATCAAATAGTACAATGAATTATTTTTTTTTCACTGAAATGTAAAAAAAGTGAAAAATTTGTATTTTCTATTTTTTGAAAATAAGATCAAACAAAACTCCGACCCTTTTTTCTTTCGGTGGTCGGAAACATAGCCGGAGAAGCAGCGCCTTTGATTCTATCACGTCAAAAAAAAATAAGATGAAGACTATGATGAGTTCGTTACGTTTAAACAAATGAGTAACACATTAAAAAAACAAATGAAGGTTAACCAAAACAAATTAGAGTTGGGATTTAACTAAAACAAATAAAGTTTAACCGAAACAAATTACAGCTGAAGTTTAACCAACATATTGTACAGTTCGGTCTAGATTAGGATTTTTTAGCTCCTTATACCGGTTTATACGAGAACTGTACATAACTTCCCAATCTGCTACAGCGTCATTTCGGTTGCTACTTGATGTCTGTCGTTAGTGACATGCAAAAACCTAATTAACCTAGTTAGCTAGGGTAAGCAGGGTATCGAATCCAGAGGAGTCTGTGGTTAATGCTAATTATTATTTGTTTGTAAATTTTACTAAACCAACTGATGATTATAGAACTGATATGGAATTAAAAACACATGAAACAAGTTGCAATTAAGAAAAAGATTGAGTCGTAATAAACAATGATGAGAAAAGGTGATCACTCCGGGATTCAGATTCTGTAATTCCTAATAACCTAGTTCTGATTTTATTGGATGCTATTGATTGAATAGTAAATCTATCACATCTACCAATTACCTATGCAGTTCAAAATATTAATATTAATTGATCAGATAAATATTAAAATAAACATACATAGAAATCATTCAATCAACAAAAGCATAGTTGGATTCAAAACATAATTATAACTCTGACTGTCACTCAGGATTTGTCTGTCACACAAATAATATAATCATGTAAATAGTCGGCTGTCACCCGACTACAAATCCAAATCTCAATACAAAACCGAAACTAGAATTAAAAGTGGCTCACAAGAATCATTCACCCGGAGTGTCCACGAGAGCTTTAGCCGCTCATGTCGGTTGGTTGAACTTCAAAGGCCGGATGTGTCTCTCTCAATATTGTGAGTGATGATAATGTTCCCCCAAAACTTCTCCATCAAAACAGTGTGCGTCTCCTGTTATGTTGACGGCTGCGACTTCGAATCAATCCCCTCAAATTCTGCCGTCCCACATCAAGCCCACATGTGTGCCTTGGACTTCCCTTTTGTCGGCCCAATTAAACCGATCCCAAACACTCGCCTCCTTTGGTAATCGGCCCATGTGCCAATATCTTTTATGTGATGATGACTATTTTATTGTTCACCAAAAGTCAAAACCCTCAAAAGGTCGGCCCACTATGTGTAACGCCCCAAAATTCGAATGTTTACATTTGCCACATGTTTCCATATGATAAGACATGAAATAAAATACTAGGCTATTTAACCTAGTTAAATTATTTAGTCAAAATAAGTAAGGAATGAATTTGGAGGAAATTATGAAGATGTGACAAAATTGAGGGACTAAACTTGTAAGAATTGAGTTTAAGTTTTGTGTAAACTAGAAAACTCAGTGTTTTTGTGTGTGTGATGGGGTGTGGTCGACACCCACAAGGGGAAAAGGAGAAAACCCTAAATTCAGCCCCTTCAAGCCTAATTGAAGGTGGATTCAAGGCAAAACTAATGCATGAACTCGTTTTCTTGATGGCCTAGCGCTAGCAAACATATGGTAAGTTGAAATTTATGATTTGGTGATCTTATGTGAAGTGGGTTTTGATTAATTCGTGAAATTGTGTGAAATTAAGCATGAGAATATGATAGAATCACTATATGGAACACGAATTATGCGAGTTCTAGATGTCATTTGATGATTTAGAACGAAACCCATGTGTAGGAGTATAAGAATGATTATGATGAACATGCAATTGTTGATATTATGATTATGTTGTTGCACAAGATGCTATATGGTAGGTTTTGATAGTAAACATGATGTAGATTTGATGACAATGTGATCTTGTTTAAATAAAATGGTTCATGAGATGAATTTTTGGGAGAACATGCATAAACTACTTGTACTATGAGCTTAGAAAATATTATGCACACCAAGTGTATGATGAAATGCCTAAGTGAAGTTAGAAGATAAAATGTGTGTGCAAGAACTTGGTAAATGGGTATAAATTGTGATAATGGTAAAAGTTGCTAATAAAGATGCATGATGAAGGTGTGATTAATCGAACCCACATGAGTGACCTCGTTGAAATAATGTTTTAGTGAAATTTTGCATTAGTAGATTGTAACATATGATTAGAGGATGTAATGCACACCATATGGATTGTTTGCTTTGTCCTAATGGTGACTTAAGATGGTAGACATGAGGCATATGCGAATCCTAGAAAAAAAGGGGTAAATTTGGAATGATGACTGTTATTAGTAATGAAGACGTATAGATGCTAGTATGAACGGAATGGAATGTGTACGTGTATATAATCGGATGATCATGTAGGTTTACATGTCGTACATTATGAGTGTGAAATGCAAATGATGTTTATACTATGGTCTACCATATTAAGACGGTGTCATGTTCCTGAATTGAATGTATTTATGTAAGCTGGACAGTTGACTTTTGGAACTCAACTATGTATAAATGCCATAAATAAGCTTTAGGACACAATTGAATGAGTGTATGTATACTAATTATGATATGAATGTGACGACATGTACGGATAGGAAGCATGTCAACATGGACACAAGCATAGAAGGGCAACAGGTCAAGGGTAAACACGGAAGCTATGGTTGAACTCGGACGCACAAGGTAAGTAACTTCCGACTCACTTATTAGTATGTATAGGGAGTTATTTAATACTTATGAATGTTGGGAAACCATGTATGACTAAGTAATAATTGGAATTACCAAGGAAAGAACGGTTGTTGTGGCTGAAAGTAGTTAATTACTTCGGAAACAAATTGGTGGAACCTAACGGGTCGAATTTATGTACATGAGTCATGTATCGGTAATGTAATTAGTAATGGTTAAGGCCCCCGGGGTAAGGATTTTTAGTCAATTATGTAGGGAAATGTTTTTCGGACAATTAGAAACAAGTTTCAAGTGAAACAGATGCAAAACGAGCAACTTATGCGAGTTTTGGTATTAAAAATGGAAGTTGTGCTGGGCGCTACCGTAGCTTACGGTAGCCACCGTAAGCTACGGTAGGCACTGAAGGTTTTCTTTCCACCGTAAGGCAGTAGCAAGCCACCGTAAAGATTTTATGGCCACCGTAAGCTACGGTAGCCACCGTAGCTTACGGTGGAGGTCAGATTCAAAATTAAAAGTTTATGCAATTCTTTGTTTTTCTTCGAATTCGGACCCCGTGAACCCATTCCAAGCCTCGTAAAGTTTTTATAATGTTCTTCAACCCCACCAATTGGCTTGGTAAGTTACGGGTGAGTATGGAACTCATTTTCAAGATCCAAAACATACCCGAAAAGATATTTAAAAAGCGTTTATGACGTGTGAGTAAGAACGGGATGTGTGAGCGAGTATGCAGGGTAATGAGTTAAGTATGTGGGTATGTATGAACAGATTTAACCTCATTCCAATGGCTTAAACTTATAGGTAATCATGAATAGTAGTGAGTACGTATATGAGTTTGTTCATACATGTCTTATTACATGGAGGTTTGTAGTTAGGATACGTCAGTAAATCATAGGGAATTATGTACGTGGTACATAAGAGCTAATATGTATATATGAATATAAGTATGTATTTATTTAGGGATGTGTGTATCTAAGTGTGTTTGCATGTATGTATGTGGGTATGAAATGTGTATAAGCATACGTGTGTAGGTACTTATACATGAGGTAGGATTTAGGGTATGTTTGGTATGTGGTAATGGAATGGACGGAGGAATCGAATGGACGAGGTAATGGAATGGACAGGGGAATGCAATGGATCATTACCATTTCATGTCTTGTTTGGTTACCATGTGTGAATAGAATGAATTATTATTGTGCATTGTTCGGTAGGCAAGAAAAACAGAGTAATAAAATCAGCGGTGAGTGGTGGTGGTGGTAGTGATTGTGGGTGGTTATAGCTGGCGGTGGTGGGTGTCGGCGGCTACGATGGGTGGTGGTGGTGGCGGCGTGTGGCGGTGCGGCGGTGACCACGAGTGGTGGTGGCGGCAAGGTGGCCGTTGGTGGTGGGTGGCAGCAGAGGTAGTGGTTGGTGGTGGTGGCAGCGGTTGATGGTGGCGGTGGTGGTGGCGTCGGCAATGGTGGTTGGCAGCGGCGGCGAGTGATGTTGGCGGTTGGTCGCAACTGTGGGTGATAACGGTGCCGAGTGGGTGGCGGCGGCGACGGTGGCTGTCGGGGTGAGGTGGTGGCGGGTGGCGGCGATAGCGTCGGTGATGGGTGGTGGTGGGTGGTGGCGAAGGTGGTAGGTTGTGGTGTTGTTGATGAATTGTGCAAGAGGGGATGGAATGGAAAAAAAACATAGGGGGTGGAAGGAATGATTTTGAGGGAATGGAATGACTTTTGGAATGGGTGATTCCATTCCATTGAACAACCAAACACTTTTTTCTTCATTCCCTCGTAATCATCCATTCCATTCCATCTCTCATTCCTGCATACCAAACACTACCTTATTGTACATGAAAGAAAGGAGCTTGTACATATGCTTCTATATATGGCTCAAAAACATTTGAATAATCACGTTATTAATGGTGTGCCTTGAGAATGGAACAAGAATGCAGGTATGTAAGTATTGGACTTTCAAGGATTGGATGCTCGGCATAAAGAATGAACTCGAAGGAATATCATGTTGCAGTTGTATAAAACGATAGATTACTAAGCGTTCATATATTGATATGTCCTCATACTAAAGTATATAATGTCACCAATTATTAACGTGTTGGTTATATATGGTGACTGCAGGTTAGTCGGATATTCATGACGGACTAGAGAACGAGGGTAGAGTTGAAGATCACGGATTGTACGGGAAGCCGGTCACGCAGTTTGTAGTTACTTGTTAACATAGTCTCATTTCATAAATGTCGAATGATGTATTTATCTTAAAAAGGGTCGACTTAATTATTATTCAAGTATGTTAGAATAGTTTAAAAGGGAAAAATTTTCCGGTACGTATATCCGCTGCGTATTTATGATCATAATGTAGTAGGGTGAACAAGTTGGTATCAGAGCCAAGGTTTGAGGGAAATCAAGTATGTGGAGGTAAATACTTGAACTCAAACCAGAGTGCTCTTGGGACAAGGAACCCGTACAATCCAAGACTCGATCAAAATATAAAGGTAGAAGCTAATGTAAGTGTGTATTTAAGCATGTATATTAAGAAAAACTAACAGTATGTTATGTGAAGGGTAAGCATAGATGTTGGAGAGGATGATTCGCGAGTACAGTCTTGGACCAACACCAAGGCACGTAGTAAGATAAATTGATTCCAGGTACGTATATTTAATATGTGTAAGTACATGTAATGGTAAAATCTAGCAAGTGAAAGAAAAATTTTAAGTGAAATATAATAATGGAATGATAATGAAGTTTTGAAAATGTTACACGTGCCGAAAATCAATTCTTCGGACATAAGGTGGCGGTTACACGAAGACACGAAACTAGTATGTGGATTGTGTACCTGGCCAGTACACAAGAAACATATGACGTTCGTGAGACTGTGATAATTGTTACAGGTATGTCCGCTAGAACTAGGTAGTAGGTGGACGTGGGGGTGAAGATGAATGTAAGACTTACAGGAATGAAAGTATGAATGATATGTTAGAATCCGCGAGACGGATTCGAAGCATGAAAGGAATGAAAGCATGAATGATGTGCTAGAATCCGTGAGACGGATTCGAGGCATGAAAAGAATGAAAGCATGAATGATATGTTAGAATCCGCGAGACAGATTCAAAACAAAGAAAGAATAAAAGTAGGAATGAGATGTTATAAACCGCGGGACGAGTTTGAAACATAATGAATGATAAGAATGAAAAGATTCGAATATGTAAGTAATTACAGGTTAAGCAAGTAAATATTCTTTAAGAAACGAATATTTTCCAAGTTATGTTTTGGACTTATATATATATATATATATATATATATATATAATTATGCTCATGTATTGTATGCAAGAATGGTTGAAAGGATAAATGGTCGTACGGGTCAGATGGTGATCGCCATTTGAACTCGGTATTTAATGTTTTGATCTGTTAAATTTCATACGCATAGGTGAGCTTGATGAATGGGCACGCAATGCCACTATTTGGAAAGAAAGGACTATCGTAAGGTATGAATAATAAAGAATCAATGGACTTTACTTGTATTAGCTATGTATAAATAGGGTTATACTTTTAATAGGAGCTTATGACTCGACTCTAGAGAGTTGAAGTGAATGACGGGTTACGACCCGGGCTGAAGGCTTAAGTTTTAATGGAAAGGACAAGTATACGTAAGAAGCACTAAAGCATGAAGCGATGAAATTGTATGTATGCTTGAATTGACAAGAAGCACAAACGTGTACTTCGTTACGTGTATTTATAATAAGAAGGAAGTGACAGATTGACTTTGAAAAGTCAAAATGCAGAAGTTGACAAATAAGCTAAACAATTGCGAAGGAACGGTTAAGTACTGACTCGTCGTAAACGGGTCAGACAACAAAAGTGATATATTCAGAAATGGTCATGTGTTGGCCCGTTATGAACGGGGTCAAACGCACTAATGTTTTAAGAAGGAATTGAGAAAGTATTAATATATAAATAAAGTGATGTAATAAACTTCATGTCTGAATGAAATCGAATGGAATGTGTAAACCCCTAATCTTATAATAAGAATGGCAGGAATCATGATGTGATAAATCTATCTAGGACGGTGAAAGAATGCTCCTGAGCGAAAGCTCATCACTTGGATGAATGAGGTCAACCTGAAAGATGGCATGAATGGTAACGAAGGGGACCGGTTCGTTGCTGCATATCGAAGTACTGCGCCAAGGTAGTAAGGTTAATGAATTGTTAATATATTAAGGTGAAATTTTAGCTATGGTTGAAAAAGTATTTCCGTACGAAATATGTAGCGCAAAAAGTGTTATAAAAATGAAGGCTTGGCCTTTAGAAGTTGATTAAGAATGAGTTTGAGTTTAGGCTTATGTAAAAAGCAGTGGGTGAATGAGTAAGGAGGTAGAAATAAAACTCCAGGAATAAGTAAAACTGGTAGAACTAACGCTAACAGTGAAGTGTATTAGTAAGTTCTTATGAACCTCAAACTGTTGTAATGTAGATCATGGTATTAGACTCTTTAGGTTTCTGCTAGTTTGCACACACTAGTTTAAATACGATAATGTGATGAGATGAGAATTTAAGAAGAAAATGCTAAAGAATGGAAACATAAAGTATATGTAGTTGATCAGTCATGAACGGGTCAATATGATATAGAAGGCATAATAAAGAAGTTGTATAAGTAGTGACTCGTTGTAATGGGTCGCAAGAGATGAAATTATGATAATAATGAAAAAGGGTATGTAATGACCCGTCATGGATGGGTCGAATAAGACAACATGTAATGGGCTATCATAATGGTCAAAACTTTAACCCACTATGAACGGATTGGGCGAACTATATGATTGATTTTAAAGAAATATTGATAAAGCAGGTTTCGGGACGAAACCTACTTTAAGGGGGGTAGACTTGTAACGCCCCAAAATTCGAATGTTTACATTTGCCACATGTTTCCATATGATAAGACATGAAATAAAATACTAGGCTATTTAACCTAGTTAAATTATTTAGTCAAAATAAGTAAGGAATGAATTTGGAGGAAATTATGAAGATGTGACAAAATTGAGGGACTAAACTTGTAAGAATTGAGTTTAAGTTTTGTGTAAACTAGAAAACTCAGTGTTTTTGTGTGTGTGATGGGGTGTGGTCGACACCCACAAGGGGAAAAGGAGAAAACCCTAAATTCAGCCCCTTCAAGCCTAATTGAAGGTGGATTCAAGGCAAAACTAATGCATGAACTCGTTTTCTTGATGGCCTAGCGCTAGCAAACATATGGTAAGTTGAAATTTATGATTTGGTGATCTTATGTGAAGTGGGTTTTGATTAATTCGTGAAATTGTGTGAAATTAAGCATGAGAATATGATAGAATCACTATATGGAACACGAATTATGCGAGTTCTAGATGTCATTTGATGATTTAGAACGAAACCCATGTGTAGGAGTATAAGAATGATTATGATGAACATGCAATTTTGATATTATGATTATGTTGTTGCACAAGATGCTATATGGTAGGTTTTGATAGTAAACATGATGTAGATTTGATGACAATGTGATCTTGTTTAAATAAAATGGTTCATGAGATGAATTTTTGGGAGAACATGCATAAACTACTTGTACTATGAGCTTAGAAAATATTATGCACACCAAGTGTATGATGAAATGCCTAAGTGAAGTTAGAAGATAAAATGTGTGTGCAAGAACTTGGTAAATGGGTATAAATTGTGATAATGGTAAAAGTTGCTAATAAAGATGCATGATGAAGGTGTGATTAATCGAACCCACATGAGTGACCTCGTTGAAATAATGTTTTAGTGAAATTTTGCATTAGTAGATTGTAACATATGATTAGAGGGTGTAATGCACACCATATGGATTGTTTGCTTTGTCCTAATGGTGACTTAAGATGGTAGACATGAGGCATATGCGAATCCTAGAAAAAAAGGGGTAAATTTGGAATGATGACTGTTATTAGTAATGAAGACGTATAGATGCTAGTATGAACGGAATGGAATGTGTACGTGTATATAATCGGATGATCATGTAGGTTTACATGTCGTACATTATGAGTGTGAAATGCAAATGATGTTTATACTATGGTCTACCATATTAAGACGGTGTCATGTTCCTGAATTGAATGTATTTATGTAAGCTGGACAGTTGACTTTTGGAAGTCAACTATGTATAAATGCCATAAATAAGCTTTAGGACACAATTGAATGAGTGTATGTATACTAATTATGATATGAATGTGACGACATGTACGGATAGGAAGCATGTCAACATGGACACAAGCATAGAAGGGCAACGGGTGATCAAGGGTAAACACGGAAGCTATGGATGAACTCGGACGCACAAGGTAAGACTTCCGACTTACTTATTAGTATGTATAGGGAGTTATTTAATACTTATGAATGTTGGGAAACCATGTATGACTAAGTAATAATTGGAATTACCAAGGTAAGAACGGTTGTTGTGGCTGAAAGTAGTTAATTACTTCGGAAACAAATTGGTGGAACCTAACGGGTCGAATTTATGTACATGAGTCATGTATCGGTAATGTAATTAGTAATGGTTAAGGCCCCCGGGGTAAGGATTTTTAGTCAATTATGTAGGGAAATGTTTTTCGGACAATTAGAAACAAGTTTCAAGTGAAACGGATGCAAAACGAGCAAGTTATGCGAGTTTTGGTATTAAAAATGGAAGCTGTGCTGGGCGCTACCGTAGCTTACGGTAGCCACCGTAAGCTACGGTAGGCACTGAAGGTTTTCTTTCCACCGTAAGGCAGTAGCAAGCCACCGTAAAGATTTTATGGCCACCGTAAGCTACGGTAGCCACCGTAGCTTACGGTGGAGGTCAGATTCAAAATTAAAAGTTTATGCAATTCTTTGTTTTTCTTCGAATTCGGACCCCGTGAACCCATTCCAAGCCTCGTTAAGTTTTTATAATGTTCTTCAACCCCACCAATTGGCTTGGTAAGTTACGGGTGAGTATGGAACTCATTTTCAAGATCCAAAACATACCCGAAAAGATATTTAAAAAGCGTTTATGACGTGTGAGTAAGAACGGGATGTGTGAGCGAGTATGTAGGGTAATGAGTTAAGTATGTGGGTATGTATGAACTGATTTAACCTCATTCCAATGGCTTAAACTTATAGGTAATCATGAATAGTAGTGAGTACATATATGAGTTTGTTCATACATGTCTTATTACATGGAGGTTTGTAGTTAGGATACGTCAGTAAATCATAGGGAATTATGTACGTGGTACATAAGAGCTAGTATGTATATATGAATATAAGTATGTATTTATTTAGGGATGTGTGTATGTAAGTGTGTTTGCATGTATGTATGTGGGTATGAAATGTGTATAAGCATTCGTGTGTAGGTACTTATACATGAGGTAGGATTTATTGTACATGAAAGAAAGGAGCTTTTTACATATGCTTCTATATATGGCTCAAAAACATTTGAATAATCACGTTATTAATGGTGTGCCTTGAGAATGGAACAAGAATGCAGGTATGTAAGTATTGGACTTTCAAGGATTGGATGCTCGGTATAAAGAATGAACTCGAAGGAATATCATGCTGCAGTTGTATAAAACGATAGATTACTAAGCGTTCATATATTGATATGTCTTCATACTAAAGTATATAATGTCACCAATTATTAACGTGTTGGTTATATATGGTGATTGCGGGTTAGTCGGATATTCATGACGGACTAGAGAACGAGGGTAGAGTTGAAGATCACGGATTGTACGGGAAGCCGGTCACGCAGTTTGTAGTTACTTGTTAACATAGTCTCATTTCATAAATGTCGAATGATGTATTTATCTTAAAAAGGGTCGACTTAATTATTATTCAAGTATGTTAGAATAGTTTAAAAGGGAAAAATTTTCCGGTACGTATTTCCGCTGCGTATTTATGATCATAACGTAGTAGGGTGTAACACTATGGCTCCACAAATCCAAGATGTCAGTCAACGTGTGTATGTATATATTCTTTTTGGGGAAATTCTTCAGGTAAATTCTTTTTGGGGAAATTCTTCATTTGAATCTGATTATGTGGATGCGGCAGGAAGATCGGGTGGTCTCTTAAACATCTGGGATCCGGATGTTTTTATCCGTAAAGGTTAATTATCGAATAGATTCTTCCTGGCTACCATGGGAGAATTGAAAAATGGGGAAGGTGAAATCAACATAGTAAACGTATATGCTCCACAAGATGTCGCTCTGAAAAGGATCCTCTGGGCAACACTCAGTAACCTTGTGTTGACATCCAGTGGCCTCTGGATCCTCGTAGGCGACTTTAATTGTGTCAGGGAACCATTAGAAAGGAAGAACTCAAGGTTTAATCCTCAAGCGGCCGAAGATTTCAATCATTTCATCCGTACTACTGCTTTGTGTGAATACGCCATGCTTGGCTGCTCGTTTACTTACCGCTCGGACGACGGTAAGAGGTTTAGCAAAATTGATTGAATTCTCGTGTGTCATTCCTTTCTTGCCAAATGGCCGTCGGCAACACTTACAGGATTACCAAGATTTCGTTCGGACCACCGACCTTTGTTGTTGGCTTGCTCGAAAATAAACTTCGATGCACCCCCGTTCCGTTTTTTTAATTCATGGTTGAAAGAAGACGGTCTCTCCGCAATTGTTAAAAAGGCTCATGCTAGTATTGCTCCGTTTGGACCTCCTGACAAATTGTTGGCTGCAAGGTTAAAGGCTATCAAATCGGCTCTAAAGCAATGGGCAAAAGGGGTCAAGGCTAAGAACTGTGAGGCTTATTCTGAATTATCAAAAAAGGTGGAAGCATTAGACCTAAAAGCTGAATCCAGTATGTTAAATGAGAACGAGGTGGAAAATAGAGAACTATGGGCGAAATGACTAAAAGAAACTGAAGATGCCCGTCATGAAGATCTAAAACAGCGTGCGAAGGTAAAATGGATGGTAGATGGAGACGAAAATTCCTCCTTCTTTCATGGCATTATCAAAGGCCATCAAAAACATAACAGAATTAATGGTCTCGTCTTTAATGATATTTGGGTTTCGCAACCAGACGGTCTTAAAGATAATATAAAAGATTATTTTGCCGATTTGTTCAAAGAAAAGGATCAAAAAAGGCCGACCTTCTCAAATATTGGCTTCAAGGTCCTATCCCAGTCTCAAATGTAAGGTTTGGTAACGCGGTTCTCGATCGAGGAAATCAAAAAAGCTGTCTAGGAATGCGACGGAGACAAAACACAGGGACCCGATGGTTTTACCTTCGGCTTCATAAAGCACTTCTGGGAGACTCTCGAGACAGACTTCATCGTCCTTTTGGACTATTTTTACGTGCACGACACTCTAAGTCGGGGCTGCAATTCCACCTTCATAACCTTACTACCCAAAGTCGACAATCCCCAGCTTATCAAGGACTTTCGTCCCATTAGCCTTATCGGCTGCATCTCAAAAGTAGTATAAAAAATTCTGGCCAATAGACTAAAAAAAGTGATCGGCGACTTGGTAAGTGACACCTAAACGACATACATCGAAGGGAGGAGTATTTTAGAAGGCCCACTGGTAATAAATGAATTAGTATCGTGGGGCAAGAAATACAAGAGGAAAATGCTACTTTTTAAAGTGGATTTTGAAAAGGCCTTCGACTCCCTAAGTTGGAGTTTTCTCGACTCCGTCATGCAACAAATGGGCTTCCCCGTTTTGTGGCGAAAATGGATTTCGGGCATACTATCCTCAACTAGAACGTCCATTCTAGTTAATGGATCACCAACAAGCCAATTCGAGGTTCAAAGGGGGGTACGACAGGGCGATCCGCTCTCACCGCTTTTATTTATTCTTGCCATGGAAGCTTTACATGTAGCCGCAGTCAAAGCCAACATGGAAGGAATTTTTAATGGCGTGAAAACTCCCAACGACGGTCCAGTACTATCACACCTCCTTTATGCAGATGATGTGTTGTTTGTCGGCGATTGGTCCTTGTCAAACTTCAAAAATCTTGCTAGATTTTTAAGATGTTTTCACCTTGCCTCCGGTCTTAAAGTCAACTTCAGCAAAAGTCTACTATACGGGGTCGGAGTAACCAATGCTGAGATTAATAACATGGCACTAATTCTCAGCTGCAAACCTGGCTCTTTTCCATTTACCTACCTCGGTCTCCCGGTTGGGGCAAATATGGGATTAGTAAAGAATTGGAAGCCGATTATCGAGAAGTTTGAGAACAAACTCACACTTTGGAAGGCCAGGATGTTATCTTTCGGAGGACGACTAACTCTAATCGAAGCAGTCTTAAGTAACCTTCCAACGTACTACTTTTCGTTATTTAGTGCACCACTCGCTGTCATCAAGCAATTGGAAAGATTACGCCGAAAATTCCTTTGGGGTGGCTGTCTGGAAAAAAACAAGATTAGTTGGGTGCCATGGTTCAAGGTAGTTGCGTCCAAGGTGGAAGGGGGTTTAGGCATCGGCAGCCTCGCCTGCACAAATAAAGCCTTGATCGTCAAATGGTGTCTTAGGTACAAAAACGAAAATACATCCTTATGGGCCAAATCAATCTCGGCTTTCCATTGTGGGACTCGACGTCATGCTTCTATTCCGCTCAATAGCTCGATAGCCGGGGTTTGGAAGTCCATTGTCAATTTGGGAAGGGTTATGCATGAACCGGTCGTTGATGTTAAAGCAAGGATGGTACCATACGTAGGAGTGGGAGATAAAACACTCTTCTGGCTGGACACTTGGGTGGGAAACAGGCCCCTCCGAGATGAATTCCCGACTCTTTTCACCTTGGAATCCGATAAAAGATGCTTCGTCCAGCAACGGTACAAGCGGATTAACGAATCATTGGAATGGTTTTGGGGCAGCTCCGTACCTCTTTCTCTACCAGAACACTTGGACGCTTGGTCGAACTGCTCTGGGTTGCTTAGCTCAGCATTGCTTGGGCCCGGCCCAGACCGCTGGCTATGGAGAACAGGATCTAGTAGGGACACCTACACCGTGAGTAGACTACGATCAGAACTCGATCATATTAACATCATCCCGAAACAAAACTGCTATCTTGGCTTCACTGGATTCCGAAGAAGGTGAATTGTTTCATATGGCGGGTGGTTTTGGATCGTATCCCAACTAGGGAAGCGTTGAACGCGCGGGGGGTATTACCTCCGTATCTTGGCTATGCAATCTGTAATGAAGATCGTGAAAACACGAACCATCTCCTCATCTCCTGTGATTTCGCACAAAGTGTTTGGACCGTAATTCTTCAATGGATTAAAATACCGTTCCCCCGTTACTTAATCAGTATCGTGCAGCTGCTGGAACTAATTTCAGCCAAAAAGGTTCCGAAGGGCATAAAAAAAGCAATTGGGATGGTTATCGCTGCAACTTGCTGGCACATCTGGAAGGCGAGAAACGATAGGATCTTCAACCACCGGCATCCACAGCTGACAAAAGTAATAGGTGACATAAAGGCGGATTCCTTTTTCTGGGTAAAATCTCGTGCAGGTCACACTGATCTCAGTTGGGAAAAATAGCGAGGTTTTAAATTCTCCGATTTTCCGGTGTAATTTTACTTGGCTGGATTATATCTGTAATGCTTTTTTGTTGCTGTAAATTAACGTATCATTACCTTTTTGAATGCCGTTAAGCCGTTTTTTTTGTTTTGGTTACGGCCGAGATTTTGTTGCTCTTTTTGCGTTTTGGCTCCCTTTGCTTTTTGTTTGGCTGTCAAGTTCTGAACATCACAGAACGAGTTGTTTTACTACGAACAATAATTACATAACAGGAACGTGTAACAATTGGGTCATGTTATTATTTTTTAGCATGTTTTGCAGTTGTTCTACGAGCAAGTGTTTTTATAGAGGTAGTTATATGAAGTTAGCGAATGTTTTGTCACGTGTTGACGCATATGTAAGAACCCCGCCGCATTGCGGCGGTACCGGTGGCAAAGCTTGAGATTTCCGACCGTTGGGTCGAAAACGTATATATCAAAAATTTCTATAAAACCGGGGGGTTAAAAACGTATATACCCGAGAATTTCTATATGAAAACTACATACTCTCCACTAACGAGCGAAAAGTTCGGGGGGTCGGCCGCCCCTACAAAGCTACGCCATTGGGCGGTACCAATTCTAGTTAATATTGATATTAATACTAATAATAGTATAACAAAATATAAAAAAGTAACAAAAGTATTATAAAATAAAATAAGATAAAAAACATAATTATTACTTTTGACTTTATAATAAAACATAATTATTACTTTTAACTTTATAATAAAATAATATAATAAAGTAGTTAATCATTACTAAATTTGACTTTTGGATATATTAATCTTTATCTTGGGTATATTTATCACACCCCTATAATAAATCCTCCAAAAAAACCTCACGTGAATATGATTTGATGTTGTTGCCTTTCCTTGTCTGCGTGAGATGATGATGATGACATGTTTCCTTTTTTCTTGTCTATTGTGATGTTATTGTTGAGTAGTCAAAGTCCACACCCCCCCCCAAGAGGAAGTCAGCCGCCCTTCATATCTCGGCACATTAGATTATTGTTTTCTTACTTTTTAATTCCCTCAAGAGTAAACTGCTAAATTCGTCGCTGAGCTTTGACTCAAATTGCTAGATCAGTCCAAAATCAAGTTTTGTTGCTAAAACAGTCCCTGAGCCTAGTTTCTGTTGCTATTTCAGTCCAATAAATTAACACCGTTAGAACCTCAATTAATGAATGGGTAAAACTGCCAAATTCGTCCCTGAGGTTTGATTCAAGTTGCTAGATCAGTCCAAAATCAAGTTTTTGAATTTGTTAATTATAAACTTATTTAGGTATATAATTTTTCTAGACTTGCATTAATTTTTTGAATTTGTTAATTATAAACTTATTTAGATTATAAACTTATTTAGGTATATAATTTTTCTAGACTTGCATTAATTTTTTGAATTTGTTAATTATAAACTTATTTAGATTATAAACTTATTTAGGTATATAATTTGTTAATTATAACTCAATACTATTTAGATTAAGTGTGATCTTATTTAGATACTTACGTATATAACTACTAAATATTTACAAAGTTATAACAATAATAATACCCAAATACAGTTTAAGGCGGGTCCAGTTATATTTATGTTCGTTGAATAAATCATTAATATCACAAGAGAAAAAAAATGGTAAATGACAGGTTCTTAATGCATCAATACTTGTACCAAATGCATTATATATTTTCTTAAATGTCTTAAAATTTAAGATAAATTACAAGTCTACCTTAAATATTGTTTAAATTAACTGTTGTCTTATTTAAATCCTTAAATAAATACTAAATATTTACATGGTAACAACAACAACAATAACAACATCAAAATAAAATCAGTATTTAAGGCTGAGCCGGTTAAATTGCGCTCTTCAAAAAAGCTACATTTATATTTTTAAAACTAATTTTATTTTAATTAAGTATTATCTTATTTAAATACTTAAGTATATAATTAGTAAACATTTAATGATAATAATAATAATAATGATCAAAATAATCAAAATAACTAATAATAATTTTTTTAGACTTGCAAATTATATACCTAAATAAGTTTATAATTAACAAATTCAAAAAATTAATGCAAGTCTAGAAAAATTATATACCTAAATAAGTTTATAATTAACAAATACAATAAACTTGATTTTGGACTGATCTAGCAACTTGAATCAAACCTCAGGGACGAATTTAGCAGTTTTACCCATTCATTAACAGAGGTTCTAACGGTGTTAATTTATTGGACTGAACTAGCAACAGAAACTAGGCTCAGGGACTGTTTTAGCAACAAAACTTGATTTGGACTGATCTAGCAATTTGAGTCAAACCTCAGGGACGAATTTAGCAGTTTACTCTTCCCTCAACAAAATTCACGTGACACTTCCATAAAACTACCGTAGGCTACGTTTTCAACCATAGCTTACAGTTGAAACATTCTGTCTCTTTTGGATTCTTTGGTCGTGTACTTTTTAACTTTCAATAAATAACATACAAGTCCTTTGGACTTCATTCACTTCCGCTTCTTGCACATCTAAGCTATGTCTTGATTCGAAACATATACCAAATAATGTAATATGTCTTCACTTCCATCCACGGTCGTTCCGTTTAATCACTTCGCACACCAACTTAACCAAATTACGCTGATTAACCTGTAAACCACCAGAACTCGTAGTTATCACATTCGAGGCGTATAATCACGTAAAACGCATTAAAACACATAATAAAATACACTTTAAGGCACGGGTTTCACACACTCCATCACTACTCCAAAGACTGTTCGATAGAGGCATCGGATAGTCTCCTTCTAATCTAACATGGATGAAATGGTTTCCATGAACATGAACAAGCGACACCACTTGATGAGGGCTACGAATTTGGTAAAGATTTTGGGTGTGTTTTAGCATAAATTTTATAAAATACAAAAAGATTTTATTTCTATTTTAGGTTTCAACAACCGATGTTGGAAAGCTGAATTTCAAAATCTGAATATGCTAAACATAGTTTGGTGAAATCACAAGTTCATTTGAAATTTGAATTTGAAAATGAAAATTTAAAGTTGTTTGAAATTGTTATCCAAGGTCATTAATTTGGACTTGGTAGATAATTGGATAGTCAAGGTCGTTAATTTGAACTTGATTATCTGTGAGGGTTGTTAAAGTTGTTCATGACTAAAAGTCATATAAAAAGTTCTCTCAAGTGAAATCTAAAATGTATATTTGAATGTGAGAATTTCATAACATAAAGCTGATTGATAGGGGGAGCTTGATAAACAGTTTCAAATGGAAATAAAGCTCAAAGACCAGGAAAAGATTGTGGAACTGAAGTGTCAAATGAAAGTAAGTAAAAGCATGCAAAAACGGAGTCTGAAGAAAGGGGGGAGTTTGTAATGCAAAAAAATGTCAAAGGTTTTGAAGACTCTGAAGAAAATGAAGATTAGCTACGATAAAAATGAAGATTGATTGCATCAATATCCAAGGGGGAATCTGTGAGTGCATTATGTCTATTGCCTCCGTCAATCATAATTTTAGTCGTCAATGTATTGAGTCGTAGTTTATTGTATAGGATTTCGTGTCAGAAAAGACGGATTTGTAATGTGTTACCCTATCGCTCGAAAGAGCCATTCGTGCGAAAGGGCTGTCCTATCGTACCTGGTGCCTCTCGCACATAAAGTCCCAGTTGTCCTTAGGTGTTCTGACGAGTGGATTCGTCTATAAATAGAGGTGGTGAGTCTTGACATTTAGAACTTTTGTGGACTTGAGAGGGGAAACTCTGTCCATTTGGTTTCACGGTTTTGTATCTTCAGATAATCAATAGAAACCAATTTAGTTAGATTGTTCTTGTGTTTTGTCAACTTTATACTCGGATTCCGCACAAGATATGAAGAGTTTCTAACCGGTCGGAGCATTCGAGAACCCGAAATGGTCCTCACATAGTTCCCCTCTTTTACGTTTTCAAATGTTTTGGGGTGATTCATATGTGCCTACTACTATTTTCAAGATTTCAAAACAATATATATGGTTTATATGTACAAAATGATTTTCAATGTGAGTACATAGTTCCCATCTTTTACGTTTTAAATGTTTTGGGATGATTCATATGTGCCTACTACTATTTTCAAGATTTCAAAACAATATATATGGTTTATATATACAAAATGATTTTCAATGTGAGTACATATTTCCCCTCTTTTACGTTTTCAAATGTTTTGGGGTGATTCATTTGTGTCTACTACTATTTTCAAGATTTGAAAACACTATATATGGTTTATATATACAAATTGATTTTCATCGTGAATACATAATTCCACTCTTTTACGTTTTCAAATGTTTTGGGGTGATTCTTATGTGCCTACTACTATTTTCAAGATTTCAAAACAACATATATGGTTTATATATACAAAATGATTTTCAATATGAGTACATAGTTCCCCTCTTTTACGTTTTCAAATGTTTAGGGGTGATTCATATGTGCCTACTACTATTTTCAAGATTTCAAAACAATATATATGGTTTATATATACAAAATGATTTTCAATGTGAGTACATAGTTCCCAGCTTTTACGTTTTCAAATATTTCGGGGTGATTCATATGTGCCTACTATCACTTTTTCAAGTTTATGAAATACTATTATATATGGTTTATATATATAACAATATACATAAGACAACATGCTTACATAGTACGAAACTTGTTGGTGCATTATCTATGATACGGGAACATTCATTAACTTTAGACAAGCCGACTAGTAGTATATTATAGCGCTATAGGTGTAACAATCCGATCCCGCTTCCAATATTATTTTAGGAAGAAACCACTGGGGAATGAGCGCTATAGTTTTAACAACCCATTTCCATTCACGCTTCCGATATTATTTTAGGAAGTACCCACTGGGGAATGATAGAACCCGTGAAACTATGGACAAACCCTTTGGTGGTTTGACCGACGAACTATACATGACGATTGGTTTACACATATATGACAACTGGTTTACACATACATGAAGATTGGTTTTAAATATGACGACTGTTTATACAAAATATGACAATAGGTTTTCAAGTATATATATGAACCATACAATTTACAAGAAAACATTTTGGATTCTTACAAGTTTTCACAAAGAACATTTTTGTCGAGTTTCATGGCTACAAGGTTTTCTTTTAAAAATACCAACTCTTATAGTTGGTAAAACATGTTGCAATACCAAACACATTTAATACAAAATTTGTTACAAAGTTTTCACTCATCGACTCTCGTAGTCGGACAAGGTATTGCAATACAAATTCAAAGCCATGAACTTGACCACAAAACCTATGTTACTCACCAGCATTCATTGTTGACGTTATTTTCACATATGTTTCAGGTATGAATGTTTGATGATTGCAAAAGCATGCTACACGTAGGATGGACATGTGCCTTAGTTTTATCTTAAAATCTAAAGACAAGTGTTTATGTTCCAAGAAAATGTAATTTATTTAATCAACGAAATAAAACTTCAAGTACCATGTGTTTGAAACAATTTGTAACGTGACTCCCTGATGTTTCCATCGCGGGTTGTTTTATACGAGGTCAGGGTGTTACAGCTGTGCACACAACGTATTTGGATCGTAGTATAGCCGCCTTCAATGTTTATTATTCTCGTGTAATATGGTTTGTTTAACCTTACATTCTGATTTAGAAGTGTTTCGAAAGAGGTTTTGACCCGTTACGACTCGTTTATATGGTTTATGTTATTTTAGCAAGTCGTTTGCATAAATACGGGTTTCGACGACAAAATGGGTTTGTGACAAGTCCAATATCTTAGAACATATTTTTGTCATGTTGTACAAACTTTTTTGATGTCAAAACATTAGATTACAAATGCTTAAAAGCTCATTATTTGATATTCACATAAGCTGAGTTTGACTTTTTAATAATTCAGGTTTTAATTGCATTTGACCCGTTTTAGACGTGAAGAACACGTAATGTAAATGTAGGGTTTTAATCTCTACATTATGGAGATCATTTGGTTGAGTTCGATTTAAAATTGGTTGACCAAAGTGGTCAGAATTGAAGGTCAAACAGAAAAGTCAAACTGTTGACAATTCTTTGACATTCGTACTAAATTAGACTATAAAACTACTTTGTTAATGAAAAGCTAAGGAAAAGAGACTTACTTAGTTCAAAGGAGGACTTCAAAAAACTCAAGGAAAAGCTTGAGAGAGCAGAGATTAGAACTTACATAAGACTTTTGCATGTTAAGTGTTTAGGATGAAGAAAATGGAGACTAGAGCTTGCTATTTATAGTGAAAGAGGTGGGTTTATGGTTTGGACAAGTGTCCTTGAGGGTCTAAGAGGTTGATTAGTGTCACATGATGTGTCAAGAGGTGGATTAAGGTGGCAAAAATCCGAGCTAGATGTCACAAGAAGGTAGAATGTTGCTAACAACAAGAATCCCGCTGTGAAGGGACCCCTTGCGGACCGCAAGGGATATCCCATACGGTCCGCAAGGACCTTCAGTGCATCAGTTTATTCAGACACCCCTTGCGGACCGCAATGGGTTCTTAATACGGTCCGCAATACCTTTGATGCAGCAAAGTTTTGCTTTTTTGCAGTTTTAGCCCCTCAATCAACTTCATTCTAGTCCCTTTTGACGTATTTAACCCCTCTTTCAACATAGTGAATCATATTGAGGGTTTTTAGACACGTGTCATCTTAAAATTTGATCGATAATCATTGGGGTGTCACACTTAACGTGTTTAATTTTACCGATTTGTGTGGAATTAAGTTTTAGAATACATTACTTTGAGATGTTTGTATTTTGTTGGCCTTGGAAGGTTTAAAATGCATTTTGGAAGCTTAATGGGGCTTTGGAACGAAGCTACAAAGAAAATGAGGTGCTTTAAGCTTAATGGAGCTTAAGCAAATGCTTTTCGATAGCTAATTAAGAGATTAGAAGCAATAAGGATTGATTATAAGAAGAAAGGAGAAGAAACCATGTGAGGACATAAGTTGTTTCCTATAGGACATAACTTGCATCCCCATCAGCTCAATAGAACGCATTTGACAATCCAAGTCATGGAGGAAAGCAGCAGGAGGATGCAAATGTCAGTTACATGTTGCAAAACTCCCCTTTTCTAGTTTTAATGTGGTATTGAGGTCATTTACCCCACACTCGATCTAGGGATCCTAGGGGTGATTTTGGGTGATTCACGACCCTCCAATCCTTCTGATATCGTATCCCAGTAATGTTTCTCAAGATTCAATCAAGGTTTTTGAAGATCAAACACCAACAATGAGTGGGTAATTCTTTCAAGGTCATCCCTGCATGGAGGGTTGTATGGTTTTAGGGTTTTATTTATTGCAAATTTGGTTTGAATCAATAATCATTGTTATCATTTGGTTAAAAATGAATGAATTAACTATTAGTATTGTTATGAACTCATGAAAGTTAAGATTTTCTAGAATCATTGACAGTCTGAGATGCTTATTGCTATTAGTTTTGATTCATGCTAGGGTTGTTGATTGTCATTGATTTATAAAACATACAATTGTCTAAGATTCATATCGTGATGGTTTTAGAACCATTTACAGATGATAGATGAATGTTGATTTTGAAATTAGGGTTTCAAAATGACAAATTTAAGAAATCAAATGTGTTTGAATAAAAATCAAACCTTTTGTGTAAGTTTCCCTTAACTACTTGCTAAACTAATACCCTGGTGTGATGATTTCTTTTACATACATGTTTACAACTAACAAAATTTTTGTTAACATCAAATAATGTTCTCAATCAAATCAATCAAAGATCATAAGTGCTAACACAAACTTCATAAGTGTTTTGTACATTTGTTTCATAAATAGTTTAGATAATCAAATAACTCGTGTAATATTGACCACATGCTCTTCGTGGATACGATACCCGACTTACCCTAGCTACATAGATTAGTTGGGTTTTTGCATGATCGGGATGACACGGTCATCAAAATAGCACTGTTGATGGGGAGCTAGGGCTCTTAGTATTATTTTTTTGTTTGATTTTGTTTTTATTGATTAACTTTAAACCCGAAAAATCCAAAAATATTTTTATCTTTATCTTTATATTTATTTTTGTTTTTAGTTTCTTTCTTTTATCTGTCCTCTTTACCTTATGTATTTTAGTTGTTTGTGCATATTTTCTTTACAAGCAATTTAGAATCTCTAAGTACTTTGATATCATCATGGTTATGGATGCTGATGATGCGTGTTTGTGTTATGTGAGCCTTTGTCACTGGAATCAAGATTGTCCAATGGTTGAGGGAAAACATGGAAACATAGAGAGAAGATGTTTTGAATACATGCGGAAAAACGGATATGTGAGGGCATGTTATGACGATGAAGAGACACCCTCATTATATCCACACTTTGAACTGCCTCCACCATCGAATTGTCAAGAATATTATTATTCAGACATAGATGATCACTCCGAGGAAGAGCATGATTACAATAACTATGAATCCAAGATGCTACATTTCTCAAGTTACCAAGAGGAGTATGACGTCTACTACCATGAATACCCTCAGCTAGCTTATGACAAGCTTTGAGATTCAGTGAAATCTAAGCTTGATGAAATCATGGACATGAAGGTGGAAATAAAAAAATAAAGAAAGACAAGCTAAGAGACATAT
Source organism: Helianthus annuus (assembly GCF_002127325.2). Classification (NCBI taxonomy): domain Eukaryota; kingdom Viridiplantae; phylum Streptophyta; class Magnoliopsida; order Asterales; family Asteraceae; genus Helianthus; species Helianthus annuus. The sequence goes on along the minus strand of NC_035433.2, from coordinate 129,166,174 downwards.
CATATGAGGCTTTGGTTATGCAGGTTGGTCAACTAACGGAGGAGGTGGCCCAACTTAGAAGAGATCAAGAGAATTTGGCTAGTGGTATTGTGTTTCAGGCTGAAGTGGATGAAGAGGTTATGGATCTTCTGGAGCAAGTTAAAGCAGCTTAAAGATGTAAAACATATAGATGAGTCAGAGCCGAAAGAAGCCCAAGTTTAACCCTACCCTTCTCCCATACATATTACTCCAACCAACAAAGTTGGATTTAGGAGTTCGAGGAAAATGATTTAGAAGGTGGCATTGCAAGACATTGGGCAATTTATTAAGAAGTGGCCCCAAAGTTATTCATTAGAATATCCTGAGGTAAAGAAAGAAAAAAGTGGATTTGGCATGTTAACTATAGAGCGTACATTAGAAGCGTGGTAGGAAAATGTACCATTCGACCACCATAAGGGTATCGGGTAGTGTCGGCTAGCACCTATAACCTTAGTGTTTCTGATAGGCAACCTGAGGTAAGTGTGTTTTTGATTTTGTTTCCCTTTTTGTTTTTTGAATTTTTGTGTTTTCGTGTTTCGAGATCCGTGTCATTCATGACCATGGCAACAAGCAAGTGTGGGGATGAGGGGACTCCTAGTCAGGCACTCGCTCCACAACCACCATATGATCCCGACCATTATGAGTATCTGTGATCACACCTGCGAGTGATCAAGTCAACGTGCTTTATCCTTTATATTTTATTTGCATGGTCTTGAACTATTTGTGTCATGGGTTGAACTTTTTGTAATTTAGTTTGTTGTTTTGTTTATTTTTGGTGGTGTTAAAACTTTGTTCGGAGAATGTTTCTTTTCATTTGGTTAATTGTAGTTTGGATAAATTTTGAAAGAGCAATGCTATACTAATAAGTTTAGACCCTTGTTTTCATCGATGCTATCAAAAACACCTTACATTCAGTGCAATGTATCCTAAGTGCGGGGATCAGAGAAATTTTTGGAAAAAGATGGATCTTTGAGAAAAATGAAAACAACTGAATTTTTTTGCCCTTAAGTAATTCAATCAGTCTTAAAAGTCAACGCTTACCATTAACTATTTACCTGTCAGAGCATAGAGCATAGATGTTGGTCCCTAGTTACGGTCATAAGCTCTTTAAGTTTGTTGTGAGAGTTTTTGAGAGAAAATTATAGAATTGTCTAGCTAGAAACAATAAGTTGTAGAGTGTAACATGTGTCACGTCTGTAACCCAATCCTGTTTGTTAGTGAGATCTTGAGCATTTTTTGAATTTGATACATATTTGCTTCTTTGCATCTATTGATTGTTTGAGAATAGTTGTATACATTGCTTTGTTTAAAAACTTAACTACTTTAATGCATATGATCACCTTTACCTATAAATCCACCCATAGTGGCCGCTTTTAAACCTTTTTACCCATTCTTTTGATTAACCCATTTCCCACCATATTACCTAGTTCACAATCCATATGTGTTGTTAGTCATAAAAAAATGCAGCCACTTAAACGGGACAAGTGCCTAGAAATGAAATGTTGTGAAAAGAAATAAAGTTATGGGACAAGTGCCTAGAAATGAAAGGTTGTGAAAACAAATAAAGTTATGGCCACATGTAGATAGTCGTTTTGTAGAAATAAATAAGGGTTCTCAACCGCAATTGTGTTTAAACCTTTTATTCCCTTTAACCACCTTTTAACCATTATTCCTCCCTGCCTTAGCAAAAACCCACAACCCCTAAATCCTTTATATATGTGCATCCTTCATGTTAGTTGATGAAAGTATGATTGTTTTTCAAGTATATTAAAACAAATTTTGTATCTTGGTCACTGAGTGAATATATACTATTGCACATTTACACCATCCAAATTAATGTCTAAATTGGAAAATAAAATATATTTGTATATGATATGAAGTTTAAGTTTATATGGGATCAGGATCAAAGAGAAAACCCCCTTGAGTTGTGAGAATTTAGAGAACTCTAACTTCCTGTGCGAGTTTTGCCCCCAACTTTTTCACACACTTAGATTAAAATGTTACAAACACAACTATAAAAATAAAAATTCAAAGTGGCGTTTCCGGGCTCTTTAAGCCAGCATTTACACCACTTGTAAAAAACGCTGCAACAGTGGGGTTTAATGTTTTTATGTTTATTTTTTTTTTTTGCAGCTTAATGGCTCCGTCACAATACACGGGTCCTAAGTCGACTTAGTTATTATATTATATGTTTTACGTTTCGGTCTAATTTTGCGAGTTAACATGCCTCAACATGCATGCGTGGTTCAACGTTTTTAGGTCTACGCTATGTTCGGTTTAACGGTCCCGTCGCAAAGCGCGGATCCTAAATACTAGTTTATATTTATAATATAATAAATATTGACAATCAGGTATTAGAATCGTGGATAATTTTTTATGGAATTTGAAATTTTGAATCAAAAGAAAAAAATCTATACATATAATAAAGTAAATCACATGAGGACACATGTCATTTTATGAGTTGATCTCAATTATTTTTTCCCTCCAAAATAAATAGATATTGATAATATTTTTTAATAAGATTCAAATAAAAAAATATTATTTTAATACATAAACTTTATCTTTTATCCTTTACCCTAAATAAATAGATATAGATACAAATAAAAAATATATTATTTTAATCCATAAACTTTATCTTTTACCATTTTGTTTTCCATTTATATTTATCATATCTTTGCTTTATAGTAGAGATTAATACAATTCAATTATAATAAAATAAACATGTAAATAACTAATGTCTTTACTAACGTTTTAGACTTTTAATGTAAAAATATCAATAAAATATAAGTAATAATAAAATAAATATATAAGAACTAAAGTTGGTAGGCGTAATCCATATGAGATTATTTTGTTTAGAATTTTTTTGAATTTTTTATTGTTAGTTATTTTTACAAATTAATCTTTTTTAATTGGTTGCTTTTATAGACGAGATCGTATACTTCCATATGGTAAGGGGATGCGACAACCGAGCGACAAACGAGATGAGATACTTTCACTTTGTCATTAGACTTATGTAGTATGTATATGCAACTTTCTTTTATGCACGTTTAATTTTAGTTTCAATCAAGACCATTAAACATTCAAATTAGATAACAATGAGAATATTACAAATAAGACAACCAATGTGGTGTACTAAATTTTTTTTAGTGAAATCTGAATTATTCGTTGTATTTTTTTTACCTATCATATGGGTTTTTAAGTTTATTTTATTTATATTAAAATTATTTTTATTATTTTAATTAAAATCAAACAAATTCAAAGTATTTTCATTGTTAAACCACGTGTACACGTGGGCTCTAACCTAGTATAACATTAAACTAATCAAATCCAAAGTAAACTAGGATTGAAAGGAAAGATAAAATATTAAAATGGTAATGGGTGATATCACAAGCGTTCTATGAATTCTGAGATTATTTGTGAATTGGTAATTGTTTTAAAAGAATTGTATTTGGTTTAAAGTCTCTAGAGTAATATGAACAGTTCAATCTTTATGTTGTCCTGAATTTATCTCTAACTTCTTTACAGCTTTCCCATGAGTAGCCTTTCAGAACTAGCACTTAAAACCAAAAAAAAAAAAAAAAACGTCTATAAGAAGGCATAACAACACAAAAGTGATCAAGTGTGTAGTGTATACTTAAACTTGTTACATAAAGCAAGAACAATAAACTTGAAAAAAATACAGGTAAAAATATCATTGAGACATACCATTTGGGGTCAAGACTGCCTCTGCAACCTGTTGTAATCCACAGCTATCACAACATAAATCCAATTTTCGACATGATCCCAAAACTTGAAATATGCATGTCTCCATGAATCACTTAGAACCAAAGATCCACAAAATCCCACGAATCCGAATGCTAATCCACTCCAAAGACAATGAAATATCCCCGAATTATGAGCTTATCTTCTTGATCTCCAATGTCTTCGGTTTCTACTGTTGTTTTTGGGTTTTGAGGAACCAAATCTCCGGGGCATGGATTACGAAGTGGAAGCCCACAAAGTGCAGGATTTCCAGAGTAGGATGAAGCATCAAAGCTCTGTAATTGAGTGCTTGATGATATCCTTCCTGACAAGTTATTGTGTGAAAGGTCCAGCATGCCAAGACTGGCCAACTGTGAAAGGCTTGTTGGGATACCACCAGTCAGATGGTTTCTTGACAAATCAAGGAAATCCAACCATCTTAATCTTCCAATATCTTGAGGAATTTTCCAGGTTAAGTTGTTTCTGGAAAGGTTTAAGGCAACAAGTCCCGACAGTTTGGTGATATCAAGTGGTATTTCGCCGTTGAGGCTGTTGCTAGACAGATCAAGGCTAGTTACCAGATGTAAGGTGTTACTGTATTGATATTTTCTTCCTTTCCATTGCAAAAATGCTTGAAACAAATATACGTATTGATCAACGAAGGGGAACCAACCATGTTGAACACCGTTGCGCCACTCGAAAAAGGAAACATCGTGTAGGAACTAGGTTCACTTTTTATTAAAATATATAATAACGAGACTATCGTTATTTGTGGGAAACTATTCTAGTACAATACCGGTTACATAAACTAAGTAAATAAAAGTAATATACAATTTAATTGTACCAATCTTGATCCAAGTCGATGTCTTTAGAAGAACTGCAACCACACCTTCTTGTACGAAACTCCGCTGCAAGACAAGCAAAATATGGTTGACGCTTTTGGTTGAGGCACGTGTTCGACACGCTTCCCTTAAAACAGATTCCGCGCCTCCTCTCAGACGGTCTGTCTCCCAGGGTACAACAACCGGAACAGTATGTGTACTGCCGGAGATGGCACTCACGCCCGAGATCACACCGGGTATCAGGGTGTTTAGAATTGTTGATGGAAATATGAAGTTGTGAATAATTTAGAGAATGCTCTTCTCTAAAATCTCATAAGATGTAGAGATTGCTCTTGAGTATCTTTCCTTATCCCCAAATGAATAAACAATATTCATTTTATAAAGAGATACATCAAGACTCATTCAACCCCTTAATGTTTGTCATAAACAAGGTCATTAATCTTGTAATTAACAAGATAATTAATCTTGTAATAACAAGAGTTTAAACTCAAAATTAATGGATATTAAGTGGTAGTAAAAACAAAACTGCCATTCAACTTATGGCACCAGTGGAAACCGTCTAACATTAACTCTCTAGTAAGTAGACTGGTTTGAACGGTCTAGTGCGCATGCAGGCGCGCCTTAGTTGAGCCTACACTACGCTTCCGCGGAGACACACCTTTTTGCACCCGCGCTAATTGGATGCCACTACGCATACCAGGACACCACCTGGTTATGTGCCATCCATATTCATGCGCCACTTGCAGTCTTCGCCATAGCCAATGACGTGCGCCATGCGCCATGCCAAGGCATCCACCTACGCCACCCAAGGGTGCGCTATAAGCGGACCCGCCATGTATCTGACCATGCGCTCATGGGCAAAAATACAATGGCGGCGTGCGAAGTTCAAAACGCACCTCATTGGGCTTAAAGCCCACATCACGCGCGCATATGTGCAGGTGCGGTGCACCCTTTGGTCCCCACTAGTGTTTGCCTTCAAGGAGTGCTCCTCCTTATATACCACTTTAAGTTTTGTCATTCCACCTATGTGGGACAAGGTGACAAATCTCAATCCGTTTTTCTCATCTTTGTTTGTTCCAAACATACAACTTCAAGCTTCGATATCTCATTCATCTTAGCTCTATTTGGACATAGTTTGAACACAAACCCATAAATAATTATTTATACAACACATATATAAATATTATTGATGTCCAAAATATTTAGTGAAAAACTCATTTTCACTAAATTTCCAACAATCCCCCACATGAATGGAGATCGATGAAAACACCCAAAATTCCCCGATAAAACCTCGACAGTCGAGTATTGCAGGATAGGGAGGTTTTGCCTTTGAACCTTCCTTTGTGAAGCATACTTAGTCTACTAGGGTTTTGTAGACGTGATGTCCTTGAACAACCCCCCATTTGTGTAAACGACAATATACATTCACACAATACTTTCCCTAGCCGGGCCATCCCCTCACTATCGTGTCCTATAATGGTCATGGAACACTTTCCTGGTTCTGCGGGAGCTCTCGGAATTATGCCATAATTCCATTCGAAGCGACCACACTTCTCTCCAACATAGGTGATTTCCCTTTAAATCATTAAAAGCATTAAGGTTTACTATATGATTTACACAAATCATAAAACCACATATTATGCTTAACCTCACAACAATGTCACTGAATATTATAGGAACGGACTAGGACGTATTTAAACACCCTTTTATAGTTTTAGGGGGATATATGAAACATATAAACTAGCTCATATATAAACATATATATTAGCTACGCCCCCACAGTGACTACCCTTTGGTTCATGATTAAGTTCGCCTATTGAACCTAGATCTTGGGATCTCCAGTCAACTAGGTTAGGTTTCCCTCATGTCCCTTTTTCCATGGCTTTAGTCCCATTCCACAACCTGATCTCTTATCAACCCACTGGTTGTTGGATCCAAAATTATCTTTGACTTCGCTAAGTCACCAACGATAATTTAAATTGCGATCAGTTGTTCTAACGTGTTCTTGACTCACTAGTCACTTTTGCCTTTTAGTCAATTCATAAGACTTATAACTCATGATCTCAACCTGGATCCAGTTATGTAGCTTGTCTTAGAATGACATGAAACTCAATTCATGGCTGGACACGTTTTCACCATGCCTTTGGTGTGTCATGACTGACATCTTACTAGATTTTGAATCTAACCAATTGGCATTCGAGTCCAATCTACTCGATTGACTCCATATAACCATTGTGTACTCCACTTGGTCATGCATTTGCAATATATGTAAGTCACCCCCACATTTAAATGTAACTGGATAGCATCCAAATGGGGTGATGAAAGGTTCTCCCTTTCATTTCGAGTTTGAGAAAACTTCTCAACTACTATTTCCACATTCAAATGCAAGTCAACCCCACATTTAAGTGTAATTGGATAACATCCAAATGGGGTGATGAAAGGTTCTCCCTTTCATTTCGAGTTTGAGAAAACTTCTCAACTACCATTTCTTCATACCCTAAAGGGTTTGTTTCTTAAATGGTTCCTCCCCCCACATTGCTTGCATTTTAATGAAGTTATATTTATAGTTTTGTTTATCACAAAATTCGTTCTTGTGTCATCACATATTTTGAATGTTTAAAGTTAATTTAATCTCCGTCGAGCATATAAATTAACAAGTATTAGTCTAGCATGCTTTAGACCACAATACTCTAGCATGTGAACAGAAGATGCATCATTCTGAATCTTCACAGCCTTAAGAGATAACGCACTATCTCTTTCGAACATTCGTTTCTTAGTTTAGACACAATAATGAAATTTATTTCACCATTCCAAAACCATCGGTTTTTAGGAAGGCCTCAAAACCATAGTTAACTCCATCCATTAGGATCATAACTCGTTTGCCTTTTTATTTCCAAGGCTTCACCATTGACTTCATAAAGACTTAAACATAAGTCTTAATCCAAGTCACTTTGATGAAAAATCTTTGTATAAAATCACCTGAGTCTTGAGATATTGCCAATTAGATTGACTCTCAACAACAAAGCATTCACGTATGCCTATAGTGATATATACATTTACATTGTTGTTTCATTAATACCATGTATTGGGATACTCTCCCAAATTGAGGACCAAGCCTCCACATAGTTTAAACAACATTGATGGTGGTAGAAACATCTACAAGTCCATCACTATTGTAAATTTCCGTTAATAAATTTGCTAAATTTATTAAAATCATTTACAATGATAACATATATTTTTTTCATATGTTATATTCTTTGAAAACTTACATGTGCATTTCCATGTTGATGCTCTCAACTTAGATGACATATCTTGTTTTCGTGCATTTCATCTCAAACCATGCACCGCGTTTCTCACGAACTCGTTATACGTTTGATGTTTGATGTTTGATTTGTGACTTATTACATAAGTCATGATCACAACCCGCTCGTTGTGTGTGTATCCTTTTGACAACTTATTAGTAGTCAAAATAACAGATACACCAATGATATCTAAACATCAAATCCCAAAGTGTTATTATTTTCAACACACTTTAGAACGAAATAAACGCAATTACATCGTTATGTCATGTTTTAAGGTACTCCCCCAATGGAACACATATAACTTGTTTCGTCTTGAAACTCTAAACTTGAATAATCACAAGTTGTCCAAAAAAATATAAAGTTGTTTACAATTAACTACTCGCAAGTAATTGAGAAACTTATTATATTTATAACAACATCGAGTTGTTTTTCCCCAAATAGTCTATCCGAGACTATTATATGGTTGAAGACGTTATACTTCTCGTGGAAGTATCGAATCACTTATACTTTGCAAAGACATGTTTTATTCGTTCAAAACATTTCTCATTTTTGCAAGTGTTTTAATATTAAACTATATATTTACGTTTTGATTACAAATCAAGACAATAAACCTTATAATAGTTTAATAAATAAAACAATTTCAAACTCGCTCGTTTGAAAATAAAACGAATACACATCGTTTTAATAAATGGTTTATCATATTCAAACCATTTCTAACCGATGTTAGATAATAACGATTACCAATCGTTAAAATGAGTGGTTTGTATGATAACCAATTCTAATATGCTAATTAGAATTTAAATGTTTAACAAACATTCAAAATATTCGGTTTTTATAAAGTAAACCGGTTCTAATGCGCTCGTTAGAAATAAAACGAATACAATTATTCACTTTTGGTTTAAATGGACGTTTTCTAACACGCTCGTTAGAAATGAACACAAATCTTTTCTAACACGCTCGTTAGAAAATATATAAAACGATTACAATTCATCTTAAATAGTTTATCATAGTTAACCCTGTTCTAACCCGCTCGTTAGAAATTAACGATTGCAAATCGTTAAAATAGTTGGTTATAAGATAAACTAATTCAAATACGCTCATTAGAAAATTAAACGATTATTTATTGTCATAAGCCGTTTTGGTTTATATAAAATAAACGTTTTCTAACCCGCTTGTTAGAAATAAATAATTGACAAAGTCGTTAAATCGTTTCTAACACGCTCGTTAGAAAATAAACAACTATCAAACTCTTTAAATCGTTTCTAACACGATCGTTAAAAGTAATCGATTACAAAATTTGTTTCGAAGTTTATAAAAAATATAAACTATTTCTAACACGCTCATTAGAAATAAACAAATAAAAATCGTTTAAACGTATGTGGAAAAAATCCGTTTCTAACTCGCTCATTAGAAATTAAATAGTTTAGACAAAACCGTTACAAGGTTTATTATCCAAAATAACTGTCTCCAACACCCCCGTCGGTAATTATTTGAAATAATAATATTTTCTAACACGCTCGTTAGAAAATCTAAACGTATATTTTCTAGCACGCTCGTTAGAAAATCTAATCGTCTTTTAACAAGTTAGTTTTACACAATCATCGTATCTAACACGCTCATTAGATATAAAAGATGATATTAAAACTTATTATTCTATAAAATTCTAACACGCTCGTTAGAGATAAAAAGTTTTAATCTTGTTATTCTTTCAACATCAACATTTATTTCTAACACGCTCCTTAGAAAATATTAAAACTTGTTATTTTATAAAATAATTACTTTCTAATATGCTAATTAGAAAATCAATATATTTCAAGACATTTGAAACCAAAATTAATATACCAATTAAAGTTTCTAACCGTTTTAAAACAAAGTGTAAGAATACATAAATGTCAAATAAATATTTTCTAATACACTCATTAGAAAATATATGTGTTTTAAGACATTTGAAACCACTATTATTTTACCAAATTACATCTAACATTCTCCTTAGAGAATTTCCATGGTTCATACACATTTTATGGGCTTACAAAAATTACCAATTTCTAATTCGCTCATTAGAAAAATTAGTATTCCAACCATTCGAAATACATATTAATTTTTGTATAAAGTTCGTGTTATCTAAACATGAACAAAACCCATTATCTTCTTGAATCGAATTGTACGGTTTTATAACACGGTATTCGGATTAAAGATTGTACTCCAATCATCAAAATTAATCCGACTCATTGTACTAAATAAATATTTCCCAAAATATTTATAAGATTTTAGCAAAATCTCAATTAAAATTTTAACTTTCGTGAACCTAAATTCTCATAGAGAAGGGATTTAAGATTGTAGCAACAATCTTCACGAAAGTCTGTTTTAAGATTGTAGGAACTAGGTTCACTTTTTATTAAAATATATAATAACGAGACTATCGTTATTTGTGGGAAACTATTCTAGTACAATACCGGTTACATAAACTAAGTAAGTAAAAGTAATATACAATTTAATTGTACCAATCTTGATCCAAGTCGATGTCTTTAGAAGAACTGCAACCACACCTTCTTGTACGAAACTCCGCTGCAAGACAAGCAAAATATGGTTGACGCTTTTGGTTGAGGCACGTGTTCGACACGCTTCCCTTAAAACAGATTCCGCGCCTCCTCTCAGACGGTCTGTCTCCCAGGGTACAACAACCGGAACAGTATGTGTACTGCCGGAGATGGCACTCACGCCCGAGATCACACCGGGTATCAGGGTGTTTAGAATTGTTGATGGAAATATGAAGTTGTGAATAATTTAGAGAATGCTCTTCTCTAAAATCTCATAAGATGTAGAGATTGCTCTTGAGTATCTTTCCTTATCCTCAAATGAATAAACAATATTCATTTTATAAAGAGATACATCAAGACTCATTCAACCCCTTAATGTTTGTCATAAACAAGGTCATTAATCTTGTAATTAACAAGATAATTAATCTTGTAATAACAAGAGTTTAAACTCAAAATTAATGGATATTAAGTGGTAGTAAAAACAAAACTGCCATTCAACTTATGGCACCAGTGGAAACCGTCTAACATTAACTCTCTAGTAAGTAGACTGGTTTGAACGGTCTAGTGCGCATGCAGGCGCGCCTTAGTTGAGCCTACACTACGCTTCCGCGGAGACACACCTTTTTGCACCCGCGCTAATTGGATGCCACTACGCATACCAGGACACCACCTGGTTATGTGCCATCCATATTCATGCGCCACTTGCAGTCTTCGCCATAGCCAATGACGTGCGCCATGCGCCATGCCAAGGCATCCACCTACGCCACCCAAGGGTGCGCTATAAGCGGACCCGCCATGTATCTGACCATGCGCTCATGGGCAAAAATACAAAGGCGGCGTGCGAAGTTCAAAACGCACCTCATTGGGCTTAAAGCCCACATCACGCGCGCATATGTGCAGGTGCGGTGCACCCTTTGGTCCCACTAGTGTTTGCCTTCAAGGAGTGCTCCTCCTTATATACCACTTTAAGTTTTGTCATTCCACCTATGTGGGACAAGGTGACAAATCTCAATCCATCTTTCTCATCTTTGTTTGTTCCAAACATACAACTTCAAGCTTCGATATCTCATTCATCTTAGCTCTATTTGGACATAGTTTGAACACAAACCCATAAATAATTATTTATACAACACATATATAAATATTATTGATGTCCAAAATATTTAGTGAAAAACTCATTTTCACTAAACACATCGTTCATGCCTTCGGTCATGCCTTTGAAGTTGCTGAGGCATCTGGGTATGGTTCCAGAGATATTGTTTACAGATAGATCCAAGATTTGCGTGTTGGAAAGCCTGCATAAGTGTGTAGGAAAGTTACCATGAAACCTGTTGTTTGTTAAGCTAAGAACACGCAACGCCAGTAAGCTTTTTCCAATCCACATAGGTATGCGACCTGAGAGGCTATTTTCTCCAACATCAAGTAGTGTCAGCATAGTGCAGTTCTTTAAGGAAGAAGGCAATGTAAGATTAAATATATTATGTATTAATATTTAATCTATAGCCATCATAATCATTTACATTATAGAGATCGAAATATATTAGAACCTATTAAGATAATTAGTTGGTAATTGTTGATGGACCATATTACCCTTATTAACTAATTAGGGTTTCCTCCTGGGTGCTTATATAAGGAGAATTATGTGGAGTTTAGGGGGTTACTCAGTTACACAATTACACACCCCATTAGCCATAACATCATAATTCGACCTCCTCTCCTAACCGATACCCTTTTCGGTTTTCTAAGTCCCCATCATCAGTCAGCACCCTAAGGAGGAACCAGATCACGATGACAAGCATGTCGAACTCCATTACTGGATTCTCCAACGCCCTGTCTGCTATAACAGGTATGTTTTACTGTTTTCCTTCATGTATAAACAGAACTGAACCAACATGTGGTATCAGAGCATATGTTGATTAGTCGGTTCTGTTTTTGCATACGAAAATCTGGATTAAATCTGGAAAACAGACTTGAAAACTATAACAGAATCCGTTTTCTGCCATCCGAAATATCATTCCGGATGGATCACGGATGAAGTTTTCATATAATTGTATCCGAGATGCCATTCCGGATGAAATAGATGTCATTCCGGATCATCTCGGATCCATTACGGATCAGACATTCATCCATTATAACTGATCCGAAATCATCAGTCTTGATTTCGGATGAATGTTTGAATTTTCTGATTTAGGGTTCATCATGAGTTCTTGATTAAATTCGAAAAATTCCTTTAGTTTTGGAATGAATTCGGATTATTGGGTGTTTTTGTTCCTGTTTGATCCATTTTATCTAATTAAATTATAGAAAATATGTTTTTCTATTAATGGATATAATTTTCGAAATAAACAGATAAGTATAATTAATATTTAAACAGAAACTCAATCCCATAATCCCTAAGATTTCGGATTTAAATCTTATCATTATTAACTGCCTAAATTAAGGATATGACAGTTTGAGGAACACATTTCGGATGATCATTCCGGATGAACATTGTTCATCCATTACGGATCAGGAACTATCTGATCATTCCGGATAAACATTGTTAACCCATTACGGATCAACAGCTGATCATTACGGACCATCACGGATCATTTCGGACTGACTATTTCGGACTAAGCATTAACCATTTCGGATGATGTCAAGGCATATTTCATCCGGAATCATTCATCCGAAATCATCCGAAATACATCCGAAATGCATCCGAAATCATGAGTGTTCATAAAATGTCAAGACTTGTCCGAAATCCTATTACTTCATTAAGCAGTTCGATCCGCGCTAACGGGTGGTTTGCTATTAAATAATTGGTTTTGTAATTAATTAGTTAAATAATCAGAATCAGATAATGTAATGTTTTGCAAAACCAAAATAGCTTAACTTGAATGAGCTTCTGATGTATCATTTCTGGCCAAAGCTGACTTGCATACATCTACTTATCATTCAAGTATTACGAAAGCTATGTTAAGTGTGCATCATAAGCATGAATCTTTTAATATCTGGCCAAAGCTGATTTAATTCTTTCATAGATGGCATACTTAACAAGTGCGTGACTAAAGTGATTGTTTCAATTTCTGGCCAAAGCTGATTTGTTACAACCACTTTGCACATATGCTTAAATGATTACACTTCTGGCCAAAGCTGTTTTGTTTTCGTTTAAGTAGAATTTTTTAACTAAGTCTATTATTTTGATGTTAGTAATAGACATTATCACAGCTTCATAATGTAAAATGGTCATTATTTATGCCTGCCTTAGTTTAACGTGCCCTTAGATCACATTAGGACTTCTTCCTTAGTATCATAATTTTGCTCATCTTATTTCCAATATCAGCGCCCAATCAGGGGATTCCATCTTTGACTGGTGATAACTTTGCTGCATGGAAGGATGCTCTCATGCTTACGCTTGGGCTGCTGGATTTTGATTATGCTTTAAGGGAGAATAAGCCAGCGGACCTTACTACTCAGAGTACTGCTGCTGAGCAGATACTTCATGAAAAGTGGACTAGGTGTAACCGCATGTGTCTCATGTTTATGAAGCAGTCCATAAGCTATACTATCAGGGGAGCTATTCCTGATTCTGAAGATGCTAAAACCTACTTGGCTTCTGTGGAGGCGCAGTTCAAGGGGACGTCTAAAGCACACGCTAGTACCCTTATTCTCAAGCTGGTGACTACTAAGTATGATGGGAGGAGCGGCATTCGCGAGCACATCATGATGATGAATGCCATGGCCAATAAGCTGAAGGGGCTGGAAATGGAAATCAGTGATGGTTTCCTCGTTCATTTTATCATCACTTCGCTTCCTTCGTCCTTTGAAGCATTCAAGATCAATTACAACACTCAGAAGGACAAGTGGACAATGAGTGAACTGGTCGCCATGTGCGTACAGGAGGAAGAGCGCATGAGGATGGATCACACTACTGATGTTGCAAACTTCACTACCTCCAATTCTAAGAAAAGGAAGAACAATTATCAGAGGAAGGATGCTTCAAAAGTCCAAAGGCCTAATCCTAATTCTAATACAAGTGCACCTTCCAGCTCTAAGAACTCCTTAGGCAGTATCCGCTGCAAGTTCTGTAAAAAGACAGGACACATGCAAAAGGAATGCCCTGACTTTAAGGAGTGGCTGGCTAAGAAAGGTAACGATTACTTTATGATACTTGAGTCCTATAATTTAAGTGTTCCTGCTAATTCTTGGTGGTTTGATTCTGGTTCTATGGTTCATGTTACCAATTCTACTCAGGGATTCCTTTCAATCCGGAAGCTGGAAAGAAACCAAAGAACGCTTAAGGTTGGGGATGATCGAGAATTAGAAGTGAAGGCCATTGGAACATTACAATTAGTTATGAAAATCGGTTTATGTATTAAACTTTATGATACCTTATATGTTCCTGAGGTAACTCGGAACCTTGTATCAGGACCAAAGTTAGACATGGACGGTTTTATTGTTTCCCATGGTCATCGCAAACTCTCTATCCTCTATGATTCTGTTCTTTATGGTACTGGTATTCTGGATGGTGGTCTCTATAGATTAGAACTAGAAGATAACTTTTCCAAATCTTTGTTGTCATATAACATTAATGAATCACTCACAAAGATGGAAGAGAAATGAGACTTAGAGACTTCATCCATGTTGTGGCATCAGCGTTTAGGCCACATTTCTAAAGAACGATTAAATCGTCTCGTAAAGGATGAAGTCTTACCTCCTCTCGATTTCTCTGATTTTGGAACATGTGTCAAATGTCTTAAAGGTAAAATGACATTAGCGAATAAGAAAGGTGCCACTAGGAGTTCTAATTTATTAGAACTCATTCACACTGACATTAGTGGTCCCTACCAAATCGCTGGCATAACAGGACATACTTCATTTATCACTTTCATTGACGATTATTCTCGTTACATGTACTTGTATCTTATTAAGGAGAAATCTGAATCTCTAACAACTTTTAAAGATTATAAGGCTGAAGTTGAAAAGCAATTAGATCGTCAGATTAAAGTTGTGAGATCAGATAGAGGCGGTGAATATTATGGAAGACATACTGATGTGGGTCAAGCTCCTGGTCCATTTTATGAATTTTGTAAGGGCCAGGGGATTGTGAACCAATACACCATGCCTGGTACACCTCAGCAGAACGGTGTCGCTGAAAGAAGAAACCGTACCCTTATGAACATGGTGCGCAGTATGTTAGCCAACACTAATTTACCATTATTCCTCTGGACTGAAGCGTTAAAAGCAGCTGTTCATATACTTAATAGAGTTCCTTCTAAGTCTGTCCCTAAAACTCCTTATGAACTTTGGACAGGAAGGAAACCGAGTCTTAAATATATGAAAGTATGGGGCTGCATTGCTGAAGCAAAACTTTATAATCCTTTCCTAAGGAAA
Source organism: Helianthus annuus (assembly GCF_002127325.2). NCBI lineage: Eukaryota > Viridiplantae > Streptophyta > Magnoliopsida > Asterales > Asteraceae > Helianthus > Helianthus annuus. The sequence continues at coordinate 129,150,358 of NC_035433.2, read as the reverse complement.
CTTGACCCTAAAACAGTTACCTGTTTCTTTATCGGGTATCCTGAGAACTCTAAGGGTTATCGTTTCTATTGTCCTTCCCATGTCACCCGTATTGTTGAAACCAAGCGTGCTGCGTTCCTGGAGGATTTCAAGGTCAGTGGGAGCAGTACCAACCCTTACGAAGAATTGCAAGAAGTACAAGACGCGGGGGGGAGAGACTCGTCGCTTACCATTACTCCGATTACTCCTCTTGTACCCAATGCAATTACTGTACCTGAAGCTACTGCACCAACTCCAAATTCACCTCTACAATCAGAACCCATTATACCTCATGACGAAGGCACATCAAACGCTCAAAACCAAGACAACGCTGAACCCGATAATCCACTCAGGAGGTCATCTAGGCAAAGAAGGCTTACTAATTGGGATGATTATGTTACCTACCTGACTGAAATGGATCCCGGAAAGCTCAATGATCCTATCTCTTACAATGAAGCCATTAGCAGTGATCAGTCTTCTGAATGGAATAAAGCGATGATTGATGAGCTTGAATCCATGAAGAAAAATGACGTTTGGGATTTGGTAGAATTACCCAACGGAGTCAAACCCGTAGGATGCAAATGGGTGTTCAAAACAAAACTGGATCCGAATGGGAACGTTGAACGCTACAAAGCGAGATTGGTTGCAAAGGGCTACACTCAGAAAGAGGGAATTGATTATCAAGAGACGTTTTCACCTGTCTCTCGTAAAGATTCATTAAGGATCGTCATGGCCCTAGTAGCTCATTTCGATTTAGAGCTGCATCAGATGGACGTTAAAACCGCTTTCCTTAACGGAGATTTGGACGAAGATGTTTACATGAAACAACCTGAAGGCTTTAAACCTGAGGGTCAGGAGCATCTAGTCTGTAAGTTGAAGAAATCCATTTACGGGTTGAAACAAGCATCACGTCAGTGGTACCTCAAGTTTGATGAAGTCATGAAGAAGCAAGGTTTTATGAAGAATCAAGTGGATCAATGCACCTACCTCAAGATGAGTGGGAGTAACTTTACTATACTTGTCCTTTACGTAGATGATATTCTATTGGCAAGTAATAGTTTAGACATGTTGCATGAGTCGAAGCGTTTACTCTCGCATAACTTCGACATGAAGGATCTCGGAGATGCTTCTTACGTCATTGGCATCGAAATTCACCGAGATAGAAACAAAGGGATCTTAGGATTGTCCCAAAGGGCCTACATAGATCGTGTCCTTACACGATACAACATGCAACAGTGCAAACCCTCCGTCGCTCCAGTAGTTAAAGGAGATGTTTTCGGTTCATTCCAGTGTCCGACAACAGAGGTTGAGAAGGAGCAAATGAGCCAGATACCTTACGCGTCAGTAGTCGGGAGCGTGATGTATGCTCAAGTCTGTACTCGCCCAGATATCGCTTATATTGCTGGAATGCTAGGCCGTTATCAGACTAATCCTGGCCTAGATCACTGGAAAGCAGCTAAGAAGGTGCTTCGATATCTGCAAGGGACGAAAGACTATAAACTGACTTATAGAAGAAGTGATCATTTAGAAGTGGTGGGCTATTCTGATTCTGACTTTGCCAAATGCAAAGATGACAAGAAATCCACTTCGGGCTATATCTTTATGTTAGCAGGCGGCCCTATCTCTTGGAAGAGTCATAAACAACAGTTGACCACAACTTCCACAATGATGGCAGAGTACATTGCTGTTTATAACGCAACCTATCATGGAATGTTGCTTAGAAATCTGGTCACTGGACTCAAAATCGTTAATTCCATTTCTAGACCATTGAAGCTTTACTGTGATAATTCAGCTACCGTTAGTTTCTCGAACAGTAACAGTTCGACTGGAGCTGGTTTATATCTCGATACGAAATATCTATTTGTACGTGAACGAGTTGAGGAAAATAATCTTTGTATCAAGCATATTAGTACTAAGGATATGCTTGCGGATCCGATGACTAAAGGTCTCCCTCCTAAGGTTTATGAAGAACATGTTCGGAATATGGGATTTAGTAAAGACCTTATTTGAGCATATTGTACTAGCTTATGTTTTATGATTAATGAAATTTCCTCAAGTTTGATTTTGTATGTCTGTTAGAATATGTTCAACCGGTATAATGGCATATAGACAAATAAAAGTTACAAATCAAACAAAGGGCTTACGCGTATTTTGATCATGATGATTAGGTTTTAAATTAAGGCTATAGTATGATTAATGGGGGTCCTGAGTCGCATAATGATTCAACGGCTGTATTTCTCTGCTATAGTACTTGTTTAAGGCTAAAATGAGTGTTAACTCCTGATCAGGCTTATCTAATACTCATAGTAAATGATTACTCGGCTAAGTGGGAGAATGTAAGATTAAATATATTATGTATTAATATTTAATCTATAGCCATCATAATCATTTACATTATAGAGATCGAAATATATTAGAACCTATTAAGATAATTAGTTGGTAATTGTTGATGGACCATATTACCCTTATTAACTAATTAGGGTTTCCTCCTGGGTGCTTATATAAGGAGAATTATGTGGAGGTTAGGGGGTTACTCAGTTACACAATTACACACCCCATTAGCCATAACATCATAATTCGACCTCCTCTCCTAACCGATACCTTTTTCGGTTTTCTAAGTCCCCATCATCAGTCAGCACCCTAAGGAGGAACCAGATCACGATGACAAGCATGTCGAACTCCATTACTGGATTCTCCAACGCCCTGTCTGCTATAACAGGTATGTTTTACTGTTTTCCTTCATGTATAAACAGAACTGAACCAACAGGCAACTCTCCGGTTAGACGGTTGCTACGCATACTCAACATTTTAAGTTGTGAAAGGGATCCCAGTGATGTGGGGATTCTCCCAGAGAATTTATTGTTTTCAAGGTTAAGGAAAAGAATTTGAATTATGTTCATCCAGCAATCTGGAAGATCTTCTGACAGTTGGTTATTCGAAACTTCAAGTCCGTATATGATGGTGAAATTACACAAGAAGGAAACTGACCCCGAAAACATATTATCGCCAAGAATTAATTTTAAGGCGTTTGAAGGAAACAATGGGACAGGGCCAAAAAAGTTATTGGAACTTAAATCAATATATAACTCCCGCAAAGAAGAAAGAGCTGAAAGATCCGGGAGCAATCCAGTGATCTGGTTATCAGACACATCAAGGATGACTAGATTCGAGGTTCTTTCAAATCTTTCTGGAAAGGATCCCCTCATATCATTGTCATAAAGATGTAATTCTTGTAAAGCTGTGAATTTTGTAAAGTCAGGCAAGGAACCCAAAAACTCATTCTCACTCAAGTCCAAAACTTGGAGACTTCTCTGCCGGTTCCAAGAGGTGGAAGAAGCTGGGGAGGTCTTCTTCGAGACCGTTTCTTCCTAGATATAACGACCGTAAGTTGCTGAAGTTTCCAAATGATGGCGGAATTCGGCCTTTAAGAGATGTTCCAGTCAAATCTAACTTCTGTAGGGGTGTGAATGCGCCAAAAGCTTCAGGAATGGTATCATTTAACTCATTGAATGAGAGGTCGATATTAGTAAGACTGTCACTGAAGTTGAATAACCAAGGATATATCATAGAGGGGGGAAGATCATTATTGGAAATATCTAGAATAGATAGAACACTTGAGAAATTGGTTACTGGAAGGAAAAGTTGAGGTAGAGAAGTTTTCCCAGGGAACCCATGAATTCTGGAATGCGGGTTAAACTACTAAAACTGAGGTCCAAATGGTTCAAGTGGTTTAAATCAAGCAGTGAAGAGCTGATGTCACCACTTAATCCAACTCCGCATCAATACCATCTGACCAATATCCATGAAGATCTAACATTACGACATGACCAGTTCTGTTACTGCAGCCTACGCCTGGCCATAAACAGCACTCCTGTGAGCTGCTATGGCTACTCCAAGAAGAGAGTAAGCCATAATCATCCACAAACCCCTTTTTTAATAGAAGAAGCGCTTTTCGCTCGCTCTCAATGCACCTTGTTTCAGAAGCTTCTATTCTGATTATGCCAGAAACAAGGCTGATGCAGCATATGAAATATATAAGTAAAGATATGGAAATAAAAAGCCGAAATGGCCTTCTAATATTACCCATGGGTGATGAATATCTGATATCTGCTCGCATTTATAGTGTCTCAAATGTATTGGATCTTTGCAGAGTCCATTCTTAATACTAATGATCATTGATTCTTTAAAGTGTTCAACCAATCAGGGGCGAAGGATAAGAGGGGCGGGGAGGGGGCACCCGCTCCCCCCGAATTTTTCGCTCAGTAGTGTTATATATGTAGTTTTCGTATAGAAATTTGTGGGTATATATGTTTTCGCCCCCCCCAACCAATGATACTGGAAAAGTGAGCAGGCCAGCTAAGACAGAGCCGGCCATCTGGTTGCTACCACTAAATTATGACGCTAGCTTGTACATAAACAACAACCACCGGCCTTTAAAAAGAATAAATCCATATAAAAACAACTAATAAGATTCAGAATATTCATTTGTAGTTGTAGTAGTTTATTATTAATGCATGTTCAATAAGTTATTATAAATGAAAGAGGGCATCTAATCAATAACGAAGCATGTTCTTTAGCAAACTCCAAATGTCAATTACATCTGCACGTTTGCCTAAACAAAACTGGTTTAGGCTGCGAGCCTAAACGTGCCTAAACAAAATTATTGTTTTTTTTATATATAATATAATGATAATGATTACAACCCATTTAAACCCAATTCTAAAAATCCCAAATGGGTTTCAACTTAGGCCCATAAAACAAGGTCGAGCCGAGCTTTGGCTCGTTTAAGCGTTATTAAAGCGAGGACAAGCCGAGATTTTAGCTCGTATGAGGTTGTTCTCAAAATAACTCGAGCCGAGCCCAAGCCTTGGATTTTACTCGCGAGACGAGCTCGAGCTCAAATAGGCCGACTCAAACAAAGCTCGAGCTTGGGCTTCATAAAAAAAATCACGAGCCAAGCTTGAGCCTAGTTGGGCTCGGGCTCAGCCCAACTCGTTTACACCCTCTAAGTATAGTATAGTATAGTGTAGTGTAGTGTAGTCTAGTATAATGTAGTACAGTACAATACATTACAATATAGTAAAGTACAATACAATATCGTATAATATAGTCTAGGTAGAGTATAATGTAGCACAATATAGCATAGTATGGCATAGTATAATATGGGATTGTTTATCATATTATAGGATAGAATAGTATACACAAACACACATCTACGACAACTTTAACATTTAAGTTATTTGATATATTTGTTAAACAAAACTAACAAATAACAAAAAAAAAAAAAAAGAAATAATAATTTTATTTTGTCGGAAATTTGTAGCAACATGCTACAAATTTAGTTTTAGTTTTTTTTTTTTCAAATTATTTATTATTACTAAATTAAGAAATAACAAATAAAATAACTTTTTTGTAGGAAAACTGTAGCAAACTGGGTCAATTTGCTACAAATTTCCGACAAACTTAACATTTTATTTTATAAAATAACCTTTTTGTAGGAAAATTATAGCAAACTGGGTCAATATTTGCTACAAATTTCCGATAAACTTAACATCTTATTAGTTGTAAAATTGTTTATTTTACTAAAATTAAGAAATAACAAATAAAATAATTTTTTTTGTCGGAAACTGTAGCAACGGGGGTCAATTTGCTACAAATTTCTAACAAATTTAACATTTTATTTTTTAAGATTAATTTTTTACTAAAACTTGTAAATAAGATATAAAATAACCTACCATTGTCGCAAATTTGTAGCTAGTTGCTACAAATTTTCCAACAAAATTTTGAAATTTGATTTATTAAATTATTTAGTTTGTTGTAGTAACAAATAATATATAGTTTTAATTTATTTTGTCGGAATTTTGTCGCAAAGGTAAAAAATTTCGCGTCAAAATTGCTACAAAATCTTTTTGTGTGGCAATTTTGTCGGAAAATTGTGAAAAAGTTTTGGGTTTTTTTTTGTTTTACTTTTTTGTTGGAAAATTGTAGGAAAGTTGTATGTAAGACCCAGTTTATAAAACCAGATTTATATACATAAAAACCTTGCATTTAACGTCAAAATATTGACATTACAAAAACTTTCATAGTTTAAACCCAAAATTAACACAACCTACGTGTATTGTTGTTACAAACCACATTCAAGACAGTAACTACCATTAATTTACATAGTTTCTAACACAAAGTTTGGATGCGGAAGCGTTCTAAAAATGTGTGTGTTCGGTTCGACTCGCTTGCTTGATCTTCATCCTTTACTTGGTACCTGAGAACTAACATTTAAAACAAGCATTAGTACTAACACTCTTGGAAATTACGTATTCGAATCAGGTCCGAACACAGATTCGAGAAAATGATCAAAACAACTTTTGTCAAACAGGGCTCCACCGTAATTTACGGTGTCACCGTAAATTACGGTGGCTGCTGGTCACTTAGGGTCTACCGTAACACAGTAGAAACTCACCGTAAAGAATTGCAGGCCACCGTAAATTACGGTACTACCGTAATTTACGGTGGACTCTGCACATCACTCCCTTGTTTAAAATGCAGTTTTCTTGCTGATTCGTTATGAGTCGAAACAGCACAAATTCGCATAAATTGCTGCGCGGCTGGGCTAATACTTCATACTTGTTTTGTTTATAACATTACTCAACTATTCTTGAGCGGGCATGCTTACGAAATCAACTTACACACTAGATTACAAGACATAATATTTGGTTGTTTATACTATTTTCATGCATCGGATCTGCACCTTAGCTCCTATATTAAGAACAAGGTTTCTTAATTTGGGTATGGTGTTCGTTACACGGCATACTCATCATGTAATTCACGCATTATATAATAATGTCATGCTTCGTGCTTATTACCAAAACTTGTTTGACCCGTTTGGGTGTTAAACTTACACACTATTACGGATATGTAAGATTTCATGCATTTTCACTTGTTTTGACCCATTTACTTGTTTAAGCCACTAATCATATTCATGACGTATTGGAAATTCTTGGTCGTCGTGTTTCAAAATTGACTACTTAAAACTAACAATAAGGTATAATGTAACGAAACAATAAATTTCGTACCTTTAAAGCGCGCCTTTTCCCCGTGAGTTCTCTCCGGCTTGTCCGCTTGATGATCCGGACTCTTTGCCTAATAAATTCAGTTTTTAACTTGTTTAGAATTCTTTTCACGACCATAATCACATCATTTATAAGACATGGTCAAATTCTGCGTTTTCATCAAATTTAGCATAAAAACCCTCACTTAGGCATTTCAACAAACACCTAATGGGTCAGATTTTCCTACCATCATTTCCAAGTTCATGACTTGCAATTAAACCTCAAATTTCACTTTAATTAGTAAACCTTGCACACATCTTAGCATCAATTTCACAGGAATTACTTCCTATAATGAAGTTTATACTAGAATTATCATTCAAATCCTAGTGTTCATCATCATCTTATAAAACCCATAACCTAGCTTCCATGGATTCATGAAATTTCCTGAATTTGGGCATAAATTCACATGTAGTTGTCTAGGTTTTACTCCTAGACACTATATCATCATTATTCTAACTAATTTACTATCATGCATCAACAAATTTCAAATTTGCATAGATCCATGAGAATTCCAAGTAGTGAATTCTCACAAAATTTTACATACCTCTTAATCCTCTTGCGATGAGGAACACAATTCTAAGCTTGGATTTCGTTTTGGTTATGATTTGAGCCTCCAATTGCAAGAAATTGTGACTTTAGGGTTTTGGAACAATGGGGGTCGCCCCTTGCCTTGCTTCTGTCGACCAGACACACTAATTTGGTGTGTTTGGTTTAATTTTGTTACAATTAACAATTAACTTTTGATTCTTGGCAAGATTAGTCCCTTAACTACCATTTCTTTTTAATTACTAGAGTTTTAACTAAGTGTAAGTTATTTTCAAGACTTGTAAACTTTAACTAGGTTAAAGTTTCTACATGTTTATTTCTTGTTTATGAAATCCTTATATTCTTATATAAAGATTTATATTTTCGGGGTGTTACAAGTCCACCCCCCTTAAAAAGGGTTTCGTCCCTGAAACCGAATTACGTACCAAATAATGTCGGGTGTAGACGTCGCATTTCCTCTTCGGATTCCCATGTAGTGTCTGACCCTTTTCTGTGCTCCCACTTGACCTTGACTTGGGTTATCACTTTGTTCCTCAAACTTTTCTCCTTACGATCTAAAATCGCAATTGGTTTTACTGCATAGTTGAGGCTGTTATCCACTTCGATATCGTCGTAGTGGATATGAGCAGTTTCGTCGGCCAAACATTTTCGAAGATGTGATACGTGGAATGTGCTATGAATTCCACTCAACTCTTCGGGTAATTCAAGTCGATAAGCTACCTTACCAACCCGTTCAGTGATTCTAAATGGCCCAATGAATCTCGGGCTTAACTTTCCCCTTTTTCTGAATCTAATAATACCCTTCCATGGGGAAACCTTTAGCATGACCATATCGCCAACCTGAAACTCGATTAGCCTATTTCTTTTGTCTGCGTATGCCTTTTGTCGGTCTTGAGCCGCTTTCAAATGTGTCCGAACTATGTCAATTTTCGCATTTGTAGCTCGGATTACATCAGTTGGTGCTAGCCCTCGCGGGCCCACCTCTCCCCAACATACCGGAGTCCGACACTTTCTGCCATATAATAGCTCATACGGGGCCATTTTAATGCTCGCGTGATAGCTATTATTATATGCGAATTCGACCAAGGGTAAATGGACATCCCAACTACCCCCAAAGTCAATAATGCAAGCCCGTAGCATATCACCCAATGTTTGTATTGTTCTTTCGCTCTGCCCATCCGTTTGTGGATGATAAGCAGTGCTAAGGAACAATTTAGTTCCCATCTGTTCTTGGAATTCACGCCAGAATTTCGAGGTAAACCGAGTATCTCTGTCTGATACAATGGATATCGGTACCCCATGCCTTGCTATGATTTCATTGGTGTATACCTCCGACATTTTCTCAGATGTATACGTTTCACGAATCGGAATAAAGTGGGCGCTTTTAGTTAATCTATCCACGACCACCCAAATAGCATCAAAACCACGACTTGTTTTAGGTAGTTTAGTCAATAGGTCCATCGTGATTTGCTCCCATTTCCAAACCGGAATTTCTAACGGTTGGAGTTTACCATACGGCTTTTGGTGTTCCGCCTTGACTTGTAGGCATGTCAAGCATTTTTCCACGTATTTCACAGTGTCTCGCTTCATTCCGGGCCACCAATAATTTTGCTTCAAGTCATGATACATTTTGGTCGCTCCCGGGTGAATGGAATAACGGGATTTATGAGCTTCATCAAGTAGAAGCTCCTTAACGCCACATGTGTTAGGAACCCAGATTCTATTAAAACGAGTCTTTAGGCCGTGACTGCCCACTTCAAGGTCTTTAACTTGACCAATAATTCTTTCCTTTTTCCAGTTTTCCGCCTTCACAGCTTCATCTTGTGCCTCTCGAATTCGTTCTAGTAAACTTGAAGTCACAACCAGTTGCATTGATCGTACCCGTATCGGGGCATAATCTGTTTTGCGACTCAGCGCATCGGCAACTACATTGGCCTTACCGGGGTGGTAATGTATTTCGCAGTCATAGTCCTTGACGGTTTCTAACCACCGCCTTTGCCGCATGTTTAATTCCTTCTGGTCGAAGAAATATTTCAAGCTTTTATGGTCGGTAAAGATTGTAAACTTTACTCCGTACAAGTAATGTCTCCATATCTTTAAGGCAAACACCACCGCTGCCAATTCTAAGTCGTGAACCGGATATTTATTTTCATGAATCTTCAATTGCCTCGAGGCGTAGGCGATAACCTTGCCTCGTTGCATTAACACGCATCCGAGCCCCAATTGAGAAGCGTCCGAGTAAACCACCATGTCTTCAGTCCCTTCCGGTAAGGTCAGTACTGGAGCGTGGGTCAACTTTTCCTTGAGTGTTTGGAAAGCTTCCTCTTGCTTAATGCCCCACACAAACTTTTCCTCCTTACGAGTTAATTTGGTCAAGGGTAAGGCAATTTTGGAGAAATCCTGTATGAATCTCCGATAATATCCCGCAAGCCCTAAAAAAACTTCGGATTTCCGAGGGATTTCTTGGAGGGCTCCATTTTGTCACAACTTCTATCTTTGACGGATCTACTAGTACTCCATCAGCACTAATAAGATGCCCAAGAAACTGTACTTCCCGTAACAAGAAAGCACACTTCGTGAATTTTGCATATAGCTTCTCTCGTCTAAGTGTGTCTAATATTTCCCGCAAATGACACACGTGCTCGGCTTCACTCTTTGAATATACCAGTATGTCGTCGATAAATACAATTACCGACTTATCTAGCATGGGTTTGCAAACCCGGTTCATGAGGTCCATGAAAGCCGCGGGCGCCTTGGTCAATCCGAAAGGCATTACAAGGAATTCATAATGCCCGTACCTCGTACGGAAAGCCGTTTTGGGTACGTCCTCCTCCTTGACTTTCAATTGGTGATAACCGGATCGGAGATCAATTTTGGAAAACCAACTTGCTCCTTGCAATTGGTCGAATAAATCGTCAATTCTTGGAAGTGGGTATCGATTCTTCACCGTGAGTTTGTTTAACTCCCGGTAATCGATACACATGCGCATACTGCCATCTTTCTTTTTCACGAATAAGACTGGTGCGCCCCACGGAGACACACTCGGTCGGATAAATCCCTTGTCAAGAAATTCCTGAATTTGAGACATCAATTCTTGTAACTCCGACGGTGCAAGTCGGTATGGCGCCTTGGCCACGGGTTTCGCGCCCGGAATCAACTCGATTCCGAACTCTACCTCCCGTTCTGGCGGTATCCCCGGTAGTTCTTCCGGAAACACGTCTTCATAATCTCGCACGACTGGTACATCCCCAATTTTGAGGAGTTCCTTTTCCGTTTCGCTCGCATATACCATAAAGGCCTTGCATCCATGTTTCATGAGTTTGCGAGCTTCTAGCATTGTGCATATCACCGGGTTACCTCCCTTTTCTCCATATATCGTAACTTGCTTTCCGCTAGGAGACGTTAGTTTTATTTCTTTTCGGAAGCAAACCACTTTTGTGTGGTAACGGGATAGCCAATCCATCCCCACTACCACTTGGAATTCTCCCATCGACATCGGGATCAAGTCTATAGCATATTCCTCGTCATCAATATTCATCGTGCAGTTTTCACATACATCACAGACAATAAAGCTTTTATTATTACCTATCTCTACCTCTAAAGGCATAGGTAATTTTGTTAGAACAAATGAAGGGTGTCGAATAAACCCATATGAAACAAAGGATTTATTCGCACCAGTATCAAATAACACACGTGCGGGAATTGAATTTATAGTGAATATACCTGAGACCACGTCAGGTTCGACCTTTGCTTCAGCAGCGGTCAATTGAAAGGATCTTGCTTTGGCTTTTGCGGCTTCACCTTTTGAGTCTTGCCCTTCTTTCTTTCCCGCCAATTCTGGGCACTCCGATCTTTTATGACCCGTTCGGTAACATTTGTAACAAACGGTCACTTTTTCCGGGCATGATATAGCCATATGTCCCGTTTTTCGACATATAGGACATGGCTTATCCTTGAAGCGACATTCACTTTTATGATTCTTGCCGCAGATTTTGCAACTTGGTGTACCGCTCTTTGCGTCTGATTTCTTTGTCGTTTCATTCGTCCTTGCTTTCTTGGTAGGGCTTGGATTTATATCCTGTGCCCTTCGTTCACCCTGCTCTATACTCTTCTTCAATTCAATCTCCCTTTCCCGAGCAGCATTGACAATCTCGGTAAGGGTCTCATACTTTGAAAGGGTTATGAACTCCCTATATTCTGCGCTCAGCATGTTATGGTAGTAATAGACTTTTTGTTCTTCGTTCGTGATCAGATCGTCATAGAACTTCATTTTGTCCATAAACACCCCCGTGATCTTGTCTATGGATTCACCCTTATGTCTGAGTTGCATGAACTCTTCCTTGATCTTGTTTATAACCGCTTTGGGGCTATGGTGTTTAAGAAACGACGTCTTAAACTCCTCCCACGTCATGGCCTTAGCCGCTTCGTTTCCAATCTCCTTCTTTTTGTTATCCCACCAATCCTTCGCTTGACCTCTTAACTGACCCGTACCATAAGCTACGTAGTCATTTTCATCACAATGTGTTCTCTCGAACACTCCCTCGATATCGCCTATCCATCGCTGACACACGATTGGATCAACTTCCCCATTATAGATAGGCGGTTTACAAGCTATGAATTCCTTGTATGAACAAGGTTTTCGTTCCCCGGATTTTTCCTTTGCTAGATTTGAATTATCTTCTAGATTCTTGATTCTTTCTTCTACCACTGATAAAACCGTATTTTGGATTTTATCAATGAAGTTCGACAAGCTGTTTTCGATCGCCTTTCCAACTTCTTCGGCAATCACTATTCTCATCTGTTCGGTGACTCTTGGCACCGCATCTCCGTCACCTCCGCTTGCCATCTTTGATACTGAAATGTTTACATATATTGTTAAACATTTCATTTGTAATACATGTTTTACTTGTTTTGATTTGATCAAGTTCGCAACTTGACTCAATCATTCTTGTCTCATGCTTTTCTCGTGTTTGAGTGTGCTTACACACTCTTGATTCTATTATTCTTGTTTCATGCTTTTCTTGTGTTTGAGTGTGTTTACACACTCTTTTCCATGTATATTCATTCGTGAATTATTTCTATACTTCTAAATTTTACTTAAGCAATAACTCTTACCGGATGTTGATCAAGCTTGAACCGAACACTTATTGGCAACCTTAAGCTCTGATTACCAACTTGTAAGACCCAGTTTATAAAACCAGATTTATATACATAAAAACCTTGCATTTAACGTCAAAATATTGACATTACAAAAACTTTCATAGTTTAAACCCAAAATTAACACAACCTACGTGTATTGTTGTTACAAACCACATTCAAGACAGTAACTACCATTAATTTACATAGTTTCTAACACAAAGTTTGGATGCGGAAGCGTTCTAAAAATGTGTGTGTTCGGTTCGACTCGCTTGCTTGATCTTCATCCTTTACTTGGTACCTGAGAACTAACATTTAAAACAAGCATTAGTACTAACACTCTTGGAAATTACGTATTCGAATCAGGTCCGAACACAGATTCGAGAAAATGATCAAAACAACTTTTGTCAAACAGGGCTCCACCGTAATTTACGGTGTCACCGTAAATTACGGTGGCTGCTGGTCACTTAGGGTCTACCGTAACACAGTAGAAACTCACCGTAAAGAATTGCAGGCCACCGTAAATTACGGTACTACCGTAATTTACGGTGGACTCTGCACATCACTCCCTTGTTTAAAATGCAGTTTTCTTGCTGATTCGTTATGAGTCGAAACAGCACAAATTCGCATAAATTGCTGCGCGGCTGGGCTAATACTTCATACTTGTTTTGTTTATAACATTACTCAACTATTCTTGAGCGGGCATGCTTACGAAATCAACTTACACACTAGATTACAAGACATAATATTTGGTTGTTTATACTATTTTCATGCATCGGATCTGCACCTTAGCTCCTATATTAAGAACAAGGTTTCTTAATTTGGGTATGGTGTTCGTTACACAGCATACTCATCATGTAATTCACGCATTATATAATAATGTCATGCTTCGTGCTTATTACCAAAACTTGTTTGACCCGTTTGGGTGTTAAACTTACACACCATTACGGATATGTAAGATTTCATGCATTTTCACTTGTTTTGACCCATTTACTTGTTTAAGCCACTAATCATATTCATGACGTATTGGAAATTCTTGGTCGTCGTGTTTCAAAATTGACTACTTAAAACTAACAATAAGGTATAATGTAACGAAACAATAAATTTCGTACCTTTAAAGCGCGCCTTTTCCCCGTGAGTTCTCTCCGGCTTGTCCGCTTGATGATCCGGACTCTTTGCCTAATAAATTCAGTTTTTAACTTGTTTAGAATTCTTTTCACGACCATAATCACATCATTTATAAGACATGGTCAAATTCTGCGTTTTCATCAAATTTAGCATAAAAACCCTCACTTAGGCATTTCAACAAACACCTAATGGGTCAGATTTTCCTACCATCATTTCCAAGTTCATGACTTGCAATTAAACCTCAAATTTCACTTTAATTAGTAAACCTTGCACACATCTTAGCATCAATTTCACAGGAATTACTTCCTATAATGAAGTTTATACTAGAATTATCATTCAAATCCTAGTGTTCATCATCATCTTATAAAACCCATAACCTAGCTTCCATGGATTCATGAAATTTCCTGAATTTGGGCATAAATTCACATGTAGTTGTCTAGGTTTTACTCCTAGACACTATATCATCATTATTCTAACTAATTTACTATCATGCATCAACAAATTTCAAATTTGCATAGATCCATGAGAATTCCAAGTAGTGAATTCTCACAAAATTTTACATACCTCTTAATCCTCTTGCGATGAGGAACACAATTCTAAGCTTGGATTTCGTTTTGGTTATGATTTGAGCCTCCAATTGCAAGAAATTGTGACTTTAGGGTTTTGGAACAATGGGGGTCGCCCCTTGCCTTGCTTCTGTCGACCAGACACACTAATTTGGTGTGTTTGGTTTAATTTTGTTACAATTAACAATTAACTTTTGATTCTTGGCAAGATTAGTCCCTTAACTACCATTTCTTTTTAATTACTAGAGTTTTAACTAAGTGTAAGTTATTTTCAAGACTTGTAAACTTTAACTAGGTTAAAGTTTCTACATGTTTATTTCTTGTTTATGAAATCCTTATATTCTTATATAAAGATTTATATTTTCGGGGTGTTACATTGTAGTAAAAACTGAGTTGTGGGAAATTTGTGGGAAAGTTTTGTAGAAAAAATGCATGGCCGGTTTTGGGCCTGTGCAAGTCGGGCGACGGCACAAGGCCCAAATCGCCAGAGGGCCCAAAGTTTTCAAAAAAATGTATATATTAAATATAGATAACAGAGTAGTTAAAGCATTAGTAAAAAGTGTTGCAATGGCTTGTATGCTCTCTTGTGAGTTGTCCCTCTCAAGTTCGATCCCAGCATTCTTCAGTTTAGTTTTTTCTTTTTCTCTATGTCGATTGTTGAACTCTCTAAGGCCAGCCAACTTTAATATATATTGTTGAACTCTCTTGGGCCTAGCCAACTTTAATATACCTGCCTTCTCAAGATCCAGATTATTTATTTTATTTTAACTTAATATTTTAATTTCTTTAATACAGTTACTTTGCTAGATTAATTCAGATTATTTATTTTATTTTAATAAAACTTATTATTTTAGTTTCTTTAATACAATTACTTTGGTACTGTTTTATAATCCAACCATTAAACAAGTTGATTTAACATTTGGTGTTAGTATTATCTAACATTTAAGTTGACTACGATTAAAATACATAGATAATTCAAAATAAAACATCATCCATAAAATGCCGATCCATAACTAAATGTTAATATTTTTTTGTTGCACACATGTTCTTTGTTGTTCGTTATACTTTTTGTTTACTACTTTCACATTTGCTAAATTGGATTAGATGAATACTAGAGTTTGTGTTTTGTAATTCAAAATAAAAAAAAGGACTTACATCCCGAGATTGAGATATCCTCAATAAGTGTTAGATGTCGTTTTTAGCGAGGTGAACAAGCATCGGTTCAAAAGTTTTGCACACATAACATAAGTAATATTGAAGTAGCATTACAACCGTTCAACTTTTTGCAGGTTGAAGGAATATTGATGCAACATATATATTTTAATAACGTTTAACACATTTTAAAAGATGAAGATTATATTATAGATAGGGGCCCCAATTATTTTATCTCGCACGAGGCCCAAATTTTTTATTGTTCTCGGGGACGGCCCTAAAAAAATGCATGTAGTATTTATACTTCCCTTCATGTGTATATGTGCACATAAAGACAAGACATTTGTGCTTCCTGACCCCCACATTCGCTAATTTGTGTTTCCCAGATTTAGAAGACACAATTGTAGAATCAAAGTAAACATCAATTGAAATTGTAAGGAATGGATTGCGTGGATTTGTTTACAATGATGTGTATGAATGTAATGACGTGTCTGAACCTAAATGTCGTATCCCTAATATGCGATTACATATGTTAACCCTTCTACTAAATACATAACTAAGACAATAATTATTAACTATTTACATAATAGAACCATTTAGTATAAGGTGCTGTTTGTTTTTTCTGCAGGAAAAGGTCTGCAGTCTGCGGACCACATCTGCAGGCATCTGCAGGATAAGAGGTGGACCAAAGGTCTACAGTCTGCAAGGAGGAGAGTGTTTGTTTTACATATAACCCTTCTCTTCTCTTCTCACACACAAACACACACAGAAACATACACAACACATCACCTCTCTCTCTGCCTTTCATCTACCACCACCACCACAACCACCGCCACCACCTCATCTGCCACCAACCGTCGCAACCACCACCACCACCGAACACCCACCCCCGTCGTAACCACCACCACCACCACAACCACCCACCCCCGTCGCAACCACCACCACAACCACCCACCCCCGTCGCAACCACCACCGCCGCCACCACCGTCACCTTCTCACGGTTTGTTCTCCGGTGACTCTTATTCCGGTCCTGAGTTTCAGAATCGACGGTTTTCGAAATTGAATCTTCAGGTTAGGGGTTTATGTGTTTATTATGTTTAATGATTTGCGGTTTTTTCGTTTGTTAAGATATTTGGGGATTTTTTTTTTGGTTCAGATGAGGGTGTGGTGTCGGAGTGGAGGTGGTGCCAGAGTGGAGGTGGCGGCAGGTGAAGGTGAGAGGTGGTGGCAGAGTGGAGGTGGCGGCAGAGGATGTGGTGGTGTCTGCTGGAGTGGAGGGAGAAGAGGGAGAAGAGGTTGTGCAGACCTTAGAAGACATGGGTTCATGTCTGTTTGAAGCAGAGGTCTCGCAGACCTTTTTTAATGAAAGGTCTGCGAGAAAACAAACAAGCTGCAGACCCTTATGTCTGCGCATGGTCTGCGTGGCGCAGACATAAGAGGTTCTGAAGTGCTTCTATGCGCGTGGTCTGCGTGGCGCAGACATAAGAGGTTCTGAAGTGCTTCTAGCAAAAAAGAAACACCACCTAAGTGATCGGCATTAGTTCTTCAGTCAGCTCCTTAATCATGATCATATTATTGCATATCTTGAACACTGAGTAACTTCCTAATTGTGATTAATTTGTCTCTTCCCAGTACTTTTATGAGCATGTTTGCCCTTTGTGGTTCTCCACTTATATGTTCAACACTAATGTGGTTGTTATCTACACATTCTCTTATTAACGATATCGAGTGTCAATGTGCTTACTTCTTCCATGAAAATACTGGAATCCTCATTAGTGCAATAGTTAGTATGTTATCCACCAATAATGTGATCTCTTCTTCTTTCCACCCAGTTATTATAGTGAATAATCTTTTGGCCATAATGACGAGGTATGACCAGGTTCGCTAAAGTTACTAAAACAATAACTATAGAAGAGTATCTTCACTTGACTTCTTGTAGTTTGCGGCCATGAATTCATATTCACAAGATGATAGTGTGACGGTTTGTTGTTTTTAAGTGCACAAGTTATTGGAGAGTTTCCAAAGTAAAAGACTATTCAAGTGGTGCCTTTTCCTTCATCCGTGCTATCACTTTAGCCGGTTATTTTACAACTTCTAACTCAATAATATATTCTACCAAGGTCTTTTGCTCCTTTGACTTCCTAAAAACTCCAACAAGATTGCTTATAATCCAATTACTTCACTAGTTGATCTATTTCACCAACCATGCCCCTAACCCAGTCTTATTTACTTTATATTGAGCTATTGGTACATATGGATGCACATTCGAACCTCAAGAACGAATTTGAATCATGTGACTTATTAATTCAACTCATATTAGACCCTTTTCATTTACACCTATAATAACCTAACCATAGGTACAAATGGTCTTTTAAACCTACTAGCGGTAAGACCCGTGTGCAAACACGGGTCGTTTCTTAGAAAACCATACATAACACATATTGATAGAACATATAGATATGTGTATAGATATTGTACCAAAACGTGTTATCTATTATAGCTAAAAGACAACTATAGACATGCATCATCAGTTAATATATAAGATACATATGAGTATTTCCATTGTGCTATCCACAAAAAAAAAGTAGCACCCACCGTTTGACAATGAAACATGTTTAATAGACATAACTACATATAGAACATGTCTCAGAAGCAAAATTAGTACCACCAACAAACCAAATGTACAACCACAAACAATCATGACATGAAACTAAGAGGACTTTGTCTTTGTCACGATATGCACAACTTTTTTTTAACTTCAGCAATTGAGTAGACTTGTGAAACTCTAACGAAAGTTAATCACCAAAAGCAATATTGCAAGATCTCAAATAAGAAGACCATACAACAACAGCGTAGTTGAATCCAGTATTGGTTTTTTGAGATGTTGTAAACAGTTCCTGGACTTCACATTTGAGATTCTGGATCTTGATAGGCTTAGGATTATCAGTATGCAGATCCAACGCAGAAGATACATCTGATGGCAGATGCTAAAAAACAGAAAATTGAATAGTGAATTTTATAAAATATTGATATATAACTGAAATTGTTGAAATAACGAAACAAAGCAACGACTGCAAAAGCTTACAAGTCTGTCTTGAGCATGTGTGGTGAAGTGTAACACTGATTCTGAAGTGGATGATACTAAACGAACCTTTCGAACTTTACACGGTCTATCAACAACTTCATTATCCTCTACAATTTTCTTGCCATGAACTTTGTGCATCTTTTCCACCTAAGTAAATTAATTTAGAATATAACAACTCTAAATTCTTGAAATTTTATAACTTTCTTTATCAACACAAACTATCTTTTCAACTCAGTTTTGAAGTTTAAGACTCAATCATACAGAAGAATATCAATATATTGAGACAATAATAAAATAAACAGTATACAACTAATAAACACTTACATTAGATACAAGACTTGAAGAGGCAGAAATGTCACGAACAAGAAATCTTTAGACTGTAGTTGAGGATCGTTAACATCATCAGCTATTCTTACAGAATGATCTTCAGGCTACAACAAAATTTAAAAAAACCTTCTTATACTTATTATACAATAAAATATATGCGTAGGAAATTATAAATTTACAGTATTTTTAACATCTGACTCATCAACCAGACGCGCAATCTTTGAATCAAATATCCCATCATCAGCAAACTATATTTATAAGAAGTATCATATATAAGAAACCATATTTTAAATCATAATAATATATAAATATTACACGTGTATATATACATTAAAAATATCCTCAAAACTCGTAAACTGCTTAGAATTACCAATCGAAGCTCCAGTATCTTCATCATCTAAAGCAACTTCCCCGGAATCCAGAACCTGTTTGTGTTTAGCCTACAAAATGAGATTTCAAAAGTTATTGGCATAATATAATAAAAGTTACTTATCATCGTCATGTTATCAAACAATGTATTTTATCATCAAAATTTTATACCGTAGCCAATAAATCAAACCCATCACCACCATAAACTGAATCATCCAAAACAACTACATCAGCTTTCTTGAAGAAAACCTCAGTTCCAGTCTCGGAATGGAAAACAGAAAGCTCAAACGTTTTAGATGCAATCATGGTGAAAACCAACCAAGATTCAACTGGTATGGGAACTTCTTCAATCAGTTTTAACCATCCATCAGTAAATCCGCATCCATTAGTCCATCCTTTCATCATCACATTCCAAAACCTTTCGCCAACATAGATAGTTGCCATCCCATAGTCGTAATTTTTACCATAGAATTGTTTCCAAAATTTGTCAGCAATTAGCTATAGAAGAAGCAAAGGAATATTTAGTGCAGACTTACAAATTTGATATGAACTAATGAACAACAGAAGTTACAACGGATTAGTCAACAAAAGCTAAAATGAGAATTACTCAACAGGGTTAGTCAACAGTAGTTACAGTATTTACACACAACCTAACCACTGTTTAGCTATCAACTATTACATACCTCTGCTACTATCCAACAGAGGTTTCGTAACAACTGTCATCCATTATGTCCAGCAGAGGTTGCAACATGGACAGATCTTAAATATCAGATGTTAGTCAACCGAGGTTAAAAGACTTAGTCAACAGAAGTTAAAAAGGTTAGTCAACAGATGTTAAGATTATAAGGAAACAGGCGTTAAAAGAGCAAACAGATGTTAGGAAGTTGTTGAGCTATAGTATTTAGTCAACAAAAGTTAAAATGAGAATTACTTAATAGGGTTAGTCAACAGTAGTTACAGTATTTACACACAACCTAACCACTGTTTGGCTATCAACTATTACATACCTCTATTGCTATCCAACAGAGGTTTCATAACAACTGTCATCCATTATGTCCAGCAGAGGTTGCAACGTGGACAGATCTTAAATATCAGATGCTAGTCAACCGAGGTTAAAAGACTTAGTCAACATAAGTTAAAAAGGTTAGTCAACAGATGTTAAGATTATAAGGAAACAGACGTTAAAAGGGCAAACAGATGTTAGCAAGTTGTTGAGCTAGCAAAAAATGTTTACAGTAAGTAACAAAATAATATATCATTACTTACAGTCATACCAAATTCAGGTCTAATATTTGCTGAAATATAAGAGTTCTAGTAGACATTTTCTTTAAAACATGAGACAACGAATGACAAACGTCCAATAGCTTTCACCAATACAACATTTTTTGTTTTCAAACAACAATCTCTAACAAACTTTGTCCATCCATCTGTAAATATACAATGATTATATCTCTTCCTTACTCGTACTAACCATGATTTGTCACCATCAAGTAACTCTATAATTCGACCGTACGGGACCTCCTTGCCCCATTTTTTTTAACAGAGTCTCAAAATCAAGTGGTATATTCTGCAACAGTAGTTAATAAACATCTTACATCAAAAATTAACGTAGAATCCTAATAGTAGCAAGAAAGTTAAAAAACATACCAAAAATATAAAATCATCTTCATTAAGGAATTGTAAAAAGGATGGTGTTTGATTGGATAGATTCATATCTGCAATAAACAATTTAAACTTACAAGTTATAAAGATGAACAGGATCCAACAAAAGTCCTAGACAAACAACATTGTAAAATAGACATCACTAACATCCCTTAAACTAAATCAGCACTTAAAAAACAAAAGTACCAAATATCAACCAGACTATTTGTTTAATCACACACTTAAGGTATTATAAAAACAAAACACAAAATGAAAATCATCATCTCTCACAACAGTTAAGCAAATGAGCATCAACCAAAAATTATATGGTTGATTTATCAATCGTAATGTAGAAGACAACATCACGAAGATGCATGCACAAATTGTGACAGAGAATGCTATCAGTAACTTCATTTAAGTTAATGCGGTACTTGATCGATAAAAATACACCAGATTACAGCAACTATTATTTGCTTCAAGAAAGAATATGAAATGCCGTCAGTGACAAACACATACTCATAACATCAAATAATGATTAATCTAACATATATAATACAAACAATAAATTCAAAGAAACAATAGTTGATTTTATAGCGTGTAATCTATATTATGCAATAGAACCTTGCCAATTTTGATAAGAAAGTTATTTGAGAAAACTTCCGAATATGTTTTCTGGAGCTTATATTCAATAATGAAGATGAAAAGTATATTAAATGGAGTTAATACAGATGTTACATTTACACAGGTTGGTTGAAATTAAGTTTTGTAAAATTTATACTTTACCCCCTTTTACATTAAAACAGGGCAATTTTTGCACAACAATAACCACTGCTTGACTATAAATTTAAAATGTTAAATACGAAAAACTTATCTATTAATTTAATATATTTATATTTATATGTATATAATTAAAAATAGTTTTTAAATCCCGATATTAAAGATTATTATAAGTTATTTAAACTAAACAATTACAAGTTAATGGATAAATATCTTATTTTCAACAATCACAATACAATCTCACCTCTTCTTCTCCGGTGAAAAAAACTCTACAGTTTCTTCTTCTTCAGACTTGATGATCAGAAGTTTAAAGTTTTAGATCAAGTATTTTTTTTTTGTTCTCTTGTGTATTTTACAGGTATGCTTTGACATGTTCCTTTCAGTTTCCTCATTTCAAATTATATAAACAGCAAAATCATAATCTACTGATGTTAAAATAGATAAACTTATATGAACTTGTTTTCTTTATTTTATAATAAGATTTATATCAACCTATTTAGTTACATTTTGATTCATTCCATCTAAATAATAATCTGAAATATTATTGTTTCATAAATATTTGGTTGTAAATTTTACGAATGGTTTTAGAATTATTGTATGAACAGCCATGTAGTGTTGATACATTTGTTCTATCAATATTAATTTTGATAAAATATTCTGCAATCAGTTTATAGTACTCATATGTCTGATTTGTAAGTGAATATAGCCTTTTCTGCTGCAAAAAACTGAAGTTTGAAGTTGACACAAACATGGATATTTGAAAACTTTATTGCCATATAATACTTTTTATTATACAAGAATATTAATTTGATCTTACACGGTGTTAGATTCATATTGTTGGTTGTAGGGACCATATTGAATTACACAACATATAAGTTTGGTCCTACAGAGTGTTGAATATTTTTTTATACCTTAAATAGAATGCTTTTCAGATACAATTGATGTTAAAGTATTTAACTGTTATTGTATTTTTTTACTTTCAGATGGAGTTTATGATAATTATCAACGTCTCCTAATTGGCAGACCTAAATGAGGGATTGGTAAGCTATATTCTTAGAACAAATTAGCTCAAATCACAATTGTATGCTAGAAACTGTATTTATAAAATTAAAGATATATTAAATGTTGTGTATTTTATATACATAGGTACTTCCAAGGATAATGAGTAATCAATTACCAAGAAAGTGTGAAGTAATAAAGTTGGTTGATTATACGGGTTTTAAGTATAAGATTGCAGTACAGAGCATCGGTCATAAAAGTAAGATGATAAACGGGCCATAATGGACTCGGTTTGTTGAAACTTATAGAAATAACAACACAGACAAGTTGTGTTTAAAAACTTGAAGGAAGCAAAAATTGAGATAAATGCTTTGAACAATGAGGGATTGGAGATTAGAAACGATGGCTCAAACAGAGCTTATGTTCATGGAACCTCAAGAACGAATTCGATTAGCCGGTTATTTTACAACTTCTAACTCAATAATATATTCTACCAAGGTCTTTTGCTCCTTTGACTTCCTAAAAACTCCAACAAGATTGCTTATAATCCAATTACTTCACTAGTTGATCTATTTCACCAACCATGCCCCTAACCCAGTCTTATTACTTTATATTGAGCTATTGGTACATATGGATGCACATTCGAACCTCAAGAACGAATTTGAATCATTAGACTTATTAATTCAACTCATATTAGACCCTTTTCATTTACACCTATAATAACCTAACCATAGGTACAAATGGTCTTTTAAACCTATAGTGGCCAATTAAGCTAGTCAATACATTATTTTTCCAACTTAAGTGTAATTTTGACACAAAACCATAAACTTCCCAAAATCCACCATTATCATATTTTGATTATATTAATGATCTAATCACATTCCTTCATTTTCATCCCAATCACCATTTGGGTCAAAATCAGGTCGATCCATAAAGAACACTTATCCCTATTTTTTTTAGTAAAATAGGCCAAAACCTTCATGAACACCCTTTTTGCCAAATTCTTTGATTTCATCGGACCAATATATTTAATGCAATTCGTAAAGTTTAAATCATTATATGTGATGATAGTTGTTAAAACATCCACTGAAATTGATCGTTGTTTAGAATCATAAACCCATTATAAAACACATTAAAATTGAAGAACTTAAATTGACAAAGACTTAACCTGGGCAATCCGTATGAAACTAAAAGGAACATAGCGTAATATCATGATGAGCAATCCCCTAACCCGGGCAATCCATACGAAACTAACAATGTATCACATTTTTTGTACGTGCAATAAGAGTATCCTGATGGCGAAGAACACGGTGGTGAACCTCCAAACATACCACATTATGATGATGAGCAAACCCTAACCCGGGCAATCCCTATCAAACTAAAAGGTATCACATTCATTTAATTATATGATACATATGTTTCTTAGTTAAATGTTATAAATAAAACTAATAAATATAATGAAAAAGGATTAAATAAGATTAATAATTATAAATGTAAGTTAACTATATCAGTGTTTAAGCTTTTCATATCTTTAAAAGAACTAAGCTTTTCATGTCTTTAAAAGAACTGAAGGCTTGGGCACAAATAAGGGCCAATGAGAATGGTTACGTTATTGTGACCCGGCGAACGGAGAAACTTGGCAGAAGGATTGGGAAGGTATGGATTGAATGCGGCCGTGGCGGTGAGCATCACACTACAGCCACGATTAGAAAAGTCGGGAGCAAAAAAATCGGCTGCCTGTTTCTACTGCTGGTGGTGCGGCACGCCACGCAAGACATTTAGATGTTGGTAGTGTCAGAAGTCGAACATAACCACAAACTTGCTGAGCATCTGCAGGGCCACATATTTTATGCTAAGATTTTATCCCAATGGATACAAGTTGGAGGAGCAGCTGACAGCTCAAAACATGGAGCCATTCAACATTTTTTAAATGTTAAGGAAGAAGGACCATAGGAACAGAAGACATAAATGCAGTGCAGAAGATTAGAGCCACACAAAAAGTCGAAAAGACTCCCATTTAGACTGGAAAAGCTTGTTGTTGTCTAACCATTTCATTTATGAGGCCCGAGAGGAACCTAAAACAAATGTCGTATCAGAGCTTTTCTTTGTTCATCACTACTCGTATGATATATGATATGCATTCCAAGGTCTTTTGTTCATTTGAATTCCTAAAAACTCCAACAAGATTGCTTATAATACAATTACTTCACTAGTTGATCTATTTCACTAACCATACCCCTAACCGAATCTTATTTACTTTATATTGAGTTATTGGTATATATGGATGCACATTCGAACCTCAAGAACGAATTTGAATCATTTGACTCTATAATTCAACTCATTTTGATTAATTTAATAAAAAGACATGCATAAATCATATTGACCCTTTTCATTTACACCTTTAATAACCTAACCATAGGTACAAATGGTCTTTTAAACCTATAGTGGCCAATTAAGCTTGTCAATACACTATTGATATGAATCGTCAAATGTTGTGATAAGTTTCTATTAACATTGCACGTTGTAACACTTTGATCCTTAACCACAATTAGTGGTCGTTTGTCCCCGCCTGCAATAACTTTTGAGAACCGAACTGTGTACTCGCAAGACTAATCATGAATCCCTCTCGTAAATCTCAATAAAAAACAAACTCTGAATTAAACCTTCTTATTCAACCCAAATTATATTATTCATCCCAAACTATAAAAACATAGCAAAAGAAAAAAATCAACTGTCTTATTTTTTTCTTTGAGTTTTGATGCAGATCCAATCAAGAAAATAAACCACCTTGTTCAATTCTTGAAGTCCAACTCAACACTATTTAATAGTTAAACCTAAACTTGGTTTAGATCAACAAAAGAAAAAAATAATAAACCAATAAATTGTTTTGAGTAAACTGCAATTTTACCCCTGGGGGTTAGAGTCAATTGGCATTCTGACCCCCTACCAGGAAATTTTTGCTGTCTTACCCCTAACTAATACGAAACACTGCAATCTTGGACCTTCTTAACGGTCAACGGTTGTTTGACCCTTATTGGTAAGGGTGTTTTTGTAATTTTACCCTATATTTATTATTATTATTATTATTATTATTATTATTATTATTAGTTAAAACAAACAGATAGATCCAGAACATCTTTCAATATCAAATAGACCAGATCATCTTTCAATTCTGTCTCTCAAAACACACTCACAGTATTCAATCTCTCTCTCTCTATATTTCTCTCTCTCACCAACTCCCACCACCACTACAACCATCCGCCACCACCACGACCATCCGCCACCACTTCTTCTTCTCTACTACTCTCTCTCTACAACACTTTCTCTCTACCACTCTCTCAGATAAAATCGCCGGCCACTAATTCAGATTAAATCGTCGGAGGTAGTGTACCGGTGATGTTCAGGCGATATTCAGAGCGAGATCGGCGGCCGAGGTGGTGTATCAGCGATGTTTAGATCTATCAGTGATGTGGCTCAGATAAAGAGGTTGTGAGGTGGCTAGGGTTAGGGTTTGGAATAGGAAGGAGGTGGTGGCTGAGTTGATGGTGGCGGTGGTGAGAAAGGGGAAGGAGGTGGTGGCTGAGTTGATGGTGGCGGTGGTCAGAGGAGGAGAAGGCGGTGGTGGTGGAGTTGATGGTGGCGGTGGTCAGAGGAGGAGAAGGCGGTGGTGGTGGAGTCGATGGTGGCGGTGGTCAGAAGGGGTAGGAGTTGGTGGTGGAGTTGACGGCAGCGGTGGTCAGAAGGGGGAAGGAGTTAGTGGTGCAATTGACGGTGTTGGTGGTCAAAAGGGGGAAGGTGGTGGTGACTGGTGGAGTTGATAGTGGCGGTGGTCAGAAGGGGAAGGAGTTGGTGGTGCAGTTGACGGTGTTGGGGGAACTGATGATAATGAACTGAACTGATGAACTTGATGATGAACTGAACTGAATTGAACTTGATGATGAATCTGGGAACTTGATGATGAACTGATGATGATGTAAATATTGTTTTTGTGATATTGAATTTCTATTGGTAATAGCTTTTGATACATATCAATTTGTTTTTCATTTGCTAGTTGATTTGAGTTGTTTGTTTGTTTGTTTGTTTTGAGAGTATGAATCTGGGAATGGTTTGTAAATATTGGAATGAAGAATGAACTGATGATGATGAACTTGATGTAATGGATTTGTAAATATTGATTCTTGATTTTTTATATAATTTTAATAAGATAGGGGCAAAAACCAATTTTCACACATTATTAACAGTCAAACAAACGTTGACATGACAGAGTTGGGTGCCAGGGGGTAAGATTGCAGTGTTTCGTATTACTTAGGGGATAAGACAACAAAAATTTCCTGGTAGAGGGGTCAGAATGCCAATTGGCTCTAACCCCAAGGGGTAAAATTGCAGTTTACTCAATTGTTTTATTATTTTCGTTTCAAACGCGAAAAAAGGACAACAATAAATTGTTGACTTATGTGTCTTCTTTTTTTTTTTAAATTCTTAAGATCCGAAGTAGTACCCAAGATAATAGAATCAAAACCAACTTGTTCTATCTTCTTCAATTCCAAACCAAAAATTAAACGATCCGAAAACGTAGCACAAAAGGAAAAGAAAACGGAGAAGATAACCCTTTAATTTGGCTTTTATATTTCATTCTTTTATTCTTAGCTCAAAACCCAAACTTCTAGTTGCCTTTTCCAGTTTCCAAACTTCTGACCGTTGTAATAACAAGAAAATGATGTCTTCGTTATGACCTCGAGCTTCCTGATCGTCGACCGTTAGGAATCCTTAGCTGCCGATTACAAACCCAACTACTCGTTTGATATCGATGATTGAATTTGACTCTGATACCAATTCAGGTCCCAGTCGATAATCAAACGAAGAACACGAATGCGAATAGAGCAACTCTACAAGAACTTTTATTATAATCAAGAAAATATAACTCAAAAAACTTGATTACAATAACTCTCAAACCATAACTCGCTTTCTCTCTAGTCTTGCCTAAATAATTTATAACCCTAACTTGGTTTATATAGGCTAAGGGGCTGTTTGTTTACCTCTTAATGAGGCTCTTAATGGTTCAGACCTCTTACTGGTTCAGCATTTAATGGTTCAGACTGTTTGTTTCACGAGCAGATGTCTGAATGGTTCAGACATTTGCCTCTGAATGGTTAAGATTTATACAGAGTCTGAATGGTTAAGACCTCTAATTTAAATTGGTCAGACATTTGCCTCTGAACGATTAAGCATTATACAGGCTCTTAATGGTTCAGACCTCTTACTGGTTCAGCACTTAATGATTCAGACCTCTTACTAGTTCAGCACTTAATCATTCAGATGTTGCCAAACAACCCCTAACTCTAACTTGGTAGCCAAGGCATTACCAAATATTACTATAACATAATTAAGAAACTTAACCAACTATGACTGGCATGTCAACATTGATCCCCAAGATTACCCACTTGTGACTTGAAGACCGTAAATTACCAACAGGAAAGCGGAAGGACTTTACCAGAGATTTAGATCTACCACTGGACACTGCAACCATGGTACCATTTCTGTTTCGTTCTTTCTACTATATCCACATGTACTCCATGGCGTTTTGGGCGTTTATATCTATGTTGTGTTAGGTTTATTGTTTAGAACATATTATAAATTAGAATTTTTTTCTATAATAAGGTAGCATTTGGTACGCCGGAATGGAAGGGTTCTTTCTGATAGATTGAAAATAAACGTGTTTGGTTATCATGTGGTAATGGAATGTAGCATTCCAAAAGAATGCAACTCCTTCCAAATATAACAATTTTCATTCCTTTGTAAGACCACCCGTAATGGGCATGGTTTTTTCAAAATCTTCCACCAAACACGCCCAATCTCGCCCGACTTCTACCCCCTTCGGCGTTTTGTGACGTTATTTTCGAAAAAAAATTATGCAGCGTGGTTTAAAACACGCCAATTTTGTGCATTGGTTTGAGAGTTTACCGTTTACAAACGGTAATATTCATTTAATGTTTTTTTAATTCACATTTAAATCTATAAAAACCCCACTTGTCATCCAACTTTATATAAAAAAATCCCACTTTCAATCAAACTTTCTCTCTACTTCTTCCAACTTTTATAAACTTATTAACCATGAATCCATTCCGACCCCTTTTTGGTGTTCCGTCAAGACCCGGGAACCCGAATACCACCCAACCACAACAAAACTTTAACCTTCAAGACATGGACCCAAACATGTTATCGTACGTGGCTTACTTGAGCGGCTCTACTCCTTACATGCCACACACTTACGACTTTGCCCAACCCGGCGCTTCGCAACCATCCCAACAACAACCCGAACCCGAGGTGGATATCGTGCCGGAGACGCAACCCGAACCGGAGCGAGAGACATCCAAACGCGGTAAAGGGTCACATAAAAAGAAGGATGCGAACCAACCTCGTCGTTAGCATACTTACGTTATTTGGACGAAGGACGAGGAATACACGTTGGTTCGGGCGTGGGTCAATGTTTCGGAGGACCCCGATGTGGGTAAGTGTTATTTTTTTTACTTATTTTTTTTCTACACGTCGATTTTATTTTTTTTAACGTACAACTTATTTTTTTTTACTTTTTGTAGCAAACTTTCAAACCGGTCCAGAATTTTGGAACAGGATTCGTAAAGTTTTTTATAGCACGTGGGAAAAAGGTGAACATCGTGACAAAGATTCCATCCCTAGCAAATGGACCGATATCAACAAATGTCACGCCTTTCAAAAAGTTTATCAACGAAACTACGATAATTGGCCGAGCGGAGAAGGTGACGTCGGTGTTTTAACGAGGGCTATGGATGAGTTCGAGAAAACGAAAGGCGTTTTCATGTACTATAGATGTTGGGAGCTTCTAAGAAAAAGTCCAAAGTGGGCTGGCATACCGACCATGACGTCTAGTAGTAGACGTAAAGCTAAACGGTCGAAAACGTCATCCTCCGTTGACCCTGAAACACCAACTTCCGATGCCCGCAACGTTGATTTAAATGTTGTTGTGGACGATTTGATCGGGTGAGAGTGCTGTCCAATCGGGTGACAATGTTGTCCGATCGGGTGGGATGCTGTCCGATCGGGTGGGATGCTGTCCAATCGGGTGAGTATCTGATTCCTTGACAAACACCTGTTTCACAAACAAATGAAATGATTAGGATCGGGTGGTAATCCGTTCGGATTGCCACTCGATTCGTTGCACTTTGAACCTTTGAACAAATAAAATCCCTTGAATCGGATTGTGACCCGATCGGGTGGGTCAAAAAAGTCAAAATTTTTTTAATGAAATGCAATGAAACGGATTGTGACCCGATCTGGTGGGTCAACAAAGTCAAACTATTTAAGAATTGCAATGAATCGGGTGAGGTTGATTGGAACGGATTACCGCCAGACCCGACTGGCCGGTAGAAGAAAGGATAAGCGAACCGGGAAAAAACCGATGGAGTCGTCTTCCGATCTCGAGTTGAAGGAAGATTTCGAGGAGATGAACCGTCGTCTTCAAGACATTCAAGACCTCGGCCACAAGCGTTGGGAGACTATGAAAGAACGAGTCGCCGAAAACAAAAAGTTTAACAAGATGCAAGCGGCGAGGCAAACGGAAAAGGACATAGAGTTTTTGTCCAAACCGATCGATCACCTCCAAGGCGACGCGTTGATCGTTGCACAAATGCACCGCCAAAAACTTCAGGAAAAATACGGCCTTTAGATTATCATCTTTTTTTTAAGTTTATTTGTTTTTTTATTTCCGGTTTTTTTTCTTAACTTAAGTCGGTTTTTTTTTTTATTTCTAGTATTGTATTTTTTTTTTTAATTTAATGAAGTATTTTAAGTTTTTAATTTAAAAAAAAATAATAATTGTGTAATGATTGGATGAGGCGTTATTGGGCATTATTCCACTACGCCCCTTTTGTAAAAACGCCCAATAATGCCTCCTTGCTGACTGGACTGCCACATGGCAGAAAACGCCCAAGGGTGTGGGCATTATTCATCAAACCACTACGCATGGTCTAAGGGGGTGTTTTTTTTCATTCCTTCAAGGAATGGAAAGAAATATATTATTATTATTATTATTATTATTATTATTATTATTATTATTATTATTATTATTATTATTATTATTATTATTATTATTGTTGTTATTATTATTAAAATATATCAAAAAATTTATTGTTTATTTTTACCATTAATATATTATTATTATTATTATTGAGGCAATTATTTTTATCGTTTTTAATACAATTGTGTTTCATTACTTCGTCTTTTTTGTTTATCAAATCGTATAAAGTAATGATTCATTTTATTCACATATGAGTAACCAAACATCACAATGGAATGGAATGATTTATTTTATTCTGTTATCCATTCCATTACATCGTCCATTCCATTCTCTCATCAATTACATTACCCCATACCAAATAGACCGTAATTGTATGATGCGTATATGATATTTAATAAAATGTTTGTGTGAAGATGGGGAGTAAGATAGTTATGTTACCGGCTACTAAAGTTTATTTAACCACGACCTGGGGGAAATTGAAGGCATTTTTCTTATTTCGTAGTACTTTTGATTTGTGTTTTTTTAATTTTGTGTTATTTAGTATGTTCTAATTGTTGGGTTTGTTGCAGCTTCTCATAAAACTGATTTGTGGCTGTAGCTTTATATCAAGTTACTTAAAATGCAAATACTTGGTTCTTTAATCATGGCCAAATGAAAAACATTTATGGATTGCTATTTCAAGTATTGCTCTCAAACTTTACATATTCTATATTTCTTTACAACATTACATTAAAAGTTTATTACAATGTTTTCAATTAAGGTTAATATTTGTATAGAAGTTTCTATTTGTTTTTTTCTTAACATTATTCTCAAGTTGTTGAGTCATAAATGTTCACTTTTTTGCAACGTTTACACGACATACTTTAATACGAAACCATTGTTTGATAGGTATAGTATATATGGAAGGGTTCATTTTTGGTTAATTCTTTTGGGTTGTTTGACAATTGACAAGCAACGTGCTGGCTAAAACCCACTAAAATTAAAGACAAAAATTGCAGTACATGTCCTTTATGTTTACATAAAATTGAATTGCACGTCTTTTATGTTCAAAAGTTTTGGTGCATGTCCTTTACGTTTATTTTTTGTTGCATTGCACGTCCATTACCACAAACCCAATTAGTTTTCTTAGTTATCTTAATCACATGCCTAGCACACGTTGGGCAAAATTGTCTTTTTAATCCCCTAACTTGTATAACGACTCTTTCAAAACCCATATGCTACATCGACCATCTATATAAACTTCTATAAGCATGTTCTCTCAATTTATATATATATATGTATGCGTAAGAAAATGCATATGAAACAAACCGATTATGAAATGTATGTTTAGCAAACATGTTTTGCAAGTTTTTATGCGTACAAGATCTATTAGGCATAATCACGACGAAATGCAAATAAAAATATTCACTTAGTTTGTAAACAAAATAAAGTGACCAAGTAAACATTTATTGACCAAATAAACCTATAGACCAAACAAAATAACCAAATAAAATTCACTAAAAAAGTCTTTAATTCACCTAATAGATCTTGTACGCAAAAATGCTTGCGAAACATGTTTGCAGAACATGCATTTGGTAATCAATTTGTTTCATATACGTTTTCTTACAACATACGTACATATATTAATTGAGAGGACATTCCTATAGAAGTTCGTATAGATTGTCGAAGTAGCATATGGGTTCTAAAAGAATCATTATACTAATTAGGGGATTTAAATTATTATTTTGCCCATCATGTGCTAGATATGCGATTAAGTTAACTAAGAAAACTAACTAAGTTTGCGGTAAAGGATGTGCACTGCAACAAAATAAATGTAAAGGACGTGCGCTGAAACTGTTAAACATAAAGGACATGCAATGCAATTTTATGTAAACATGAAGGACGTGCACTGCAATTTTGTCTAAATTAAATAAAAGAAAAAATGAATGTGTATGTGCATGTGATTGGTAGAAGGTGGTGGACTACCACAATTCTGCAAACTATTCATGCTAATTAAGAGGGCATCGCCCTCCTCTTGACGTCCCCTTTAGAGGTTCACAAATCGGGTTTTTTTAATACCCGGGTTCAGGTATATACCCGGGCACGGGTATGACCGGGTTTTGACTTTTCGGGTATTGGCCATACTCGGGTTTAGTTATGGTCTAGTTCGGGTCCAAGTATTGGCCAGAAAATCTATACCTTGTGTACCCGGGTTCGGGTAGGGTTCGAGTATTGGTCGGGTAGGGTACGGGTATTAGTCCGGTATCGTTCGGGTTCGTGTATAGATCGGGTTTTCGAGTCATTCTTTTGGCATAAACATAGAAATATAACATAAATCTTTATTTATGCATATTGTATGCCTTGAAATATGTCCAAAAAAGCCTCACACAAACTATAAACGTTCAAAAAGTTGTTGTACACAACGGGTCCGGGTATTACGAAAACCCGGGTCAGGGTATTATGAAGACCCGGGTACGCTGAAAACCCGGGTACAAACTTGGTACGATAAAACCCAGGTTCGGGCTCGGGTTCTGGTATTGAACAAAATATGCATACCCGGTTTTTCTAATACCTGGGTTCGGGTTTTCTTGTGCACCTCGATCTAGCCCCCTTTACTAACCTTGTAATGGTGTTTAACATCTATTGCTAGTGATGTGGCATTGAGGTAAGACGGTAATACCCACTACAGAGTCCATAACACATTCTTGTGTGTTCATATAAGAGTGTGTTTGAGGTTGAGTTTTGAGAATAGATTATGCGTTTTGAATAATCAGAATCAGATAATTAACTGTAACAAAACGTGATGTTGAAAGATAGTGTTTGGATTTGATTATGTTGCTTGATATCACAATAATCGGATAATCAACTATTTGAGTATTTGACAAATATATATTTAAAAAAATAAACAAGTAAAAATCTTTTTCTAAACGCAAATAATCAATTTTTGAAAAACTGCGTTTTGTTGCAGTAGGGGGGAACTGCTTTTGGAAAACTGTGTTTTGTATCTTTCTAAACGCAAATAATCAATTTTTTAATTTTTTACCCAAACACTCAAAACTGATTATTTACGATTTCAAAACTCAATAATCTAAAAATCTTCTTCAAAACTCAACCCCAAACACCCTCTAAGTATGTGCGTTCACATGTCCTTATAGATATTTTTTATAAGGTGTAAAGACATATAGTTTATTCAGAAACGAACGTACAAAGAAATAAAATTTAAAGGTTTTTTTTTTTTTTTAAATCTTGTTCGCCACATGATGTAGCAAAAGGTGTGTGAATAAAATTGTTAATATCTGAGGTACCTGTTACTCAAAATTCTACATCATTATTCACCGCGAGCAAGACTCGAACACTCATACGTATGAGAGGAACGCCATTTTACACACATTAGTATCGCTAAGCTAAAAGCTCTTTCGTAACAAAGTTTTAATAACCATAATGATACTTGTACCTTTACATTTAAAACACCATATTTCAAGATTTGTGTAACCATAATAAGTTTATAAAATAGCATGAAAGCGAAAGTTATAAGTGGTACCTAAAATCTAAATTATTAAAATTCAATTTTACAATGAAAATAATATAATAGAATCACCACGTTATATTTTATTTCATAACATCATTGTTACGTATTTAATATAAACACGAGTGTTTGAAAACAAAGTATATGATAGTGATTGATGTTACTCTGTCTATGACATCTTCTTTTCCATGGATACATTCTTCTTCGCAAGATTGTCGAATAGACTGCCATCGAACAGACCTCTCATGGCTTCTTTTGAGAGGTAACCTTCTTCATCTTTAGCAATAATGTATACAGCTCCCCATTCCAACTTATTAATTATCCTGTTAATTAATTAATTACAGATTCATCAAACATAAATAGAAATTGTTAGAATTAAATTAAAATGCACCAACTAATCTTCTTTCTAGTAATTGAACATATGAACTACAAACCATCCCAGGATGTCGAATGTAAGGCGGTTTCCTTCAGTCATGTTCCATAGCTCTCTCAGTGTTAGTTTATCTTGTGAAGTTTTTGCGTATTTGCTAAACATGCTTTCGAAGTTAACCGGCATATACCTAAAGAAAATGGAACACATTATCATGTTTTAGATGTTATTGTTTAACCCGAATTAATGTGATTTTTTTTTTCCTGAATGGCCAACAAAAAACCACTTTTATTATGGTCACCAAAAACGGCCTACAAATAGTACTTTAGAGCATTCACAATAGCTCATATTTAAAGGTATTTTTGCATTGTGTTTTTGACTTCCATATTTGTGGAAGAATGGAAAATGTTTAACACTATCTCCATTGGTGACCAAACCCAATCCAACATTTTATTAAAAAATTAATATCTATTTCTTCCATCTACACAACCCAACCTTACTCAATTTTTAACACACATTCACAACCCATCCCAACCTAAAAAATCTGATTTTTTAACGAACCCGGTTTCTAATAAAATTTATATCAGGATGTTCACAAAATAAAAATAAGAAATACCATGTATTTAGTTTTTTTTAAATGTTTGAATATTATAAGTTATTTGAGTAATTAAACTAATAGGGGAATTAATTTGGGTTGCAACCAAGGTTGCTCCACTAACTTGTTTGCCAATTTTAATTTCATTTTTTATTTTATTAATTACTCAAAGTTTTGTCTTATTGGGTAATAAGTACAAAAAATGAGAAAATCAGTCAATATTTTTATAATAAAATAGTTTTATTTATAAACTATAAATATTTTAAAACTAAAGATTTATTAATTTAAGTTTTAAGTTAAATAATAATCTATTCTTTTTACTATAATTTATTCTTTTTTACTATACTTTATTAACTTTTAAAATTCATTTTTTTTATTTTTCAATTTTCGATCGTTAATACAGATTTGTGAAAGTTCAAAACTATTACTTTTTTTAACTCTCAACTTTTTAATATAGTTATTTAAAGTAAAAAAATTATAACCTTATTAATAAGCAACTTATTTGTGCATATGATAGTTGTACAATTGGTTTTGGGAGTCTTTCAAAAAAAAAAATAGAAATTTTTCTTTTTAACCTTAAAGTTTTAAAGTTTGACAATTTAAGTTTAAACTTCTAATTTTTGTTTCCTTTTTAACCCTAAAGTTTTAATCTTTGACAATTTACCCTACAATTTTAATCTTTGACAATTTAAGTTAAAAAATTTTAATATTTCTTTGTGCATAAGCTACTTATTTGTGCATATGATAGTTGTACAATTGGCTTTGGGAGTCTTTAAAAAAAAATAGAAAATTTTCTTTTTAACCTTAAAGTTTTAAAGTTTGACAATTTAAGTTTAAACTTCTAATTTTTGTTTCCTTTTTAACCCTAAAGTTTTAATCTTTGACAATTTAAGTTTAAAGTTTTAATCTTTGGTAATTTAACCCCTTTGATTAATTTGATTCTTTTACTTCTAATTCAAAAGTTTTCATCTTTTGCGATTTAATCACTTTGATTCTTTTTTACTTATGTGTTGTAATCTTCACTTTGGTGGTTTTTCAAAGAAAAAATAGTTATGCATATGGTTGTTGTAACTTTGGCATTGGAGGTTTTTCAAAAAAAAAAATGATTTTTTTTTTACTTTTCATTCAAAAGTATTTCATAAATTACTTTTTACCCAAAACTATTTGTTTTTTAGTTTTAACATTAAACCTTTTATCTTTTGCAATCTATACTCACAACTTTTTTTACTTTCAACTTTGGTCATTTATAGTTTTCATTTTCCGCAAATTTTTCGCTTTATGCTTCGTTCTAAATTTTGTGACTTAAAACATCGCAACGTGCGTCTTTGGTTTAGCGTTTTCACGTTTCGGTCTAAATTTTGTGAGTTAACACGACGCAACGTACGTGTGTGGGTGAACGTTTTTACATCGTCTATTTTTTTCCTGTTTGACAGGTTCAACATAACGTGTGCGTCCTAAATCGACTTAGTTATAACTAAAGAATCTCCGCCGCATTGCGACGGATCGTAATTCTAGTTGGTAATTAAAAATAAAGGCAAAGGTGATGATGATGATGTGGCATTGCTTTTGGATTTTCTTGTTGAATGAGTTTATGATGTTTTTGAGTATTAGTGTTTTTGGTGATGTTGAAGCTGACTAGACATGTTTTTGATATTTTTAGAGTTGTTTATTGTGGATGATCTTAGGCTTTCCGGAGGGGCAGCGGCAACCACTGCCAACCCCTTTGCCGCACAAGTGTTACCGAAAATGGGGAAGAAATCGGTGAGGGAACACCGATGCGGGGAGAGGGAGGGGAGGAGAGAGAGAGGGGGTGTGTGGGGTGGGTCCATGGCATCTCAACCAATCACACAATTTTTCTTTGAATAGTTTACCAATTCATCAAATGTCTAACCATTGCCAACACTTTTGAGTATAGTTTACCACTTTGACATGATACACTCTCATTGGTTGATTTTAAAGTTTACCACTTTTAAGTATCTAACCACTCCTTAGGGGAGGAGGGGTGGTTCACTAGTGATAGTTTCTATCACTCCCACTATCCAATCAAATCATGTCATGTCATCACCCAATATCCTATCACTAGTGATATAAATGTAGGCGGGGTGGTATCACTAGTGATGGAATTCTATCACTCCCAAATTTTTTTAATTTTTTATTTTAATATTAAAACAATAAATCAATGTCTGAATATTTAGTGGATTTGAGGGGCTATTTTTGCACTTTTCATCTTCAAAAGGAATCTTTGTCTGAATATCACTAAATTTGAGGGGCTATTCAATTGCAAAACGACAAGAGGATTTGAGGGGCTATTCAATTCAACGCGTTATATAAAGCACGCGTTATACTTTTCCACGCGTTATGGGGGCACCGGCGGCAGTGTTCCGTGATGGTTCAACGAGTGATGGGGTGGTATAACGGATCACCCCGTGTGGCCTTATACCCTTATATATGCATACATACTACTAGAAAATTTGCCTATTAAGACGAAATGATTGCCTACGGAACAAGGATGGAATCAAATGTCTATCATACTTTGTTTTACAAACACTCGTTATTAAGATTAAATGATTGCCTACGGAACAAGGATCGAATCAAATGTCCATCATACTTCGCTTTTCAAACACTCATGTTTATATTAAAGCTTTCAGTATTCACACACTCCAAAATCTTATTCTCACGTCTTTTTTTACTTTATGTATGTATAGAGAGATAGAGAAGGGGTATGTGTGAATATTAATTCCCTTATATTAAATATGTAACAATGATACTGTGAAATAAAATATTTAGATTAAATGAGTCACTATCATACTTTAAACACTCGTTGATAGGTTAAATCTAAAAAAATTACGAAGATTTTACAAGCAATTTTTTTAAGTGATAGGTAATCCCTTGCTTAGCGACAAATAGCGAAGAATCAGTGGACGAACGATCAAATTCTAAAAGAAAAAAAAAATCTTTAGAAATACTGCCAGTCTCACCTATTTGCGACAGATGATGCATGTCCTAGATTGTGAAAATAAATTCCAGAAAGAATTTAATTTGTGACTTTTAAATTGCTTGATTACTTGATTTAAAAATTTTATATTGTTTTTCTACTCCTAAATTAACACACATACTTTTTGTAATAGGATTTAGAAAAGGGACAGAAAAGGTTGTGATCAATTTCATGTGACCTTACTCGTTTTGACCCGTACTAAAAATAACTTTTTAACGTCTAATTACCTTCCTTCAGTATCATAGGTCCCGGAATCACTTGGATGCTTCCCTTTATGTATATTTTCTATGTAAACCGGAAGCAGGAGAGAAGGTATGTAACCCTACAACACAAAAAAAAAAAAAAAAAAAAAAAAAAAAAAACAGTATATGGTGAACCAAAGATGGCTAAAGTGGATCGAACCACAAACTAAACTTCAACATACTGGGAGGGTGGGATAGCTAAATGTTAGATTGAAACCCAGCCCTAAGATCAATGAAAGTAGCACATTGAACCCGATAGCTCTAAGCCCTGAAACGTCGAGTAAAAATAATAAAATCAAATACTCGAGAAGTACTGAAATAATTGTTTGGTTAGTAGAGTCATTGAGATGGGGAAATAGACGGATGGTTAAATTTCAATATCCATAGCCGTAGGGGCTACTGTTAACAGTGAACCTCCGTCTATTATTACTAACCATAGCCCTTTGTTACGGCTATCGTTAACTAATTTAAATGTTCTTTTTTAATACATTATAAATCATAAGTTTGTTAAATATTTGTCACATAATCCATATCAACTATATTATTTAAGAATTAAGTATAGTTTAGTGTTCACCCGTGTAAGTCTCCCAAGGATAAACGATGCCATCGTTGTCTTGATCAAAGAAAGCGACATGTTGCTGGAGGACACTCAATCCTTGAGGCTGGTGGTCCGGTGTGCCATCGGGATGTTCCATGTCCGGTGCAGCCATGGCTCTAGCCATGTCTATTGAAGAACACAAGGGTTAGTCTAGTTAACAACCAACAGGACTTTGATTTATGAATCATGAAGTTACGAGAACATACAAGGCTTAGGAATGGATGACTCAAGGTCTGTCCGAACGGGTCGTTGGGATGTGATCGGGGCCATTGGGGCAACCGTCGCCAATGCAACCGGGTCATTGTTCATGTCCATCTTTCTTATGAGGATGTAAGAGGATATGAGAAACTGATAATTGAGAATGGTATTTATAGAAGATAATGGATTAGAAATGCCAAAAGTTTCACCTTTTTATAGACTTATTCAAAAGTGGTGCTACAAATTACAATTATGCAACAAAGTGGATTTGTCTGCAACTAGTTACTTGTTATATAATTAGTAATAAAAAAGTTTTCTTGAAAAATTTAAACTGTTGAATATGTAGGAACCGTTCACGTAAATAAATAAAATAAACAAATTTTATTACTGATTACAATACAAAGAAAGCTGGAAAAACAAATACTATTACAACTGAAATAAACAAATACAAGAAAGGGGTAGAAGCAGAGTGACTGAGGCACGTGTTCAACACGCTTCCCTTAAAACAAATTCCGAGTCTCCCAAGAGTACTCGTTTTGTTTCCCAGGGTACAACAGCCGAAGTAGCGTACTGCCAGTGCTGGCCTACAACCCGAAGGCTACCTTGAAGAGACACAAAGAAGATGATCAGAAAGTAGCAGAGAAAAGTTTGCATGTGCTGTTGTGTTGCTGGTGGTCCTCTGCAGTGACAATGAGGCTGTATTTATACAGCCTCTGAATCGAAACAGTCAAAAGAATTAAAGGAGAGGTTTAAATTGCATTAAACGTCTTCAAATGCAATTTAATGCGTCATTTAATTCGCTGTTAAAATCGTTTGACTCGTTAGTTTCGAATCTGAACTGTAACTGCACTGTCATTCAATGCTAGAAGCTTCTGCACACGCGCGCGCGCAAGACACACTGGTGCGCGCGCGTCCTTTTGCGCACAGGTCAGCACGCTCATGCGCGCTACGTCCTTTTGGCTCACTGCCATGCGCGCGTACGCCACACTGACACAGGTTCATGCGCGCGTGCGCCACGTCACCTGTGAGCCTATACGAGCACGCCACACAGTCGCGCCGTTTTGGCTCACCCTGGTGCGCCGCGCACGTCACTACAGGGCCCATGCACCATGCGCGCAACCGCGCGCCTTCATGCCATGAGTACTCGCGCGCGGACTGCCACGTCACGCGCTTCAAACCCGCACGCCACTTCACCTCTTGGTCCTTGCAGCCTCTGTGATCCACCACGCGCACGTGGTCAAAAATACAAAGGTGGCTCGCGGCGATGCGAGCGTGCGAAGTGCAAAGTGCGCCATCAAAGCGCCACATTGCCCACGCCACGCGCGCCTGCGAGTTAGGGTGCTCCGCCCCCTTCGCGAGGACACTTAGTGTGTGCTTCCATGAAACAATAAGGATGGAGAGTTCCCACTTAAATA
Organism: Helianthus annuus; assembly: GCF_002127325.2. Taxonomy (NCBI): domain Eukaryota; kingdom Viridiplantae; phylum Streptophyta; class Magnoliopsida; order Asterales; family Asteraceae; genus Helianthus; species Helianthus annuus. The sequence continues at coordinate 129,109,537 of NC_035433.2, read as the reverse complement.
CCCATTTAAGTTCTATCTCTCCTCCGATGTGGGACAAGGTGCTACTTTTCCTTTTGTTTCAGCATTCAATGTTTCAAACACCCAACTTTGAGCATCGATATCTCATTCATCTTAGCTCCGTTTTGGACGTGATTTAGTTCGTTGCGAAGCTCTTACAACATAGAACACAAACCCACAAACAAATATAGAAAACCCGCTCATTTTATTATATTTATTTCTAGTCCAAAATAGGAAAAAATCATTTTCCTATATTTGTGAAAAATGCTATTTTCATCTATTTTTCCAACAGAATAAACCCGTATATATACTAATAGAATAAAACATAATGTAATATGTTATTATATACAATCGCTAAGATATGTATTTAAAAATCGAGCATTGAGACGTGACACTTGTAAATTTTGTTAACTTAATTTATAAAACATTATTCTTTTAACCTATCAACTTTGATTGTTTAATACCACCTACTTTTGTATTATGTAACATATTGTATTTTTACCATTCTTACTATCCAACCACATTAAATATTTGAACTTTTTTTAAATCACTCATTAAAACGACTATCATATTATTCTTTGTTTTTAATATATTAACCAACATAATTTTGAACTAGGTAAAGCTATTAAGTAAAAACAGGTGACCCTAAATCCCTAATGGATGATTGTGTCCATTGTTGTTTTCATTTATTATATATATATATACTAATTATAAGGAGAAAACCCACTCTAATTGACTAAACCCAAGAAACCCAATTGTGTGGACAGGAAGTAGCCACGTGTTTTTTGTAAGAGATTGGCTTGAGGACATATTGGGAAATTTGCACTAGACAAGACAATAAATGCACCACTTGACATTTGATAGAAACATTGACACACACTTCTCTCTCTCTCTTTCGACACACACTTCTATCTCTCTTTCTCTCTCTCTGGATAACCATTTCTAGATCTAAGATCTTCATAATCAACCACCAATATTCTTCTTCTTATCAAAATCATTCATAATCAACCACCAAAACTATAGATCTACAAGTGTAACAACCTGGTGATGGTCGATGATCGATGTTGAAGATGATGTGATGGCGGTTCCAGATCCGGTTGAAGATAATCGTTGTTGAAGATGATCGAAATCATCTTCCAGATCCGGTTGAAGATGATCGATTTTGAAGATGATGTGATGGTGGTTCGATGTTGAAGATGACCCAAAAGATGATCGATGTTTAAACATGATGTTCAAGATCTAGAAAATCCTCCAGGTCCATAAGTATGTTTGTTTTTGGGTTTTTTTTTTCAGATTTGCAATTTTTTTGCGTTTTGTAGTTCTTCATTTTTTTTTTGTATTTTGTAGATCTGCAACTTTTTCCTGGATATGTTGTTGTTTTTTTTGTTTTTCTTGATCTGAATCCAAAATATGATCCAGTTCAAAAGATCATCATCCAGATGCTCAACTTTTTTCTGGATATGTTTTTTTTTTGTTCAAGAAGATGAATGTTTTTAATTTCTTGATTTATCAATTTTTTGTGTAAATTTTGTTCAAGAAAAAATGCATGTCATATTTTTCCGTGTCACATAAATAATGTACGTTTACATAAAATAAAGTGAATTGTTACACTTTTTCAGATTATTGTAAAAATAAAGTGTGTTGTTACATGCAACTTTTTTCTGGATATTTTTTTTTGTTCAAGAAGATGAATGTTTTTAATTTCTTGATTGATCAATTTTTTATGTTAAATTTGTTCAAGAAAAAATGCATGTTACATTTTTCCGTGTCACATAAATAATGTACGTTTACATAAAATAAAGTGCATTGTTACGCTTTTTTAGATTATTTGTAAAAATAAGTGTGTTGTTACATTTTTTTATGTTACAAAATGATAATCAGTTTCAGAGTTAACTAGGATCATACCAGGTCTTTTAAGGAACATCAACAACCGGCAAGTTGAACTGTTTACCCGTGAGCAAGAAATTCGGAAGAAGAAGAGGGTTATATGGTTACTGATATTAGCGTTAGTGATTGGCAGCTTACTTGTTAGCATTGTTTGTTGTGATTAAGAAATAGGTGGTACTTAGTTGGATTATCCTTGTTAGTATGTTAATGACATTTTCGGTAGTATGTACTTGTTGATGTTTGGTTGAATATGAGAATTTTCTATGTTATGGATTTTTTGGTTTAGTTTTTAGCATGTTACATTTTTTTCCCTGAGATTTATGTAGACTTTTGCTGTGTTGAATCTATATGTTATGGATTTTTTGGTTTTTTTTTACCATGTTACATTTTACTTTTGCCTCAGATTTTTGTACATTTTTGCTATATCCGTGTTACATTTTTTTTTTCACTGAGATTTTTGTACATTTTTGCTGTATGTGTGTTTGATCATGTGCTTTTGTTGATGGTTGCTTGAATATCTTTTTTTTATGACAATGTTGTATATTAATTAAGAAAATTAGTATATAGAAAAATAATTCACCATTTTGACGAGCATTTTCGGAAATTTTCTTTATACCAACAAATTAATAACAATAAATGACTGTTATTAATGACAATAAATGTGGTGATTGTAGTTAGCAAGATTGAGTTAATAAAAAATAATCACAACATAAAAAGAATTTTGAGAGATGAAGATCTCCAGCGTTCATCGATTTTGTCTGGTGATTTTGGGGGTATATTGAGAGGGGTTGATGAAGATTATGAGAGGGAGAGAGAGAGAGAGTTATTTTGTGGTTTTTGAAATTTTGAAGACTGATGTAGTGATGTAAGGTCTCTTACACATGCAGAGTTTTGTCTCTTTGTAAATCTTTTCCATATTGCCCTCTAGTACATCAAATATATTAAAAAATAGAGATAAAGGGATTCAAAATCAATTAATGGCCCAAAATGAATCTCAGCCATCCATCATGGTTAATCAATGGTTATTAATAGGTTTTCAGGGTTTAGTCAACTGGAGTGGGTTTTCGATTTATCCTTCCCCTATATATATATAGGGGAGAGTTCATTGGGGAACACTAAAAAAGTGGGGAACTAGGGAACAAGGGCATTTTTGTCCAATTATATTTCAAAACTTTTTAGCCCGTCTGCTTGATCTTTCTGTGGAACGAGAGCATATGCAGACTTTCATTCTCCGGCTGCCGTAAACTACCACCGCCACCACCCTAGCCCGTCGATTCACATTGATGTTCATCATCTTCATGTTCGGATGATCAAGATGATAGTGATGTGTATGTAAGAGATCTCAATTGCAGTAGTAGTAATCCGTTATCCATCCCTAGGTTTCCGGCAACTACGAGGTCTGGATCTCACAACCTTAATCAGTGAAGGAGGGCCGGTTGCGGTTGCTCCGGCGGATGGGACTTACCGGCGACAATCACTCGGATTCCTCTATCGCTAACTTAAAACCTAAACCTAAATTCGTTATCTTCTTTGGTAACTGTTATAAACCCTAAACTTAAATTCATATATTTAGGTAGAATGTTTCTGACTGATGGCGCATTATTCGCCAATTATAAGCTTACCACTGCTTTCTTCTTCCCTGCTCAGGCCAGTGCCCAAATTTAAGAATTACAATAATTTTTTTTGTTAATTACTCAATTAGTAGCTGATAGAAGAAAATTGTTTTATTGATATCTGCAAATTTAATGTTTTACTTGTAAAATTAGTTACAAATGAGTTTCTTTACATGTAGAATTATGTAAATTGTGTTTTCACATGTCTAAATATCATTACAAACTGTCTCAATAAGAGTTTCTTTTACCAGATTTACTACAAGGTTTAACATGTAAAAAACAATTTACTTGTAATTAAAATGTTGAGGTTAGTGGTTGAGGTTGTTAAAGATCATGGTGGCTTGTTTGGGGGTATAAAGGTTGGTGATAAGCAGATGGTTTGGATGAGTCATGGTGATGAGGCTGTGAAGTTGTCAGTAGGGTTCGAGGTGGTTGCGAGAAGTGAACAGGGTGGGATTGCGGTAGTGGAGACTCGGGGCTGGTGGATTTAGGGTTTAGGTTTTTGTTAATTGCTTACGGTTTGTATCTAATATAGCTTTTGGGGACTGAGATGAAGTATTTTGCATGTATATATTTGCAGCTGAAGTTTTCGTGGATTACAGGAGCAAGTGTTGATTACATCTTCTGGAAGCCATAATTCGTTAGAAAAATTACATGACACTGAATCTGCACTTCCTCCGCTATCGAAGGCTATTTGGGGACAAAGAAGTCACTGACATTTCGCCTACATAGCCAGTAACACTTGCAAGTTGCAAAACTTGTTTAAGTGTAAAGAAAATATATTTGTTAGGTAAGGTTTTCGTTTATATGGCTTGCAGGTTTTAAATGGCATACTCGACTCAGAGCCGGACAAAACCATTTCGTATATAGTAACTTGCCATGTTGTATAACTCGTATGAAGACTGTCATGATCCTCCACGTTTGCACAATGTTGACAAGTATGAATATCCTGTTTGATATTTTTATTGTAGTTTATGAGATTGGTGCATTCAGTTGCAGATTTTTCATTGGGGAATTGGGAGATTTAGTTAGTTGTATAGGATTTTGTTGATGAATTTGTTAGAATTGAGGTTTATAGTGTAAGGATGTTTTTTTATACTTTAGTTAAACTAGTGGCAAATTTTTCTTAAGGGAAAGTTGAGTGATTATTTAAACCTCAAAATTGGTCAAAAGTATACTACATGGTGGACCCTTTGGAATTATCTAAATCACTTTCATGTAGGACTTTTGGTATATCATAATTCGTAGCAACCTTTTGTGTGAAGTTGTATCATATGACATTATACCATCTCCATTTGAAAATGAACTGATAGTATTTTTTACTCAAGGTTTACTTCATTGTGATTGCAGTTCTCTGATTCAAAAGTTGGATTTTTGATTGCTCTGGACGGGCCAAAAAAGAAGATAGAAGCAGCGTATGCGGTGTGCCTTATGACGGTTTGGAGAATTCGGTTCGGGAGAAACGACAAAGTGTTTAATAATATCTCTGTGGCTGCTCCAAAAATGGTAGACGATACCAAGGAAGCTACTATGTGGTGGGTGATTAAAAGATCCAAGGTGAAAGGTATAAACCAAGATAACTTGTAAAATTTTGCTAAGGTCAATTTCGGATAGGTGGGCTGTAGTGCTGGGGTTGTTTTTACTGTTTTGTTTACTAGGTCGGGTGTGTCATGTTTGGTGGGGTTTTCTTTGCGGGTTGGACCTTGCAACATATGGGGTTTGTTTGTTTCTTTTTTCTTGTGAGGTAAGTTTAGCCTCTTGTTAAGCTGATGTTTCCTTTGCTGTTTGGGGAGTGCTTTTAATAAAGGTTGATTTGGCTATTAAAAAGAATGTATTTTTTAATCACTTCAGTTCATTGCCTAGTACTTGTGGACTACTTTCTGTAGGGTAATTGAACTTGCAATTTGATCCACATTCCAGTTCTAATATAACTTATTAAGACCCATATAGGAACAAGTTGCAAACTTGACGCCATTGGACAAGTTGTACTTTTGGATTAGATTATAAAATACTAAAATAAAGTTTTGTCTGGAGTTTATGCGTGCTCAAAATATTAAAATAAAATAATTTAACATGTTAAAGAAAAGTTTGCTTTGACAACTAAACTTGATACGACTTTATTTGACCAAACATGTTAAAATAAGTTTTGTACATTAAACTTTATCATGTTAAATGAGAGTTTGCCTTGATCTACTAGGTTCGATTTAACTTTATTTGACCATGTTATATATTAAATTTTGGATTAGAGAATAAAATACTAAAATAAAGTTTTGTGTGGAGTTTATGCGTGCTCAAAATATTAAAATAAATTAATTTAACATGTTAAAGAAAAGTTTGCGTTGATCAACTAAACTTGATTCGACTTTCTTTGACCAAACATGTTAAAATAAGTTTTGTACATTAAACTTTATCATGTTAAATGAGAGTTTGCATTGATCTACTAGGTTCGATTTAATTTTATTTGACCATATTATATATTAAATTTTGGATTAGAGTAAAAAATACTAAAATAAAGTTTTGTGTGTAGTTTATGCGGACTTAAAATATTTAAATAAATAAAATTAACATGTTAAATTAGAGTTTGCATTGATCAGTTAGATTTGGTTCAACATTATTTGACCATATTATATACTGAATTTCGGATTAGCGTTAAAAAACTTATAATAACGTTTGTGTGAGTATGAATTTGATAGGGTTTGAGGGACTTGTGTAGCAGGAAAAAAGAAATAGAGTGTATGCAGGCTCAAAATATTAATAAAAATAAATTAAACATGTTAAACGTTAAATAATAGACTTTATTTGACCATATTATATATTAACTTTTCGATTAGAGTATAAAATACTAAAATAAAGTTTTGTGTGGAGTTTATGCGTGTTTAAAATATTAAAATAAATTAATTTAACATGTTAAAGAAAAATTTGCTTTGATCAACTAAACTTGATTCGACTTTATTTGACCAAACATGTTAAAATAAGTTTTGTACAATAAACTTTATCATGTTAAATGAGATTTTGCCTTGATCTACTAGGTTCGATTTAACTTTATTTGACCATATTATATATTAAATTTTGGATTAGAGTATAAAATACTAAAATAAATTTTTGTGTGAAGTTTATGCGTGCTCAAAATATTAAAATAAATTAATTTAACATGTAAAAGAAAAGTTTGCTTTGATCAACTAAACTTGATTTTACTTTATTTGACCAAACATGTTAAAATAAGTTTTGTACATTAAACTTTATCATGTTAAATCACATGAGAGTTTGCCTTGATCTACTAGGTTCGATTTAACTTTATTTGAACATATTATATATTAAATTTTGGATTAGAGTATAAAATACTAAAATAAAGTTTTGTATGTAGTTTATGCGGGCTCAAAATATTAAAATAAATTAATTTAACATGTTAAAGAAAAGTTTGCTTTGATCAACTAAACTTGATTCGACTTTATTTGACCAAACATGTGAAAATAAGTTTTGTACAATAAACTTTATCATGTTAAATGAGAGTTTGCCTTGATCTACTAGGTTCGATTTAACTTTATTTGACCATATTATATATTAAATCTTGGATTAGAGTATAAAATACTAAAATAAAGTTTTGTGTGAAGTTTATGCGTGCTCTAAATATTAAAATAAATAAATTTAACATGTTAAAGAAAAGTTTGCTTTGATCAATTAAACTTGATTTGACTTTATTTAACCAAACATGTTAAAATAAGTTTTGTACATTAAACATTATCATGTTAAATGAGAGTTTGCCTTGATCTACTAGGTTCGATTTAACTTTATTTGACCATATTATATATTAACTTTTGGATTAGAGTATAAAATACTAAAATAAAGTTTTGTATGTAGTTTATGCGGGCTCAAAATATTAAAATATATTAATTTAACATGTTAAAGAAAAGTTTGCTTTGATCAACTAAACTTGATTCGACTTTATTTGACCAAACATGTTAAAATAAGTTTTGTACAATAAACTTTATCATGTTAAATGAGAGTTTACCTTGATCTAGTAGGTTCGATTTAACTTTATTTGACCATATTATATATTAACTTTTGGATTAGAGTATAAAATACTAAAATAAAGTTTTGTATGTAGTTTATGCGGGCTCAAAATATTAAAATATATTAATTTAACATGTTAAAGAAAAGTTTGCTTTGATCAACTAAACTTGATCCGACTTTATTTGACCAAACATGTTAAAATAAGTTTTCTACAATATACTTTAACACGTTAAATGAGAGTTTGCCTTGATCTACAAGGTTTAATTTAACTTTATTTGACCAAATTATAAATTAAATTTTGGATTAGAGTTTAAAATACTAAAATAAAGTTTTGTGTAGAGTTTATGCTGGCTAAAAATATTAAAATAAATAAATCTAACATGTTAAATGAGCGTTTACATTGATCAACTAAACTCGATTCGAATTTATTTTACCAAACATGTTAAGATAAGTTTGATAAACTTTAAAATGTTAAATAAGAGTTGCATTGATCAATTATGTGCGATTCAACTTTATTTAATCTAATTATATATTGAATTTCTGCCTAAAGTCCAAAATATTAAAATAAAGTTTTATGTGTAGTTTATGTGGACTTAAAATATTAAAATAAATTAATTTAACATGTTAAAAAAAGTTTGCATTGATCAACTAAACTTTATTCGACTTTATTTGACCAAAAATGTTAAAAAAAGTTTTATACAATAAACTTTAACATGTTAAATGAAAGTTTGCCTTGATCTACAAGGTTCAATCTAACTTTATTTGACCAAATTATATATTAAATTCTGGATAAGAGTTTAAAATACTAAAACAAAGTTTTGTACGGAGTTTATGCAGGCTAAAAATATTAAAATAAATTAATTTAACATGTTAAAGAAAAGTTTGCATTGATCAACTAAACAGTCTAAACTTGATTTGACTTTATTTGACCAAACATGTTAAATTAAGTTTTATACAATAAACTTTATTATGTTAAATGAGAGTTTGCCTTGATTTACTAGGTTCAATTTAACTTTATTTGATCAAATTATATATTAAATTTTGGATTAGAGTATAAAATACTAAAATAAAGTTTTGTGTAAAGTTTATGCGGGCTTAAATTATTAAAATAAATAAATTTAACATGTTAAATGTGCGTTTACATTGATCAACTAACCTCGATTGGAATTTATTTGACCAAACATGTTCAAATATTTTTTGTACGATAAACTTTAACATGTTAAATGAGAGTTTGCGTTGATCAACTAGGTCTGATATTTCAACTTTATTTAACCAAATTATATATTGAATTTCAGCCTAGAGTTCAAAATACTTAAATAAAGTGTGGTCTATAAGGGCTTAAAATACTAAAATAAATTAATTTAATATGTTAAAAAAAGTTTGCATTGATCAACTAAGCTTAATTTGACTTTTATTTGACCAAATATATTAAAATAAGTTTTGTACAATAAACTTTAACATGATGAAAGGTTGACTTGTTCCACTAGGTTCGATTTAAATTTATTTGACCAAATTATATATTAAATTATGGATTAGAGTATAAAATACTAAAATAAAGTTTTGTTTGAGGTTTATGGGTGCTCAAAATATTAAAATAAATTAATTTAACATGTTAAAGAAAAATAACTTTGATCAACTAAACTTGATTTGACTTTATTTGACCAAACATGTTAAAATAAGTTTTGTACATTAAACTTTATCATGTTAAATGAGAGTTTGCCTTGATCTACTAGGTTCGATTTAACTTTATGAGAAAAATGCCCGGATAGTCCCTGTGGTTTCGCCTTTTTTCACCTATAGTCCCCAACTTTCTAAAACTACCTGAATAGTCCCCAACTTTTCATTTTTTGTTCCCGGATAGTCCCTAGGTCTAACTTCAGTTTGTTTTCTCTGTTAAGTGGGGTGTGAAATGACCAATTTACCCTTTCCTTTAAAAGACCAAACCACATGGACTATCCGGGCATCTTCTTCATATTTATTTATAAAACCCCATATTATCCCTTTCTCTTCATCCCTGCTCTCTCTGGTACCACCACCACCGTCACCGTCACCTCCACCTCCACCTCCACCGCCACCAAGATACGGATCAGGTCTTCATACTCCTATTTTGCTCAAAAATCATTTCATCATCACCGCCTCATAACAATATTGTACTAGCAAGGGCGCCAGATTATGATTCGTAAACACAGAACAACATGAGAATAACACAATGTAACAGGTTTGGTGAAACTGGTCCCTGTTTCAAACCGACCACCGGTTCGAGAACTTATCCCTTGAAACCAATTAATAACCAGAACTAGTTTCAAACCAAACCGATCCGTTTCCACTTGTAAATCGGTTTCACCAAATACCAGTTTTGACAATTGTTGACCCAAACCAAACCAAAACAATTCCAACCTGAACTAGTTTGGGAAAAAGTCAAAAAACCGAAATGTGCACCTCTAGGTAGATAGATGTTCTTATCTTCAAGGATAAAGGTTATCATCGGAATTTATTGTCGAAATCCGCCATGGCTGCAAACACCATAGCCTCTCTATAATTCACATCAACATAGCCTCTCTATATGGACAGTAGCAGCAGCATCAAATAATTCCCATCACCATAGCCTCTCTATATGGAACAACAACAGTAGCAGCAGCATCAACATAATCACCGGAGTAATCTGCGGCTTCTTCTCTGGTCGCATACAACACCCCAGACCCCCCCCCCTTTCACCTCCCGTTCCCTCTCTGTAAATTCCGGTGAATAGAACGGAGCCAACCAACGATGAGCGGCGGCGGAGGTGTGCTTGCAGACGAGATTTCTTCGACATCTTCCGTCAGCGACATCTCTCTCTCTCCTTGCACTCACTCTCCTCTCGCTCTGAACAAACGGCCGACCACCATTCGGTGGTGGCGCCTCACGATGGATATTGGCAGCAGAAGATGAAGATGATGGTGCTCGGTTCCACGGTGGCGTCGCACGACGTCACATAGCAGTATTCAGGTAGTTTTTGGCTGAGTTGTGGTATGTCTGTGGATGTATGTGTGTATTTAGATTAGGGTTAGAGAACTAAGGCCATTTGAAGAAGATGCCCGGATAGTCCCTGTGGTTTGGTCTTTTAAAGGAAAGGGTAAATTGGTCATTTCACACCCCACTTAACAGAGAAAACAAACTGAAGTTAGACCCAGGGACTATCCGGGAACAAAAAATGAAAAGTTGGGGACTATTTAGGTAGTTTTAGAAAGTTGGGGACTATAGGTGAAAAATGCGAAACCACAGGGACTATCCGGGCATTTTTCTCTAACTTTATTTGACCATATTATATATTAACTTTTGGATTAGAGTATAAAATACTAAAATAAAGTTTTGTATGTAGTTTATGCGAGCTCAAAATATTAAAATAAATTAATTTAACATGTTAAAGAAAAGTTTGCTTTGATCAACTAAACTTGATTCGACTTTATTTGACCAAACATGTTAAAATAAGTTTAGTACATTAAACTTTATCATATTAAATATTAAATGAGAATTTGCCTTGATCTACTAGGTTCGATTTAACTTTATTTGACCATATTATATATTAAATTTTGGATTAGAGTATAAAATACTAAATAAAATTTTTGTGTTGTTCCAAACCTAGTTAATCAATGCAAACTCGCATTTAAAATGTTAAAGTTTATCGTACAAAACATATTTGGTCAAATAAAGTCGAATCGAGTTTAGTTGATTAATGCAAACACTCGTTTAACATGTTAAATTTATTTATTTTAACGTTTTGAGCCCGGATAGGTTTCACACGAAACTTTATTTTAATATTTTGAACCCTAATTCGAAATTCAATATATAATTTGATCAAATAAAGTTTAATCAAACCTAGTTGATCAAAGCAAACTCTCATTTAACCTATTAAAGTTTATTATGCAAAATTTTAACACGTTCTGTCAAATAAAGTCGAATCCAGTTTAGTTGATCAACGCAAATGTTCGTTTAACATGTTAAATTTATTTACTTTAATATTTTGAGCCCGGATAGACTTTATACGAAACTTTATTTTAATATTTTGAACTCTAATCCGAAATTCAATATATAATTTGGTCAAATAAAGTTTAATCGAACCTAGTTGATCAATCCAATCTCTTATTTAACATGATAAAGTTTACCATACAAAACATGTTTGGTCAAATAAAGTCGAATCGAGTTTAGTTGATCAATGACAAACACTCTTTTAACATGTTAAAATAAGCTTTCTGGATAAGAGTAGGGGGTGGTCACTAGTGATAGAATTCTATCACTCACAAGCACCAATCAAGTTCCGCCATGTCATCAATCATTTTTCCATCACTCACAACCTTTTTAGTGGGGGTGGTCATCACTCACCACCACACCCAACAATTTCCCCCCAACCAACAACTACCCTCACAAAATAATATATCACGCCGTTGAAAAAATCACGGAAACCTATTTTCGTTAATGTATCACGCGTTATGTTTATGGTGGCGGTGGGAAATAACGCGTTAAACAACCTTTCCGTGATGCTATAACGCATGGCCCCGTGTGGCCTAAAGAACACCATCTCAAAGCACCTGATGACATTCATCAAAATAGTTTCACAATCATAACAAGATATCAATACCAGTAACAAAATATATTAACAATGGAGACAAGAAATTGTGAACTAATGATTATTGTTTGAATTTCAATGATTACGGAATCATTTTGATATCATTTGAACTATTAACAACCAATGATTCAAATAGAAAATAGTCACCCTCAAATGGTGTTTACTCACACAAATTCGGTTGGATTCTAATGAATTGTGTAGTTGTGATAATTGGTGGTTGGGTCAAACCATAAATTGAATTGCCGCTCTATGTTATCTTGATCTTGGGTGTAAATATTGGTGTGTACCCAAGAACTCAAAGCCGATTTGATCATATTCTATACCCGTGGAAGATAACTGTCATAAGCCAACAAAGAATATAATTCTCACTGTTCATGATTAATTGTGTGTGTAATATAATCTATGATGCAATACTAAATTTTTTTTGTTGCACTTACATAATTAACAAGGAGTCAATATATAACAATTTGATAGGAAGAAATGCTAAATTTTGGAAATAAAAAATAATTTTAGCATTTTAAATTGAATTTTTAGGATATATTTAACCTATTAAATGTATGGTTCCCCGGTTTCCCACTTTTTTGGTGTTCCCCATTGAACCCCACACTACATGATTTTTCATATAAATACATTACCTAAAAAATAATCACTCTCGTCATCCAAGAAATTACGGTCATCGTCTTCAGGCGGATCAGAGTCTAGTGGTTGTATGTCTAATGAACCACCCTTCCTACTCTCTCAATTTCCTTGTATTTATTCGAACAACCCATTCTCCTCATATTCCATTTCCTACAAGAATATAATTTAATAAATAAATAATCTTGCCATGGAATGAAAAGAGTGAAGAGTGTGTTACCTCGTATTCTTGTTTACCAGGCTTTACAATCCAGTCATACAAAAGATTCTCTTGCACGAATAGGCTGTCTGAGCCAATGGTCGGCCTTATTTGACATTCCTTGACTCGTAAGTTGTATTGAACATAGATCAAGTCCTTGAGTCTTTTCCTTGACCCGTACGCACCTGAAATTCACACATTTTACTGCAAATCAAGCGAGTCCCGATGTCTTGTACGGCGTTCATGGATATCATATATGTTGCAAAGTGTTAACAGTAGCACTGTAGCAGGTTAACATATATACCTTCACGAATAAAAGATGTTGAAATAAACATAAGCATTAGCATACTTGTACGGTACAGCAACAAACACCATGTTTCTTGTGCTAAAAGCCTAAATCAAATCTCAGCTGCATGTTTAGAGACCATCGAAATACCATATCCAAGTATTTTACATGTAAATAAAGCCTCTAATTTGTTTTACATGTTAAACTAAGAATAAAATCCCTTTAAACAAAGGTGAGTTTCAAGTTCCAGTTTTATTTTATTGTGAACAAAAATTAAAATAGTTAATTAATATCCATTCTTTCATGTTTATAGCTTGAAGGCATAAATAAGCCATGATCACACACTGCAACTTTACAATTCAACCTGATCATATTAATAACTAATGAAAAATTGTTTAGATATGCTTAAATCTAACACTCGTAACAGAGATGCTTAAATAACAATTAAAAAAGATTAAAAAAAAACATTAGCAAATGATTTTTTTTTGTTAGAATGGCTTCTGCAGAACTTTATATGCAAAAGCTCCGAATTTGTTTTTGGAAAAAATAGTTTTTAACATGTTAAGTTGAATTTTTTATATATATTTAACATGTTAAATGCTCGCTTTCCCGCTTCTAAACTTTATTGAGGTTCCGCGTTGAACCCCACACTTATAACTTACAATATTTTTAACATGTAAAAATTATCTTGGCGGCAAAAAATGTGAACAAAGTGAGACTCACAACCACACTGCTGTCAAAGTTACAGCTTCCAGGATCACCTTACCTGCAGTATCCATGACAATTGATTAAATTATGCTGTTAATAGTTTCATTCAATAGATATATGACTAGAAATTATCACTATTATTAAGAAGCAATGCTTATTTTCTTCTGAGAACTTGAAATTAAACACGCACAACGAACCTGAGCACATAAATTGACAAAAAGTAGGCTTACCGCTAGTGAAAGCGTGTGTCAAACCGACTGTGAAAGCAAGAGAGATGGTGAAAATGCCTAGAAGCATATAGTTGACAGGATGATGCTGGTGATAGTAATACAACGGGCATAATGCTGCGCAACAAAAAAAATACATCATTTCAACGATGATGTAATGGAATCAAACAATATTACCAAACAAAACCCTAGAAAATTCACATACACAGGTTTAAGCAAAGCAGAATCACACAAATGCTGCACTTATATCAAACAAGTGAATAAAACGTGGTGGCATAGGTGAACGGATTGTTATAGCGGTCACCGGAAATGATTCATAGAATTTTAAATCAAACGAAAGCGATAAAATTAGACCTATCATGGTATTCCCTGTATCTCAGATGCAGATTTGACACCGATATGTCAACGGCTCCTAATTCGAACTGACTCCGGTCCGAGATTTCAGATTTTAATTTCCTATTTAAACTTATACTATTCATAATATATAGTGTTTCTCTTATTAACAAATGCACTTTTGTCTAAGTTCTAGAATCTTTTATAAAGCATTAACATGTTAATCCATCATGAATTTCATACGATGATCCATTGAAATTTCTCTATATATCATCACAATCACAAATCTAGGATTCTAGAAACTACAAACATTCATCACTGACCTCAACAACAAATCAACTGAATACAATCCAAAGGCATTTGTAAACCTAAAATCAAAATCTATAGCAGATGCAACGTATGAAACTGAAATACATACCACCAGCACAAACTAACACATACACGCGCAATAGAGAAAAAAAACCTACCTCTGTAAGCAGTGCCGAAACATCCGATGTGCATTACGACCTTCTTCACTCCATTTATTTGGAGTACTGTTGTTAACGGATTGGCTCGGCGGTGCAGTAGTTAGGGCTTCGAGACTGGTAGCAGCCGGAGAAGTCGGTGGTGGAACCGGCATAAGAGAGGCGAACTTGTTTTCATGGAAAAACTTAAGCAGAAATAAAGAAAATCAACGACGATCACAACAATTAAGTGTTCTCCGACGATAAACACTATAGATTCCGGCCACCTAATCGAGCAACGACGACCAAAAGAAATCACAGGCGTCCTCCGGCGACAGGGACGACGGTTGCGAGATGTGGAGTGACGGACCAGAACTAATTCAAACTTTTTGTAAATGCCAAAACTACCCCTCTGCCTTTTTTAGCTTTAAAAAGATGAATCCAATCTCAGCCCTTGATGAAGTTGATCTAAGGGTTTTTAAGGGGGTTCCCGCGTTCCTCACTTTTTTGGTGTTCCCCAATGAACCCTACACTATATATATATATATAGGGAGGGGCTCATGCGAGAACCACCTCTTATTGCGAGAACCGCGAGAACCAATGTGAACACACCAAAAATGCCTAAAATAGCTAAAAATCACACAAAATTTTTTTTTAATATTTTTTATATAAAAATCGCTACTTTTCGAAGCAAAAAAAAAATTTTTTTTGGCCACTAAAAGTAGCGATTTGAGCATAAAAAATATTAAAAAAAATTTAGATTTTTTTTTATTTTTTTATATTTTTTTAAGATTTTTTTAGGTTTTTTGGGGGTTTAGTTTTTAGCATTTTAGCTTGGGGTTGGGGGGGTGGGGGGGTTTAGGTTTTTGGGGGGTGGGGGAGGTGGGTTTAGGTTTTTTTTTTGGGGGGGGAGGGGTTAGGTTTTTTTTTTTTTTTGGGGGGGGGGGGGGGTTTAGGTTTTTTATTGGGGGGGGGAGGGGGTGGGGGTTAGTTTTTTTTAGGTTTTTTTAGCTATTTTAGGTTGTGTTCACATTGGTTCTCGCGGTTTTCACAATAAGGGTGGTTCTCGCATGAGCCCCTCCCTATATAGGACAAAGATATATATATATATATATATATATATATATTTGGTTCAAGGAGGAACCACTATCAGGTGCGATAACTGTGAGAACTCCTCCCATCTAATAGAATTTTAATACATCATCTATAATCAATTTAATTTAAAAGAGTATTTTAGTCTTTTTCTCTCAATGTCACATCCCCTCTATCTTATCTCTGAAACAAATCATATCATCATTTATGTGTCTGACATAACAATACATATCTCATTTCATCTCTTTTATATTTTTTATATCTAAAATTGGGAAAAAAATATCTTATGTTTTAAGTTCAAACACCAAAAGTATTACGCAATTTAGACACTACAAAAATATCGAAAATGATATCTATTTCTTTTTGCTCTATTTTCCCTAATTATGACACAATCTTCTTTATAAAATGCAAGCTATATTTGTCTTATATGTTTATTAGAAAATACAAAATAATCGAAAATGACATCAATTTTTCTTTTTGCTCTATTTTCTCTAATTCTGACATTATATTCTTAATAAAATGGAAGCTATATTTGTCTTATATGTTTATTGAGAATTTCTATTTCATTCGTTAACGTTTGGTGACTTTGCACTACAACTTTTTAAAAAAACATTCTACAATGTGCGTAAAATTTTTTTTGACAACGTGCACAAAAAAGTTTTGACAACGTGCGTAAAAAAAGTTTGACAACGTGCGTAAATATTTACATGAACTGAGTATGAGAACACCACTATAAATAAATAGATGTTTTGACAACGTGCGTACTTGCGTAAAAAAGATTTTTTACGCCCCTGATCGCCGACCCGAGCTCCTCTAAACGTTACGCGTAAATCTAATTTTCAAAAGTATGTAAAAACGGAAGGGGTAAAATAGTTTTTACTCACGTTTTAAAAATATTTTTACGTAAGTTTTCGAATGTAAAATGTTTATTTTGCGCACGGTGTCGAATGAAAAAAATGTTTTTTACGTCCCTGATCGTCGGTCCGAGCTCCTCTAAACGTCACGCGTAAATCTATTTTTCAAACATATGTAAAAATGACACACGTACATGTTTTTTTTACATATGTTTGAAAAATTGTTTCTCATACGTTGTCGAATGTAAAAAAAAATTTGCGCACGGTGACGAATGTAAAAATATGTTTTTTATTACACACGATAAGAAAATGTTTTTTACGCCCCTGATCGTCGGCCCGAGCTCCTCTAAATGTTTGTGAAATGTAAACGCTCTGTTTTCTTTGATTTTCGTAGGTGTTTGGGATTTTGCGTTCAAATGACGAGGATAACAAACAAAAAATGAAGATCAAGATCAGAGATCATTGAAGACGTTTTCTTTTTATACATGTAGTGTAATTTTTTTTATATAAAAATCATGTGTTATAATTAATTCTTTTTTTAAATAGATAAACGTATTAATGTTGACATGAAGAGTAGTATAACGCCCTGCTATTTCGTACTTTCTATATTTAGAAACCCTTGTTTGTAATTCTATTTTTAGAAACTTTGTATTCTTGTAGTCGTTCTTCCGTTGTAGTCGATGTAAAATCCGAGACTTGGATCATAATGAAATTCGTGTTTTCGTTACATTTATGTTATATACACTCCGTATATGTTCATATGTTCAAAAATATCACTCGTACGACGCTTTATTCATACCTTGTGCTAAAAACGTCAAACTTGCAAACTATTGATCTATATGCTAAATTACGCGAATTCGATACTATTTCTCGACAAATAAACATAATTATACTTGTTTAGTATTAATCTTATGATTCAGTTGCATAACATACCTTTACATATGACTCTTGTACCTAAAACACCCAAGTTATAGCTTAAAACATGTAAATATGAAAGTATAGGGGGACTGTATTGACAAAAACCAAATTTAACCCACTTTGGGGGAGACTAGCGGCCCGCGACCCATTTGGGCCTGGCCTTACGCGGCCCGCGAGAGCGGCCTAGCCCGCAGAAACTTGATCAGATGTGTTTTGAGCGCGATTTTTATGTTTTGTTTGAAGTTTAAACTTGCTCTAAGCATTAATTACACACCAACTTCAACCCTAAACACTTCCCTATAAAACCCAAGCATGATCCTCACATTTTCCACTTTGCAAATCATTAGTACATGATTTAAATTACCATACTATATACTTGCTATGTTCATTAGTACGCATATAGTACATGATTTAAATTACCATTTGCTATGTATGTTGACTGAGCATGCTAGCACATTGATTTCATAAACATTATTGTTACATATGTTTACTTAGCATATGAACACATTGATTTACAATACAATTCTGCTATGTATGTTTACTGAGCATGCTAGTACATTGATTTACATGATATTTCTGCTTCGTATGTTTACTTAGAATACTTAGTACATTATTTTCACATAACATGCTTATATTTGGTACGATATTTGATTTTTTTAACGAAACTAAAATACATTCATTGACACTGATCATGCCGCTCGGTAGTATGTAGTGGTACCATAGGAATTGATAACTCCCATCCCTAGAATCCTAGGTTTGTTTGGACGTAAGGGATGACTGAATCCGATATACATAAATGATAAACCTTTGATTCGTTTTAAGGTTTGTCCGTCAGTCGCAATGCTTGAATGTATGCGATAAACATTACCGCATAAATGTTTGTATCAGTAAAGCATTAATTTTGCAAAACATAACTTTTGACTTAAACTATGATTTATTCAAATACATTGTTTTGTACATTTTACCTATGGGATTGAGTAATACTTTTATTCACCATACATATCATTTGATTATACATAGTGTTATGGCTCATTTTCTAAGCATACATATCCTGACCAATATCCTGCCTTTGTTTGTTTGTTTGTGACCAGGATGCTGGAAGAGGATATTTCTAACATCTTGGGCGATATCCTGAGGTTTATTAATTAACCACGTGCAGGTTAAAGGCTGAGACTTGCTAACGGTCAAGAGGACTTCTTCTCCTCAGGACTCGGACGAGTTTGTTGAAGGAGAAACGTTGAGCCCGAAAGACCAGGTCTACAACGTTCGATGAAGGAATATTCGGTGGATCCCGGAAGTTTAGGATAGTTTGTTATTTTATCTTTACTATAAATAGATGGGGCGGATCAGTTTAAGACACACAATCTCCACTAACACTCTCTTATACTTTCACTTTCTAGCTCATTGCAAACAACACACTTGTATTCAAATTTCGTTGTAACACTTAGTCGATCCGCACCACATCCTGCACTGTATCCTGATATTTGAAGCAATAGAAGAACAAGGCAGCTGCGATTGTCAGCTCCCGAGGTTTTATGCCGGCGATCTAAATTGATCAAGGGCTTTCCTCGTACATCTCATGTCATTTACTTTACTTATTTGCTCATTGTTTGATCACAGATACGACTCTATATCCTGAGCCGTATCCTGAAACTGTTTTTGCAAATAACTCAATAAACATATTTTTGAACACATTCTCTTAGCACACTACCTCACTTAACTAATTTGATCACTTAATTGCTTCGGTAATTTTTGACCAAAACAATTTGGCGCCCACCGTGGGGCAAGTGGTGCTCTCTTTACTAAAATTTTTTGTCAAATCACTAATCAGTTTTCTATTTTCAAAACTTTTTGCCACATTGTCCATAATGGCCTCAAGATCAAACATGAGCTCCTCCACTGTGTCTGCTACAACTCCTGCTACTACTGGTCTGGTGCTTCCACCACCTCCTCCAAGGATGCAATCTTCTTCGCAACCTCAGGACATTATCCCTACTCGGAATGTTCAGGGATCTACTCCGATTTTGGCTTCTAATGATGAAATACTAACCTTATTTGGGAGTGTGCAGGAACAAATGAGGCAGCAACAGGAAACAAACCAGATGTTGTTGAGGGAGATACAACTCCTGAAGTCCGGCTCGAGCAGACCTGCTGAGGATATCGTCACTCCATTACAGCCCAAAACTTTGAACTTTAGTTTAGCTGTGTATACTGAGGATAATAGGGGGAATATTGTGCCCAGCCTTCCTCAGAATCATACTCCTGAAATACCCTCCTCGGTTAGGATGTCAACCGTGAGGAGCTCAGGATATGCTTCAGGATATGGGCAGAATCCTCCGACTGGTAACGTATCTAGTAATAATAATGCTATTGCCACTAACAGTGTTGGATCTTTGCAGGATACAGCTGTAACGTCAGAATTATCCAGGGAGCTTCAGAAGCTAAAGGATATGATATCCAGTGTACCTGGGGTGGTGCAGCCAATTCCTGAAGTATCCCAGGATAGCCACAGGATATCTCGGTTCGTACGTCCTATATGTGATGCTGAAATCCCAAAAAGATTTCAGACTCCGAACATGAAGCTTTACGACGGAACCACGGATCCTGAAGAGCATATTGCCCAATATAGGGAAAGGATGGAGATCAACCCTATCCCTCCGGATCTCAAGGAAGCTTGCCTGTGCAAGGGTTTCGGTTCTACTCTGACAGGATCAGCCTTAAAATGGTTGTTAAATGTTCCTCCGCATTCGATTACATCATTTGCCCACTTAGTGAATTTATTTAATAGTCAATTTTCTTGCAGTCGGAGTTTTGAAAAACTAACCAGTGATCTTTACAGGATAACTCAAGGACCTCAGGAATCCTTGAGGGATTATGTGAACAAATTCAGTCGAGAATCCTTGGATATCCCACATCTTGATGTTGCAACAGCTGTGCAAGCTTTTAAGATGGGGTTGCAAAAGGACTCTCAGTTTTATCAGGATCTTGTAATGAATCCTTGCAGGAATCTCGACGAGGCTCGTAACAGGGCTCTAAGATATATTCGATTGGAGGACGACAAGAAAATGCAAGAAAGGATGAATGCATCCTCAACATACGAATCAACTAACAGGAAGTCAGAATCCTCGTACAAACCCTATCGCTCCAAGCCATATGGCAGAAATGATAACAAGAGAGTGAATGTTGTTGAAGACGAGGATCCCGAAGAATATCCTGAATTATCCGAATATTGTTTTTCTGTTAATATACCTGAACTAATGTATGCTATGCAGGGTCTGGGAGATAAAGTCAGGTGGCCTCGGAAGAATCAACAAAAAGCTGATTGGAAGGATAAATCCAAATGGTGTGCCTTCCATGAGGATTTCGGACATGTTACGGAGGATTGCATTGCCTTGAGGAAGGAAATAAGCTATCTTCTGAGCAAGGGATATCTAAAAGATCTCTTGGGAAGAAAGAAGAATAAAGGACAGGATACTGAAAAGGATCCTGAACGAGCAGCCTTACCTCCCGCGGATGCCAAGATAATCAACTTTATTTCGGGAGGATCAGACATTTGTGGGACTTCGTATTCGGCGGCGAAGAGACATGCAAAAGAAGCTAAGGCTGAGAGGGGAGACAAACCTGTCAGGATGACTACCCTCACAACTGACAAAATGATCACGTTTGACGCTGATGACAGGGATACTGTCCAGGATCCTCACCATGATGTTCTGGTAATAACGTTATATGTGGCTAACCATTTTGTACACAGGATACTGGTTGATAATGGCAGTTCCGTCAACATAATCCAACTGGAGACTCTGAAGAGAATGAATGTGTCTCCGATGGATATCACTTCGAAGTCTACTGTGCTCGTTGGTTTCAGTGGAGAAGCTAGGAACACAGTGGGAGAGATAAAGCTGCCTGTATATGTTGAAGGAGTCAACAAGATGCAACGTTTCTGTGTGATGGATTCTCTATCCTGCTATAACATCATCCTAGGAAGACCGTGGATTCACGATATGAAGGTCGTACCATCAACATATCACCAATGCATCAAGATCCCTACCCCTTGGGGAGTTGTCAAGATCGACAGTGATCAGCAAGAGGCGAAAGAATGTTACTCATACTCAATGAAATCCTCGACCAAACCAAGTGCAGCATAGCAATTAAAGATGCGGGCCCAGGATATCATGGAGAATCCAGAGCAGGATGTGAAGAAAGTTATCCTGGATCAGGATAATCCTGATATCTCGGTGCTCGTAGGGACCAATATCCCTCAGGATATTGAAGAGCAATTAACTAACTTTCTGAAATGCAGGATGTCAAAAGCATGAGGATATGACAGGCATATCCAAAGATATTATCACTCACAAGCTTGGAATTGATAAATCATTCAAGCCTGTGCAACAAAAAAGAAGGAAGTTTGCTCCTGAGCGGAACACTATTATCCAGGAGGAAGTTGAAAGACTATTAAAGTCCAGAATGATCATAGAGGTTAAGTTCCCAAGATGGCTAGCAAACGTGGTTGTAGTTCAAAAGAAGAATGGGAAGTGGAGAGTCTGTGTAGACTACACAGACCTGAACAAAGCTTGTCCAAAAGACCCATTCCCTCTGCCTCATATAGACTCGATGGTGGATGCCACTGCCGGTCATGAAATGTTGACCTTCATGGATGCATCCTCAGGATTCCAACAGATTCAAATGGAACCTTCGGACCAGGAGGATACTGCTTTCATGACACCAACAGGTATTTACTGTTATACTGCTATGCCTTTCGGTTTGAAAAATGCAGGTGCAACGTACCAGAGATTGGTGAACATGATGTTTAAAGACAAACTGGGGGACACCATGGAGGTGTACATTGATGATATGGTGGTCAAATCCAAGAAAGCTGAGGATCATCTCCGGGATATAAAAGGAGCATTCGATATCCTAGACCAGTATAATATGAAACTTAATCCTGCAAAGTGCCATTTTGGAGTGGGGGCAGGAAAGTTTTTAGGATACATGGTGACAAAAAGAGGGATTGAGGCAAGTCCGGAGCAGATCAAAGCTATCCTGGATATAAAATCACCCTCAAATATGAAGGACGTGCAAAGATTGACAGGCCGAGTAGCAGCCTTAAACAGGTTTATCTCAAGATCCTCAGAGAAATGCAAAGACTTTTATGATATACTGAAGAAGAACAAAAGATTCGAATGGGGGGAGAAGCATGAAGCAGCCCTGCAGGATTTGAAACGATATCTCTCAACCGCACCTCTATTGATGAAGCCTGAAAATGGTGAACCACTATCCCTATACCTTGCTGTATCAGGGAATGCTGTAAGTGCCGTTCTTATAAAAGACCATGAAGGTCAGCAATATCCTGTTTATTATGTTAGCAAAAGTTTGTTAAATGCTGAAACTAGATATTCTCATCTAGAAAAGCTAATACTGGCTCTAGTAATGGCATCAACAAAGCTTAGACATTATTTTGAAACACATAGGATTCATGTTAAAACTAATTATCCTGTTAAGAAGGTGCTTAGGAAACCGGAGATGTCGGGCAGAATGGCTAAGTGGTCTGTAAAATTAAGTGCCTATGATTTAATATATGAACCTAGAAATGCAATAAAGTCTCAGGCTCTAGCAGACTTTGTGGCTGATTTCAGTAGTGATATTCAAAATGAAGTAGACCTAGAAGTGCAACAACTAGGAGAAAACTTAGAATCCTGGACATTATATACTGATGGTGCATCTAATGTAAGGGGTGTAGGTTTAGGTATACTACTAAAATCGCCACAGGGGGACATATTACCCCAGGCTATTAGGTGTGAATTTCCTGCTACTAACAATGAGGCAGAATATGAAGCTTTAATTGCAGGATTAGAA
Source organism: Helianthus annuus (assembly GCF_002127325.2). Taxonomy (NCBI): domain Eukaryota; kingdom Viridiplantae; phylum Streptophyta; class Magnoliopsida; order Asterales; family Asteraceae; genus Helianthus; species Helianthus annuus. Next base: position 129,085,877 of record NC_035433.2, on the reverse strand, counting down.
TTAGCTAAGAGTATGAGTATCAAAAATTTGCAAGTATATGTTGACTCTTTGTTAATTACTAACCATTTTAATGGATCCTATGCAGTTAAGGGTGAGAAATTAATCGAATATCTCGATATTCTCAAAAAATTAGCAGGATATTTCGATGTTTTTATACTTGAACATGTACCAAGGGAGGATAATGCTGAAGCGGATGCCTTAGCAAATTTGGGATCATCGATCAGGATACCTGAAGGGACCCAAATACCAATATTACATATCTTGTATCCTGCAACGAATCCTCAGGAAAAAGAAGTAGCAGGTATTCAGGATCCTGGAGCGGAGTATCCTGAAAAGGATCCTAAATCCTGGACTGTAACACCTCGAAAATTCCTGTCCTTTAAAATAAAGACACGTGTCATGAGAGACAGACGTGTCAGGAAAACCGGGTCAAATAAAAAGATGTATGGTAGCATTTTTTTATAAAAAGGGCGTCATGTTATTAAAATACCTCTGAACGACCCAAAGGGCAACATGCTATTAAAACACCTCTGAGCGACCCGAACTCATAAATCCCAAGACCCTTAAATTGTTTGATAAACATCTTATATGCCAACCGGTTGTTCCAAATAAATAAAGTTCCATCTTTATTATGGACTTCGGATTAGTAGGTTTGTTACTACTGAAAATGCTAAATAAAGTCCTTGTAAATAAGGAATCAAGAATAGTTATGTAGCTTATTAAACTATTATGAGAATCCAAGACATGTTCTTGGTATTTCCGTCATCTTGCAAGTCCCTTAAGAAGTCAAATAAAGGAGGGAACATGTAAGAGCCATCCAAGCATGCAATGGCTGAGCAGATGGCCCCACAACTGGAAAAGATGGACTGAATTCGGAATTGTTTTGGGTGCATGGTCATGACTTAAAAGTTTTAAAAGTTTTGTCCTCTGGTCACCGGTTACGGACCGCAAGGCCCTAGTCTTACCGGGTCCGTAAGGAGGGTAACTGGGCGATTTCAGCAAGGGTCGGTTACGGACCGTAACTGTTTCAGCATACGGTCCGCAAGAGGAGCTTACGGATCGCAAGGCCTTAAGCTTACGGTCCGTAAGGCAGTCGCTGGCAGCAGAAAATGGACAACTGCCTGTTCAGCCTGTTACACCGACTTAAATGAATGGTTTTCGAAACCAGGGACTTGCTAGGCAGTATATAGCATCATAGAGACACCTGGGATGATCTTGTAACCACTCTAGACTATCTTGGCATCATCTTGGACCTCAAGGTTCACTATATAAGGGCTTGAAGTTGTAAACACTTTACATGCTCACTTGCAACTTTGGTTCAAGACTTCTCTGGAGCTTTTCTGGACAACATCAAGTTCTCATTAAATCCCTAATCCTTCTTAGGACTCTTGTAAGTGTCCTTAATCCTTTCTAATTATTTTTAGCTTAGTTATTTAGCTAAAAGTCAAACCATCGTAATTAAGGTTTGACTTTGGGATTAGTCTATAATTACTCACTAATATCCCGAGTTAAAAATACCTTTAAGTAGGTAATTATGTGGGTAACAAACCCTCAAAAGGGTATTTCCAGATTCCCACTCTAACTATGCTAATTGTCGAGTCAAAGCTTATTATAAAAAGTCAACAGAAAGGTTATTTGCGAATTAATGCATAATTAGCAATGTAGGTTACATGCAATCTGTTTGATCATTAAAATAACTTGGTAATTAATGTAAGAACATGTTCCAACATGTTCAACTCGACAATTTTCAGTTTAGGCTCGGTTTGGAACTGAAAGTCGCGAAGTTTGACTTCTGCTTTGACTTTCAGTTCTGACCCGTTTAAGCCAAGATTAGGATTGCCTTAGAGCTTCTTTTGAACCTATTTACATGATAGTATAACTTTCTGAGATTATACAACTTGGTTCATTAGATATCCTATACACATGCATGTTTCCGTTAATCGCTTATATGTTGACCATTATTTGACCTTAAAACGTGATTTTTGAAAATGTAAAAAGGTAGGCACCTTAGCTACTGATTTATAAACTTGCACCCAAAATTTGAAGTCAGTTTGAGGTCTAGATTAAGAGTTATGCTCAATAGCGTAATTAAGAGCTTCTTTACTAATTAAACGGCGTAAATTATGTATAGCCTATCAAAACCCAAATTTTTATACCAAACTTTTTACCCACTATTATAAAATAATATTTTGGGATTTTTGGTGATTTTTATTTATTTTAGGCTGAGCATAACTTAGTGTTTTTTAAGATTAATTCGGTTTATGCCGGTTTTGCCCTTTTTAGCCATAAAATGAGTTTTACAAAACCTTTTGACCTCAAACCAATTTCTACGGATTTGTTATGATAAATAAATTATTTTGAGCCTTCTGGAATATTAAAAATATCAGCTTTTTACAGAAAACCCGGAAATGGCTCCAAATCGCCTTTTAGGCATTTTTAACGCATAAGTGTGCACTAGAGCTTTATTAAGCTTAAGGGTTTGAACCTACTGATGTAATTAGTAAATTTTTTATATTCTAAACAGTAGGCAAATGTTTTGAACTCAGAATTCCAGAATTGACCTTTTAGGCACATGTGAAATTACCAAAATGCCCCTACGGTGCATAGTAAGGTTAAAAATAATAAATTTCACATAAATTTGATACCCTACTGTTATAACTTAGTAAATTAAGTATATTTACTAATATATTCAGACCTGTAACTCAGGTTATCATTTTAACCCTTTTACACCTTATAAAATGACCAAAACGCCCTCATGAGGCATAGTTTTGGTTTAAAATCATTTGGGGCATAATGGAAGGTATCATTCTGATATCACAACATATTTTGAGCATATTGACTTCATAAACTTGTATTTGACTCTTATGGTTACTCGTTACGCATTATATGCGTTCGGATCGGCTTATGTGACTAGTTTGGCCATATTAGCCGAAACGGGTCAAACCATATCTTTTTGGTCTCAAAACCCAGAATGTGATTATGTTACCCATATAAAACAAGTGTGCAAGCTTGTTGGGTCAAAACCACATTCTAAAACGGTCTTCGCCTTATTGTGCGTTTAAAACCGTAATCTTTATATAAAACTAACCGGTCTAAGCTTAAGACCCGTTAGGATTCTAATAGGTTATTAAAACCTTAATTTCCAGATCTACGAGCCCAGTAAAAGCTACGTGCACTCGTTATATTTGGTTTATACTTTGCTCAGGTAAATACGTTTAACTTATTTTCCCTATACCGGCTTGGGGTACGGTATATAAAATACCGCTTGGTCGGGGAATTGACCTTAACCGGTCTTGGTTATGCGCAGTCAAATTATCCCGTTTGAAAATGCTGTTTTGTTTGTTTAACGCCTTTGGGGGCTTAATGACCATGTCCCGGATATCCTTGGCATCATTCAAAGAATGGCCACGACCTTAGCACTCGGGTGTAGGCGTACACCCGTAGTAATGTACAACATGTATAATCGTCGGTACGAGAGAAGTCTCGCGGCGGAATTATATTAAGTGGTGTGTCTATTAATCTTTAACCCGGCATGACCCGGGCTACCGAACGTAGAACGAACATGTAATTCTTTTACAAGATTATTAAGCAAATAATTATCCCATGTTATAAAAAGTTTTATGCCACGAGCATTTAAATCAATTTTAAACATTTTCAAAATGAGTCAGTTAAATTATATTTACCAGTGTAAACTGACGTATTTTCCAAAAAGACTAAGTGCAGGTACTACGCGTAATAGGCTGGTCACTCCTTAAGCATCCATAGAAGTCTCGCAAGCTTAGGATGCATGAAGTCTGTTGAAATGAAGTTTCCTTTTTATTTGATTCTGCCTGTGGATTCTATTTCGACATTTTGTGATACTCGAATATTACAATAATTTAAGTTGAAATGAATCTATCTTTGCTTCCTCTGTGCATTATAATTTGTGTTGTTTGACTATGATGATATCAACTACGTCACATTAATCCCCCACCGGGCCCACTGGTGACACGTGGAAATTAGGGGTGTGACAGGTTGGTATCAGAGCCAACACTGAGTGAATTAAACACTAGCCTTTTGTGTTTAGTCTCAGTGCACGAATTGCACATTCTTCGAGTTCCGAGTCTAGACAAAGAACATAGGACAAACTCTGTTTTGTTTTATTTTTGGGTCTTATTATTATATGTTGTTGTTGTTATCTAAAACTTGTATGCAGGTCAACATGCCACCAAGATTTCTTCGCGGTCGAGGCAAAGCACCAGTCACGGGTCACGATCACGAAGCCGGGCCTTCGCACCGGCGTACCCCATCCATCACCATGAGCACTAGTCCACAAGAGCCGTGGAGGCTCTATGTTGAACCCGGGAGACGGTCAGTTTCCCTCAGCTCTTCACCTTCTTACCAGCACTCCTTTGGGCCCCAATCGGAAAATGAGCCCAACGAACAACCACCCTCTTTTATACCGTTACAGAGATCCAACTCGCACCATTCCTTTGCTGACCCAACCCCAGTTTTCCAAAGCCGATTCAACCCGGCCAACATTTTTCCTGAACCTGGGGGTTTTAACCCACTCGGACCGGAAGACCACTTCTCTGGGGAAAATGACATGGATGAGGATACTGATCCAATGGAGCCTGCTACAGGAACGCCGAACCACCCCATCGAAATCTCGGATGGGTCATCTTTCCACGGATCACCATACCGCGGTCCGGATAGTTATCAAGAGAGGTTCAAGCAGTGGGACTGGTACTTCACGCCTTCTGAACACTCGTCCCTGTATCAGCAACAGCAGCAGCAAGATCCTTCTGAGGATCAACGATTCGTGGCAGTCACTCCGCCACCACCACCACCAGTGGAACAGCAGCCGCCTCCAGAGCCACCGAGGCGGAGGAGGTCGAACGCACGGATGTCCGTGCGAGGGGGTGTCCGCATCAGCACACCCCAACCATCAAGTGGCAGCCATTATCCGCCACTTCAGGAGGAAGAGGAAGAACCACAAATGGGGGGTCCATCAAACCCCATACCAGAAGTCAACTCAGTGCCTGTGGCACCTCCGCCGGGTTTTGACAACCCAATTCCTGCTTATTCTGCGGCATACAACCTGTTTGAAATGCCGGGCCACAACAGCTTTAACTATGCCAACGTGGACCCATGTCAGGAGGCTTGGGATTACAACGCTCGACACCCTGAAGGGCCCTATAGTGGTCCTTGGACTACCGGGTACCCTCCGTATGTGTTCCAGCAGCCACCACCTCCTCAGCCGTTGTACCAGCCGCCGCAGCCACAGCTTATCCCGCCGGAGCGTCAGCAGGAGGTTCTTGATAGGTTGAACCAGGTCGAACAAGAAGTTCGAGAAGACCGCAGAGAGCGGCAAGGCTTCTTCAAGGGTCTGTCAGACTTGCTAAAGGGGAAGTCCAAGAGGAGGGGTCACTGAAGACCTTGTTGTTTGTTGCTTAGTTGTAATCAGTCCCTGCGTGGACTTGTTGTTTCTGTATTCAGCTCCTGCGCGAGCTTGTCTCTTTGTATTCTGCCCCTGCGTGGGCATGTCTTTCAGTTAACCCCTATGTGGGTTTGTTTGCTATTTTGTTTATTGTTAGTTGTATTTCGCCCCTGCGTGGGCATGTTATTTGTAGAAATCCCGTTTTGGGCAAGTATGGTACTATTGAATCTTTATTTAATAAAATGTTGCATTTAAATTTTCATGATTATTGCTATAAATCAGTATATGAATAAACTTAAAATAAAAAGGTAAAAATGAAAATAACATTTCATAAATTAAAGAAGACCTACCATTAATATAAATGGCAAAATCTAAAAAGGGACAAGACCTAGCCTCGTGTCATTTTAAGACAAGGCCAAGATGGCATCTCCATAATTAGATTCAGGTCCATAATTAACGTCTCAACTTAGGATTGATCTGCGTTATAAAGAGAATCTAAGGGGTAAAGCCTAGCCACGTGTCGTCGCAGACATGGCCAAGATGGTAGAACCTGTCTAGAAGATTCCAAATTCTGTTAACATCTGTAAGTATGTTAACATACTGGGAAAATTGTGACACAGTAAAAGTCACATAAGCCATCATTGAAAATTGGGTTAATTTAAAATTCCCTGTAAGTAAATGTCCATTCCTTGAGAATGAAGTACCTACGGGTAATAATTAGTGTCCTAGGGACTAATTGAGTCTGCAACTCACTGCCTAGAAAAGGGCAATGAACTGTGATTCAGACCCTAATACCTTGATTCTGTAAGAATCCGGGTTATAAACTAACACTGTCCTTGTGACTAAGTTATACGTTAATTCTTAACTATAATATAGGATTACAATACGGATCCTGAATTAATATTTAATTAATAAATTAACCTACAATGGCTATTTAAAACCATGGTTAATAAGATACGTAAAATACTGTATTACCTGTTAAATAAAACCTTGCCCATTATTGTTATATGTAGCATTTGAAGCTACATGGCGGGGTCGGATGAGGTGAATAGTCGTCCGGTGGAAAACCACGATAATGCAAAGATACAGTTAACTGGTGCGGAGTTGAAAGCACTGGTAGATGATGCGGTTACAAAGGCGTTAGAAAGACAGTATAGTGAGTACAGTGGGACCCACAGTAGAACCATGTCTACACCGCATAATAAGTCTAAGACTCATTCGGAGGCTCACAGCAAGCCACCTTCTGTCCAATCCAAGTCTAAAAAGGAGGAATCTAAAAAGGAGGATGATAGACATTCTTCGAATGAAAATGATAATCAGTCCAAGAAGATTGTGCTTTATGATGCCCCACGTGCCAAGGGTTGCATGTATAAATACTTTGTGTCTTGTAAACCCCGGGATTTCACTGGGGAGAAGGGGGCAGTGGACTGTATGACTTGGCTTGATGAAATGGAGACAGTAGTGGATATAAGTGGCTGTGCTGAAAGAGATATTGTGAAGTTTGTGACACAGTCCTTCAAAGGTGATGCACTGCAATGGTGGAAGTCGCTGATTCAAGCCACCGGAAAGATACCGCTATACAACATGTCTTGGGAACAATTTGTTGCCCTAATCAAGGAGAATTACTGCCCTCAGCACGAGGTCGAAGGAATAGAGTCTGATTTTCTGTCTCTGGTGATGAAGAACTTGGACTGCCAGGCTTACCTCACAACCTTCAATACCTTGTCAAGGCTAGTTCCCTACCTTGTAACACCTGAACCAAAAAGGATAGCCCGTTTCATTGGGGGTCTGGCCCCAGAAATTAAAGCAAGCGTCAAGGCCTCTCGGCCCACTACTTTTCGATCAGTGGCTGACAAATCTCTGTCCCTTACAAAAGACGCAGTTAGACAGAGATCCCTGAGAGCTGCAGATGCCGAAAAACGAAAACGCGAAGATGATGGTTTGCGACGCTCAGATAAAAAGCGAAAGGGCAATGACGATCACAAGAAAGGGTCGGGATCCAAGAAGGGAGATCATCAGTCGGGTGAAAAGCCTAGGTGCAAGGTTTGTAAAAAGCACCATTTCGGGAAATGCAGGCAGGAGTCTAGATCCCAATCTCAGCAGAAACTATGTGGGATTTGCAAGTCCCCGGATCATAAGGCATTAGATTGCAAGAAACTTAAGGATGGCACCTGCTACAATTGTAATGAGAAGGGACATATTAGACCCAACTGCCCAAAGCTTGCCAAGAAAACGGAGGAAGGAAAGAAGACTAATGCAAGGGTCTTCCGCATGGATGCAAAGGAAGCTATTCAGGACGATAATGTCATAACAGGTACTTTTCTCATTAATGATGTTTACGCAAGGGTATTGTTTGTCTCTGGGGCGGATAGATCATTTGTAGATAATAAGTTCTGTGAACTGTTGAAATTACCTGTTAAAGTTTTAAGTATGAAATATGAAGTGGAATTAGCTGATGGAACAATAGAAACAGTTTCGACTGTGTTAGATGGATGTGTCCTATCCATTAGGAACCACTCTTTTCCTTTGTCCTTGTTACCCTTTAAGCTAGCAGGCTTTGATGTAGTAATAGGGATGGATTGGTTATCGCGTAACCAAGCCCAGATAGTGTGCAACAAGAAGCAGGTAGTAATCAAGACCCCATCTGGTGAGCCGCTCACTATTCAGGAAGATACTCAACACGGAATACCAGAGCCAGTAGCCATGCTTAAGGCATCAGGATGCACGAGTAAGGGTTGCGTCATTTATATGGCACAAGTAACCATTGACGAGAAGAAGCCCAGAATCGAAGACATACCAGTCATTTCTGACTATCCCGAAGTTTTTCCGGAGGAACTACCTGGTTTGCCACCAGACAAGCAGGTGGAATTCAAGATTGACATCATCCCCGGAGCTGCACCAGTGGCCAGAGCACCATATAGATTAGCACCAACGGAGATGAAGGAATTAAGGACACAGCTAGATGATTTACTAGCTAAAGGTTTTATTAGACCTAGTTCATCTCCATGGGGAGCGCCAATTCTGTTTGTTAAAAAGAAGGATGGATCAATGCGTCTATGCATTGATTACCGTGAGCTAAACAAGGTTACTATCAAGAACAGATATCCTTTGCCTAGAATCGATGATCTATTCGACCAGCTACAAGGAGCGAGTTACTTTTCTAAGATAGATCTCAGGTCAGGCTATCATCAATTGAAAGTTAAGGAGGAGGATGTACATAAAACCGCGTTTAGGACTCGTTATGGTCACTACGAGTTCCTAGTGGTGCCTTTTGGGCTCACTAACGCACCTGCCGCATTCATGGATCTCATGAATCGCGTATGCAAGCCTTATCTGGATAAATTTGTCATCGTCTTCATTGACGACATCCTCATCTATTCAAAGAACCAAGCTGACCATGAGAGGCATCTTCGGTGCATTCTTAAGCTGCTCCATCAAGAGAAGCTCTATGCCAAGTTTTCAAAGTGTGAATTTTGGCTTCGCGAAGTCCAGTTCCTTGGACACGTTGTGAGTGAGCGTGGTATTCAAGTGGATCCCGCAAAGATAGAAGCTATCATGAACTGGCAGGAGCCAAAGACACCTTCAGAGATTCGTAGCTTCCTGGGTTTGGCTGGATACTATAGGCGTTTTGTTGAAAACTTCTCAAGAATTGTTGCACCCTTGATGTCGTTAACACGTAAGAACATTAAGTTTAATTGGGGGCCTAAGCAGCAAGAATCTTTTGATATCTTGAAGCAGAAGTTAAGTAACGCACCAGTGCTAACTCTACCTGAAGGCATTGAAGAATTTGTGGTGTATTGTGATGCATCACACACCGGAATGGGTTGTGTGTTAATGCAAAAGGGCAAGGTCATAGCCTACGCTTCACGTCAACTAACGGTGCACGAGAAGAATTACACCACCCATGACTTGGAGTTGGGTGCCGTTGTATTTGCACTAAAGCTTTGGAGGCACTATTTGTATGGGACGAAGTGTGTAATCTATTCCGACCATAAGAGCCTTCAACACCTGTTCAATCAGAAGGATTTGAACATGAGGCAGCGACGATGGATGGAAACCTTGAACGATTATGATTGTGAAATAAGGTACCATCCAGGCAAGGCCAATGTAGTCGCAGATGCTTTAAGCAGGAAGGAAAGAGTGAAGCCGATAAGGATCAATGCCAAGAGCATTGAAATCAAGAGTAGTTTGAATGAAAGGTTGTTAGCCGCACAAAAAGAAGCTGTGTTGGAAGCTAACTATCCTGAGGAGAAATTAGGAGTAACTGAAGAACAGTTGTCCTACGACAAAGACGGAATGTTGAGATTAAATGGACGAATATGGGTTCCTGTATATGGAGGACTTCGTGATGTTATCCTCAAGGAAGCCCACAGTTCCAAGTATTCCGTCCATCCTGGGGCTGATAAGATGTACCAGGATTTAAAGGCGAATTATTGGTGGATAGGCTTGAAAAAGTCTATAGCTGCTTATGTAGCTAAATGCTTGACGTGTGCTAAAGTCAAAGTTGAACATCAGAAGCCGTCAGGTTTACTGCAATAGCCTGAAATTCCCACTTGGAAATGGGAAATGGTGACGATGGACTTCATCACCAAATTGCCTAAGACGCCGAAGGGAAATGATACTATATGGGTCATAGTTGATAGACTGACTAAGTCAGCACACTTCCTGCCCATTAGAGAGACCTTCAGCTCTGACATGCTAGCCCAATTGTACGTAGATAAGATTGTGGCCTTGCATGGAGTACCAGTATCTATTATCTCAGATCGGGATACTAGATACACATCTCATTTCTGGAAGAGTTTCCAACAGTCTCTAGGCACTCAATTGAATTTCAGTACGGCTTACCATCCTCAGACGGATGGGCAGAGTGAGCGTACTATTCAGTCACTGGAAGACATGCTGCGTGCATGTGTAATTGATCTAGGAGGTAGTTGGGACAGGCATTTGCCGTTGGTTGAGTTCTCCTACAATAATAGCTACCATACTAGCATTAAGGCTGCGCCTTTTGAGGCACTATATGGTAGAAAGTGCAGAACGCCCATTTGCTGGGCAGAAGTGGGAGATACGCAATTATCAGGTCCTGACTTAGTCTTCGAGACAACAGACAAGATTGTCCAAATTCGCGACCGCCTGAAAGCTGCTCGAGATAGGCAGAAGAGCTATGCGGATGAAAGGCGAAAACCTCTCAAGTTTGAGGTCGGCGATAAAGTTTTGCTCAAAGTATCACCTTGGAAAGGGGTGATGCGATTTGGTAAGAAAGGTAAGTTAAGCCCAAGGTATATAGGACCATTCGAGATCATCGAATGTGTAGGATCAGTGGCTGACAAGTTAAACTTACCTGAAGAGCTTGATGGTATTCATAATGTATTTCACGTCTGCAATCTGAAGAAATGTCTAGCTGATGAGTCACTAGTCATACCACACACAGATGTGCATATAGACGAGAGCTTAAAATTTGTGGAAAAACCTGTGTCGATTGAGGATCGACAGGTAAAGAAGCTTCGGAGAAAGCTTGTGCCTATTGTCAAGGTAAAGTGGGATGCTCGTAGAGGTCCTGAATATACATGGGAGTTAGAGTCCAAAATGCAGGAAAAATACCCTTATTTGTTTCCTTAAATCTCGAGGTCGAGATTTCTTTTAAGGGGGTGAGGATGTAACACCTCGAAAATTCCTGTCCTTTAAAATAAAGACACGTGTCATGAGAGACAGACGTGTCAGGAAAACCGGGTCAAATAAAAAGATATGGTAGGATTTTTTTTATAAAAAGGGCGTCATGTTATTAAAATACCTCTGAACGACCCAAAGGGCGACATGTTATTAAAACACCTCTGAGCGACCCGAACTCATAAATCCCAAGACCCTTAAATTGTTTGATAAACATCTTATATGCCAACCGGTTGTTCCAAATAAATAAAGTTCCATCTTTATTATGGACTTCGGATTAGTAGGTTTGTTACTACTGAAAATGCTAAATAAAGTCCTTGTAAATAAGGAATCAAGAATAGTTATGTAGCTTATTAAACTATTATGAGAATCCAAGACATGTTCTTGGTATTTCCGTCATCTTGCAAGTCCCTTAAGAAGTCAAATAAAGGAGGGAACATGTAAGAGCCATCCAAGCATGCAATGGCTGAGCAGATGGCCCCACAACTGGAAAAGATGGACTGAATTCGGAATTGTTTTGGGTGCATGGTCATGACTTAAAAGTTTTAAAAGTTTTGTCCTCTGGTCACCGGTTACGGACCGCAAGGCCCTAGTCTTACGGTCCGTAAGGAGGGTAACTGGGCGATTTCAGCAAGGGTCGGTTACGGACCGTAACTGTTTCAGCATATGGTCCGCAAGAGGAGCTTACGGACCGCAAGGCCTTAAGCTTACGGTCCGTAAGGCAGTCGCTGGCAGCAGAAAATGGACAACTGCCTGTTCAGCCTGTTACACCGACTTAAATGAATGGTTTTCGAAACCAGGGACTTGCTAGGCAGTATATAGCATCATAGAGACACCTGGGATGATCTTGTAACCACTCTAGACTATCTTGGCATCATCTTGGACCTCAAGGTTCACTATATAAGGGCTTGAAGTTGTAAACACTTTACATGCTCACTTGCAACTTTGGTTCAAGACTTCTCTGGAGCTTTTCTGGACAACATCAAGTTCTCATTAAATCCCTAATCCTTTTTAGGACTCTTGTAAGTGTCCTTAATCCTTTCTAATTATTTTTAGCTTAGTTATTTAGCTAAAAGTCAAACCATCGTAATTAAGGTTTAACTTTGGGATTAGTCTATAATTACTCACTAATATCCCGAGTTAAAAATACCTTTAAGTAGGTAATTATGTGGGTAACAAACCCTCGAAAGGGTATTTCCAGATTCCCACTCTAACTATGCTAATTGTCGAGTCAAAGCTTATTATAGAAAGTCAACAGAAAGGTTATTTGCGAATTAATGCATAATTAGCAATGTAGGTTACATGAAATCTGTTTGATCATTAAAATAACTTGGTAATTAATGTAAGAACATGTTCCAACATGTTCAACTCGACAATTTTCAGTTTAGGCTCGGTTTGGAACCGAAAGTCGCGAAGTTTGACTTCTGCTTTGACTTTCAGTTCTGACCCGTTTAAGCCAAGATTAGGATTGCCTTAGAGCTTCTTTTGAACCTATTTACATGATAGTATAACTCTCTGAGGTTATACAACTTGGTTCATTAGATATCCTATACACATGCATATTTCCGTTAATCGCTTATATGTTGACCATTATGCCCATTTGACCTTAAAACGTGATTTTTGAAAATGTAAAAGGGTAGGCACCTTAGCTACTGATTTATAAACTTGCACCCAAAATTTGAAGTCAGTTTGAGGTCTAGATTAAGAGTTATGCTCAATAGCGTAATTAAGAGCGTCTTTACTAATTAAACGGCGTAAATTATGTATAGCCTATCAAAACCCAAATTTTTATACCAAAATTTTTACCCACTATTATAAAATAATATTTTGGGATTTTTGGTGATTTTTATTTATTTTTAGGCTGAGCATGACTTAGTGTTCTAAGATTAATTCGGTTTATGCCGGTTTTGCCCTTTTTAGCCATAAAATGAGTTTTACAAAACCTTTTGACCTCAAACCAATTTCTACTGATTTGTTATGATAAATAAATTATTTTGAGCCTTCTGGAATATTAAAAATATCAGCTTTTTACAGAAAACCCGGAAATGGCTCCAAATCGCCTTTTAGGCATTTTTAACGCATAAGTGTGCACTAGAGCTTTATTAAGCTTAAGGGTTTGAACCTACTGATATAATTAGTAAATTTTTTATATTCTAAACAGTAGGCAAATGTTTTGAACTCAGAATTCCAGAATTGACCTTTTAGGCACATGTGAAATTACCAAAATACCCCTACGGTGCATAGTAAGGTTAAAAATAATAAATTTCACATAAATTTGATACCCTACTGTTATAACTTAGTAAATTAAGTATATTTACTAATATATTCAGACCTGTAACTCAGGTTATCATTTTAACCCTTTTACACCTTATAAAATGACCAAAACGCCCTTATGAGGCATAGTTTTGGTTTAAAATCATTTGGGGCATAATGGAAGGTATCATTCTGATATCACAACATATTTTGAGCATATTGACTTCAGAAACTTGTATTTGACTCTTATGGTTACTCGTTACGCATTATATGCATTCGGATCGGCTTATGTGACTAGTTTGGCCATATTAGCCGAAACGGGTCAAACCATATCTTTTTGGTCTCAAAACCCAGAATGTGATTACGTTACCCATATAAAACAAGTGTGCAAGCTTGTTGGGTCAAAACCACATTCTAAAACGGTCTTTGCCTTATTGTGCGTTTAAAACCGTAATCTTTATATAAAACTAACCGGTCTAAGCTTAAGACCCGTTAGGATTCTAATTGTGACACCCAGGAAAACCAGAAAACCACTCAACCTAACTAGCTTCCTCAACAACCACGTGCTAAATTTCGGGACGAAATATCTTTCAAGTTGGGGATGATGTGACAACCGTAGCTTCAAGGAATAAACCGTTTAATTCGCTTTCATTAATCGGGTCATACGTTTCTATTATATGATGAATTAATTCACATCGCATGCAACCGACCCGAAATATTGAAACCCACTCGCGTAGCTCGGAGCTTATGAAGCCCGAATCGTAGCACGAACATTATACCTTTAAGATAATTGATTAGCATTAGAGTTTTAAATACTTTTATATTAATTGATTGATAGTTATGAAAAAAAATGATACATATGTTTGTATATAAACAAACATAATCGTTGCCATTCCCCACACCCTTTTCCCGATTTCTGTTTCAATATTCTAGAGTCCAGCCCAAACCCCACTTGCATCTTCGGCCCACATATACAATTTCCACCGCCATTACTCAGCATTTATGTCACGAGAATACATATATATATATATTTACGTAATGCTGCTCACCCTCACGGATATCTCACAAACCCTACGACAATTCTCCACCAATCCGCAAGCTACCTTTCGTCCCTCTCCCTCCCTCGATAACCGGAGAACATCCCCACTCCTCCGCCACCGATCGCCGGTAAGCCCCGTATACTTCGTTACTTTGATTTTAGGACACGTTGTCTCGGTTTCGGTCCGACTTTATTTTCATTAAGCCTATGTTTTAGTATATACATGAAACAGTATACAACTGTTGATTGTGTTCGTGCGATGACATATATGATATGAAACTAGATAATGATTGTACGACGATACGAAACTGTTTTGTACATGCTCGTTGATGTGTATGTGAAATTTATATGAAACTATTGATTAGGTGAATCATGTTTTGTGTTTTGTTGATGACATAGCATTACCCACTGCTAGTTGCATGAAAGCATGATGATGAGGATGAGAATTTAGTTGTAAATTGGCATGATAAAATAACAAACTGTTAAGGAACAAATGATTAGGAACAGTGTACGTGATGAATGATGTGTATGATTGTTCACTGTTTGATTCGGTTAATCAGTTGTGGCACTCGACAAGTATATGCTTGATATCTGTTAGAGATATGTTGATGTTCACGTTAATATTAAAGTTATATGGGTCAATCTCCATGCATATTTGAATGATTATAAATGAAGAATGATATCTGTTGGTGTTTTTATTAATGATAGAATTTTGTGGAAGTAGGATGTTGTGAGTTCCTTTGAATGTACAACAACACATGCCCACGGTACAACCTGGTCATGCGTGTGGGTGATATTGTTAGGATGATATGAATAAGAATGATTCTTGGTGATGATAACCTTGTTAAGATGAATCTTTGTGTTTGTACTGTTGTTAGGGTGAAGTATTAAGATGAAGTGTTATGAGAAATCATGATGATGAAGAGATGATAATGTAACTGAGAATTTTTATATGGGTTTCATGAAGAGTACAAGTAAGCATGCGTATGGTACAACCCTTAAGGGTTCATGATTTGAATCTTTTGTGTGTCAAATGTTCTTTGTCTCTTCCTGTTGATCCGAAAGGAATAAGAGGAAATCATGTTTGTCCAATCGTACAGTTAGGATATTGGGCCCCACAACCACACATTTTGATTTTAAAATTTTGTTCGCACACTTTATATAACCGCACAAAACTGTGTTACTCACACACTATTTGGAAATATGTTTTCTATGTGAAACCACTTATTGTTTGTACACTATTGTGAAATATGTATGATACATGATTACTCAGTACATGTGTGTAATACGTGATTCATTTACAAACGGTTCTAACTAGTGGCAACCGTTATAGGTCGCGGTTGACCAAGTTTAGGATAACCCTACTAACTACCGAGCAATCTAAGGTGAGTTCACACTTTTCACAAGGCATGGGATTCCCAAGGGTTGGGAATGGGTAAAGGATTTAAACTGAAACTGCGTGATCTCCTGGCTTGAGACACGTACACACCCTCTTTATTGAAGGGTGACAACATGTGATAAGTATTTAATTGAAGCCTGCGTAATCTTCTGGTTTGGAGATTTCGTACACACCCTCTTTACTGAAGGGTGACAACACGGATACTAGACCAAAACTCTCTATCATGAAGTCCCTCCTTTTTATATCGACTTAATCGCCGGGCCAATGGCGAGCGGGTCATTAGTTAGATAGCGCTATTTAGGTCTGACAAGCCTCACACCGTGCCGCAGAGGACGGGCGTGAACTAATGGATCTGGGCACTAGTCAATGATGATAGACATTGACGTCAGGGCACCAACTTACTTTAGTCAGTGGTCGATATGGTAAACAGGTCTAGTGGTTAACATGGGGAAGCCCCCACCAACTATGGATATGTTTGGGAAACAGGGTAAACGGATTAACTTACAACTTTCAACTTACAAATGAACTCCTGGTTTTGAAACAACTTAATAATGAACACCAACTGTGAACTCGCTCAACTTTGTTGTTGACTCGTTGTTACATGCCTTGCAGGTCGTTAGGTACTTATGGAGCTTGCACGAGGATGCGTGATCGTTGTGGGACATGGATAGTCTTATGCCATGTTAAACATTTGATTTATTTGAACTTATACTTTGGTTTTTAAACATTATGCTTCCGCTTACAACTTAAACTACGTTTTGTTTGGACACCAATTATATTGTGTTGGGTTTTATTTTTGTTTACATACTATGTTCAATATGATTGGTGGCTGGATCCTGGTCAGTCACGCCTCCATGCGGTGATACTCCGCGTGTGGATTTTGGGGGTGTGACAGATTGGTATCAGAGCCACTGGTTATAGTGAACTTGGTTTTAAAACGCCTTTATAAAACCAGACTATAACCGAACAGATCCGAAATCGACCATGACACTCGGCCCCAGATTGCAAGGTTCATCTCACGAATACTCATTGTACTGTGTAACTAGTGAACACTTACATATGATATTGCATGTGATTGCACGTTTAGCACAACAGTATGAATTCATGTATTACTTGCATGTGTTATGTGACTGATAGGGTGGCATTTCCCTAAACATTCATGACTTACATTTCGTGATGCTCTTCGTTTGCTACTCGAGTTTGAGGAATTGTTTGACATGAGTTAAGAGGAGCTGAGATGAGCATGCAAATCACAATATTATTGTGGGTGCACACATAATAATAATGTGGGGTGCATGCGAGTCCCGGTGAGGCTTAACAAGTAAAAAAAAAGGGGGTTCCATTCCGTTATTTGATCAATGTGGTTTCCATCATAGCGGACCGTGTACTAAGGGCACTTGTCAGAGGTGTAACAAACCTGGCCATGCGGCCAAGGATTGCAGGAGTCTCTACCCTGCAAATCAGCGACGGCAGAACCACCAGCAGCAGCAGGGTAACAACAAAGGATGCTTTCAGTGTGGTGCTGAAGACCATTTCAAAAGAAACTGCCCCCAACTGAATCAGAATCAGAACAACAACAACCAAGGAAATGGGAACAACAATGGGGGTAACAACGACGACAATGGTGCTAGGGGACGTGCCTTCGTGATCGGTCAAGGTGAGTTCCTACTTGACGACTTTTATGTTACTGTTTTATTTGAGTCGGGTGCCGATACTTGTTTCGTGCCTTTAAAAGTTAGTCAAATGCTTAATCCTACCCCAATACTTTTGAACACCAAGCACATAGTAGAACTAGCAAACGGTAAAAGTCTAGAGGCCACACACATAGTTTAGGGTTGCAATCTTGTTTTTGCTGATCAGACCTTTTCTATCGACCTCATTCCTATCGTTCTGCGGAATTTCGGGACGAAATTCCAAACCAACGGGGGAATGATGTGACACCCCAGGAAAACCAGAAAACCACTCAACCTAACTAGCTTCCTCACCAACCACGTGCTAAATTTCGGGACGAAATATCTTTCAAGTTGGGGATGATGTGACAACCGTAGCTTCAAGGAATAAACCGTTTAATTCGCTTTCATTAATCGGGTCATACGTTTCTATTATATGATGAATTAATTCACATCGCATGCAACCGACCCGAAATATTGAAACCCACTCGCGTAGCTCGGAGCTTATGAAGCCCGAATCGTAGCACGAACATTATACCTTTAAGATAATTGATTAGCATTAGAGTTTTAAATACTTTTATTAATTGATTGATAGTTATGAAAAAAAAATGATACATATGTTTGTATATAAACAAACATAATCGTTGCCATTCCCCACACCCTTTTCCCGATTTCTGTTTCAATATTCTAGAGTCCAGCCCAAACCCCACTTGCATCTTCGGCCCACATATACAATTTCCACCGCCATTACTCAGCATTTATGTCACGAGAATACATATATATATATATATATTTACGTAATGCTGCTCACCCTCACGGATATCTCACAAACCCTACGACAATTCTCCACCAATCCGCAAGCTACCTTTCGTCCCTCTCCCTCCCTCGATAACCGGAGAACATCCCCACTCCTCCGCCACCGATCGCCGGTAAGCCCCGTATACTTCGTTACTTTGATTTTAGGACACGTTGTCTCGGTTTCGGTCCGACTTTATTTTCATTAAGCCTATGTTTTAGTATATACATGAAACAGTATACAACTGTTGATTGTGTTCGTGCGATGACATATATGATATGAAACTAGATAATGATTGTACGACGATACGAAACTGTTTTGTACATGCTCGTTGATGTGTATGTGAAATTTATATGAAACTATTGATTAGGTGAATCATGTTTTGTGTTTTGTTGATGACATAGCATTACCCACTGCTAGTTGCATGAAAGCATGATGATGAGGATGAGAATTTAGTTGTAAATTGGCATGATAAAATAACAAACTGTTAAGGAACAAATGATTAGGAACAGTGTACGTGATGAATGATGTGTATGATTGTTCACTGTTTGATTCGGTTAATCAGTTGTGGCACTCGACAAGTATATGCTTGATATCTGTTAGAGATATGTTGATGTTCACATTAATATTAAAGTTATATGGGTCAATCTCCATGCATATTTGAATGATTATAAATGAAGAATGATATCTGTTGGTGTTTTGATTAATGATAGAATTTTGTGGAAGTAGGATGTTGTGAGTTCCTTTGAATGTACAACAACACATGCCCACGGTACAACATGGTCATGCGTGTGGGTGATATTGTTAGGATGATATGAATAAGAATGATTCTTGGTGATGATAACCTTGTTAAGATGAATCTTTGTGTTTGTACTGTTGTTAGGGTGAAGTATTAAGATGAAGTGTTATGAGAAATCATGATGATGAAGAGATGATAATGTAACTGAGAATTTTTATATGGGTTTCATGAAGAGTACAAGTAAGCATGCGTATGGTACAACCCTTAAGGGTTCATGATTTGAATCTTTTGTGTGTCAAATGTTCTTTATCTCTTCCTGTTGATCCGAAAGGAATAAGAGGAAA
Organism: Helianthus annuus; assembly: GCF_002127325.2. Taxonomy (NCBI): domain Eukaryota; kingdom Viridiplantae; phylum Streptophyta; class Magnoliopsida; order Asterales; family Asteraceae; genus Helianthus; species Helianthus annuus. The sequence continues at coordinate 129,066,554 of NC_035433.2, read as the reverse complement.
TCATGTTTGTCCAATCGTACAGTTAGGATATTGGGCCCCACAACCACACATTTTGATTTTAAAATTTTGTTCGCACACTTTATATAACCGCACAAAACTGTGTTACTCACACACTATTTGGAAATATGTTTTCTATGTGAAACCACTTATTGTTTGTACACTATTGTGAAATATGTATGATACATGATTACTCAGTACATGTGTGTAATACGTGATTCATTTACAAACGGTTCTAACTAGTGGCAACCGTTATAGGTCGCGGTTGACCAAGTTTAGGATAACCCTACTAACTACCGAGCAATCTAAGGTGAGTTCACACTTTTCACAAGGCATGCGATTCCCAAGGGTTGGGAATGGGTAAAGGATTTAAACTGAAACTGCGTGATCTCCTGGCTTGAGACACGTACACACCCTCTTTATTGAAGGGTGACAACATGTGATAAGTATTTAATTGAAACCTGCGTAATCTTCTGGTTTGGAGATTTCGTACACACCCTCTTTACTGAAGGGTGACAACACGGATACTAGACCAAAACTCTCTATCATGAAGTCCCTCCTTTTTATATCGACTTAATCGCCGGGCCAATGGCGAGCGGGTCATTAGTTAGATAGCGCTATTTAGGTCTGACAAGCCTCACACCGTGCCGCAGAGGACGGGCGTGAACTAATGGATCTGGGTACTAGTCAATGATGATAGACATTGACGTCAGGGCACCAACTTACTTTAGTCAGTGGTCGATATGGTAAACAGGTCTAGTGGTTAACATGGGGAAGCCCCCACCAACTATGGATATGTTTGGGAAACAGGGTAAACGGATTAACTTACAACTTTCAACTTACAAATGAACTCCTGGTTTTGAAACAACTTAATAATGAACACCAACTGTGAACTCGCTCAACTTTGTTGTTGACTCGTTGTTACATGCCTTGCAGGTCGTTAGGTACTTATGGAGCTTGCACGAGGATGCGTGATCGTTGTGGGACATGGATAGTCTTATGCCATGTTAAACATTTGATTTATTTGAACTTATGCTTTGGTTTTTAAACATTATGCTTCCGCTTACAACTTAAACTACGTTTTGTTTGGACACCAATTATATTGTGTTGGGTTTTATTTTTGTTTACATACTATGTTCAATATGATTGGTGGCTGGATCCTGGTCAGTCACGCCTCCATGCGGTGATACTCCGCGTGTGGATTTTGGGGGTGTGACACTAATAGGTTATTAAAACCTTAATTTCCAGATCTAGGAGCCCAGTAAAAGCTACGTGCACTCGTTATATTTGGTTTATACTTTGCTCAGGTAAATACGTTTAACTTATTTTCCCTATACGGGCTTGGGGTACGGTATATAAAATACCGCTTGGTCGGGGAATTGACCTTAACCGGTCTTGGTTATGCGCAGTCAAATTAACCCGTTTGAAAATGTTGTTTTGTTTGTTTAACGCCTTTGGGGGCTTAATGACCATGTCCCGGATATCCTTGGCATCATTCAAAGAATGGCCACGACCTTAGCACTCGGGTGTAGGCGTACACCCGTAGTGTTGTACAACATGTATAATCGTCGGTACGAGAGAAGTCTCGCGGCGGAATTATATTAAGTGGTGTGTCTATTAATCTTTAACCCGGCATGATCCGGGCTACCGAACGCAGAACGAACATGTAATTCTTTTACAAGATTATTAAGCAAATAATTATCCCAAGTTATAAAAAGTTTTATGCCACGAGCATTTAAATCAATTTTAAACATTTTCAAAATGAGTCAGTTAAATTGTATTTACCAGTGTAAACTGACGTATTTTCCAAAAAGACTAAGTGCAGGTACTACGCGTAATAGGCTGGTCACTCCTTAAGCATCCATAGAAGTCTCGCAAGCTTAGGATGCATGAAGTCTGTTGAAATGAAGTTTCCTTTTTATTTGATTCTGCCTGTGGATTCTATTTCGACATTTTGTGATACTCGAATATTACAATAATTTAAGTTGAAATGAATCTATCTTTGCTTCCGCTGTGCATTATAATTTGTGTTGTTTGACTATGATGATATCAACTACGTCACATTAATCCCCCACCGGGCCCACTGGTGACACGTGGAAATTAGGGGTGTGACATGGACGACTCCAATCATGAGATATCTCAAGGAAGGACATATCCCCGGAGATGAAAATCCTAAGGCATTTAGGATGAAGGTATCACGATTCACTATTATAAACAATGTTTTATACAAGAAATCTCTTGCAGGACCGTATTTGAGGTGCTTGGAGGATCCTGAAGCCAAAGAAGTACTTCAGGATATACATGAAGGGGATTGTGGTAGCCATACTGGGGGCAGGTCGTTATTCTCAAAAGTATTAAGGACAGGATACTATTGGCCAACAATGAGGAAAGATGCCGCAGAATATGCTCGAAGATGTGACGCATGTCAGAGACATAGTAACATACTGCATCAACCTGCTGAACCATTGTATCCTATTGTTTCCCCTTGGCCATTTATGAAGTGGGGTATGGATATAGTGGGAAAGCTACCAAAAGCCCCGGGAGGAAAAGTTTTTATGCTAGCAATGACGGACTATTTCTCTAAGTGGGTCGAAGCGGAAGCATTTGTTCAAGTTAGAGACCAAGAAGTGGTATCTTTCATAAAGAGGAATATCCTGACCAGATTCGGAATACCAGCCGAAATAATATGTGACAATGGTTCTCAGTTTATAAGCAAGAGAACTACTGACTTTTGCAAGAGTTGGGGAATCAAAATGGTAACATCTACTCCAGTACATCCTCAAGCGAATGGACAAGCAGAATCCTCAAACAAGATAATTGTCAATAACTTAAAGAAAAGGCTTGGAGCCAAAAAAGGAAGATGGGCAGAAGAATTACCCTTTGTTTTATGGGCTGATAGGACAACGGTAAAGAATGCAACAGGCCAAACCCCATTTTCCTTGGTATTTGGAGCAGAAGCAATGATTCCGACGGAAATGACAATACCCACTGCAAGATCTACCCTAAATGATCCTGAGCAGAATCCTGAAGCCTTGAGTCAGGATTTAGACACTATAGATGAGAAGAGAGATGCGGCAAGGCTAAGGATGGCAGCATATCAACAGAGAATATCCAGGGCATATAACAAGAACATTAGGACCAGAAGATTTAAGGTTGGAGATTGGGTATTAAGAAAGGCTTTTCAGAATACTACTAATCCTGCCGATGGCAAGTTAGCTCCAAAATGGGAAGGACCATACGAAGTTGAATCAGAAGCAGGGAAAGGAGCATACAGACTCAAGAATATGGAGGGGGATATGCTACCGAGGTCTTGGAATGCTATACACCTTAAGCTCTATTTCAAGTGAGTTTAGAATTTAATTTCTAACTCAGGATGGTATGAATTCTACCTTTTTTAAATATGTTTGGTTTAATTTGTTCTTTGTAACCCAATACTGACTTAAGCATCGGAGGGGTGTTAGCCAAGCTAACACCCACCTTAGTTTACAATTGTTTTGCAAGATATGTTTCAGGATACAGCTCCAGGATATGTACTCAGGATAACTCGAAAGATTAGAGGATTGGCCCCCTCTCTCACGTTTAAGGGATACTGATCCCTTCACAGGTTTAAAGGTATTCACCTTTCTTCCGAATTGGGTTTAAACACCCCGCCTGGAGCGCAAGTTATTCAGGGATAGTTCAAGGTGGCGGGACCAGTCCATGTAAAAGTGGCTGACAATTTCGTTACCGTTGGCTATATCCTGAATCCTAAAGGTATATGAGGATTGATCACCCTCTCTCACGAAAGGGTATTTTCATACTCTCTAAGGTTTAAAGGTTTTCACCTTTCTAAGTCTTGGAGTTTATACACTCCCGCCTGTAGCGCATGAAAATTTGGGATTTTCCCCAGGATACAAGGGATTTATCTCCAGTACATCCTTGGGTTTTGCCCTTGGGACGAAAAAAAAATTGCCTATACAATGGAAACTGACATTCGGAAGATTTCTAAAGTATTTGAAGGCATTGTACACAGGGGACATTCCTACCATGGTGGTGGTGTAAAACTAAAGGGATAAGGCTTGGAACTAATGCACTAAGTACCTTGCACAGGGGATATCTCCATTGGAAGAATTGCAAAGGGATTGAAGTTTGGTAATAGGTTTATACCCTATTTCTGGTATGATCTTTCCTTTGTAAACATCGTCTAAGTTTTTAGTAACATTATGATAAGTATCCTGATATATTCTTAAAGTCCTTTTCAGAATATTTGATTAGGGTATTTGAAACTAGTGTTAGTTTGGAACTTTGATCATTTAAATGTTATCGAAAACTGGTTTTGGAAAAATAGATTGTTTATCAAAAACTTCCTACAAAGTTGAAGGGATGTTTGGAAGTTCTATCTAATAAAAAGTTTTTACAGTATATCGCTGAGCACACTGATCAGGATATTTTATAAGATAACAGTATGAAATTTTTTGCAAAGCTAAGATTTATACTTAGAAATATAAAAAGATGAAATTATTCTTGAAGCAATCAATACGGGTTGATAACCAAAGGTTTCATCCTGAAACCCAGGACCCATCCACCTTCGGCTATCAAATTGTTTAGATACAGAAATATAAATTGTTCATAAAAACATAAAATTGTTCGAATAATTCAAAGGAAATAAGCTCTAGGGGGTAGTGCCTTCTTGGTCCATAGTGGTTTCAGCAACATCCATCTTGGGATCCGCTTCAGTATCCTTCTCAGCATCGGTTGCTTTTTCGACTGTTTTGGAAGGTTCATCGACAGTTGATTTGGAAGAGGTGCCGCCAAGGTTCTTTAGTTTGGTCTCCCAAGCACCAACGTCCCAAGAAGGGCAGTCGAAACCTAATTTTTTGGCTTCATGAGCCATCTTCAACCTGGCTTGGAGGAGAGAAATGACGACGGAACTTTTGAGGCTTTCCCGGTAGCTGACCATATCCCGTTCATACTGCACATGGGCGGCTTCCAGATCGGCCTGGGCTTGAAGAATAGCTTTGTTGAGAGCAACTTGGTGTTCTTGGGTCATAGCTTTGTATTTCTCCTCGTAATGACGAGATTTGGCGGCCGCAATCATACCTTGGTCGGAGATTGTGATTTCTGCTTCCTTTAGTTTAGATTCGAGTGTCTTGTTGAGCTTGCAGGATTCTTGATATAAGTTAACCAAGCGCTCAAGACCCTACAAAGGTAAGACGATAGGTATTAATATTGATAGATCTTTGATAATAATGTAAATTGCAGGATATGATATGAGAATACTGACCTGGTTAAGGAAAGAAGTCATAAACCCGCTAGCTTCAATGAACCCGTGCTTCTCGTAAGGAAATGTGTCAGAAATGACAGGAGAATCGGGTTCTTTCCTTTTGCGGGAACTTGAACTCCGGGGTTTGGTCGCCGGTGAAGGTTTAGGAATGATGATGGCTTTGGAGATGCTGGGTTTGGATGTAGCTGTGGTCTTGGGGCTAGGTTCTTTCTTGACCTGGATCTGGTCAGAATAGCTGTCCAATTCGTCAAGATCAAAGACTTTAGGGATCTTAGCTGCTGCTGCATAAAGGGAAAAGTTTTACTCTTTATCTTATCATTATACTGTTGCGACTAATTATTTTGAAAGAAATTCTTACCAGACATCTCGGATGATGAGTATTGGCTGGAACTCGGGACGTGTGTGGTGAAAGTCCTGTCTATTGCAGGTAACCGGTAAACAGTATTGATTCTCTCTTCTGACTCAGCGGTAGGGGGAGCAACTTCCTTGAAGTTCACTGCATAAAGATCAAAAAGAAGAATATTAATAGAAGATAACAATCAAATGGTCTATGAGGATATTTATGGTCCTACCGGTGGTTAACCACTCCACCGGAAGGCTGGCACCCTCAGCAATGGAGTCTTGTTTGACAAAGAAAAATTTGCGCTGCCATCCGTCTTCGTTTTTGGTGGCCTTGAGAATCAAGGGTTTGCTGGATGTCGAGAAGAGCAAGAATCGGCTAGAGCCGTGGGATCGGAGGCGATAAGCAATAGGCAAATCCTCGATGCGAAGGTCGGAACAATGGAGATTTTTGATTTGGTTAAGTACAATTAGTACTCTCCAAACCATGGGCATGGTTTGTGCAAAGGAGATGCCGGTGGTTCAAAAGAATTGCATCATGAATTCAGGAAAAGGGTATCGAAGACCTAGTGAAAAGGGATATGCTGGGAAACAAACCCATTCAGTGGAAGAAACATCCGATCGGATTGACCGATCGAATGGTCTGAAGACCGTGTTATCAGGGAAAGCGCCGGAAGCTCTTAAAGCTGCAATGTCTGCGTTGTCAAAAGCACAGATCTCCTTTTCGGGATTTTTAAGGAGATTCTGCTGGGTGAAGGTCTCGGCATCCATTGCAAGTAAGGTGAAGTAAATTAACAGGAAGAAAATCAGAAATGGAGAAATTACCTGAGGGTTCTGTTGAAGATATCTGCTTTTCAAACAAGAAAAGAGAAGATATAGGGGCATCGTGGATCTCCATTGAGTAAAAAACGCGTTGGAAGTTACGATGTGATCTTGACCGTCGCTTCGTTTTAAATGCCTTGAGTTATGGGATAGGATTTTTGAAATATATCCGTTGGTTGGTATACCAACAGATATATTTGGGGACAATTGTTATGGCTCATTTTCTAAGCATACATATCCTGACCAATATCATGCCTTTGTTTGTTTGTTTGTGACCAGGATGCTGGAAGAGGATATTGCTAACATCTTGGGCGATATCCTGAGGTTTATTAATTAACCACGTGCAGGTTAAAGGCTGAGACTTGCTAACGGTCAAGAGGACTTCTTCTCCTCAGGACTCGGACGAGTTTGTTGAAGGAGAGACGTTGAGCCCGAAAGACCAGGTCTACAACGTTCGATGAAGGAATATTCGGTGGATCCCGGAAGTTTAGGATAGTTTGTTATTTTATCTTTACTATAAATAGATGGGGGCGGATCAGTTTAAGACACACAATCTCCACTAACACTCTCGCATACTTTCACTTTCTAGCTCATTGCAAACAACACACTTGTATTCAAATTTCGTTGTAACACTTAGTCGATCCGCACCACATCCTACACTGTATCCTGATATTTGAAGCAATAGAAGAACAAGGCAGCTGCGATTGTCAGCTCCCGAGGTTTTATGCCGGCGATCTAAATTGATCAAGGGCTTTCCTCGTACATCTCGTGTCATTTACTTTACTTATTTGCTCATTGTTTGATCACAGATACGACTCTATATCCTGAGCCGTATCCTGAAACTGTTTTTTTCAAATAACTCAATAAACATATTTTTGAACACATTCTCTTAGCACACTACCTCACTTAACTAATTTGATCACTTAATTGCTTCGGTAATTTTTGACCAAAACACATACACATTATACATATGGTTTGAGTAGTTACTTTACTTACCGTACATAACATTTGATTACACAAGACATTATACATATGATTTACATGGTTTGAGTAGGTTTAAGTCAACATACTAAATCACACATCACATGAAACTATTTTAAACCCTATCCATGCTTAACATGAAACTATATGATGCTTGTTTAGACTTGTATGCTAATGTAAACTATTTGTGTCGATTATATGCTTCATTAACTTTGCTAGCCTACCTTAACAATTATAGCGCTATAGGATTAACGCACCGCCCACGAAACTTGGGATATTGTTAAGTTAAACATGTTAACCTCCCATTATTCTATTTGGGATAGGCTATTTTAACGCGTTGGAATCTTGGGTTTGAACATATAAGTACGCCGTTTCGGCATGCTTGTAAACTTGCATAATTTGATTCATGTTGGATATGAGCACTTAAACAATTTTATTCTATATTATGCTATGTAACAAAACTTGTATACTCGCCAACTTTTGTTGATATATTTTAATACATGTTGCAGGTTGATTGATGAGTTGATGTTGAAGAAATGCAATTTAGGTGGACTTAGATACACACCTAGATTAATTTATCAATTGATGTTATGTTTGTTTTGTTTTGTTTTGAGACAATGTTGTTCTTTGTATTTGAATCTTGTATGACAATCTAGTTTTGAAATGAAATTTGAATTAAATTATTATTGTCACATAGTGTTATGAAGTCTCTTGCAATCTCGTTTTCGTCTCATTCGGATGTTTCCGCCATCGGTTGAGGTGTGACAAGTAGTGCAGTCTATGATGTTTGATTGTCAGTTTGACAAGTTGACATTAATAGTACACAAGTCAAATTTTCCAAAATACCCTTCTTGTACTATTTATTCTTTTTAATTAATAAAATGACTACAAGACAAATCAAACTTAAACAATCCAATCTTAACCACTATCACATGATAGATCTAGGGTGGATAATGGTTCCTACGGTTCTCGCATCTGAAGGTGGTTCCTATTTTACCCCATCCATATATATATTATAAAACTCGTGAACAATCAAATAATATAAGTTTATTAAATTAAAAATTAAGTTTAAAGTTCATATTATATAACTGATTTTAAGCATATTTTGTTTTCTTTTTTTAATTTTATAAGATACGCTATTTTATAAAATTTCGAGTATGTCACAGCGACATACAAGGGCGGACCCAAGCTTTGGCTTGGGTGGGCGGGCGCCCCCATTGAAAAAACTTTTTAGTGTATTTTCGAGGTAAAAATCCCGACTGCACCCCTTGAAAATTTGGTTAAACACTTCGTTCGCACCCCTAGAAAATAATTCCCGGGTCCGCCACTGGCGATGTACCATTTTTTATATAATTCTTGACATATATTTTTTCGAAACCGAATAGTAGGTAGTAATACAAGTAATCGAAACACAAAGATACATATGAGCAACTCTACCTCACATGTAGCTTCCTTTTTAATATTTTTACACCATTTACCTTTTTCATTATTCAAATAATATAGTGTAATGTTTTATAAAATTTCGAATATACTATTGCGATGTTTGATTTTTATCTACGTTTCGATAAACATGTTTTTATACACTGACCAATATTCATTTTAGTAGTGGTACCAATATTCATTTTTATTTTTTCTAGTATAAATGTTGAAAACAAAGTTGTATCCGCGGCAGCATATTTTTTTGTATCATAAGGTATAGCGAGTGTCGGTTGCATACGGGTACCTGGACGAACCACACTAATAGTGGCCTTCCAATATCGGTACCACGTCAATTCTGACCGAACAACGTCAGTACTGATATTTATACTGTTAGAAATTTTATTGGTATTCATTTGTATTGTTTTTAATTAATGTAAAACATGTGTCAATATCATTTTAAAATTTTATTTTATGTTGGGGGTTTTTCTTTTGGTCGCGATACCTAGTGCTAGTAAGTACTATACCAATAGCGTAATGAACCAAATCTTATTTAACTCTAAATTTGACTAAGTTTCATTGCATTCACTGTATCTACAACCTAATAAATGAATGCAAAATTGAACACGTGACAACACCGTATTTCATCCTACCAATTCTTTCCCACCTAAATCCCTTTATAATAAAATTTTTTTAAATTGGAAAAATTAATTTAATCCTATTATAATGTTATTAATTTTTTACTCATTTATGACATAATAACTTTATTATTAATTATGAAAATATTTTATTTATCATATATAAACCGTTAACTTTAATCATAATTTTATAATAACTAATAGGATATCCTAACTAATATTAATTAATAAAATTTGCATACTAATTATTAATAAGAATAGTAAATCTAATTAATAACACGCTGATAAATTTTTTTACTTTAAATAAAAAATACATTTAAAAGATATATAATAACAAAGTGATATTACTAATATACATTATGGGGGGTTCATTTGAGAAGAAAAATTAGTTAAGAAGAAAAAGAACAAAGGGTAAAATTGTAAAACATTAAATACTTTTTTTTTCATCTTATTTATTATTATCTTTGAGTCATAAAGACTATCATCCTCCACAATAAAAAAAATTGCCTACACACATCAAAATTTATCCTACACATTTCAAAATTTATCCTACGCATATTGAAATATATCCTACACATATCGAAATTTATTATACACAGCTCGTAATTTATCATACACATCTCGTAACTTATCCTACATGCTAAATTTTTTATTTTTTTTAAATATAATTTTTTTGAAAATAAGTTACAAATATAATGTAGTTAATTAAAAGGGAAGACTAGTAATTAATGATCTATTTAAGTTTACCAATATACCCTTACATTAATATTAAATACAAATATTAAATAAAGCAAAATAAAACATTCTTATTGGTTAAAAATTCTTCTTTCTTCTTCTTACAAAAAGGTTTCTTCTCATTTGAACTCTCAACTATACATTATTATATGTAAAATGTAATATGTTATTTCAATCATATAATTAATATATATTTATGTATTGCATATTGTTTAGTATTCAACTCACACAATACACAGACTATTATAGTATTTCAGTGTTACTTATTAACATAGGTCGATTTTTGTGATAAATTCAAGTTAGTTGTGTCAACTGTGATAAAGTAATAAAAATATGTATAGCTTCTATGAAAAACTAGGTTATAACCCCGTGTATTACACGGGTTGAATAAATATAGCTTTATATATTATGAGGTAACTTTGTAGAATAGTAACCAAGTTTTAAAAGTGTTCCAGTTAGGTCACTCAAGTTTCAAAAGTGTTCCAATCAGATTACTCAACATTCATTTTTCATTAAAATTAAGGGTTTTTTCATCTATTTCATAGGTAACCGTGGTGATGTGGATTTTTATTTCTTTTTTCCCTTTTATTTGATGCTAACTCGAGTGACGTGGTTTGTAACTTGGTTTTTTAATTGTTAATGTAATTAAAGTGTTTTTATTTTTAATAAATATAATTTCATATATTAAAATAATCCGAGCCCAACATCTTATGCTCTATTTTTTTCTTTACACATGGAAAAAAGGACATAGCTTGATTTGAATGTTAAGTTATCTAATTGAGACAAAGACGATACGAATGACCTAATTATAACACTTTTAAACTTGGTTACTATTCCGTGACATTTTCCCTATTATAGATAATAAAAAATTTACATTTTTAAAAACGTGTATTGCATGTGTTGAATAAACACGTGTATTACACGGGTTGATTAAATATATATAATTGGTTAACAGATATGGTCGTCAATATATGTTTTGAAAAAAAATGAACTTTGATATATTATAACATTTTACTTTGTTATTTATTTATTTATTATTAGGTTAGAAACTTGTGTATTACACAAGTTAACATTTTACTTTATTTTTTATTTATTTATTAATAGGTTAGAAACTTAAGTATTACGCATGGTTAAATCGATGAAATTTTAAATTAAATAGTTATTAATAAGCGGAAAAAGTAAAAGAAAACGTTAAAAGAAAAAAAATGCTATTTTTTTTAATTTTCATTACCCGTCGGTTATTAGATAGTAAATAAAGATAAAGATTATAAACTTTTATATAAATATTAAAACTATCTTTATCTTTATAAATAATAAAAACGTTAATATATAGTTTTTAATTTTATTAATTAATATATGGTTATTAATTATCCTTATTCTTATCATCAAAATCTTTTAATTTTAATAATAATAAATGGTTATCACTTATCTTTATCTTTATTATCAAATCTCTTCTATAAATTTTAATTGAGACCACCTCATAAAGCCACATGTGTCCTCAAAGTGGTTTCTTTTATTATATAGTATAGATATAGATTTTACATATTATATAATAATATCATTTTCATTATACAACTCTATTCTATGTAGCACAGAAGACGTCTATAATATATTAATAAAAGGTGGCTCACGCTTGCAAATTTATGCTTGATTCAGAGAAGGAGAAGTTTAACACGAAAACATAAATTTGTGTTAGTTAAAAAAAAATTAGGAAAAATGAAGAGAATAGTCCTTTTCATCTCTTTGCTTCAACATTGCACCCTTTTCGTTCATTTTTCTTATCCACTAATAATAAAGCATGGATGTAACTGTAAACCTAACACATTAATATTTTTTAGTATTTATTTTCTTTTGATAAAAAAAACAAAATCTGAATGACCGATATGAGTTTGAACAACAATAAGTACTTCAAACACATGAAGGCTGATAGTTTTATTTAATATCAAAAGATCGATTAAGCCTAGCTTGATAGAAGGATAATACAAGTAAGAATGACTTAATTCGACGAAGAATTCGATGCGTGACTCGTTCAACATAACTGAAGATTTTAACATAGCTTCAATCAACATGGACTGACTAGGAAGGCCTTTTGAGTGGAGTAGAAGCCAAATATGTGTTATGTATGGACCGTTTGTTTGTGAGTTGTGACTGTTAGTTACATAACTTACACAAGAAAGGGTGTTCGCTACAACTTTATCAAAAGGCAAGTTGTCAGAATTCATGTGGTTGTCTTAGGGTGAGGGGGCACCCCTAATGAGGTGAGAGGAAACTTTTTTTAACCCAATCATACGTTGTCATGTCATTTCCCCTCTATAACTTCACTCTTGTCCAAAAACGTACGGGGTGCACCTCTCATGAGGTGAAGGAAAACCATTTAAAAAAGAAAAACATATTATTGGTTGAAAAGTTAGTGGGCCACCCTCTTCCTCTCTTCCCACAATCGGTGAACATCCACCGATTTTAGTCCCCTTCAAGCGGTGAAAAGAGATGGCGGCACCCTTCCCTCATGCGGCAAACCCTCCCCTCATGCATTCACCGCGAACGCCCCGCTCACCCTTATGTACGGCTTTGAGTTGTTGAGCCTTCAATGCTCTCAAAAGTTGTTTTTTCATGGCCTTTGTTTGTCGGGCTAAACAAATATTTTTCAATTTAGGGAATTAATTTGAAAGACGCACGTGTTGTGAAAAAAAATATGGAAAAATTACTAAAATGGTCATTGACCAACATGACTTTCTAAATTGGCCGGCTCACGCGTGGGTGGGACAGGGCATCACGTTCCTAATGTGTCCTTCATTATATAATTGACACGTGTCATATATGTTGGGATGAAGCAGCCGCCAACATATCCCATTCAAATTTCCGGTTGTTGCGTTTGGCTCCGCTGCTTCGAGAGGCGCGGTTGCGGCTGTAGCGACGGCTCGGAGGCTTTTTGGCTTGTGTTGGCAAAGACGCATCCCTAATTTTTGTTTTTTTTTTTATTTTTTTGTAACTTTTTGGTAGGTTATACTATTTTAAATATTTAAAAATATTAATTTTTTAGCCTATAAATACACCACGTGCAATTTTGTGTTTTCAACCGAAAATCTGATGTTTATATAATAAATACACAATGCTAATCTCTCGTGTTTTCAATAGTTACATAATAAAAAAGAAGGTCTTTACTTGGTTTAATGATTCTCTTTAGGAGGTTCCGATTAAAGCAGAATTTCCAGGAACTCACTTACAAAGGGAACTTGAAGATTACAACGTGTTAATTATCGCTTAATAATATTTGTTATATGAATTTTGTGTTTGTTATTTTAATTTTAATTGGAAAAATAAAAATATGTTCTATTTATACTTTGTGTTAGTTATTGTATTTATAAAATTTAATAAAGTTGTTCCATCTATATTTTGTGTTGATTATTGTATATAAGTTAAATACTTACATAACAATATCAACAGACAATTAGACATAACTGCATCCATAAAAATTTGACAATTCCATCTGTATATTTAAAATCCAGCAGACCCACTACATAACTAACATTAGACGATGTTCTCGTCGATCTTCAACCCATGAAATTGTTCCACATGTTGTAGTTACCCGTTCATATGCAGGTTTGAACCGTCCATCGACTGCATTATACCAACCACCGACAAGCAATATACCAACAACTGGGTCCATTATACCAATCACCGCCAGTAGCGTATCAAGCACCGCCAGCAGCCTACCAAACACCGGTATCAAGACCATGACGCTCACCCCGTCTAACTCCTAACCTATTTAACCCAGCACCTCCATATGAGTATGATGATTGGGATGGTGTCACAGATGATGAAGCAAACTTTGCATAGGACTGCACCATGGCAGAAGTCTAGTTTGCTCGCTTGCGAATTGGGGGTAGTCAATCTAACTACCGGCCTACGGAAGTTGTACCTGCCTATGCTAAAGGGAATGAAACTGTCAGAAACTCAAGACTAAACAAGAAATTGATAATACTTTCGACAAAAATATGAACAGACTCAGTACACAAACGATTCAGTCGGCAAAGATTGACCGAATAATATCACAAAAGTGTCATTAACAAGATGATTTCAAAACATGAAAGCCCTAGATCTCACGAAGAACGTATGAGACCTGAGAGAGAAGAACAAACGCCGATGTATGTTGGTTAGAAGGATTGAGACACTGATGTCCTTATCACACAAGCAAAAAGATATTTATAACCCTAAAGCTGCAAGTCTTTTAATCTCCAGCCCAAAGCCAGCTAAGTTCCAGCCCAAAGGATAGCAACGGTCCACTTTGAAAGATCCAGCTCAACCATCGCAAAGAAGGAAACATGTAACAAGAAAATAAAGAACAAGTATACACTTAATAAAAAGAAACAAGGTATTAAACTGAAGATACGATAATATCTTTAACACCCCCCCCCCCAGTATTAATACCAAAAGGATTAGATAAACCTAAAGACTTACACATTTTGTTATGATCGGCTGGAAGTAATCCTTTCGTGAAAATATCAGCCAATTGATCACCAGAACTAACACCAACAGTTTTAACTAACCCAGAAGCTATCTTTTCTCTAAGAAAGAAAAGATCGATCTCAAAGTGTTTGGTTTTGTCATGAAACACGAGATTTGCCGCGATAGATAAAGCGGCACTACTATCGCATTTCAAAATAATAGGTAAATCAATTTTAACTTGTAACTCTTGTAACACATTTATCAGCCACATAATCTCACAAAGTGCAACACACATAGACCTGTATTCTGCTTCAGCAGAAGATCTAGATACCACACTCTGTTTTTTACTTTTCCAAGAAATTAAAGAAGTTCCCAGAAAGATGCCAAAGCCAGTGACAGATTTTCTACTATCAACACACTTTGCCCAATCTGAATCTGCAAATGCAGATAATTCAAATTTTTCACTTTTTTAAACATAAGACCAGCACCAAGAGCATTCTTCAAATACCTTAATAATATAAAAGCAATTTGAGAATGAGCTTCAGTGGGCTTATGCATATATTGAGAAAGATAATGAACAGTGTATGCTATATCAGGTCTTGTATGGGATAGATAAATCAACTTCCCAACAAGTTTCTGATATTTGCATATATCAACAAAATTTGAAGCTTCCTTTTTGCACAAGTTTGAAACAGAATAGTTTGGCTCAATAGGACAACTCACAGGCTTACAACCACTCAAGCCAAATTCATTTAGAAGATCCATACAATACTTCCTTCGAGACAAAACAATACCTTCATCAGTTCTTATAACTTCTATTCCCAAAAAAAACTTTAACTGACCCAAGTCTTTGATCAAAAATTCTGATTTTAAAAAGGTTTTGACATTATTGATTTCTTTTTCATTGTTCCCTGTCACAATTATATCATCTACATAAACAAGAAGAACAATAAACACACCATCATTATTTTTTATAAACATAGAATAATCACATTTAGATTGAACAAAACCAATATTTAGCAAAACATTAACAAGCCTCTCATTCCACATTCGAGGGGCTTGTTTCAAACCGTACAAAGACTTGTTTAGTTTGCAAACTTTATTAATGTTTCTACCAGTTTTCAAACCATCAGGTAAATCCATAAACACTTCTTCTTTCAAATTTCCATATAAAAAGACATTATTGATATCTAATTGAAATAAAGGCCAGTTAAGTTATACTGAACGGACAAACTAATAACACATCTTATTGTAACCATTTTTACGACAGGCGAGAAGGTTTCATCAAAGTCTATTCCTTCTCTTTGATTGAAACCTTTGGCAACAAGTCTTGCCTTATACCTTTCAATTTCACCCGTAGACCTATATTTTACTCTATATACCCATTTACAACCTATAGGTCTTCTTCCTTTTGGAAGATCAACAATAGTCCAAGTATTATTCCTATGAAGGGCACTAACCTCTTCATTCATAGCATTTGTCCAGTTAATGTCCCTAACAGCTTCAGCATAAGAACTAGGCTCAACAATTTTGTTCACATTAGAAGCAAAACAAACACTTTCAGATGGCAAATTAGCATAGTTGACGACCCTATCATATCCATACTTAACTCTACCTTCAACAACATAATCATCAAAGTGTTTAGGAACAGAAACGGATCTAGTAGACTTCCTAGTTGCAACATGAATACCCTCAGACAGGTTTGATTCATCATTACTACTAGACTCAGCCCTCACAGAACTTGGTTCAGAAACATTCGATTGTTGATCACTAGCCATGCCACTAGAATTTGATGGCTGCTAAGTGTCAAAAGAAGATGATTCAACAGGACTACTGTGTTGCTGAGTCAAAGTAGTTGAATTAGTTTGTACCTCCTCTTCATCATCGGGATTTATTTCACTTGAAAAATCAAAATTGTCAAAAAAATTTGAATTATTTAGAGACTTATTACCAACTGGATCATTTTGTAAAGCCATGTTAGCCTTATAAGGAAAAACATCTTCATAAAAGCTAACATCTCTTGAAAAAAATAAATTTTCTTTGATCTAGACTCCAAACTTTATAACCTTTTTTGTAATTAGAATACCCCATAAAAACACACCTTTCAGCCCTTTCTTCAAGTTTATCATTATTAGTTGAAACAGTAAAGAAACATAGACAAACAAATATTTTCAAGTGATTAAGAGAAGGTTTGAACCCAAAAAGTAATTCATAAGGAGATTTACCATTTAACACAGAGGAGGGTGTCCTGTTAATTAAATATGAAGCAGTAAGAATGCATTCAGACCAAAAATTTAAAAGAATACCAGACTGAAACAGTAATGCTCTAGCAATGTTTAATAAATGCCTATGTTTCCTTTCAACAATTCCATTTTGTTGAGGTGTGTAAGTGCAAGAGGTTTGATGTATTATTCCATGAGTTTTAACAAAATTAGACATTTGCAAATTAATAAACTCATTTCCATTATCAGTTCTAAGAATTTTAATTTTAACCTCGAACTGAGTTTCAATCAAATTATAAAAACTTTGAACATTTTTAAACACTTCAAACTTGGACTTCATCAAATAAACCCACACAGACCTAGAATAATCATCAACAATAGTAAGAAAGTATTTATACCCTTCTATACTAGACACTTTATAAGGCCCCCAAACATCTAGATGAATTAAATCACCGACCTTTTTTGATTTATGTTCGCTTAAAGGAAAAGGAACTCTATGTTGTTTGGCCCTATGACATACATCACAAGGATCAGTATTACTACTGGATTTGAGATTTAGAACATTTAAAACTTGGTCAGAAGGGTGTCCAAGTCTTGAATGCCAGAGTTTTACTGTTTCAGCTTGATTAAAGCAAACAATAACAGAATTAAAAGAATTACCACAGAAATACAACCCATCAGTTTGTTTACCAGTCACCAGGGTTTTCTTTAAGAAAGAATCCTGAATATAACAAGTATTTTCATCAAAAACAACTTTAAGATTATTATCCTTAGCTAACTTGTGCACATAAATTAAATTGACACAATACTCAGGAACAACGAAGACATCTTTGAGAATAACAGAGTTAGACAATTTATAACAACCTATTTTGGTGACCTTAGCATCAGTTCCATTTGGATGTTTAATAGAAATGTTGTACTCAGACACATCAACCAAATTAAACATGTTGTCACTAGACATAATCATATGTTGATTTGCACCAGAATCAATTATTCAACTCATATTATTATTAGACCAGACTTTACTGTTAAAACAATACATTTTCTTATGCCAGCCTAAATAAGAGAAAACATTATGACTAATACCTCCTACATTTGTCTTTGAAGTATCCTCCATCTTTTTCTTATTAAGCAATCCTAACAATTTAGAGAATTGTCCAGTAGTAAGAGAGTTCAAAGAATTATCAGCAGATGAGGAACTAGCAGATTTATCATTCACAGAATTGTTTGACACTCCAGATTTAGACCATTGATTGTTGTTCTTAGGTCTATAATTTGGCGGATATCCATGTAGCTCAAAGCATTTATCAACCGTGCGACCAACTTTGTTACAATGAGTACACTTTAGATTAGGATTTGGTCCTTTATTAAACTTTTTTTTTTATTTTCATTAAACTGATTTGCCTTAGAAACAAAACCCACATTAGGAGTTTTCAAAACACTATTAGACTCCCTATGTGACTCTTCTCTTGAAATAACTGAAAAAGCAGTTTTCACAGTAGGCAAAGGATCTCTGGTTAACAAGTTGGTCCTAACAGGTTGATAAACATCATCTAAACCCATTAGAAATTGCATAAGTTCTATTATGTGACTGAATTCATTAAACTTAGTGGCAGCACTGCAGGTACAGGAAGGTAACTGAAGCATGGCATCAAATTGTTTCCACATGGTATTAATCCTATGATAATAATTAGAAACACTAGATCCATTTGACTCACATAATTAATCTTTTGATACAAACCAAAAACCACAGAACCATCAACTTTATCATACGTTTCTTTCAAATCATTCCATACTTCAGAAGCAAGTTGAGAATAAACTTGACCAACATACAATTCATGAAATAGAATTTAGAATCCAAGTCAACACAATGGAATTACATCTATCCCACTGTCTAGCTAGAACATCACCAGTTTTTGATTTTAGACAAGTACCATCAACGAATCCTAATTTATTTTTAGCCATCAAAGCAAGTTTCATAACATTTGACCAAACTATATAATTCTCCGTTCCTTTTAATTTGATATTAACAATAGTAAGACCACTAGAATCACTAGCATGTATGTACAGAGGGTCACTAGCATCCAACTTGCTTATCAAAGTAGCAGAAGATTCAGTCTTATCACCCATATCAAACAAAAACTAATAGACAAAACACAGGCTAACAAGAAGCAAGCAGATGCACGAAATCAGATCAGAACAAACACAAATATACAAAGGACGAAAGTTACCTATATAAGATATAAAATATTCAGAACCAACACAAACATGAAAAAATGGGCGAAACTACACCAGTGTTCCAAATCGTTGGTTCATCACTCAAATGGTGCCAACGCAAGTCTTAGTGTAGAAGCCAACTATCTTAGCAAAAAAAAAAAAAGATAAAGGACAGATCTCACCGAGAGATTTTCCCAAGTTAGGGTTCTCCAAAAATAAACTCACAGTTGTAACCTTCACTTAGAGTTACAAACTGTGAGGCAAAGAAAACGACAAGATGCTCCAAGTTATGAATAAAGCCTTCCTTGATCCGAGTCTAAACTTCAAACACCAGAAAACTCTAGATCTGACTTCAGATCTATAAACCCCAAGCCAAGAGCTCAAGATGAATCGATTAACAAGGATTATTAATCAACCTTCAACAACAGCGGAAGAACACCAAGAACACTCGATTCAACCTTTGAGCTTTGATACCATGTCAGAAACTCAAGACTGAACAAGAAATTGATAATACTTTCGACAAAAATATGAACAGACTCAGTACACAAATGATTCAGTCAGCAAAGATTGACTGAATAATGTCACACCCCCAAAATCCACCTGCGGATAACACCCGCTTCGAGGGCGTGACTGACCAGGATCCAGCCACCAATTATACTGACTAATTAAGTTGATAATAAAAAGTAATACTTACTAATCATAAGATTAGCAAATATCAAATTCAGTGTTCAAAGTTTTAAGTTCAGAGTAAATGTAGCGGAAGCATAATTAACAGTTTTAAATATTGTTCATAAAGTAAACATGATAAGAGCCCAACACACGGGCAGACGACCACTACACATCCCAAGTAGCTGCTCCAGTCACTGGCCACCTGCAAGGCATGCAGTAAAGGGGTCAACAATAATGCTGAGTGAGTTCACTAGTTGTCCAGTTTTAATTACCAAAAACTTGTTTCACCAGTTAATTTATCCGTTTATACATGCCATGGGGAGCTACCCCAAAAGTTAGCGACTAAACTGTTTTTCCAATACCGAACACTAAGTAACCGAATGCGTTTCCGCAGGATGCCCCGATGTCAATGTTCTATCATCATTGACGGATGCCTGAGTACATTAGTTCACGACCGATCCCATACCATGACACGGTGTGAGGCTGGTAAGACCTAAATAGCGCTATCAACTAATAACCCGTTCGCCTGGCACCGGCGACTAATCGGTATTATGTAGTAGGGACTTGAGTGATAGAGTTGCGTTTAGTGCCGTTAGTTGCATTCCGTATAAACAGTAATTAACTAAAAAGGTTTCCCAATACAAGGGAAGATAAAGTAAGTTTGTTCCCAATAACTAGGGAAGGAGTGTAGACGGTATCCCCTTTACAAGGGGATAGGGTTGTTTTAGTCTCGTGTCCCAAACCACCGGGACGCATGCTTTTAAGTTGTGAACTCACCTTGGGTTGCTCGGTATGATACGTTACTTGGTTAAGTATGTTGGTCACCACGTCCTAACATGGTTACCAAATATGGGTCAAGTCGGGTACAGGTAAACACGTCTAGCATACACGTATACAAGCAGTTAACAGGCAGAAATACAAACAGTAACATGTATACATACAGTAGCAGATCAAAATGAAGTCCAGTCAACAGGAGGCCCAACAGTTGAAGCCCAAAACAACAAGACAGATAGTTAAGGCCCAATAACATAAAACAGCCCAGTCGAAACTAAGGGGGTTGCGACTCGCAACCGAGGTTGCGACTCGCAACTGCGGTCTCGGTCCATCACGTTTTGGTTACGACTCGTAACCGGAGATTGCGACTTAGCAGGTGTGGTTGCGACTCGCAACCAGGTTTGATGCGTGCTGATTGCGACTCGCAACTGGGAGGTTTCGACTGGTCATGCGTGGTTTCGAGTAGCAACCAAAGGTTGCGACTCGCAACCGTGATAACGTGCATGGCAATCCCTTCTAGAACCTGTCATTTTGTACGAACCAATAGGAATGCATTTTCATGAAAATTATGTACCATTTCTACTAAAACATGTTTGTTTGTCTATTCCTTGTCTAAAATGGATCAAAATCAGCATATTTGAAATATTTTGTAACATTCAAACTGTTCTTCATTTTATCAACATATTCAAGAAGTATCTCATAAGCAACAATCCTATTTTCAGCAATTATAATCATCATCAGTAACATCACCATTTAAACCCAAAAACTATGGCCAAAAACATCTAACCGGACCCTCATTAATAACCGGACAACAACAACCCGAAACATGCAATCAATAACACCTATTATGAACTTCTAACCAAAATCATAACAAATCGGATATCATACATTTCATGATCATTCACCCTAAATCATCTAAGCAAGCTTTTTAATCATCAACCATCATGCGAAAAGATCATTTAACCAACCATTTATATCATATATCATCATCATACATTCTAACACAAAGCAAAAATCATGGTAAACACATAAGACACACTAACCGGATGATGATGTGGTTGGTCCGAGAGCTAGGATTCGAGAGTTTCTTGATGTTGGTTGGCCCGAGAGCTCGGTTCCGAGTAGGAAGAAGGTGATGGTGGATGTTGGTGTTAGTAAGGGTTTTAGGGTTTAGTGTGAGAGATGAGAGTGTGAGAAGAGAGTGTGTAAAAAGGTTAAGGGAGGTGGGGTTGGGTTTAAATAGTGCACCGAGTTGGGCTAGGGGGTTTCCGGGTTGGGTTTAATTCCTACAAGGCCAAGGCCTAGCCGGCCCATTACTAATGTTCACTCGAGACCATGGTCTCGAGTCGGGTTGTTTGTGGTTTCGGTTTACATATATAACCCTTATATATATATACATACACATAAGCAAATCGGCATATAGCACATAATAGCAAATAGTTTTTCATACATTTTTACTGTTAGTCGATTACGTACACGTTTGTTACATCGAAAGGTTATCCGGAAAGATCCGAGGTGTCACATTATCCCCAAGTTTTAGGAACTTTCGTCCCGAAAGTTAAGGCAGCCACTGTCAAGCTAGTGTAAGTGAAAGCGTTTCAACGGGGTGTCACATCATCCCCCCGTTAGTTTGGAATTTCGTCCCGAAATTCGTTCGTAGCTTCAGTGCTGGGGTTTTCGTTTGGGAACAACTGGGGATACTTGTGCTTCATCTGGTCTTCCCGCTCCCAGGTATACTCTGGGCCACATCGCGAGTTCCAGCGAACTCGTACAAGAGGTATCTGGCTACGTTTGAGGATTTTGATTTCTCGATCAGTGATCTCAATCGGTTCCTCAGTAAAGTGTAGCTGTTCGTCAATCGTCAGTTCCTTAAAAGGAATCACAAGTGTTTCATCCGACAAACACTTCTTCAGGTTGGATACGTGGAAAACGTTGTGTACCGCACTCAGTTCTTCAGGCAGGTTTAATCTATAAGCAACCTTACCGATCTTCTCGGTAATTTCGAATGGTCCGATATATCGCGGATTAAGCTTGCCCCGTTTACCAAAGCGAACCACACCCTTCCAGGGTGAGACTTTAAGTAGAACCCGGTCACCGACCTGGAATTCCAACGGTTTCCTACGCTTATCAGCGTAGCTCTTCTGACGGTCACGGGCTGCCGCCATGCGTTGTCTGATCTGGGCAATCTTTTCCGTTGTTTCTACCACCATCTCTGGGCCCGTGATTTGACTATCACCGATTTCTACCCAACAGAGAGGTGACCGGCATTTACGACCGTACAATGCCTCAAAAGGTGCTGCCTGAATACTAGTGTGGTAGCTGTTGTTGTAAGAGAACTCTACTAGCGGTAGATGCTTCTCCCAGTTCTTGCCAAAATCGATCACACACGCTCTAAGCATGTCTTCAAGAGTCTGGATGGTGCGTTCGGACTGTCCATCCGTTTGCGGGTGATAAGCAGTGCTCATGTCCAAACGTGAGCCGAAGCACTTGTGCATAGCTTGCCACAATTCCGAAGTAAATCGAGCGTCTCGGTCGGAAATAATTGAGGTTGGCACTCCGTGCCTCGAAACTACCTCTTTTAAGTAAATCTCCGCCAAGGTAGAAAACTTGTCTGTTTCCTTAATAGCCAGAAAGTGCGCGGACTTGGTCAATCGATCTACGATTACCCAAATAGCATCATTTCCGCGTTGAGACCTAGGTAGCCCTGTAACAAAATCCATGGAAATTTGCTCCCATTTCCATTTCGGAATTTCTGGTTGTTGGAGTAGACCTGCTGGCTTCTGGTATTCTGTCTTGACTCTTGCGCAAGTCAAACATTTGCTGACGTATGTTGCTATGTGGGCCTTCATACCAGGCCACCAATACGTAGTTTTCAAGTCGTGGTACATCTTGTCCGAACCAGGATGTACTGAGTAGCGGGTCTTGTGGGCTTCGTCCATCACGAGTTCACGTAAGCCTCCAAAGAGTGGAACCCAAATGCGTCCTGTTACATAGTAAGCACCATCTTCTTTTCGTTCTAGTTGCTGTCTCGATCCTCGCAGAGACTCAGCCCTGATGTTTTCCGGCTTCAATGCTTCAACTTGAGCATTTCGAATCTGGGTAGGGAGGTTAGACTGGATGGTAAGTTGCAGTGCTCGCACGCGCTTCGGTATAGTGTCCTTTCGGCTGAGGGCGTCTGCCACAACATTGGCCTTGCCCGGATGGTATTTGATGGCGCATTCGTAGTCATTCAAGAGTTCAACCCATCGACGTTGTCTCATGTTCAATTCCTTTTGCCTAAAGATATGCTCGAGACTCCTGTGATCGGTGTAGATAGTGCACTTGGTACCGTACAGGTAATGTCTCCATATCTTAAGAGCAAAGATCACTGCTCCCAGTTCCAAGTCATGCGTCGTGTAGTTCTTTTCATGCGTCTTGAGTTGTCGAGAGGCGTAGGCAATAACTTTCTCGCGTTGCATTAACACGCAACCGAGTCCATGAATAGACGCATCGCAGTAAACCACAAAGTCGTCAGTGCCGTCAGGCAACGAGAGAATAGGAGCGCTACAGAGGTTATCCTTAAGCCTCTGAAAAGCAGATTCCTGCGCTGCATTCCACTTGTAGGCGACGCCTTTCTGAGTGAGAGTCGTGAGAGGTTGTGCAATCTTTGAGAATCCCTGAATGAATCTGCGGTAGTAGCCTGCCAAACCCAAAAATTGGCGAACTTCAGTGGGAGTCTTAGGCGTAGGCCAGTTCTTTATCGATTCGATCTTAGCGGGGTCGACGTGAATTCCGTTCTTATTAACTACATGGCCGAGGAAATGGACTTCTCGAAGCCAGAAGTCACATTTAGAGAATTTGGCGTACAACTGCTCGTTGCGAAGGAGTTCCAGAATAAGACGTAGGTGCTGTTCATGCTCCTCCTGACTTTTCGAGTAAATCAGGATGTCGTCGATAAACACGATCACGAATTTGTCGAGGTAAGGCTTACATACGCGGTTCATAAGATCCATGAACACTGCAGGTGCGTTAGTCATTCCGAAAGGCATGACGAGGAATTCATAGTGACCATAACGAGTCCTGAATGCAGTCTTGGAGATGTCTTCGTCACGTACTCTCAACTGATGATAACCTGACCGTAGGTCAATCTTTGAATAGTAGCTCGATCCTTGCAACTGATCGAATAGGTCGTCGATGCGCGGGAGAGGGTAACGATTCTTGATGGTAACCTTGTTCAACTCACGATAGTCAATGCACATTCGGAACGTGCCATCCTTCTTCTTGACAAAGAGTACTGGTGCTCCCCAGGGTGATGAACTAGGACGGATAAATCCTTTATCCAATAGTTCTTGTAGTTGCGTCGAGAGTTCCTTCAGTTCTGCAGGGGCTAAACGGTACGGTGCACGAGCTATGGGTGCTGCTCCGGGAGTTAGCTCGATTTGAAATTCGACCTGACGGTGGGGAGGGAGTCCAGGTAGTTCCTCAGGAAATACCTCGGGATAGTCGCGTACTACAGGTAAATCTTCAATCCTCTTTTCCTTTTCGTGGGTGTTGGTGACGAGTGCTAGGATAGCGGTGTGCCCCTTTTGCAAACACTTCTGGGCTTTTAGAAGCGAGATAATGCCTGTGACTTCTCCACCTTTGTTGCCTTGGACGATGAGGGGTTGACCAGAACGGCGAGGTATACGAACCGCTTTCTCTTGACAGAGGATCTCAGCGCGATGCTTGGATAACCAATCCATGCCAATGACGACGTCGAAGCTTCCAAGTTTGACAGGGAAAAGATCGATACTAAACGTATGGCCAGACAATTCTAGGGTGCAGTCGTGGATCACATGCGTGGCCTCGATGTTCTTACCATTAGCTATCTCGACGGTATGCTTAGAACTTAATAATGCGGGCGAGTGCTTAAGTTTCTTACTAATGCGAAGGGATACATAACTGGCATCGGCACCGGAATCAAATAACACAGAAACATAACGATCATCAAGTAGGAACTTACCCGCCACGACGTTGGGATCGTTCCTTGCCTCTCCAGCTCCAATCACGAAAGCTCTGCCCCTTGCCTTCCCAGCATTGTTATTCTGCTCATTGTTCCCAGCTCCCTGATTGTTGTTGCGATTCTGATTCAGTTCAGGGCAGTCCTTTCGCATGTGCCCTGTTGCCCCGCATTTAAAACATGCTCTGTTGTTTCCCTGCTGCTGTTGCTGTTGGGGTTGTTGCTGATTCTGCCTAGCTGGGAACTGACTTCTACAATCTTTTGCTTCGTGCCCCGTCTTGTGGCATCGCTGACACTGACCCTTGTTGCATGCCCCATTGTGGTGCCTGTTACACTTGTTGCACTTAGGGTAGTTTCCCCGGTAGCCACCCTGTTGCTGAGTGCCTTTGTTGTTGTCAGTTTTCCTTTGCTGAGCTGGGGCTTGAGTAGGGTTAGCATCCTTGCCCTGATTTCCATCCCACTTTCGTTTGCCATCACTAGAACTTCCTTCCGCAGCACTGATCCTTTTGGGCAACCTGCCCTCTTCCACAGCCTGATCAGTGAGTTTGTGAGCAAGTCGAACGATCGGCTGGATGGTAGTGTGGTTGGCTGAAGTTACATGGCTTCGGATTTCTGGAGCCAGACCCTTGATGTACAGTTCGATTCTTCGATACATAGGTCGAGACATGTTTGGACAAAGAGCAGCATAGTCGTTGGACAGCTTGGTGTAGGTCTCAATCTCTGACCCAACCATCTTGAGTTCATAGTACTCGTTCTCCAGCTTGTGGATGTCATCCCTGTGACAGTACTCTTCCTTGATCATATCCTTGAAATCTTCCCACGCAGTAGCGTTTGCAGTCTCCAAACCAAGCATTTGAATTTGCGCCTTCCACCATGAAAGTGCGCTTCCCTCTAGAGTACCAGTAGCAAACTTCACCCAATTCGCAGTTGGGCATTCACAGACAGCAAAAACAGCTTCGACCTTCTCAATCCAGTGCAGAAGGCCTATGGCACCCTCCGTGCCATTGAAAGGAAGAGGCTTGCAATCCATAAAGGTCTTGAAGGTACAAACACGTGGTTGCACAGGTGCAGGCTGACCTGTTGTGAGGAGTGAAGCGAAATAGGTTTAGAGGCGAAAAGACGATGTGGCGGTAGGATCTAAACATCCTAAAACAACGAGTTTACCTATAGGGTGAGCTGCGAAAGCTGCAGCCACAGTGTTGAGCAGGTTCGCGAATTGAGCCTGGGTCATGTTGACGTTTCCTCGTCCACGTCCACTCATTGTCTTCATAACCAGAAAACATAGTATGAGTGCGATGTCGTAACATAGCGAGAATAAGATAGAAGAGAGAAGATGTACCCATCTAATCAGGCAAACTAGTACGTATAGTAAAGCAGAAAGCATAGAACAATTAAGCAAGTAACTATGGGTCCGAGCTATGAGGTCAGATAAGTCGAGCCTTGTACTTGGAGTGTAGTGTCGTCACGAGTCACGGGTTATAGTCTGGTTTTTCCTCAAAAAGATTTTTCCCCTTTTTAAAACCAAGTTCACTATAACCAATGGCTCTGATACCAATCTGTCACACCCCCAAAATCCACCTGCGGATAACACCCGCTTCGAGGGCGTGACTGACCAGGATCCAGCCACCAATTATACTGACTAATTAAGTTGATAATAAAAAGTAATACTTACTAATCATAAGATTAGCAAATATCAAATTCAGTGTTCAAAGTTTTAAGTTCAGAGTAAATGTAGCGGAAGCATAATTAACAGTTTTAAATATTGTTCATAAAGTAAACATGATAAGAGCCCAACACACGGGCAGACGACCACTACACATCCCAAGTAGCTGCTCCAGTCACTGGCCACCTGCAAGGCATGCAGTAAAGGGGTCAACAATAATGCTGAGTGAGTTCACTAGTTGTCCAGTTTTAATTACCAAAAACTTGTTTCACCAGTTAATTTATCCGTTTATACATGCCATGGGGAGCTACCCCAAAAGTTAGCGACTAAACTGTTTTTCCAATACCGAACACTAAGTAACCGAATGCGTTTCCGCAGGATGCCCCGATGTCAATGTTCTATCATCATTGACGGATGCCTGAGTACATTAGTTCACGACCGATCCCATACCATGGCACGGTGTGAGGCTGGTAAGACCTAAATAGCGCTATCAACTAATAACCCGTTCGCCTGGCACCGGCGACTAATCGGTATTATGTAGTAGGGACTTGAGTGATAGAGTTGCGTTTAGTGCCGTTAGTTGCATTCCGTATAAACAGTAATTAACTAAAAAGGTTTCCCAATACAAGGGAAGATAAAGTAAGTTTGTTCCCAATAACTAGGGAAGGAGTGTAGACGGTATCCCCTTTACAAGGGGATAGGGTTGTTTTAGTCTCGTGTCCCAAACCACCGGGACGCATGCTTTTAAGTTGTGAACTCACCTTGGGTTGCTCGGTATGATACGTTACTTGGTTAAGTATGTTGGTCACCACGTCCTAACATGGTTACCAAATATGGGTCAAGTCGGGTACAGGTAAACACGTCTAGCATACACGTATACAAGCAGTTAACAGGCAGAAATACAAACAGTAACATGTATACATACAGTAGCAGATCAAAATGAAGTCCAGTCAACAGGAGGCCCAACAGTTGAAGCCCAAAACAACAAGACAGATAGTTAAGGCCCAATAACATAAAACAGCCCAGTCGAAACTAAGGGGGTTGCGACTCGCAACCGAGGTTGCGACTCGCAACCGAGGTTGCGACTCGCAACTGCGGTCTCGGTCCATCACGTTTTGGTTACGACTCGTAACCGGAGATTGCGACTTAGCAGGTGTGGTTGCGACTCGCAACCAGGTTTGATGCGTGCTGATTGCGACTCGCAACTGGGAGGTTTCGACTGGTCATGCGTGGTTTCGAGTAGCAACCAAAGGTTGCGACTCGCAACCGTGATAACATGCATGGCAATCCCTTCTAGAACCTGTCATTTTGTACGAACCAATAGGAATGCATTTTCATGAAAATTATGTACCATTTCCACTAAAACATGTTTGTTTGTCTATTCCTTGTCTAAAATGGATCAAAATCAGCATATTTGAAATATTTTGTAACATTCAAACTGTTCTTCATTTTATCAACATATTCAAGAAGTATCTCATAAGCAACAATCCTATTTTCAGCAATTATAATCATCATCAGTAACATCACCATTTAAACCCAAAAACTATGGCCAAAAACATCTAACCGGACCCTCATTAATAACCGGACAACAACAACCCGAAACATGCAATCAATAACACCTATTATGAACTTCTAACCAAAATCATAACAAATCGGATATCATACATTTCATGATCATTCACCCTAAATCATCTAAGCAAGCTTTTTAATCATCAACCATCATGCGAAAAGATCATTTAACCAACCATTTATATCATATATCATCATCATACATTCTAACACAAAGCAAAAATCATGGTAAACACATAAGACACACTAACCGGATGATGATGTGGTTGGTCCGAGAGCTAGGATTCGAGAGTTTCTTGATGTTGGTTGGCCCGAGAGCTCGGTTCCGAGTAGGAAGAAGGTGATGGTGGATGTTGGTGTTAGTAAGGGTTTTAGGGTTTAGTGTGAGAGATGAGAGTGTGAGAAGAGAGTGTGTAAAAAGGTTAAGGGAGGTGGGGTTGGGTTTAAATAGTGCACCGAGTTGGGCTAGGGGGTTTCCGGGTTGGGTTTAATTCCTACAAGGCCAAGGCCTAGCCGGCCCATTACTAATGTTCACTCGAGACCATGGTCTCGAGTCGGGTTGTTTGTGGTTTCGGTTTACATATATAACCCTTATATATATATACATACACATAAGCAAATCGGCATATAGCACATAATAGCAAATAGTTTTTCATACATTTTTACTGTTAGTCGATTACGTACACGTTTGTTACATCGAAAGGTTATCCGGAAAGATCCGAGGTGTCACAAATAATATCACAAAAATGTCACTAACAAGATGATTTCAAAACATGAAAGCCCTAGATCTCACGAAGAACGTATGAGACCTGAGAGAGAAGAACAAACACCGATGTATGTTGGTTAGAAGGATCGAGACACTGATGTCCTTATCACACCAACAAAAAGATATTTATAAGCCCAAAGCTGCAAGTCTTTTAATCTCCAGCCCAAAGCCAGCTAAGTTCCAGCCCAAAGGATAGCAACGGTCCACTTTGAAAG
The DNA here is from genome assembly GCF_002127325.2 of Helianthus annuus. NCBI lineage: Eukaryota > Viridiplantae > Streptophyta > Magnoliopsida > Asterales > Asteraceae > Helianthus > Helianthus annuus. The sequence continues at coordinate 129,036,844 of NC_035433.2, read as the reverse complement.
ATCCAGCTCAACCATCGCAAAGAAGGAAACATGTAACAAGAAAATAAAGAATAAGTATACACTTAATAAAAAGAAACAAGGTATTAAAACTGAAGATACGATAATATCTTTAACAGAAACTAACCCGAATGAGGAACACGTATAGTTCTGACGATCAAATCACATTGACTAAGCATTTGTCGTTTAGATTGTTTAAAAGTTTATGAACTTAATTAAGTCGGTGTAATAGTTTAATGTTAGGTTTGATAAATAATAAAAGTTGTTTTCTTCTTTCGCAAATACATGGGTATATTTTAGAATAGGAAAATTGGTATTTAATAAACCAACCTTTAACCAGTTGGTAAATAATAATCCAACCTTCAAAATTGGTAAATAATAATCCCACCTATCAACATGTTGGTACTCAATGAACTTCCGTTAATTTTTTTAACTGAAGTTAGTTTTTATGTTTTATTTATTACACAAACAGTCCCTGTAATTGTAATTTACTAGTTTTAACTATTTTATGAAACAAAAAAACCACTCGAAAATCCTCCTTTTCCTCGATTTGAGGTTTATAAAATAGTTAAAACTAGTAAATTACAACTACAGGGACTGTTTGTGTAATAAATAAAACTTAAAAACTAACTTCAGTTAAAAAAAATTAACGGAAGTTCATTGAGTACCAACATGTTGTTAGGTAGGATTATTATATACCAATTCTGTAGGTTGGATTATTATTTACCAACCGGTTAAAGGTTGGTTTATTAAATACCAATTTTCCTTTAGAATATTATACGCAAATATTTAAGGGTAGTAGGGTAGTGTGAGGTTCATTGGGGAGCACTACAAAAGTGGGAAACCGGGGAACACTCTTAAAAATTTAACTTAACATGTTAAAAATTGTTTTTTTTTAAATCTTTTTCGGCGCTTCACCTTATATATACTTGTAGTTTTTAATAAAAAAATCAAAAACTAAAAATACTAAAAAAAAATTAAAAAAAGGCTAAGTTTTTTTTTAGAAAAATTATTTTTTTTATTCGACTAGTTTCTCCTCCTTTTTATAAAGAAAAGCACTGAATTTTTTTTTAAAAAAATTGATTTTTAACATGTTAGGTTAATTCTATAAGATATAACTGTTTTTTAAACATTTTTTTTATAATTTTAGTTTTTGATTTTTTTATTAAAAATGTTTCTACTTGTATTTATAAGAAAAAGCGCTGAAAAAAATTTAGAAAACAATAATTTTTAACATGTTAAGTATAATTTTTAAGAGTGTTCTCCGTTCCCCACTTTTTTAGTGTTTCCCAATGAACCCTCCCCTAGTAGGGTATTTAAAATTTAAAAAGGAGTACTTACATTTATATCAATTACAAAATAAAATATAAATTCAACACTAAACAACATTTGGACGGGGTAAACACTTCCAAAAATACAATTTATCTGCCATGAACCTTCTGTATGACAAAATTTTTTTATTGATATCACCACTGAAATTGATGGTTTTATCTGTAACCAGATGCTTCATCATTATATATAGATACACATCTTCGTTGCGCTCGAATGAAATGTTTTTTTTTCTAGTTTTCAGTTTTTTTCTAGTATCGCATGTTCACCAACATTGCTCCCAAATACACGGAGATTTTTCTTAGCCTTGGGTGAACAACATTTATGTATTTTTAGCCTACAAAAATGTCTTCACAGGCATAAATAAGCAGTTGTTGGCTCCGCAACTCAGGTCGTAGCAGTAGCCATTTCTTATTTACTAGCGCGATAGGGAAAAAACATAATCAACATCAAAAAAAGGAAGGAAACGGGTTCAGTTTACCAATGCAATAAGTAGCCACGTTTTTTGGAACGGAGTCTAATAAACACTCATGAAACTTTGGTGGTAGAATCGTCCAACGCATATTTAAAATTGGGTCTTTCTAAAGCTTTCTACTTCTCCAAGACGTCAGTCTTCCAATCCAACATTCAATATGCTGTATAAATTGTTGTTCAGTTTGTTAGTAACACAACTTACTAAAAACTATAATTTTCATAAATAGTTGATAAAATTTACCGTTCCGTTGAGATAGCAATTAAAATGAATTCCCAACAAAGTTCCCCAATAATTTTTGTCAAGCTCTATGGATCTAGTAAAAATCACTGAATAACAGAACGACACGTCCCCTTTATTGTAGAATTCAACCACATCTTTCGATAATTTCTGTTTCGTCGTATGGTATCGCCGATCTACTTGGGTTGTGTTGGTGTAAGCTTTGTCTATTATGTACAAATTGATTTTCTTCAATATTTGGTGGATTTACATTTTCGCTGGATGATGATCCGCTTTCGATTGCATTCTTCGGACGCCTCAATCGACTTAGGATCCAACTTGATGCTTTTTTAGCCGGTTGAGAGCAGTATCCTTCACCTGCTAAGTTTTTTCCACGTCGATCAGACATAATTGTAAGAACCGTTCGCGTAATTAAATAAAAATAAAACAAATTTTATTAATACGATTACAATACATAAATTAGAAAGCTAAAATACTAGTACAAATACAACTGAAATAAACCAAAATACAAGAAGGAGTAGAAACAGAATTGACTGAGGCACGTGTTCAACACGCTTCCCTTAAAACAAATTCCGAGTCTCCCAAGAGTACTCGTTTTGTTTCCCAGGGTACAACAGCCGGAGCAGTAGTACTGCCGGAGTTCGCCTACAACCCGAAGGTTACCTTGAAACTGCAAGAGAGAGATTAGAAAAGCTGTGGAGAGAAAGAGAATTGATGTTGTGTTGCTGGGTTTTCGTAGTGTACTCTATAGCAAGGTATGGAGCTGTATTTATACAGCTCCCGGTTTGAAACAGCCAAAAACGAATTAAATGAGAGGTGTAAATTGCATTAAACGTCTTCAATGCAATTTAATATGTCATTTAATTCTCAGTCAAAGCCTATTAACTCGTCAGTTACAAAGCTGGACTGAAACTGCACTGTCATTCAATGCTGGAAGCTTCTGCGGGCGCGCGCGCGCGCGCGCCCAGGTCTGCATGCCCATGCGCGGTGCGTCGTCTCGGCTCAAGTCCATACGCGCGTGTGCCACGTCACCTGTGCGCTTATACGAGCGTGTCACACAGTCGCGCCGTATTGGCTCACTCTGGTGCGCCGCGCATGACACAGCAAGACCCATGCACCATGCGCGTAGCCGCGCGCCTCCGTGCCATAAGTACTCGCGCGCGCATGCGCATGACTGCCACGTCATGCGCCGCATCACCTACCACTTGGTCCTTGCAACCCTTGTGCTCCACCACGCGCACGCGGTCAAAAATACAAAGGCGGCTCTGAAGCGGCTCGCGGCGAAGTGCAAAGTGCGCCATCAAAGCGCCACATTGCGCCTCATCGCCCACGCCACGCGCGCGCGCGCGAGCGTGTGCGAGTGCGAGTTAGGGTGCTCCGCACCCTTCGCGAGGACACTAGTGTGTGCTTCCATGAAACAATAAGGATGGAGAGTTCCACCTTAAATACCCATTTAAGTTCCATCTCTCCTCCGATGTGGGACAAGGTGCTACTTTCCCTTTTGTTTCAGCATTCAATGTTTCAAACACCCAACTTTGAGCATCGATATCTCATTCATCTTAGCTCGGTTTTGGACGTGGTTTAGTTCGTTGCGAAGCTCTTCCAACATAGGGCACTAACCTCTTCATTCATAGCATTTGTCCAGTTAATGTCCCTAACAGCTTCAGCATAAGAACTAGGCTCAACAATTTTGTTCACATTAGAAGCAAAACAAACACTTTCAGATGGCAAATTAGCATAGTTGACGACCCTATCATATCCATACTTAACTCTACCTTCAACAACATAATCATCAAAGTGTTTAGGAATAGAAACGGATCTATAGACTTCCTAGTTGCAACATGAATACCCTCAGACAGGTTTGATTCATCATTACTACTTGACTCAGCCCTCACAGAACTTGGTTCAGAAACATTCAATTGTTGATCACTAGCCATGCCACTAGAATTTGATGGCTGCTAAGTGTCAAAAGAAGATGATTCAACAGGACTACTGTGTTGCTGAGTCACGGTAGTTGAATCAGTTTGTACCTCCTCTTCATCATCGGGATTTATTTCACTTGAAAAATCAAAATTGTCAAAAAAAATTGAATTATTTAGAGACTTATTACCAACTGGATCATTTTGTAAAGCCATGTTAGCCTTATAAGGAAAAACATCTTCATAAAAGCTAACATCTCTTGAAAAAAATAAATTTTCTTTGATCTAGACTCCAAACTTTATAACCTTTTTTGTAATTAGAATACCCCATAAAAACACACCTTTCAGCCCTTTCTTCAAGTTTATCATTATTAGTTAAAACAGTAAAGAAACATAGACAACCAAATATTTTCAAGTGATTAAGAGAAGGTTTGAACCCAAAAAGTAATTCATAAGGAGATTTACCATTTAACACAGAGGAGGGTGTCCTGTTAATTAAATATGAAGCAGTAAGAATGCATTCAGACCGAAAATTTAAAGGAATACCAGACTGAAACAGTAATGCTCTAGCAATGTTTAATAAATGCCTATGTTTCCTTTCAACAATTCCATTTTGTTGAGGTGTGTAAGTGCAAGAGGTTTGATGTATTATTCCATGAGTTATAACAAAATTAGACATTTGCAAATTAATAAACTCAGTTCCATTATCAGTTCTAAGAATTTTAATTTTAACCTCGAACTGAGTTTCAATCAAATTATAAAAACTTTGAACATTTTTAAACACTTCAAACTTGGACTTCATCAAATAAACCCACACAGACCTAGAATAATCATCAACAATAGTAAGAAAGTATTTATACCCTTCTATACTAGACACTTTATAAGGCCCCCAAACATCTAGATGAATTAAATCACCGACCTTTTTTGATTTATGTTCGCTTAAAGGAAAAGGAACTCTATGTTGTTTGGCCCTATGACATACATCACAAGGATCAGTATTACTACTGGATTTGAGATTTAGAACATTTAAAACTTGGGCAGAAGGGTGTCCAAGTCTTGAATGCCAGAGTTTTACTGTTTCAGCTTGATTAAAGCAAACAATAACAGAACTAAAAGAATTACCACAGAAATACAACCCATCAGTTTGTTTACCAGTCACCAGGGTTTTCTTTAAGCAAGAATCCTGAATATAACAAGTATTTTCATCAAAAACAACTTTAAGATTATTATCCTTAGCTAACTTGTGCACAGAAATTAAATTGACACAATACTCAGGAACAACGAAGACATCTTTGAGAATAACAGAGTTAGACAATTTATAACAACCTATTTTGGTGACCTTAGCATCAGTTCCATTTGGATGTTTAATAGAAATGTTGTACTCAGACACATCAACCAAATTAAACATGTTGTCACTAGACATAATCATATGTTGATTTGCACCAGAATCAATTATTCAACTCATATTATTATTAGACCAGACTTTACTGTTAAAACAATACATTTTCTTATGCCAGCCTAAATAAGAGAAAACATTATGACTAATACCTCCTACATTTTTCTTTGAAGTATCCTCCATCTTTTTCTCATTAAGCAATCCTAACAGTTTAGAGAATTGTCCAGTAGTAAGAGAGTTCAAAGAATTATCAGCAGATGAGGAACTAGCAGATTTATCATTCACAGAATTGTTTGACACTCCAGATTTAGACCATTGATTGTTGTTCTTAGGTCTATAATTTGGTGGATATCCATGTAGCTCAAAGCATTTATCAACCGTGTGACCAACTTTGTTACAATGAGTACTCTTTAGATTAGGATTTGGTCCTTTATTAAACTTTTTTTTATTTTCATTAAACTGATTTGCCTTAGAAACAAAACCAACATTAGGAGTTTTCAAAACACTATTAGACTCCCTATGTGACTCTTCTCTTGAAATAATTGAAAAAGCAGTTTTCACAGTAGGCAAAGGATCTCTAGTTAACAAGTTGGTCCTAACAGGTTGATAAACATCATCTAAACCCATTAGAAATTGCATAAGTTCTACTATGTGACTGAATTCATTAAACTTAGTGGCAGCACTGCAGGTACAGGAAGGTAACTGAAGCATGGCATCAAATTGTTTCCACATGGTATAAATCCTATGATAATAATTAGAAACACTAGATCCATTTGACTCACAGAATTAATCTTTTGATACAAACCAAAAACCACAGAACCATCAACTTTATCATACGTTTCTTTCAAATCATTCCATACTTCAGAAGCAAGTTGAGAATAAACTTGACCAACATACAATTCATGAAATAGAATTTAGAATCCAAGTCAACACAATGGAATTACATCTATCCCACTGTCTAGCTAGAACATCACCAGTTTTTGATTTTAGACAAGTACCATCAACGAATCCTAATTTATTTTTAGCCATCAAAGCAAGTTTCATAACATTTGACCAAACTATATAATTCTCCGTTCCTTTTAATTTGATATTAACAATAGTAAGACCACTAGAATCACTAGCATGTATGTACAGAGGGTCACTAGCATCCAACTTGCTTATCAAAGTAGCAGAAGATTCAGTCTTATCACCCATATCAAACAAAAACTAATAGACAAAACACAGGCTAACAAGAAGCAAGCAGATGCACGAAATCAGATCAGAACAAACACAGATATACAAAGGACGAAAGTTACCTATATAAGATATAAAATATTCAGAACCAACACAAACATGAAAAAATGGGTGAAACTACACCAGTGTTCCAAATCGTTGGTTCATCACTCAAATGGTGCCAACGCAAGTCTTAGTGTAGAAGCCAACTATCTTAGCAAAAAAAAGATAAAGATAAAGGACAGATCTCACCGAGAGATTTTCCCAAGTTAGGGTTCTCCAAAAATAAACTCACAGTTGTAACCTTCACTTAGAGTTACAAACTGTGAGGCAAAGAAAACGACAAGATGCTCCAAGTTATGAATAAAGCCTTCCTTGGTCCGAGTCTAAACTTCAAACACCAGAAAACTCTAGATCTGACTTCAGATCTAGAAACCCCAAGCCAAGAGCTCAAGATGAATCGATTAACAAGGATTATTAATCAACCTTCAACAACAGCGGAAGAACACCAAGAACACTCGATTCAACCTTTGAGCTTTGATACCATGTCAGAAACTCAAGACTGAACAAGAAATTGATAATACTTTCGACAAAAATATGAACAGACTCAGTACGCAAATGATTCAGTCAGCAAAGATTGACTGAATAATATCACAAAAATGTCATTAACAAGATGATTTCAAAACATGAAAGCCCTAGATCTCACGAAGAATGTATGAGACCTGAGAGAGAAGAACAAACACCGATGTATGTTGGTTAGAAGGATCGAGACACTGATGTCCTTATCACACCAACAAAAAGATATTTATAAGCCCAAAGCTGCAAGTCTTTTAATCTCCAGCCCAAAGCCAGCTAAGTTCCAGCCCAAAGGATAGCAACGGTCCACTTTGAAAGATCCAACTCAACCATCGCAAAGAAGGAAACATGTAACAAGAAAATAAAGAATAAGTATACACTTAATAAAAAGAAACAAGGTATTAAAACTGAAGATACGATAATATCTTTAACAGAAACTAACCCGAATGAGGAACACGTATAGTTCTGACGATCAAATCACATTGACTAAGCATTTGTCGTTTAGATTGTTTAAAAGTTTATGAACTTAATTAAGTCGGTGTAATAGTTTAATGTTAGGTTTGATAAATAATAAAAGTTGTTTTCTTCTTTCGTAAGTAAATACATGGGTATATTTTAGAATATTATACGCAAATATTTAAGGGTAGTAGGGTAGTGTGAGGTTCATTGGGGAACACTAAAAAAGTGGGAAACCGGGGAACACTCTTAAAAATTTAACTTAACATGTTAAAAATTGTTTTTTTTTTTTTTTAAATCTTTTTCGGCGCTTCTCCTTATATATACTTGTAGTTTTTAATAAAAAAATCAAAAACTAAAAATACTAAAAAAAATTAAAAAAAGGCTAAATTTTTTTTAGAAAAATTATTTTTTTTATTCGACTAGTTTCTCCTCCTTTTTATAAAGAAAAGCGCTGAATTTTTTTTTAAAAAAATTGATTTTTAACATGTTAGGTTAATTCTATAAGATATAACTGTTTTTTAAACATTTTTTTTTATAATTTTAGTTTTTGATTTTTTTATTAAAAATGTTTCTACTTGTATTTATAAGAAAAAGCGCTGAAAAAAATTTAGAAAAAAATAATTTTTAACATGTTAAGTATAATTTTTAAGAGTGTTCTCCGTTCCCCACTTTTTTAGTGTTTCCCAATGAACCCTCCCCTAGTAGGGTATTTAAAATTTAAAAAGGAGTACTTACATTTATATCAATTACAAAATAAAATATAAATTCAACACTAAACAACATTTGGACGGGGTAAACACTTCCAAAAATACAATTTATCTGCCATGAAACTTCTGTATGATAAAATTTTTTTATTGATATCACCACTGAGATTGATGGGTTTATCTGTAACCAGATGCTTCATCATTATATATAGATACACATCTTCGTTGCGCTCGAATGAAATGTTTTTTTTTCTAGTTTTCAGTTTTTTTCTAGTATCGCATGTTCACCAACATTGCTCCCAAATACACGGAGATTTTTCTTAGCCTTGGGTGAACAACATTTATGTATTTTTAGCCTACACAAATGTCTTCACAGGCATAAATAAGCAGTTGTTGGCTCCGCAACTCAGGTCGTAGCAGTAGCCATTTCTTATTTTCTAGCGCGATAGGGAAAAAACATAATCAACATCAAAAAAAGGAAGGAAACGGGTTCAGTTTACCAATGTAATAAGTAGCCACGTTTTTTGGAACGGAGTCTAATAAACACTCATGAAACTTTGGTGGTAGAATCGTCCAACGCATATTTAAAATTGGGTCTTTCTAAAGCTTTCTACTTCTCCAAGACGTCAGTCTTCCAATCCAACATTCAATATGCTGTATAAATTGTTGTTCAGTTTGTTAGTAACACAACTTACTAACAATGAATATGCAATGATCACAATTTGTTGGAAATCTCCTTATAAACCACATTAGTTGTTTTACTGTAGGTTTGTCGTTGTTGTCAAGTATTAGTAGTTTGATTTCATCTCATGTTTTTACCCTTGATTAAGCAACATACAATTGACCATGAGAGAAGACTGGTTGTTTCAAGTACACGTGTGTTACACGGGTGGTCTCAAAGTAAATTATATTATTTAACAATGTCAATACATATCAATATCTTTTGGATAGGGATAAGCGTGATACCCATTCAGTACCGAACCGATACCAAAAGTATTGGTACCTACAAATAGGAAAAAATGGTACCAATACCGAATATACCGGTACCAAATGCTCATTCTTGCTTTTGGACATATCACTACTTTTTTTGTTTCCTCTCTCGATTTGATATCGTAAGTGTCGGTACAATAACAAACAGAACTAATACGGAACAAATTCCCGTCAGGGAATCTCTTTATGCTATATAATTAACATATAACATTTCTTATCATATTGTACAAACTAACATATCAGTTTAAAAAATATATACACAATGCAAAATATAAGTAGTCAAATAAAAGATATGTGTTGAAGCAATGGCCGAAATGAGTTTTGTAAACTTACATCAAGTATTTTTTTTTCGTTGAATATTTATGTTATAACATCCATTATTGTATCAAAATTATCACCAAAATGGTCATAAACATCATATGCCATCCAATAAAAAGTATTATATAAAAATCAGTAAAAAAGCTGATGAGGGTAAGTAAAGAATGTGAGTCAATCGAGACCTTGAGCCCACTGTACTTAGCAGGGTTGTTTGTCATCAACTTCATTATCCTAACCCCCAAATCTCTCAAAATCTGCATATGGTTGATTGACATAAATTTCAGAATAATAAGTATAATCAAATGATATAAGAAATCGGAAATTTGGGATATCGACATTCGACTCTTTATCCATATCAGGTCAATGATAAAAGTCAACGAGTTTAATTGAAAAAGAAACGGGTCATAACATACTAAAGTGTAATTTTATAAAATACAAACTTAATAACTTAATCAAAACTGTCTATCTATTAAAGATTCTTGAAGGACAACATTTTGAGTCAACCCAACTCAATTCGTACCAAAGATTACCTTTTGGACCCAAATATATGTTGACCGATTACCCATCCCGCCTAACCTGGCCATCTTGCCAACACCACCTATATGTACCTATACCATGTCGGGTAATGAACATTTGCTCATAGTGGTGGCAACTTCAACCGTCCACTAGACGCATGCATGGAAAGAAAGAGATGTACCTACCTTCCTGTACTTGTATATTTTGTGTTTGCCTTTGCCTTTGCCAAGGGAGAGAATACTCAGGTACAATATGAGTACAATAAACTTAAAGAAACTAAACAAACAACAATAATGTTAAAAGTTAACCATAGTTAGCGATGAGAATGGCAAAGATGTTAACATATAACTAAAACTATGTAAATGCGAACATACGCTCTTCATACAGAATTACACAAGATTATCACCGTTTTCTTGGTTCCAAACTGCCCAAGTCCTCCAAGAACTCATTTCCTCTATACATGTTACTACTTGTCCTGTCCCTAAAAATATCAAGTTAAATTATTAAAAAAATTATTAATAATTTTTTTATCCCATTTACCATACCAGTTGTCTTTATCAAATAATACTCATTTGAATTTTGTATCTTTCTTTATCAAATGGTCTAAACGGGATATAAAAGTTTAAAAAATAAAAAAATATAAACTTTTTTATGTTTTATTTTAAACTTAGATACTAGATGGATGAACTGGACTAACCAGACCTAACTCGGAACCGGCTGTTTTGGACAAAAGAACTTTGGATCAACCCAACTGAACCATCTTGGCCTGCACATCAAATGGTTAAAACAAAAAATAAAAATAAACAGTTAAAAAGAAAACGGGTCGAATATCACATGAAGTGTATTTTTAGTACATAAAATGGGCTCTTTTTTTCTTAGAAGCGACTCTTTTTTTTTTCTTAAAAGCGACTCTTTTTTCAAACCTTTTGGATCCTGATGGCGGAAAAACAAACCTTTGGACGAAAGTTTCAAAAGTGGCCAAACCTCAGGGAAGAAAATGGCATTTTACTCTTTTTTATATTATAACTAAAATCTCATACCAAGTATAGTTAAATGTGTTATTTCCAAGAATCAATGTTATAAAAACCAGTGTAATCAAATAAAAGTGTCAGCCAAAAATTGTCTTTCTAACCTGCTTTGTTTGTACTTAGTTTTATGGCGGCCGTAACCAGCACATTGCCCATATGCACAAGAACCGACCAACAAAATTCTGGATTCAGACTTGTACTTAATACGCTGGCATTCTGAATGGTTATTACTATCCGTCCCAATTTCTTCACTCACCCGCCCATCACCGTCAGCTGCCAACCACAAGGCGATTCCAATATTATGGTCCTGCAAAATCAATTATTAGTAGTAGTAAATGTGGAAAAAGTAGTAAATAACCATCCGCGTTGCGGCGAACAGTATTGTAACAATTAGCCATTATATTTGTGGCATGTAACCTTAGATGTTAACATTAATCTATGTACAAAAGAAGCCTACAACATTTGAAGTACACACTTTGGTTTTAAATTGTGTGATGCGCTCTAATGCGTTTGGTCCAAAAATATGATGAATACCGACCAAAGTATTTCATCTACCATATGGTGCTAGAAAATAATGTACCCAACGAGACTACTGCTCAAGAAGACAGCCACGTACCACTAACCATATCGGTATGCCTCAATGCATGCATATACCAAAACCCATCATTACCCCCAACTGAGTAAAATTGGCCAAAATGAGAATACACCACACAAATGAACGGTAGCAATGGGTATATCAACTCTTTAGTATGTCTTCATGTCTAATTACTCATTATGTACCAATTATTTTCTAGACATCGCAGTTAAAAAATTCATATGGTATTCAATATAAAAGAAAGAGAAAAGAAAAACTAATATCCACAAGATCACCTCTGCCAGCATATGGAAAAATATTTCGGATCGAGCTAAATGTGGAAAATCCACCAGGAAAAGTAACAGTAAGCCAAAGAGACCAATAGGAGCAACTGCTAATAGATTTTCTTGGTACACTAAACCACCAACTAAACCTGTTTAATCATCGATTTTCTTGCTAAGTTTTTTCCACGTCGGTCAGACATAATTGTGGTTTTCCTAAAGATATTCTTTAATTTAGTATAAATAAAACGTTTTATGTTTTATCCACTAGTAAAAAGTTTATTTATATAAAAACCTTTAAAAATATTAATGTTTAATATCAAAGTTGCCCATGTCAATACTGTACAGACGCAGGGGAGGCGTCTTTGGACTCCTCAAATCCGCCACCGACGCATTGGACACGTTCAGCATCCAACAAAAATTTGCCATGTCAGTAAGGGATGCGTCTTCCAGACGCTTTGCGTTACAGGGACCACTTTCAGTTGTTGAGAGTTCATCATCGACATGTCCTCAATCGAGTGGAGAGGACCACCTGGGACGGAGCTCCGACCTGTTAATCCCCATTCCGACATGTATTTGATTCAGATTCCCTCAAACGAAGAAGATCCGACACGCATTTGATTTAGATACCCTCAAACGAAGACCATCCGACCTGACCCGTATACAACTATCGCTCTCACGAGACACCGGGCATGATGAATCCGAATTTTTGTTATGACGACACGATCCAACCCATAAACAATGCAAAAGAAATCATGCACAGTGCGACTGCATTCGTGGATAATTCAGCTCCCTCCAGTGGTAAACAGGTAAACAATTCAATAATCATGTATTATTATTGGTTTATTTTTTGTTGTGTTATTTTTTATTTTGTTATGTATTTCATGATCGTGGTTTAAGTTAACGGACCTAGAACTAGAGTTAGAGCTGCTTAGACAATTATTGATAAAATCAAGGAAAATGACAGAGTATGTAGTGTAAATGCACTTTGGGTGATAAGTGCAGGCTCTCAAACTCAAGGGTCTTTTATGTAAATTGTTTAAAGTGTATGTAATGGTCTGAGTTTATAAGGGTTTCATGGTCAGGACTTAGGATTCCATCCTAGTCCGATTTTTGTTGTTTGGTTAGTCAGGGTTTGTATTGTCTTGGGTTTTGGGCCTTTCTATGTCCTGAATTTTGTAGTTAAGACTTCCCATTGTATATAAACTCTTTAGTGTAATGATATACGTGGCAATATCTTTTGTGGAAAGTTTGTTCTTCAAGAAACCCTAATCATTATCACTGTGTGTGAATTGACGGCTACTGTGTGACGCCATGTGACACCTGTGTCACTTCAACCATCAAACAAGTACCAAACCAATGAAATATTGTATTTCATGCTTGGGATTGGTATAAATATGTGTATCGTTTGCACATATCAATTCTTGTTCGATTTCAAGCTTTAAATCGCTTTCTAGAAGGTTATACGCGCACGGATGCGTAAATATAACCAGTTTAATGCAACGAACACTCCGGAATAGTGAAATAGTCTTAACATACCTTAAATAACCTTTACATAACTTGGAAAGAAGTTTTGGAGGGTTTGGTGTGGCGAAATCAAGTATATTCGCATACAGGGACTAAATTCGACAAACTGCGAAAGTATGCCAATTTGTACTGTAACGAACATTCAGGAACTTGATCATAAGTTAAATATGCCCTAAATATCCTTTACATAGCTTAGAAATAGGCTTTGAGGTGTTTGGTGCGCAAAAATAAACTTTTGGTCATTCAGGGACTAAAAGCGTCAAAAAGAGCATAAGTTTGCATTTTCGCGCATATCTTACGTTCTGAATATATCCGGACATCCAAAAATTTATGTAAGCATTAAAATATTTTATTTTAGTGTTTGGTATGATAAAAATCCTTTCGTCGCGCAATTTGGATCGTTTTTGCGTCTGTTACAATTCCGTCGTAATTTACCGAACAACGCAACCGTACGACCAAACGAGCCGACATCCGGGATATTTTTGAGCACATTTCAAGTTCCCTATACTTTAACTTCATTTTAGAGCCTTAAAATGGGGTTAACGGGGCTTAAACGTGCCAAAACGCATCAAAAACCAAGTTTGCAGGTGCAGGAGCCTGTTCTACCAATTGCTGAAAGTTTCTGCCAGCACATAGGGTCCTTACGGACCGTATGGGACCTCTTACGGTCCATAAAGGTGTCCCAGCACAGTAGAAACCAGTTTTCGAAAACCCAGCAGCTTGCACTTGTTTTCTTTGCTTGTTTTGGCAATCTATGGGCTGGTTTGTGTAACACCCCGAAAATGGGATTAGTAATCAAACTCCGTTAATACTGAAAGACGGGTAAATACCGTTAGTGGTAAAATTTAACCCGAAAATATTAGGATTTAAAGGAATAATCCTAATATTAAATACAACGTGAATAAAAGCTTTTAAGGGAGTAAGTTTATAAGAAGTCCGAGTTAACGGGACTTAAAATAAAACAGGTTATAACTCCCGGAACCCACTAAATAACTAGGAATATCAACCTAGTTAGTCTAGTTTTTTAAAATAATGAGGGAACTTGATGTAGTAACCTTTATAAACCTGGGTAAAGTAGAGGGACTAAAATGGTTAAGATGAGAAAATGGGTTTTTATTAATTAAAACTAAAAACACCAAAACACACACCTTTGTGTGTGTTCTGGTCGTACAAAACACAGGAGCCAAGAAGGGCTCTCAAGCTCAAACCCTAACAAGCATAAAATCAACAAATTGAAGGGGTAAATCCAACCTAAATCAAAATCCAAGCACGAATTCATGATCACCTCGATGAAGGGATCATAAGGTATGCTAAATTTCATTATTTAGTTCCATCTTGAATTCTTGGTGAACATATGAAATCGAAAATTTGGCTTGCATGATTAAAGTTTGGATGAATTTAGGATGAAATCATGTCTAGGAGTAAACCTTAGTCAATAACTAGTTGAATTAGTGTTGAAATTATAAAGTTCATGATCATCCATTATGGGTGTTTAAATGGGTTTTGTAGAAACATGATGAACACTAGAACCATGATTGTCAAACTAGTGTTATTTAAACTTTATGAAGTTAATCTTGACATTTAACCATGAATTTGATGATCTTCTAGTAAAAGATGTTGAAATTGGCAAGATAGGTAGCCATAAGTTTGATTGTTAAATTCTATAAAAGAATGCCCATTAGGTGTTTGTTAAAATGCCTAAATGAGAAGTAAAGTGTTGAAATTCAAGTGAAACGCGTAATTGGCAAGCTTGACTAATTACATGAGATATGGGATAAAACGAGTTCTAATCATAATGTTATAATGTTGATTTGCCTTAATCATGCATGTTATATGATTAAAGGTAGTTGACTTTAGAAAGTCGAACTAACCTATGATGAAGTCGAATAGAAGTTTCGACATAAAGTCTGTAAGATGAACTAGTCATAATAATGATGACTAATCTAACCATCTTACGAATTATGATGCTAGTTTGACTCTTGACAAGCTAGATGGAGGCTTGGGGAAAGAAGCGGGTCAAACGGATCGTATACGCGGAAAAGAGCATAATCCGGATACTAGGTAAGTTAAAGCTTACACCTTTTATTAACAACTATTGGTTTTATAGATTATGAATAATCAAAAGTCATATTTGACTTATGATGTTTTGACCCGTCATGTGCGGTTCGGAACAAAAGACATTAATGATAAACCATGTTGAATGATTAAAAAGAGCTAATAAGATCATTTAGTCATGCAATGACTAATAAATAACGAGTTCTGAATGATTACCTTGTAAGGTAAATCAATACAATTAATAAGGGTAAAACGGTAAGGTGGTCACTAGTTGACGATAACCGTTAGTTTTGAAGGACACTTTATGGCGTAAGATATAAAGGGATCAAAATGATCAAGAAATAGATTTATAAGGAAAAGTGACCGTACGGTGTAAACCGGTACAAGTCATGTAGACGAGATGATGATAAATCCATCTCGCAAAAGTAAACGGTCATTTAGACCAAACGGGTCAAAAGGTGAAAATATCACCCTTTGACAATATCGACTAATGGTTTGTCGAGTTGTATGATTACAGGAATAAATATCGATTGAATGTTGACATCGCTATTACTTAGCGGCTACCAAGGCAAGGTATCGAAACGGGTCAATATATTGATCCGAGCCAGGTTTGTATAATGATTCAACTCGTCATGTAGAACTTGAGGTTCTATAAGAGTTAGACAAGGATAAAATATAGATATTCGGTTATCTTTAAGGTAAACCGAATAAATTGGGTCATGATTATGGTATTTTAGAAATATAATGGTTTCTAAACAAGATTATAGTTTTAAAAGTGGGATTTTGGTCGAACATGGCTTTAAAGGTCCTTCGTCGTAATAGGAGGGGTAAAAGTGACCAAAATGCCCTTATAAGTGAAATTAAGCAAACGACCCCTAAAGGTTGCTTAGAAATGAGTTTTGTGACCAAATAGATACTTGTATTAAGTATAAAAAGTGAAATATGCGAATCTTTGGGTCAAATGACTCTATATGAGTCTTTGCCGTAAAATGATAATCCGAGGGGTAAAACTCGGAATAAATAGATCTCCACATTAAATCCTCCACACATATAGTTGTGGTGGAAGATAAATTGATAAATAATATGGAAGTACAATGCTAGAAGTGAATGGGTATGAATTATGCGGTAAAAGTGCTTAAATACCCTTAACGGGTCAAAATAAGCTTCTAAGTCAAAACGGGTCAAAGAAGGTATACAAACCCGTGATTTTGAGCCTAATATAATAGGAGATATTGAAATTATGAAGTTCATGGGTTTAAAGATCAAATAGGCATGTTTGTTTGATAAAATCGCGAACTGGTCAAAATTTGGTAAAAAGGGTAATAAGCCAAAGATTTAAAAGTCTTAAATTTTGTTAATCCGGATGTCAGATTTTAACTCCATATGATGGAGAATTAAATTACGGACGCGTAGGAAAAAGAATCGTGTAAAACGGATTAAAAACGAGAGAGTTATGTCCGTTTCGGTAAGAACTAATGGCTGAGAAAAGTGCAGAGCTGACACGGCCGGGTGATTAGCTGACACGACCGGGTGAAGGTTCTGTGAAAAATTTATGGTTAGCTGACACGGCCGGGTGGTTAATCCGAACCGGCCGGGTGAGGGGGCTGAAAACAAAACAAAAATAATTTCTTGTTTTGTTACGTTAAGCACGGAACTTGTTTATACTCGATTATTAAAGTGTCAAAACTAATTATTTACATGGTTTTGACCGTAGGTGAAGATGGACCTAATCCGGATGAAGATCAAGCGGCGAGCAAGAACCGAACACACGTTAAATGAAGCTTCCGCGTCAAATCTTGATTTGTGTTGTTATAAGTGAATTATGTAAACACTTATAAATTGTTTTTGAAATGTTGTAATCATTTGGGAATGTTGGTATAACAAGTTTTGTAAAGACACATTTTAGCCTAAAAATGTGTATCCTATTATTAAAATATTAATAAAACCAGACGGGCGTTACAGTTTGTGTGCCCATCAAGGTGCCCAATCAGAGTATGGCAAGTGTACGGTTTAGATTGTGCCCCCTTTTGCAAGAAACGATCCTAACGGTGGTCCATTTCCTATAAATACCCAACCCCCTTTGCACTTGTTCCACACAAACCTAATCTAATGTGCTCTAAGTTGAGGCCTTTGCTTCATACCTGAGCTATTTGGATCAAGATTTGCTTGCTTGGACCCTTTGTAAGTATTCCTTCGTTCTTTTACGCGTTTTTATCGTAAAAGTCAAACTTTGTTTGACTTTCTGCTTTGACCAGTCAATGGTCAACACGAAGTTCGTTTGAACTTCGCAACGTGAGCGTAATCATGATGGTTATAGTCCCTAGTGACTATACCTATTGATTACCACGTTGTTTAGGTGTAGTGACGAGTCGTGGTTTCGGCCAAAATGCGTGTTTATGCGTCTTTTGTAACCAAACTACTCTCGGGTATCAAAACCGTTTGTTTTGATATCCAACTTGTTTTCAAACTTTGTTAAACATGTTTTAAACATGTTTAACTCGTCACTTTTAGATTAGTGCTTATGTAGGGTCGTAAGGTAAGCGATCTAAACAATCGCTTATACTTTCCAACCCGACCCGTTGGGTCGATCTTTAGGATCCGACCAAACACTTTAGGTGACCATAGTTGTATAGGGAATAACCTTCCGAGGTTATACCTTATGGTCACTTCATTTAAGTAATCGTATGATAGGTAGTTTATATGCCTTAGGAAAATGACCAAAATGCCCTTTTTATGCATAATTGATATTTAAGCATATGTAACCCAAAATTTTGTCATTTAAATGATTATGCAACATAATTAAACATATTAGGGCATATAATACTTGTCGTAGGACAAGTTAGACGGGCCAAACGCGTTTTACGCGAACGATGCGTTAAAGTAGCGTATGCTACCTAAACGAGTCGTAATGGGTCGTAAGCACTTAGGTTAGGTTTCCTTTTAGTATGTAGGCCTTGATTAAACCATATCATATGAGTTCCCACGCTCATTTGGTTTACGAGACCTCATCCTATCCGATCTTCCGTTTTAGGTCCGGTTTATTTATGTAGTTACCTATATTTAGGTGTCGTTTGATTCCGTGCTCCATCTAGCTTGCTTGGTAGTCAAGACTTCTAAGCACCCTCAAGTGAGTACATAGTCCCCTCTTTTACTGTTTTCAAATGTTTTGGGGTGAAGCATGTGTACCTATCTGTTATTTTCATGATTTCAAAGTATAATTGATTATACATGTTAATACTTATCTTTTGACAAACTGAATGATTATTTATGGTTTAAACACTGATTTTTCAAAGATTATTAAATTAGTTGTTGGAATAGGACTTATTTTTGTTCACCAGACTGGTTGGTAGTATGATATAGCGCTATAGGATTTGACACCCGATTCCTGTTGTCATGGAATGTCTGAAACCAATTTATTTCTCCATCCAAATAGGGACTCCCTCCGTGGTATTCCTATAGTCTCAAAGGTGTAGTTTGATGCACTAGGTCTGATTAAATTCTTAAGTCACATTATTTTTGGTATATTCAGTTATACTCCCAAAAGTATAGTTTGATATGCTCTCATATGTGATATTGTACAAAACCAACATATATTTTGTTAAAACCCAAAGCATATCTTAATATGTTATTTATAAAATCCAAAGCATATTTTAATATGTTATTTATAAAACCAAAGCATAGTTTAATATGTTATAAATTAAACCAAAGTATACTTTTGATATACTACTGAAAACTATTATTTTGACAACTAAAGTATATTTAATATACTATCTGTTTAACTATTTTGGAACTGATATATATTTTAATATATTACTTATTCGACTTTCTTAAAACCAAAGTATATTTTTATATATACTAAGAACCTTTTTTATCAAAATATTGTTTTTCAAATATATATATATATATATATATAAACTCATTTTTACCTAATTACTTATTTATACATCTTTCTTTTATATCATCTGTTTTCTTATCGATTTTTATATGATTTACAAAACAAAAACATTTTACAAGGATCATGACTAACTTTTCTTAAACATTTTTCTTCAAACTTATAAGTCATGAATCCTAAATCAATAAAACCTATGTATCTCACATGCATTTTTATGCTGACGTACCTATTTTTACACATGTTTCAGGTGCTGCTATGTGATGATTGTTGATATATGCTACACATAGGATGGACTCGTGCCTTAGCGACTTTAAAATTTGAAAGACAATATTTGTATTTATTTGATTCGTAATAAAAACAATGAGTTCAATGATTCAATAAAACAAGATTATTTGATCCATGGTTGTGAAACAATGATTCTGTTACAACACTCCCCGACGTTTCCGCCATGTCTTGTTGTTTTACGTGGTCGGGTGTGACACGCCATTCGTCATCTTCATCATTCTTGTTCTACACTTTCTTGATCCAATACTCTACAGTAGTGATTGCTAGGTGGATTCCGCATACCTAGTGATTGTTGTCTGAGTGAGATCCATGGGTAGGAGACCTTACAAGTGGTATCAGAGCAGTGTGCTCATACTACTGTAGGTTTGGGTTTAGAGGTTTAGTTGAGAAAGATCACATTTTGATTGGGTTTTTGGTGTTGTTTGCTGGGTTTTAAGTGTTTTTCATCAATCATTCTTGTGTTTATTCATTCTGGATGATGGATTGTGATTAGAAAAGAGGTATTTAGGATATACATTTATCTGGGTTTTTACAACGCTTGAAGATCTTCATCAGGGGTTTTTGAAGGTTAGTAAAGATTCCCCGTTTAATCCATTTTAATTTGTTCAGAGTTTTCCTTCAGTGTTTTTCCTTCAGAGTTTTCCTTCAGGGTTTTTCCTTCAGTGTTTGTGCTTCAGGATTATTGATGAACTAGTGTGAAGTCATACATGTGAGATATCCTGAAGCAGGTTTTCTCTTTGTCCGGACTAACTTAGAAGTCAGGGTTTACTTCTTTGAGAGGTCAGGACTTTGTGGCCAGGAATTGGAGATCAGGGTTTACGTATTCAGAGTTTCTTACTTTAGAGTTTACAATTTTAAAACTTCAGGGTTTATTTACTTTTTGAGTAATCAGGGTTTACATTTCATAGGTCAGGTTTTCAACTTGAAGCTAGTCTGAGTTTCCTTACACTCCGAGTTTATCTTGTTTAGTATATCCAAGTTTAAGTTTGTTGAGACTTGTCCTTGAATAAGTTTCTTTAAGTTTTTAGAGTTTACAATTGTCTTTTAGTCATCCGAGTTTAAGAGTTTCGTAGAATCTGAGTTTTATTTTTAAGAGTAAATTACAAGTTTTGTCCTTTATGTTTACACCAAATTGCAGGCGGTGTCCTTTGCCTTTAAAATTGACGGGTTTTGTCCTTAATGTTTCGAAATCTTGCACACTATGTCCTTTGAGCCTAACCCAGTTTATTTTTTTGGTTAAATAAGATCATGTGCATGTCACATGAGGGTAAATCTGTCTTTTCCACTACCCTCTCCAAGTTTTCCCCAAAATAAAAGAACCAAACCCTAAATCATTTCCCCCTGTACTCTGTGCATATCCAGTCGCACGAAGGAAATTAGGGCTGTTCTCGATGAAGACCGTGCAAGCCCTGGTACGAGTGGTGGTCTTCAGCGATGCCGAAAGGAAAAGATCGACAAGCAGGCGTGAAAGACGCAACTGGAAAGAGACGAAAAGACGCAACTGGAAAGAGACGAAACATCCGAAGAGTTTGGAGTTACAGGGTCAGGTCGTGAGAAAAAGCCTGCAGTGAGAGAACATTGTGACTATTCGCCTTATGGTAACTGTCAGGCCCAAGTTTCTTCATAGTGGGGGCCATGTAATCGACGATTTTGGTTATAGTTTTATTTTAAGTTATTAGGTAAATCAGGTGAAATAAACATCTTCTGATTTATCAATTGTTTGTCCCATTTTGAATTTCTATGTGTTGGCTGGCCTGTGCATAGCATAATCCTTGTAAAAGGCCTTTTTGTAATCTTGAAAGTTGGAACACAAGAAATACTGAATTTCTTAGAAAAATTAAAATATTTCAGAAGGATTAAATTTAAAACTGAATTTGTCAAATGAATTAGAAGTTGAAGCAATCGGAATTTTATTTCATACATTTAATTAACAAAATAATCATGTTTGTTTTATAATAGAAAGCATTATTACAAACAATACAAGTTGTAGTCCAAGCCTTGAGGTTCTACAATTCATAAGTTTCTTTTAAAAAAAACTATGTACATGATCTACAGGAGCAATACTTAAAGTGAAATTAACTTGATTTCCAACACCAAACAAGCATAGGATATTGTTAAGGTCCAAACCTTTGCACACCTCTCACGGATCTCTGCACAGTATAGAGAGGGGAAATGATTTAGGGTTTGGGTTGTTTATTTTGGGGAAAAATTGAAGAGGGTAGTGGAAAAGACAGATTTACCCTCATGTGACATGCACATGATCTTATTTAACTAAAAAAATAAACTGGGTTACGCTCAAAGGACATAGCATGCAAGATTTTGAAACATTAAGGACAAAACCCGTCAATTTTAAAGGCAAAGGAAACCGCCTGCAATTTGGTGTAAACATAAAGGACAAAACTTGTAATTTACTCTATTTTTAAATAGATCCGTCCGAGTTTACCTTATAAGTCGGAGTTTATTATTAACAAAGGGTGTTCCGAGTTTGTCTAGTTTAAGTTGTCTTGAGGTTATTTAAATCTTTAACTGGTCCGAGTTTAGTCTTAGAAGTCAGAGTTTATAGATTCAAAGTCAATCCGAGTTTAGTATAATCTTTATCAGAGTTTTTTTAACGTGAGTCCGAGTTTCTTTGTTAGTTTCCGGGTTTAAAGTTTTCAGTGTCTTATATGTAACCAGCGCATAAATAGGAAACATACATAGAAATAAGAAAACATAAGCAATTAAGATCCATAAATTGAAATTGTCCCCACTGAATAACACAAAACAAAACGTGGCACTACATGAGACTATGACGGTAGATACACTTTAAAAACCAAACCCTCCTCTTCAAAGTCGCAAATGAAATTCAACGTGTGACTTCCAAGGCAAGCTGTTAACCTGTAAAAATATACACATACAAAGATTAATCAAAGTAATTTTCTTGAACATAAGCAAAAAAAATTTGTATTTATGAAATTGCTCAGATTCATAATAGCGTTTAACATGAAGTACACAAAAAAAACCCTAATTTCCATGCAAAGTTAGTAAGCATCAGTTTATGCAAAGTAAGCATCAGTTTATGCAAAGTGGTCTAACAACATAATGGGTTTAAGGTGTCAACCTAGTTGTAGTCCGTATGTTAATAAAACAATTAAAATCAAAGAAACCACAAATTAATTTGTGACCCATCACCAAAGCAAATTTCAAAAATATCAGTAATTGACTTCATATTGTTTGTTTTTGTGGTCACATATGAGCCAGAGGCTTAATAAGTTCATTATAGGGGTTTTGATCATACACTTCACGTATTAAACAAAGTAGTAATCATAAAGCAATCAAGAAAGCAAGCAAATTGATTAATAGAGACTCACCGCTCACGTACCCGTGTTTAGCTTTCATAGCTCTGTGCTTGACCCAAAACAGATCTCAAGCCCTTTTCCACCTTACAGGAGTGTCCCCTCTTGTTGGGCTCAGGGATAACGGGTTTGTTGCTGGCCAAGCTGCGTTGAAGGCGGAATCAAGCAAGGTCGCTAAACATGAGAAGGCTTGTTTAGAGAATTAACATGTATATATCCCATTCGCTTTTGATACATTTGGTTCCCTAGCCCTAGAGGTTGTGGAATTTCTAAACAGGGTCCAACGGGCCGTGAATATTAATCTCTCAACCTTTAAGGGTCGTTTCGTCTTTAGGAGAATTGGTTTTGCAATTCAAAAGGGGGTTGCGGCGCAACTTGTTGCCCGTTTACCTGCCACTTGTTTGTAATTCGTTACTTTGGCATTTCAATGAAAACTCGATTGATTTCTATTTTGACACATGCAAATGTACTACCTCGTGTATACTTTGTACCAAGAGAACTTAAAATCAAATTAAAGTAGTAACAGACCTGTATACAGCATGGACAGTGAGAGGAGGCATCATCTATTAAACATGTTCTGCATTTATAAAACACTTATATTTTGTACAAAAATTTAACTGTCAATTAAGTAACTGGAAGAGGCTCTTTCTTGGACCAGTTACTTGCGTGAGATCACACTTGACCACAATGGACAAGTTAGTATGAGATACAAACCAAATGTTAGGTATCTTTAAATCACAAGTGATGTTGCTAAAAGACAGTCGCATAAATGGTCTACATAACTGACTAACATTTTAGCAAGCATTTGTTGTTTCATATTTTTACAAAATAAAGCTAAATAATTAAATCAACTATTCAGCTGTTTTTTTGATCAGGCAATACCAAATAAATGAAAACTAACCTGAAGCGCTTCAATGACGTATCTCTAAGTTGCAACATCTTGCTCAGATTTGGTTGAATGGAACGCACAAAACACATCTGCTAAAACACTTTGTAATAAAAACAAATAAAACCACCTCAAAATAAAAATGATTAGGCTCAGATGTAGTTGTTGGACCGCCATGACTCTAACATGGGTTGCAAGTGCATAAAATTGCACTTGCCATCCTCGATTATGCCAAGCCAGTCAACAATCTTCACCACCGTCATCACAGCCTGTTGCACCTTTTTACCACGCAAAAGAACAATCTTTACCAACCATCATGTATGTCAGGGCCTCATAAGGAGAAGAAGAGAGAAAATAAAGGTGGTTTCATGAGGCGTCTTCGCAAGTTTATGAAGAACACTTTTGATTGATGAACGTATGCAGGTACGTATGATTCAAGCATTTCATGAATCCACAGAAGGTAAAAGTAATACACTATTTATGTGTATGTTTGAATCATCATTAATCCAGTATATCAGCCTATGATGGTTGAACTGTATCATATTAAGGCAAATAAAACTTAAAACCATTATATTTTTCGTATGTCAGTACCAATATATGCGGCTCTATCGCCAACTGATGGAGGAGTTAACTGCCTTCAAACCCCTAAGTAGTAAACCAACGACAATATTGGCCATCGTTAAACCACAACCAGCCAAAAGTAGTCCAAAATCAATCCCAGAATAAAATCCTAACAATTGAAGAGAACGTATCTGGACATCTTTCTTAACGCCACCGAACCATCACAATACCACCACCTAGGGTTCCGGGTTAGTGTAAAACAAAGGCAAAAGGCGTTTAGTTCAGGCTAACAAACCCTAAACAACACTATCATCAGGAACTTTTTGTCGTTTAGTTCAGGCAAACAATGAAGCCCAGACACCGCCCTTAGCAACCGTTAAAGCCCAGACTCGGCTTCAAGTATTATTATTTCCACTTCTCAAATCTCATAAACTTCCACATTAATGAAACATGCCTATTGAAGTTGGTGTCTTTTTCTAACCTCAAAAAAAAAAAAAAAAATCAATATAAAAGTTTACAAAACTTGGTATGGCTCGGCTTCCTGCTTAATGTATTAACATCAGCCTCCACTATCACACGCTCAAATGTGACTTCAATTGTTGAAAAATCAATCTGAACTCTATAAACATTTCAAATCAATCCCAACTATACAAACATTTCAAAGCAAACCCCTTATCTAATCAATGATCCAAATCTAAAAAGGATATAATAAAACAATGATATTAAAAACATTTAAGTTTTGTACCTGTCAAGCCTGTGCCTGAGCTTCAACCAAAATCTCACAATATCTTAATCATATGCTCGCAAACTCATACCACATAAGTAGCGTTGTAAACCTGACCCGTTTCATATTGTTTGTAGTTCACAGTTCAGGCTCACATTTCATCATCATCGCCAACGGATATTGCACCAAAAGGTACTCATTTCTCAAGTTTCGTAAAGCATATAGAGTAAATGACCAGGCTCAGAGCGTGTAAAGGGTAGCCAACCATGGCTGCAATGGAGGTTGCATGTGAACACCTGCCATCCTCCGAATTTGCCACGCCAATCTTAATCGCATCTACACATTCATCATAGCCACATGCCATAAATCCAGGTTAACACATGAAAACATTTTAGCAAATACGCTATGTACACAGTAACACAACCCATGGCATAATCCATGGTGATCCAGATTTCAACGAACACTATTATTTTCTTTGTGAAATGGTATATAAAGAAATAAGTGGTTGTGATTCGGGAGCTGCGGATGGAAGAATATGATTCCAAACTGCCCTTATCAACTAATGAAGACCACCCATGTTCCCAAACGCTTCCCTGTTATTCAATGGGTTCACAATGGAAAACAGATGTATCAGTCTGCATGGTTGATTTATCAACATAAGTTATAACATAATCCGATTCTGCCAGAATATATAAGAAGACCCAGGTTAATTAGGCATATATACCTTTCAGAATGGAACCATGAAACAATTCGTTGGAGCGTGATTATTCAATCTTGTTGGGCTTGAACCCTACTAGAGGAACAGATAATGTAAAGCCAAAACCGGATCACATCTGAGGACTTCAAATAAACAGCAGTTTACACTTTGCTCTCCCCTTGAATGTGGCTCAAACATCTGATATGCTCCAAAGTACTACTTCTATAAACATCTGCTAACCTACAACTGCTGATTCTACACAAGGACTGATGAAGACTAATAGCTCTGCTGCTCAATCTACTGCCTTGGTTCAAGCACTGCTGATCATGACAAGTACTGCTGGGTTCACAGCAGTGGAAGGATGCAGCAGCAGTTTATATTTATCTCATGTAATACAATATAATATCAGTAGTTAGCAAAGCAGTAGTTGTATAGATCAGTAGTTAGAGTTTGTTAGGTTGTTAGATGTCACTTTCATGGTGACGTCAGCTGAGATGCTTCAGTGGTTTGGACTGCCTATAAATGGAACAGTACTCTATACTGTTACATTTGATTGACTGAGTGGATTCTTCTTCTTCAGTCCAATCCTTTCATCTTGTGCAACCAACCTTGGGGTACCAGGCTGAGGGGGAGCTTAGTTCTGTAAACATGCTGTAATCATTTGCTTTGTAATTCAATCATTCGACTTAATGAAAAGCATTTGTTTGTCAAACTATTTCTCTCTTTGGTTGTGTTTACAAAGTTTGTATCCATTTCCGCTACACTTTTCACTGTTTAAATATTCCCTGAATGATCAATTTATACAAACAAACACAATCATGATAGCCTCCGATCCTAACAATTGGTATCAGAGCTTGGACAGTCAAATTCGATCTAACAATCAATTTGACATAACAGTCCAGCTCACAATTCATTGATACTAAGGTTGGTCGTATTTTAGTTGAAAAACAGAGTAACAAGAAATCACGTTCAAAGTGATGACTCAAATGCTCTGTAAAACAACCAAGATGTCATAAGATTCACAAATCTCATACAGCTGGTGATATCATGCACAAATCCTTCATAGTTTCTAGATCTGGAAACTTATCTGGCAACTATGGTATGTTGATCTTCATTCAAAATTGATTTCAACTGTTGTTATGAAATTTGTGATGTTTTTCATCATATTTTACACTAAAGTATGTACCTCATATCAGCAAAACTCATGTTCATATAAACATTAGTGCCTTGCTAAAATAGAAAGAAGGAAATAAAGCTTTAGTCAAAATTTCTTATGTGGTTAAAGGCAGGTTGAGAATCCTCAAAAGGACCAAATCAACTTTGTCAAAACACATTAAGAAAATAAGGTGTCAAAACAGTCCAAATCATACGTAATGTGAGATCTGGTAATAAAACATGCACAAATGTGGCCAGATCTCGCAAAACATTACTTCAAAATGATTTTGGACTACGCTTCTTCAAAAATAAAATCTCCCAGTGAGTATTTCTGAATATATGAATGGGAAAGGGTAAAAAGGGAAAAGAAGAAAGTGAACAAAACTCAAAAGTGTGCTTATCTCACAACTCTTAAAGCCAAAAGAAAAGGAGTATAAGCATAAAACACTTATGAGGTCACAATTGGGTAAAACAATGGTCATCATGCAACTGTGTGCTTCCATCAAATACAGAAATCGTTCAGGTAACTATGGCATCTCCAGTGATTATTCTTAAAAGAAGAATTTACAATTAATTGTCAAGAAAATGACCCCAAACAATGGTCAAAATAACTTGAGAATGATATGATCATGAACTTATTTGAAAAGCTGTCAGATCCTTTTGATGATTTTCAAAACTTCTTTTAATTTTTTTAAGGTGTCTTTCTTTAAATAAAACCAGATATATATTACTTTTTATAAAATATATTTTGTACTTTTACTCATTTTTGATAGTAAAAGTTCTTCTCTGGTCAGGATGCTATTTCCTTATTTTTGTGTGAAATTACTATCCTTAAATCTGATCAAAAGGAAATGGCACACATATCAAGGTCATGTTAAGCTCAAGTTTGGTTGTCACAGATCAAAAATTGATTGCAAATTGATTTTGAACTACTGAGATACTCATGTTCTAGTTCAAGTAATTAGACACAAAATGAGTAGCTTTAGTAGAAATGTCTTCATCATCTGGGATGCTAAACCACTGTCTGGAAAAATGGACATTTGGTAAAACCTTGAACAAAAACTTCTGTAGATAACTGCTGGCAATTTAATCTTGATAATATACATCTAAAATGTATTTTGTTAAGAATAGCATCTCTGGTGCTTAACAGATGTTAGATAAGATATTGTGCTTTCACAAGACAAAATCAATTTCTACATCTGAACAAGCAGATGCTAACATTATTTGTCAAAAGTTAAAACACTGCTGCACTATCAGTTGTTGCAATAAAAGTCTTCATTTTTTCTACCATTGTTGTACCTAAAATGCTGTTGTGCCTCAACATCTGCTCTCTAAAGTCTGTCCACTGCTGATAGTCAACCTCTGCTCTTCAAAAAACACTGATGTTTAAAATCATTGTTCCATCCACTGATACACCCACTGCTTCATTTCATTACCATTGTAACTACTGATGCTTGATCCATCAGTGGTTGTCAAAACAACTGTCCTCATTATTTACCATTTCATCAGGGGTTGGCACGTGGTCAGTTTTTAGTCGACAGATCATTATAACCGCTGCCACATCAGCATTCATTTTTTCCCTAAAATAAAACCCTGATTAAACCCAAACAGGGGCTCACACTGTCGAATTGAATTCCAAAAATTCTTTTCTCAAAGCAGTTTCCCACTCTTCTTCACAAAAACTCCCATCGATCTTCTTCATCAAAAATGACGAAACCAAAATCGAAGTCAAAATCAAAACCATCTTCTTCCTCCACCCCAACAGACGCCACTCAAATGGCCGTCGAAACCACAGAAATCCGTCACAAAGCCCCTCACAATTATGTGGGAATACTCACAAAACCCACAACTGACAACACCTTCGACTCCATCATTGACATCTTATCTGCATCAAAGTACAAAACTTTGATAACAGCAGACGCTCCCATTTATCTTCAAACCCAGAGAGAGTTCTGGAAAAATGCCACCCTTGAAAAACAAGGAGACATCATCACAGCCATCAACTCCTCGATACAGGGTAAGAAGGTTCAAATCTCTCCAAAATCCATTTCTGAAATCTTTAAACTCGATGATTTGAAAGGAAAAACCTCACTTTCTAAAGACGAGTTGAAAAAGGATTTCATAAACAGGGGCTATGCAGAGCAACCTAAAAGGGATACCTTACAAAAAGGTTATTTTCCTTCTGCACCCAGATTTTTATTTCACACACTACTAATGTGTGTTTCTAATAAAACAACGTCTTTTAATGAAATACGAACAAAAATTCAATGCCTGGGGTATGCAATTTTAAACAATGAAAACTTTAATTACTCCCAGGAAATATTTGATGATTTGGTAAAAAACGTTGATAATAAGGCATTTCTGCTCTTTCCAAGATTTTTAAGCTACTATTTTGAACAAAAATTTGTAGAGAAAGAAGCAGATTTGCCCAAACAAGGTGCTTCTTTTAAAATAAACTGTTTAACACCTGAAACATTCTCTAGAATGTTAGCACCAATAAAAACAAAAGCAGAGGTGCCTGAGCAGAATTTAGCAGAAGAAACTGCTCCTCAGGTATCTGCTGCTGAGCCCACTGCTCCAGGTGATCAAAGCAGCACACCCACTGTTTTGAAACCCACACCTGCCACCAAAAAGACAAAAAGAAAAACATCCAGAAAACCCACCAAACCCACACCAAAGGCATCTCTGGAAGATGAGATCCCAGAGACAATGCCAGTGACAACACAAAAGTCACAAATAACCACTGCTGCTACTTCCTCACAGTAGTTGGAAGAAAGATCTCAACCCCAGCCTCAAACTCCTCCTGCATCCTCACAAAAGGATCAGGTTGTAAACACAAGGACCCCACAATATGAAGCTCTGGACCCACTCGGATCTATCTTCCACAGTCCTGATCCCAAGGACATGTCTCTTTCAACCCCTTTACCCTCACCTCAAATAATACCACCATCCACCATAACCTTGTTGCATGCAGCTGATGTTACTCAGACACAAACCAGTTCCTCTCAACCACCTATTACTGAGAGTATACTCCAACAAGTGACTGGGTCTGATGTTGACACTTTTTTTATCCCAGCAACAACTGAGGAGGTTACACTGCAGGAATTACAAGTAATTCCTGTCAGTAGTTCAAGTGGAGCAGCCACTACAAATGTTGAACCCACTGGTTTACATTTGGACAGTGGTTACATTCATAAGACTCCCTTGAAGGCATTTCTTCAATAGCACCACTGAGAACCACCAGTGAAATTGTTTTAACCACTGGCAACATCAAAAGGTTATCAAGTGCTGAAGAAAGAAGTCCCCAGTACCAAGAACAAGGGGCATCAATGGCTGACTTTTGGGACTCTATTCCTAGGTCATTCATTGGTAAAACCACTGCTGGTGGGGATTCAGATGATCCTGTTAACTCAGGTGATGATTCAAGATATAAGGAATTGACGGGCAGGGTCGAAAACCTTGAAACCTCAGTTGCTGAAATAAAAGATATGGTGCAGCAGCTATTAAAAGCTCAGAAAGCCCAATCCACTGCTGCTCCAGCTCAAGCATCTGCTCAACAAGCACCTGCTGCAAATGAGTTATGGAACTTATTCCAACCACTGCTGGAAAGACAAAAGCAGATGGCAGATCAGCAGCATGCCATACATGTTCAAAAGCTGACTAACATGGTGGAATCAAGATTCAAAGATACTCAGGCGGATATAAAAGCTATAAAGGCTCACATTCAAAGTGCCTCTGGAAAAGTTCCCTCCACTATTCTCTTCATGAATGAACCCTTCTCAGATAATGCCAAAAAGGGGGAGAAGATTAAGTGGAAGAAAAAGGGAATTGATGATGGTATGTATGTTGAGCCAGAAAATAGTCAAACCAAAACTGCAGTATCAACACATACCACATCACCACACACCACCACAACTACTGTTCCACCACCATCTGTGTCTACAACACAAAAACCACCATCACCATCAAAAACAGCCAAACCATCATCACCCCCTGCCAAAAAGCAGAAGACAACAGATGTTACAACATCTGTTGTAATGGCAACAGTGGTTGAAACACCAGTTGTTTCAACTACTGTTAGTCAGCCACTTATCACCACTCCAACAACTGCCATCATAACCCCTGCTCAAAAGCAGAAGACATCTGCTGATACATCAGTAGTTGTAATGACAAAAGCGGTTGAGACACCAGTTGTTTCAACAGCTGTTAGTCAACCATCCACCACTGCTCTCACCTTTCCTACATCACAACCAAAGCTCTTCAGTAGAAAAAGAAAGCCAATCTCTGCCGATGAGGGTATACATGATCCTAATGCTGCACAATATCCACTGAACTTGAAGCTATCAAAAATGAGATGAGGCAATTCTATACAGAAGAAGATCCTTCAAAAAGAAGATTCTCCTCACTCATAGGCTACATGCCACCAGAGGATATGGATGATTACCTCAAGATCAAGGCAAGGCAAGCTAAACTAAGAGCTAAAGTTGAGAGTGAAAGTGAAGGTCTAAGCGAAGAAGGCATTGCTAAAAGACTGGATTTCTTCCTCACTAAAGTAAAGCAGATAGAAGAGTTTACACAAGAATTGAACAAAGAAAAGGTTGAACAACGAAGAAAGTTAAGGAAACAATACCTAGCCTACATCATGAAAGAAAAATTCTATCCTGCTGAAGAAAGGCTGATAGGATTGACAAAATCAAGAATGATCCTACAAAGAAGAAGAATGCTCCAAACTGGAGCAAATTCAAAAAGCTCATTGCTGACCTCACTGATGAGTACAAAAGAAAGAAAAAGGAGCTGGTGGATGCAAAAATGGATACTGCTGAAGCCATATCAAAATGGTCAAAACAGCAGACTGATGAAGCCTATGAAAGGCTAAAGAAAAGAAAAATAACTGTTTCAAGTGCTTCAAAGAAACGTGAACTAATGATGAAGCTTGAACAGCAGATAGAGAACCTCAGAACAATGTACAAATCAGCAGACAATCCTGTTTTTGTGTCAAACCAAAAAGAAGGTAAACAGCTGACTGAAGAAGAGGTCAAAGAAAAGGAAGCAGAGTACTTCAAGGACACCATCATGAAAATGGGTCTAAAAGAAGACAGCTCAACAAAGCTTCAAAACCTTTTTAAGAAGGTATTAAACAAACCTGCATCACCAAACACTGCAACAGACATGTCAGAAATTGAAAGGCAAGGGCAAATTGAGAAAGAAACTGCAGAAGACATAGCTGCAGCAAACAAAGTCATTGAAGAAGCCTTCAAAAGAATGTCTGAAAGTCTGCAAGTGTTCACAAGGCCATTATCTCCTAACTCATCAAAGAATAAATCTCTCCCAAGAAACCCATTTGGTTTAAAAATACTAAAGTGGATATCTGATCAAAAGACCCACGTATTGACTCTGGTCAGAACCAATGGTGAAGTGAAGTACATATCAAGGAAACAAGCACTAGGCCTTAGTGTTGAAGATTTGCAGGATCTCCTTGAACTAACACTGTGTAGGGATGAAGATGATCAAAGTTCCAAGGAATTTGAAGCTGAATTTAAGAAACAAGCTAAGGAACTCTTGATGAGGAATAAAGGTCCTGAATAATGAAGGGTTTTGGCATTATCTGTTCCAGGGGGAGATTGTTGGGATTGAACCCTACCAGAGGAACATATAATGTAAAGCCAAAACCGGATCACATCTGAGGACTTCAAATAAACAGCAGTTTACACTTTGCTCTCCCCTTGAATGTGGCTCAAACATCTGATATGCTCCAAAGTACTGCTTCTATAAACATCTGCTAACCTATAACTGCTGATTCTACACAAGGACTGATGAAGACTAATAGCTCTGCTGCTCAATCTACTGCCTTAGTTCAAGCACTGCTGATCATGACAAGTACTGCTGGGTTCACAGCAGTGGAAGGATGCAGCAGCAATTTATATTTATCTCATGTAATACAATATAATATCAGTAGTTAGCAAAGCAGTAGTTGTATAGATCAGTAGTTAGAGTTTGTTAGGTTGTTAGATGTCACTTTCATGGTGACGTCAGCTGAGATGCTTCAGTGGTTTGGACTGCCTATAAATGGAACAGTACTCTGTACTGTTACATTTGATTGACTGAGTGGATTCTTCTTCTTCAGTCCAATCCTTTCATCTTGTGCAACCAACCTTGGGGTATCAGGCTGAGGGGGAGCTTAGTTCTGTAAACATGTTGTAATCATTTGCTTTGTAATTCAATCATTCGACTTAATGAAAAGCATTTGTTTGTCAAACTATTTCTCTCTTTGGTTGTGTTTACAAAGTTTGTATCCATTTCCGCTGCACTTTTCACTGTTTAAATATTCTCTGAATGATCAATTTATACAAACAAACACAATCATGACAGCATCTGATCCTAACAAATCTCCTAGTTTCTCTTTTTGAACCCAAAAACCAAGGATAATTTGATCTTTAAAAATGAGTAAAAAATCATGAATTCAACATCTAAGAAAAATAAGCAAATACATCTGACCTACTTCTTACAGTTTTTCATTCTTAAATCTTTTTTATTATAAATGTGCCAGGTACAGATCACTGAATAAATTGTGCAAGAATCATTGAATCAACAGATTGTGATGTTGTGGTTCAAGATGAAGACTTACTTGTAACAATAGTTGTAAGATGATAGCCTATACCCTTGTGATCATGATTCAGGCAATCGCACAAAGCCCCAATTTCTTTTAAACTGAGTCAAATCCAACATAAATAGGTTAAATACTAAATAAAAATAATCAAAACCAGAACATCAACACAAATGATAAAGCCCTTTATTTCCATGGACGTGCTTACGTGTCATTTTTTATTCCGATATTAAGGAGCAGTCTAGCGAATTGATGATCCAGATCACCGGAATCAAACATCTTGATCAACGGCGGGATTGCTCCGAGCAACCCTATACAGGGCTCCATTGTTTCCATAAGGGGTCAATTCCGGTTTGGTTTTGTTGACGGATGGATTTAGATTACGTAAAGAAGAAGAAAGATAAGGCGGAGGTATGAGGTAGATAACACGTAGCAAACCTTACTGATGTCGACCGCCCTTGCAACCAATAAAGCCCAGGTACCGCCTCTAGCAACCATTAAAGCCTAGACACGTCTTCAAAGTACTATTCACTTCCACTTCTCTGTTAATAGATAGAGATGTTTTGATCCCCATATTACTTTAAGAGTAGATTGCACAAAACGTCCTTTATGTTTACTTAAACTTGTAGGTTCAAGCCTTTATCTTTTAAACTTGTTAAAAACAACCTTTACGTTTATTTTTATTGTTGGTTTAATCCTTTACGACTAACCAAGTTTATTTTATATGTTATAAAAACCCACAAACCCTCATCTCCTTCAATTGAAAACCCTAGATCAAATTTATCGTCCTCAAATGTCATCATCAAAGAGGTGAAGAATCTTCACGTTTCATGTTCCTCTCGGTTCCTTGGATGATTGTGGAGTACCCGAATTTGAAGGACACTTCAAGTTTTCAAGGATTTATCGTGGCGGTTGTCGGACGACTACAAGAACAGGTCGTTTATGTGTATACGATTGGTCTGAAATCAAAGAAGAGAGAAGTGAAGATGTGTGTTGTATAATCGTCTGGTAGAAAAAGGAGGTTTATATAGATTTAAATCTTCACCTATTTCGAATGTCCTAATCATTCCTCATTTCTGTTTCAAAATTCATTAAGGAACCATGGGCTTTTCTTCATGGTTCAATGCTCAATAGGTTATAGTTTGAAAATGAAGGTGTGCAACTTTCCAATTATCCAATCAGATGCTATTTGCATTTACTCCTTGTATTTTTTTTATTTAAATCACACTTATAGTATATTAATTTAGATTCTGTATGATTATATCACTATATTTTATCTCATTGCTTTTCTTATAATTATCATACAAAACAGTGGCGTCTCTGAGAATTCACGTACCCTGTTCGAGCTTGAAAAAATGGGCCCATATGCTTTAACGATAAAAATATAATTACGAATATGACAAAAATTGTAATATTTGATAAACAATGCAATTACGATAATGACAAAATCATAGTATTCTAATGAGTTACATACCGTAATAAATAATAAGTTAATAGCTAACCAATGATTCGTGCAGCTCTTCTTGCGTTATTCATAGCAAATTGTTGGAATAGGATATTAAAAATGAAATAGGATATTGGAATAATAGATGTCAACATGCAATATATTAAAAAATGAAATAGGATATCAAACATCATTTAATTTACTACTTAAACTCCTGTTAGTGCACTTATGTCTATCACCTTCGTCAATCCGAGTCGTAGCGAGAAAGAGAAGAAAACGAGTCGTTATATTAGTGATAGCTAGACAAAAAGGCAAGGTGGCATAATTGTAATAATGAGAAATCTCATTAAAAGCCAAGGACTATAAATAGGGAGGTTATGTCATAGATTAAGGACTTTTGGCTCATTTGTGTTTTAGAGAGATCTAGATCTAGAGAGAAAGTCTAGAGAGAGAAAGTGATTCAAGGTGCTTTTTTTGTTAGATTTCTAATAGAATCACGTTTATATTACATCGTGTGTGTTAGGTCACGTTCGTGTACGGTTTCCGCACGTCACACGTTCGTTTCGCAATCGTTTCGGAGTCAAAACCGGTCCTACAACTCCCATCCAATATATTAAAAATGAAATAGGATATTGAAATAATAGGTGTCAACATGCTACACTGACATATAAGCAATATATACAATAGTCACTTAACTTGTTTTGGTGGAGCTTTGTTTATCAGAAATTCAGAATAAAAAAAGTTTCAAATTTTCAATATATCAAAAAGAGACAATATACGATACGTGCTGTTCGTCGAAAATTCAATATACGATACGGGGTTCAATATATCAATGTTTCAATATTCAAAATCAAAGTTTCAATTGGAAATTCAAAGTTTCAATCGGAGATTCACCTGATGTTTCCTGCTGATGTTTCCTGCTCCAGAATCGGCGTTCAGTTCCTGCTGCTGTTCGTCTTTCAGTTTTCGTGGCTGCGTAATTCTTTTTTTCTAATCATATTAGTATTGGATTTGATTGAGTCCAATAAACCTATTGTTAAGTTGGGTAACTATAAAGAATACAAATGTTTTGATAAGGGACCTCTATATTGGATTTGTTATGTGTGTATATATTTTTTTTTAAAAATAACATATATATATATATATCAACTTTTTTTTTAAAAAATCCCGTGCCCCTCGAAAAAACGGGCCTTGTGCGGAAGTCCTCCATGCACACCTAAAGAGCCGCCCATGTTACAAAACGTTTGGTGAATTGTCGCTAATCGTTTAATAAATTTTAGAATGTTTTAATATTGCATACAATATGACATAATAACTTGATATATACTATTTTAAAATTCGGGTTATTGTAATGGATTTTTATAAGAGAGGAAATGAGATGACAAATATGCCCTCACATATTTGACATGTGAAGGGATTTAACGGAGAAAATAAACTTAGCTAGCCGTAAAGAATTAAACCTACAACAAAAATAAACGTTAAAGATATTTTTAACAAATTTTAAAGATAAAGACTTAAATGTCACACCCCGACCCGCAGCGGAATGGTACGGGGCATGATGATTTCTCAAAGCTTATAACAACTATTTAAAAATTGTAGTATTAAAGCATCAATATTAAGTTGTCACACATAACATATAATTCCAATATTAGTAACAAGTTACAAATTCAGATAATTAAAAACAACATATCATAGCTGGTTTATTACTAAGGCAGTCCTACATGTCTTCAACTCAAAATCCGCCTACCCTTGTGTACCTGTATCAGGCGTAAAAGAGTTTTGGGTCAACGAACATGTTGGTGAATAGATTCGGTTTTAATTTAAAAATGTTTTTGTTTCATTATTTTTGGGAAAACATTATTTTATAACATGCATTATCAAATGTGAAACCATATCCTCGAACATAATAAGAATTCAACACATATAACATAAGCAACACAAACATAGCAAAAATAGTAACCATAGACACTAAGAGATTCAAGCCCCGAAAGGCGAATCTGCGAAACTGCGAAACAATGATGGCGATACCGAGTTCAACCCATGGCCGTGGGGAACCGGTCAGCCAGGTGGATCCACGCGAAACCTGTGACACAAAGCGAGTAACACATAGATACACGTATAGAGAAACAATAGAAATTAGCAACAAGTGACACATAGAAACACATCGAATAGCATGTTAACAATTTAAATAACAAATTTGAAATCAAGCACGAGATACACCCCAAAAAGAGTAAATGGCAAAAAGGGGGAAAGAGTCAAATCTACTCACTGATTGCGAAGAAACGTTCCACGAGAATTACCGCACGAACTAGAATAGGATCAATCTAAACCAATAAACGAAATCCTAAGTAAGCGGAACAATACATATCTCAAAACTAATGATTCGTTGTCTCGTTGATTGTCCGGCGACAGAAATTTTTAAGGTTACGAGTTCCTTATCAATTTGTGAAACAAGTGATACTATATGGTTAAGTTCGAATAATAAGATATAGATAATTAAATGAATTCTAAATATATTAATCGGAATATATTCATTAGCATAACTTTTGCTTAATAAAATATCTATAGAATTCCTTTAGTATAACTTTTGCTTAATAAAACATCTATAGTATGAGCTAAAAACATAACACCAATTAACAGGAGGAAATCCTAGAAAAAAAAAAAATTGTATAAATCTAATCATAAAACGATATAACTTCTTAAAATTCATTTCATGAATTTGCACCGCTAAGACCCAAAAGATTAATTATACTAGGCTGAACTTACTAACTAAACAATAAAAGATTGGGAATTTGGCCAAATCTGCGGACTAGCCACAAAGCGAAACAAGTCAGATCTTATTTATTAGATTTATATAGTTAGGAACTCAAAAGCTTAACCTTATTGAAAATTAACTCATTTGACTAAACAAACTACTACGAATCAGCAAACTATAACATAAATTTCTAGACCCGGTTTGAAAAGGAAAAAAAATAAAAACTTAACAAAACTCAATTACAATTGTGGTCCGTAGTCGCCGAACATCAAAAGAATCAGAATGAGAATATATTTATGTTCAAAATGAAAGAATGGAAAGGTTCGCTAACCTGAATCAAATCGCCTTAAAAAGATGACGAGGGTATGTTGGTTGCTAGTAGACGCGAGTCATGCGGTCGACGATTAACTCTGGTATGTGGCGGTAGAGGTAGTGATTGCGGCGGTCGTCACGAACTTCAGCGTTGATACGAGAGACTTCGGTGCCGTTGTGCTCTCCGATATGGTGTGAGTCGGCAGTGAAAGTGGATTGTGATTCTAGTGGCGGTGACTTATGATTCTAATTGCATAATATCAACGTGATCGGTTACAAATTGAAGGAAATCATGCGAGAATTAATTGATACTGGTTACAAGAATTTGGAACGGTTTCAAAAGCAAAACGTGCGAGGCTTGATCGGGATTTCGAACAAACGGTTTCACAAGTTGCAGGTTTTAAAGAAGATGGCTCCCTTTGATTCATAGTGGTCATTTTCTATTTAACTAATATTTAATGATTTAACATGATAATGCAATAATGATCTCAATTTATTCTGATTGTTCATTATCAAATTTATGTAACTCACTAATCTAATGCATTCAATCCATATTAAATCTTTAATTGAAATCATAAATATAATTTAAAACTTATAAATTATAGCTCATAAGTTTACATAGAAACTAGGGGGAACACCCGTGCGATGCACGACATGCATAATAGTTATTGTTTTTTCCTGGAACGACGACTGATATAGATAGTGCGTGACACGGTACGAAAGTGCGAATATAGTATAGATTTTTAAAACAAAAACCGGTTTTTTTTAAAGTTAGCCGTTTGACCATGGTTATTTTGACCAAAGTCCACTCCTCGTTCGGCGCTTTGTGGTAGCACTACCAGTCAAAAAAAGGCCCAAAACGCCCGAGGGTACAGTGTTCCCCCGCGTTTTTAAGACGCTTTGAGAGAGGTTTGCGCCCCACCACATATGGTCTCACAAAACTTCAATTCTATGGACGTGTGGTTTCTCAACCCTCTTCAAAAGACGTCACAGTTTTCAAATTTTTTTATTTTTATTTTTTCTTTTTCATTGTTTTAGATGGTGTAAAATAGATGTTAAATATAT
Source organism: Helianthus annuus (assembly GCF_002127325.2). Taxonomy (NCBI): domain Eukaryota; kingdom Viridiplantae; phylum Streptophyta; class Magnoliopsida; order Asterales; family Asteraceae; genus Helianthus; species Helianthus annuus. Next base: position 128,997,536 of record NC_035433.2, on the reverse strand, counting down.
ATATTATACTACATACACATATACATATAAATTCAGTTTTGACATCTAAAAGTCAAATTGCAGGTTTTGTTCCCTTTTATAGATAAGAAAGCAGTTTATTATTTATTACTAAAATGTTGTATTAACTTTATTCTGCAACATATTCTTTATAAACTATGCTTACCTTGACATAACCTAATAGCTATATTTCCTTATTAGAAGTCTCTTATAATTGAAAATTAGTACATATTATTACCTTGCTGGTGAACACATTTACTCTATGTTTAGGGAACAATTTGATTAGGTTGCTGATATTGAATTGAATATCACACCAAATTACAATAGCAGTTTATATTGCTACTATTCACCCAAATCAAGCACCTTAAATAAGTCAGTGTTTCTCTATATTCAAAAAACGAACTATAACTGACGATTATTAAATTGCAACAGTCAATTCAATCCAAATACTGCAATAGAAACATAAAATCTACCACAATTCGTTGGTTAATCACGTATAGTTCTTAATCGATTAGAATCAGAAAAAAGGAAATTGACTCACCGTAACTTAAAATCAGGAAGAAGGCGAACAAAGGGGCGGAGTTTTTCGAAATCAATGACCCCTGTCTTTCATTGTTATTCCTTGAATGAGGTAAGCAAGACCCCATACTACACACTACATACACATACATAAAAATTGGGTTCTATATTATTTGTATAAACACCGATTGGAAACCCTCACATTGCATTTAATGAAACCCTAATCAATATAAACACACACACTAACACTCACGAATCGAATTTATAAAAGGAAAAATTCGGGTTGTTTTTACCTCTTGCTGCTCCAAATCTTCATTACCATACATTATCTTCATCTTAGAGATATAGATATTGCACTTAAAGGTCTCAACCATCAAAATACGATCCAAGGGCTAAAAAGTGGTTCCTAATTATGCAATGGTTATCATTTGAACCTTATTCCATGAGACTTGAGGTAAGATGCAAAGAGCATTCTTTTGAGTTTTAAACCATCTGTAATTAAGTTCATTATTTAATCATTATTGTTGCAATTATTAGGTATTATAGATAATAATACCCCATGAAATTACCTTTTAGTAATTTTCGTTTCTAATTGGTTAGCATCTTTTAAGTTTTAAAACCATTTATAGTTATAATTAAATTCATAATAACGTTGATTAAGTTTTTTTATATTTAATTATTATTATTATTATTTTTATTTTTATTTCATATGATGTTCATCAACTATCTGATAAAATTGCAAAAAAGGTTGTAACCTTATTTGTATGATGTTTAGCAATTACTAAACCAAATAATAATGACTTAATTATAAAATTCAATCAACTAATCGGTTACGGAGAACTTGAAATGGAAAAGCAATGTAAATATGAGGAAGGTGATGATGTTCAACTAAGTCAAATGATTTAATTCTTTATCAAGTATTTAACAATACTTAATTTATAAAGTTATCAATTTAATTGTATTTATCAATTTATACTCATGTAGAAAGACTAATTCCCTTTACTAACTTCATTGAGTTGTTGTACTATAAGCATAATATGTTGCAATTATTTAAATTTGGTTGGAACCCTTGTGAAATGCTTTATACGATAGTATAGATAAACGCAATCAATTTAAATCTTTTGCGCGGGTTGAAAACATCCGAGCCCTTAAAGTTTGCTGTCCAATCCTGTCAAACAATACCTCCTCAAATATTTCCTCTGCATCTATATTGCCTATATATAGTATCAATTAAATCACACAAAAGCATCATATGTTTAAAAAAAATAGTAAAGTAGAAATTAAAAAAGGAAATACCAATAGGCCAAATAAATGTCTATCTCCAAATGAATAACTTTTCTCGTACCCACCCTTTTACACCTCCATATACATGAAGCTGCAAAAAGGAAAAAGACTATAAATTTATGAACAATTAAACAATACATTGGTAAATGGTTCCAGATACTATAGTCATGCAGGGGTACCTTGATGAAGTATGAAGTGTCTGTCTTTTTGTATCCAATAACCTGTGTGTATACTTTATATGTAATATAAAATCATAATTTGAAAAAAAAAAACACTAAATCACCAAAAACATAATAAAACATCAATATAAACTCATAGATTATGTAAAAGAAAACTGTTATCCCATTTGAATATTTTAAGAAACAAATCAAAGTTTTTTCGAATAAATGTTGAAATGGGTATAAAAGAACACACCTTTCTACCAAGATAAATAAATTTCATATCAAATTATCTCTTTCTTATCTCTTTCTTTTCGACTCTAACTCGCACAATAGTAGACAAAGGAGTTGATGTTGAGTGAAATGGTGAATTTATAGCAATGATAGGAGATTCCTTAATCGGTCAAATTTATTACATATTGATTGAAATTGGACCTTTGGAGTGCTTTTGCGGTTTATCCCAATAGGTTTCGTTTATTAATTGCATTTAAGAACCGAACTTATTATTGTATTATTATAATTAGTTGTGATTATATTCTCATTTAATTATTTTTTTTATTTTTTAATATTAATGTAGAAAGACCATTTCACCCCTTACTAACATCATTAAGTTGTTGTACCATAAGCATAAAAGATTGTAATTACTTAAATTTGGTTGGTATCCTTATGAAATGCTTTATAATATAGTATAGATAGATAGATATAGATATAGATAATTATTTTTTTTATTTTTTAATATTAATGTAGAATGACCATTTCACCCCTTACTAACATCATTAAGTTGTTGTACCATAAGTATAAAAGATTGTAATTACTTAAATTTGGTTGGTATCCTTATGAAATGCTTTATAATATAGTATAGATTAGGTTCTAGCATTAATGTACTATACTATATGTTAATATGGTGTTTCATGCATTGCTTTGTTGCAAATTGTGTTGTTTTATTTGTAAATTATTATTATTATTTATAATAATCTAATTAATTTAGCCAAAATCTTGTTAATAATATATTAGAATATATATATATATAGTTATTTTAATACTTTTATTATTTTAATATTATAATAATAATTCCTTTTTTTACTGTTTAACTTTAATTTAATGATTTTTTAGTATCACGGGGTGGGATAAGCTTGGTGTCAACCGGTACTGGTATCGAAAATACCGGTACGGTATTGTTTGGTATCGGTACAAATAGTAATTTTAATATTTTAATAATATATATAGTTTTTTATATATTTTTATTATTTTAATATTATAATAATAATTCTTTTCTTTACTTTTTAACTTTAATTTAATGATATTTTTATGATACTTATGATCTTTCGGTTTAAATTTTATCTTAATCTATTAAATTCTGATACTAATATCATGGATAAGTTCTTAATATTTGATATCATTTGGATCCCTTTACCTATTTTTTTTATTATATGTTTTCTTTGAAAATATATTGTTGTGTTTTTATTACGAATTATATTTGAGCTACTTTTAATATATTAGTTACTTCGAAATTTAAATTTATGGTTACCTTGTCAAAGATCATTTTATAGAATAATCATAAGTTTGGAATAATTATCTTTAAACCAATTATTAAAACAAATTAAGATCAAAGTTAACTTTAAACTAATCTACCTTTATCTATAATATATTATTTAGTATAATGAGTTATTAATGATATTAATTTTAATGATTATTGATATATAATTATTTTATTTTATTTTTTATCTTATCTCTTATTTATTTAATATAAATTAAATGCAATTAATAGGATTTTTATAGGATGATGCATTTAAAACAACCATAAATTTTGGTTTTAAAATAGAACATATAACTAAACTTCAGAATATATATAGATTTCGATAAAAGTAGATTATTCTATTGTAATTGTAATATTATTGTCATGACATTAAAATCGTTTTAACGACTAATAAACATATCTATTATATAACTTCTTTTTAAAACACAATTGAAATATCCTCGATGTTAGAGGGCGAGTGGGCCGGAAATTTGGAATGCGCGTCACGGAGCGTGTGAGGGTTTAAGTTAATTGCGCAAATGATCCCTTAACTCTATAAACCCACCTAACGATTTCTAACTTTGTTTAATGTTTTCATTATAACTTCTATCAGAAGTAACCGATACATGTATATATTATTGTATAAAATTAATATTTTTTTATAAACCGAATATAACTAATGTTACTCGCATTATTATTAGAATAATAAATAATATATTTTTCTCGTTTAACTCGTTTAGATCCGATTTTCAAAACGAGTCGGGTTTTCTATGACCCATTTTCTCGGAGGTTACATTAAACCTAAAACATAAACCTCTTTTTGTGGAATTTACTCTTTACTGTAAACTAGTTTTTTTGTTGTCGCGCGTTGCGATGAAACCGAGCAAATGATAATGTAAAAACAAACGTGATTTAAAAATAAAACATATTGTTTAGAAAGCCAAACCATTAGAACTGTTTAGTTTATCATCGTATCGTTTTATGATACCAAAGAAATACTTTATTATAAGTACAATTTCGTTTTTAACAAAACTTATAACGAAATGTCCAGGAAAAAATCAAGCATAACTACGTAGTTAAGTTTTTAGGAAAAGTTATAAATGTAAATTATTAAAGAAGAATCAAATTAATCGATAATATATGTTCTAAAAAAAGAAAAAAAGAATTATTAAAAAAATGGTATAGGAAATATATGGTTTTAAAAAAGGAAAAAAATTAAAAATATGTTATTAAAAATAAAAAAATAATAAAAAACTATGTATTATTATAAAATTAAAGTTACTATTTATCGTCCATCAGTAACAATATATATAATATATATAATTCTAATAATAAAACCAAGAGTAAATTATAAGTTTTGTCCTTTATGTTTACATCAAATTACAGGCCCTGTCCTTTTAGCCAAAAGTTTACAGGCGGTGTCCTTAATCTTTCAAAATCTTGCACGTTTTGTCCTTTAGACCAAACTTGGTTAGAAATCTCAGTTAAAAATTGTCATGTGCAATGCACATGAGGGTAAAATAGTAATTTCCCTTTCAACCCTTTCAAATTTGTAATCTTACTCTAAATTATAATAATAATCTCTCTATATCCGTCAATTTCAATTTCAATCTGCATTCTTCTTCAACACATTTCCCTTTCCATTCATCAATTTCAAATTCAATCTGCATTCTTCTTCAACACATTTCCCCTTTCCATTCAATCTTTTCTTGCATGCTTTCCCCTCTCAACCATGGTTTCCGATTCGATCCTCATTGCAGCATCAAACAACAACGCCTTTGCAAAGAAGAAGAGGCTACGCCCAAATCTTACATCTTCTTGTTTATTCTTTTGTTGATTAATTGTTAAAAAGAAATGTCTTCGTTTCACTTCTTATGTTATTTTGACCTAAATTTATGCATTTTGGTTTGATTTGAAGGTGAATTGGACTGCTAAATTGAAGCAGAGCAAACTTTATGAAGTTCGTCGAGAACAGTATGGTGGTTTCTTTTTTATATTTTAATCTGCATGGGTGAATTACTTAATATTTATGCTTAGTTAACATATAGGATTTATGTGTTCTGATTATTTTATCTAGTGAAAAACAAAGGGTTAGGTCGCCATTGTTGCGATTCGGAACAAGGGTTTGAACTGAGGGATTAGTCAGAAACACCCGAATATTGCTCCCGAATCGTCAAAAATGTCTCCTCTAATGAACTCCTCATGAAATCTTCCACTGCAGCTACTTCACTTCTACTTACGCTTCTGCGTTTTTTGGGAATTGTTGTTAGAAACGGTTTCGGATTAAACTCATTAAATTTGGGGAAGATGGAGTGAGTGTTGAGTTTGAAAGGGTTGAGAGGGAAATTACCATTTTACCCTCATGTGTATTGCACATGACAGTTTTTAACTGAGATTTCTAACCAAGTTTGGCCTAAAGTACAAAACGTGCAAGATTTTGAAAGGTTAAGGACACCGCCTGTAAACTTTTGGCCAAAAGGACAGCGCCTGCAATTTGATGTAAACATAAAGGACAAAAATTGTAATTTACTCTAAAACCAAATAACCATCACCCAACTCTCAGGCGTGCGGATCTCACCCAACCACCCAATAATAAACACCGACGGTTGTCACCTCACCTCACCTTCCTATCCCTTTTGTTTTTACTCTCATCCTGCGCACCCTTCACCCACGGCGCAAGTTATCCTCCCCCACCACCTCACCGCTAAGTCAGCCGCACCCCCACCCTACCTTTTATCTTCTTCCCACCTAACCCTAACCCCCTCATTATGCCTCTCACCACCACCACTTTTCTTACGTCATCACCGCCGTCATGCACTCCCCCTCCTCCTCTCCACCACCGCCTCCCAAACCTCCGTCTCGCCGCCTTCCTCCGCCGTGCTGGTCCGACGCCGAGACGGTGGCGCTCATCGACTGCTACCGTGAGAAGTGGTACTCTCTCCGGCGAGGTAATCTCCGTGCGCCGGACTGGCAGGAGGTCGCCGACGGTGTAGCTCACCGCTGCCGGTTGATTTTTCCGGCTAAAACTTCGATTTAGTGCCGCCATAAGATGGAGAAGCTCCGGAAACGGTACCGGTCCGAGATCCAACGGACCGGAAGCGGTTTGAAGAGGAATATGTATTCATCGTCGTGGATTCACTTTAAATTGATGCATGATATGGAGTTAGGGTATAGTTATTTCTTCAGATCTGACAGTTAGTTTGAACAATCGATACGACGACGTTGCAGATGAGGTTGAGGTTGAGGTTGAAGAAGATGAAGATGATATGTTGTTGTATCATAACGATAACAGTAACGGTGATGGTAATAGAGTTAGGATTAAAATTCCTAATTTTGCTGTGATGACGTCAGCGAGGAACAATAGGTTGTTGGATGACTTACCACCGAATATGAACCCGGGGTATGGGTCTGGTGGGTCGGGTAGGTTGAAGAGGAAGAGTGATGGAGATAATGTGATGAATGAAATGGTGGAGGCGGTTAGGAGATTAGGGGATGGGTTGTGAGGATGAAGATGGATATGGCGAGGGAGCTTGAGTCGATGCGGATGAAAGCGGAGATGAGGCAGACGGAGATGATAATTGAGACGCATCAGAAGCTGTGGGAGTCGTTTTTGAAGACGGTTTTGGAGAAGAAGGGGAAAAAGAATGAGGAAGGGGAAGACGGTTTTGGAGAAGAAGGGGAAAAGGAATGAGGAAGGGGTTTAATTGTGCAAGTTTAGGTTGTTGAGAATATGTGTTGTTTGGTAGTTTGTTTTTGTTAATAATTTGGTGTAGTGGTAATTAAAATTTGAAAGTTGGAACCTTGATGATGTTTCTTGTGGAATTGAGATTGTAGGGCGTTTTGAAGAACAGGGCTGTTGACCATGCAACTGGATTGCTTTGTTCTCACCTTGTTCATAGGTAATATTTAAAGTTTGGTTAACAAAAGCGTGAAGCGCGCTTATGTTATATGTTGTTCTATGTACACCCAGTAATCTTTATTTACAACCAGAAGCGGCGTCTTTTTAATTTGGTTTACATACCCATTTAGAAGCTTTTACATATCAGCTTCCAAAACCAAGATTTCAAGTTGCGAACTATGTTCTTATACATTTTAGATTTGCATGTAGGGTGCACAGATTGATTTATAACTTACTGGTGTTTATGCCTTAAATGTGCATCTCTTACAAGCTTTGATGAATCGCTATCTACTTAGTTATACATTCGCACGATTGCCTAAATGCCTGTTTGTTTACTGGTTATTAATGATTTAGAAGAACCATTCTTGAGGAAACTAGCATCGATCTTAATCATCATCCTCGAGTGCTAGAAAGGTTCGGTGTTTGTTGATCTTTACTTTACTCCTCTCCATTTTGCCTGTTGTTGATGTATGTGTAACATGGACCATGTCATGGTTTTTAAAAAAAACGGTTGACACGCGCGCCTCGAGGCGAAACGCCCAAAAATGATTCTGAAGTGCGCCTTAGGGGGTTTATATTGTATGTGCGCCTCAGAGGGGCTAAAACGCTAAAAAGGCTGCGTCTCAAGGGTTTTTGATATTTGTTTTTGATGTTTTTGACTTATTGTGTGAGTTACAAGCAATTTATCTCTTTTTTATGTGTGTTTTTGATGACGAATTTAGTTAGTATTATTATTTTTATAATATATATAATGTTTATATTTATTTTTTAATTCCGCCTTGGGCTTACGCCTTGGTTCGCCTCAAGGCTTACGCCTCGTGAGGCGAAAGGAAAACGCCTCGAAACTCATTTCTGTTCTTTTAAACCTTGGACCGTGTGTTCATTGTCTGCTTCTTCTAGGTTCGGAAGATAATTCTTCAAAAAAATAGTAGCATTTTAAGAAAAAAGTAGCAGGCTTTCTGTTTTTTTTTTTTTTTTTTTTTTTTTTTTTTTTTTTTTTTTTGCAATATTCTTGGCTGTTCATGCGGAAAGATAAAAATATAGAAATGGATTACTGGTTGCTTTGATCTTTACTGCAGTTAATGTCTTTTTATTCTCTTATATTTGTTCTGTCATGCTTCTTGCAGTGTTTAGTTTTTGTTCATCCTGCAATTTATGCCACACTGGCATATTGATAGTGATACATGAAGTTAGGTACTTGTTGGTTCCATTGTTTGAAACAATTAGTAGATTTTTTCTAGAGTTTGCTCTGATGAGATTATATTCGTATTTACTACAGAAACCCGAGAGTTTGCTCTGATGAGATTTTATGTATTTACTATCTACTAACGAAACCCGAACGTGTCCTTAATGAATAGGGTGAACACCTTAATGAATAGGGCTGTTCACAAGCTGTGCTGACACCTACTTGAGCATGAGCTTGAAAACGTATGAGCTGATTCGGCTCAGCACAAAATCAATATTTCAAGTTACTACCTATGTTCATATACATTCAGGATTCACATGTAGGGTACACATTGATTTGTAGTTTCTAGTCTATTCCTTAAATGTGCATCTCTTACAAGCTTTGATGAATTGCTATCTACTTAGTTTTACACACACACAATTACATAAATGCTTGTTTGTGTAATATTCTTTAGGGTAACTGGTATTCAACTTCATCATAATCCTCAGGTGCTAGCTAGCAAGGTTTGGTTTTTGTTAACCTCTGCATTGCTCTTTTCCAGTTTTCCAGTTTTTTTGCATGTCTAACATTGAGCGTGTGTTCATCATCGACTTTGCCCTTTTCCAGTTGTTTTGCATGTCTAACATTGACTGTGTGTTCATCGACTTTTGTTTTTATCTTTGGGAGATAATTCGTGAACAGTAACTATTTAAGCAATAAGTAAAGCAAACTTTCTGTTTTTGCAATCTTCTTGGCAGATCATGATGAAAGATTAGAATATAGAAATGGAATGCTATGCTGGTTGCTTTGATCTTTACTACAAATCATGTCTTTTTGTTCTCTTATATTTGTTGTGTAATGCTTCTTGCAGTGTTTAGTTTTGGATAGGGGTGTTAAAGTGTTGTGTTTGCGGAAGAACCCAGAAATTTGACATAAAACCCTACCCGAAAATCGTGTAACCTGAACATGACACGAATATTCACGGGTTGACACCAACGCGGCCTGTTTAACCTGATTTTTTATTAATTTTTGTTTCATCTGGCTTGATTATTTGTGAAGCTATAGTTAGCTTTTTTCCTGTGTTCTTGGTCGACAGACTGTTCTTGTTGCCTTGTTGGTCCTCGCTGAGGAGGAGATCATTTGGGCTTTTTTTGGATTCTTCATAATTGTTATATGGGCTGATTGCTTAGGTATACTTTTATATGAGGCCATGAGGGTTCTCTATTTGAAAGAGCTCACAACAGATCCGACTTGGCTCGAAAGGTTGCTTGAGCTAGTTTTGAGTGAGTTTTTTAAGACCACCTGTAGTGGTAGCTTGAAAGGGTGTGGAGGGCAAAAAAAACGCCCCATACACCGCCCCCGAGGCGTTTGTTGCCTTTTTTTACGAACGTTTTCTTAAAAACGCCAAGTATATATTTAAATGGCTAGTCAGATCCTTCCACATCTATTTTAAACTATTTTTAAACTTAAAAAAAAAGAAGTTAAAAATCAGATTTCCTATCTTCACAAATCTCTACCACACCCTTTATTCACTTCTCATTCCATAATATCTCATATGCTACGTGTCAATTCATGCCCGCCCAAGGGTGGGGCATTTATTTAACTCACCATTACACATGGTATAAGGTAATTTTGAACAAGTTATATCTAACATAATATCCGTGGGTTTGACTGTCTGCGATTAGTGTGAACATGTTTAGCTGAACGGAGTGTGTGTTACCTTGTCAAGTTTTTGTACAAAATTTCTTTAAGGGTGAACGAAGTGGGTGTGGCAAACTATGGGGTAAACTAGCTCACCTCGCGGGGAACACCGTCGCCATCAAAGTTTACCTCGCGAGGGGACTTGATTTCGGTATATAATCACTGCATAGGGGAAGAAGAGAGAAAGAGTGGGAGGCGAGGTTTTACCGATCGAAATACTTGGTTTCCTTGTGACCCAGGTTCGACTCCCACTCTTTCTATTATCTTCTGCGCCATCAAGGTGAAGGGCGAATACGGGTGGCGCCGGTTCGTCTCGGATGGGAGGCGAAGTTTTATTGATTATTTGATTGTCATGCCTTCGAGCGGGTGGAGGGGTTTCCGCGCATCTAGGAGAGCCAAGGGGCTGGCGGCGGTCGAGTAGTCGATCTTGGCCACATCGCCCGGTGTCACGGTGGTTCGCACGTTGTTCATTGCTGGTCAAAAAAAAAATAAGAAGAGGGAGAGAGTTGGATAATGGTGGGACCCACTCTTTTTAACCAATCATAATTCTCTTTTGTTTTTTATATTTTAGAAAAATACTTTACCTCTCTCTAAAGGGTAGGGGTGGTCATCACTCACCACCAATTTATCACTCACAACTTCCAATCAAGTTCCGCCACGTCATCAAGCTTTATTCCATCACTCCCAACCTTTTTAGTGGAAATGCCCATCACTCACAACAACCCTCAAAACCTAACAAAGCAATTAAATAAAACATGAAACAAGACCCAAAAGCTTACCACACATCTCCTATAACGCGTTGTTTTTATAACGGGAATTAACTTCCACGCGTTGAATTATAGGGGTGGCGGTGATGTTTGGCAATTGTTCACGCGTGAAATTTTTCCATCACGCACAAAATGTTAACCACCTCGGGTAGCCTAAGAGTGGTGACCACCTCTTATGTTTTAGTGCAAGAGAGAATTTAAAAGGAAGAATTGACATGAAAAGATATGATTAGGTGGATGAAGAGCTCACCTTTTCTTAAGTGCTTACCATCACTCTCACACTAACAGTCGACGTGTAAAGTGTGAGGTGTGGTGTTAAATATGAAAGTGAAGTTGGGACAGTTGAATTAAATGGAATCATAACAGTGCCACCTAGGATTTATATTTTGCATAAAAGATTATTTCTTATCGCATTGAGAAATTCCCTACTCATGAGAGAATTTGTGCTTGTCAGAACAAGCAATCTCTTATGCGATCTATTTGAACCCATGATGATGCTTAATGTGCTTGACAGATAGTGAAATCTATTGTTTTAGTTTTCAAGTATTGTTTTGTGGTTCTTGTATTGTTCTGAAGATCTGGAATAATTCTAGGTAACACTACACTTCGAATGAATTGAGTGATTCGCTGAGAACCAGTTATTTCAAATTGCCAACTATGGAGTTCCAATGATGATTCAACAAACAAAGCAGATTAAAACGAAATGGGGATAACTGATTTCGTTTTAATCCGACGATGTTGAAGTGATAAGATTTGGATGAGGATGATTATAATTGTGTTAAACCTTGTGCTCTAATACCAATTCTAGGATTAGAATTGAAATCCAAACAAATCAAAGTATCCATGATGATTAACACAACAAGAATCTATTCTCTATATTCGATTGAATGTTGTGTGTTTGTGGGTTTGATGATAGATATGTGAGTGTATAGGGTTCCTTTAAGTGACGTGTTGTTTACATCATGCAACACACATATACACTTTGAAGTAATTACATACAACCCCTTCAAGTTCATTTACATATTACTAAATACTAAATACATTATTACACTAGTACAAATATGACCCATAACTTTGGTTATGAGTGGTTATATCTACCAAAGTGTCATGTGGCAGTCTCCTTAGCAGGCAAGCATGGTAAAAAAACACGAGGTTGAAGGGGTTTAAAAGGTGACCTTTAAAAAAAATAAATGAATAATACCTAATCAACCAATCAAAACTATCCCAAATACCACCCACCAATGGTACGCCACCATGTCACCACCCTAGGGCCGGCCCGTTAGTGTAATTGAGCTAGGTGAAGGCTTAGGGCCTTTGAAAAAATTGGGCCTCCAAAATTAAAAAAATTATATTTATAAAAAAGAATATTATATTTACGGTGATATTTGTTATCATTAATACAAGTGCAGTCTGGTGGTTAGAACAAGATTTGGTTTTTGTAGATGGCTGGGTTTGAATCCCATCTGCTACCTATTTTCAAATTTGTTAATCACCTCACTCACTCTTTTAATAAAGGATTATAAATGCATCTTTTTTAATCACCTCTCTTAATTTAATAAACTAAAATATTTTGTCAACACAATTTTTAACATGATACGTCCATGTAAACTTTATTTAAAAAAAATCATTTAACTAATAACAATAGTATGCTTAAAATAAGTAGCATGTTTTAATTCCTTTCAGACATAATGTAAGTTGTTATTTGTTAGGTTAAACTCTTTTGATCAACTTAGATTTGGTTTATGTATTAGATCCCAACATTATTTGATTAGGGAAATCATCTAGTTTATATAATGGTTAAGTGCTTTATAAGATTCTTCCTAATATATTTCATGTCAGATACAAACGAGCCTAAAAAAATTAAAAAGGGCCTCAAATTATTAATTCGCTTTGGGCCCTCAAAATTCTAGGACCGGTAGTGCACCACCCTATTTGCCTTCGTTGCCGGTGAAACTTTCCACCCCCCTCACACCACAACCAGCCGGGCCATGGGGCGTTGTTTCAACGAGCCCTCCATGCCATTTCAAGGCCCGACACCGTCCGCTCTTAGTATCTAAAGTGCAACGTGGATCCATCAAGGACGCCTAGGAGTAGTGGTGCACAAATTGGGTTTTCTGAATACCCGATTTCGGGTATGGAGCCGGGTTCGGGTACGATCGGGTTTTACAAAATCGGGTATTGACAATGCCTGGTCGGGTCTGGGTCCGGGTTTTATATAAAAAATGTATACCCTATATACCCGGGTTTGGGTAGGGTTCGGGTCGGGTTTTCTAATACCCTGGTATTATAATACCCTATTTTCGGGTTCGGGTAGGGTCGGGTATGGATCGGGTTTAGTTTGGGTATGCCTCGGGTATTCATTTTTTTTGGATAAATCATAGAAATATAAAATGCAAAACCTTTTTATTTCATAAAACATAGAAATACATGACACCTAAATAATCATTGAACCGGATCGAATAAGATGATGAACATAGATAGCTTCGAATAAATTGATCGTCTTCGTTTATTGTTCGTCATCAAAGACCCCTTTTATAGGGTATAGAGATACAATGTAAACCAAACAAATGATCATAATATACTTTCTAACGGCTATATAGCCTTTACCAAGGTACAAAACTCGAAAAAAACATAAAAAAACGAAAAAACCTGAATAGGGTATTGGGAAACCCGGACCGGGTATTGAAAAAACCCGGTTTCGGGTTCGGGTTGAAACCGGGTACTCGTAAAACCCGGGTTGAAAACGGGTATAAAAAACCCGGTTTCGGGTTCGGGTTTTATAATAGAAATGCATACCCAACCCCTACCCTATGGGTAGGGTCGAGTTCGGGTATAAAAACCCGGGTTTTATAATACCCGGTTTCAGGTTTTATTTTCGGATCCAGATCCAGATTCGAGTTTTTTTGCACCACTACCTAGGAGTGTTTACGTGTTTTAACAGAAAAGATGTGAGACAAACTAAGGTTAAACGTAGTGGGGCGCGACCATGGGCCATAGCGCCGCTATGGCGCCGCCCACACCCCCCCCCCCGGCGCCATGACCAAAAAAAAAAGAACGGCGTTAAATTTTTCGCGGCGCGATGAGGGGAATATTTTTGATTTTTGACCGTTTGATAACGGTCATATATATAAAAAAAAAATTCAATTTTTTATACTTTTCACACTATAAATACCCTCATATTCTTCCATTTTTTTTACAACTCAATACATTCTCATTCTCTATATATTTTTAAAAAACCTAGTGTCACCTTATAAAAAAAATGGGTTCCCCGTCGGAAGAGTCTTTCACCGAAATTTACCGAAGATATTTTTCGCCCGACGAAGACGCGGCCGAGGAAGAAGCGGTTACGAGTGCATGTACTTTTGTGGTACAAGCATTTGAGCACATTCGGCCTACTCCCCCTCCACGACCCATCTTGCGACGCACCTATATCTTGCGAGATCGTGAAGCCGCGAACGAGCGTTTGATGAAAGACTATTTTGATGCGACACCGGTTCACGGACCGAATGTTTTTAGACGACGTTTTCGGATGAGCCAAAGGTTATTTTTGCGCCTTAATAATGATTTGGAAAATAAGTATGCTTTCTTTAAGCAAAGAATGGACGCACGAGGATATCTAGGCTTCACCTCAATTCAAAAGGTCACATCCGCCTTACGCGTATTATCATACGGAAACACGTACGACATCAACGACGAGTATTTGAAGATGGCGGAGAAAACAACCCGAGATACCTTGGAACATTTTTGCTATGGTAATTTTTATTGTCTTTTATTTATTTACTTTTATATATTTATTTTTTTGTAACTTATTAGTAAAACTTTTGTATATTAAATTATATTTTAGGAATATGCCAGTTATATGGAAAACGTTATTTGAGAAACCCCACTTGGAACGACCTTCAAAAAATATATGAGGTGCATCTAGAAAAGCATGGAATACCCGGCATGATTGGTAGCTTGGATTGTCGTCAATGGCGTTGGTATAATTGTCCAACCGCATGGCGAGGTCAACATACACGGGGTGATCAAAAAGGGCCAACTTTGGTATTACAAGGTGTTGCGTCATACGACCTTTGGGTTTGGTCGGCCTTCTTTGGTGTAGCCGGGTGTTTTAACGATATTAATACGTTAGAGGCTTCACCATTAATAGAGGGCTACATTTCTGGAACTATACCAAAGGCCGGTTTCCATGCAAACGGGAACGATTACGAGCATGGGTACTACTTGGCCGATGGTATCTACCCTGAGTATTCGATTATTGTTAAAACATTTTTTGAAACTTTCGATGAAAAAAGAAAGTATTTTAAAAAATTACAAGAGTCTTCGAGAAAGGACATCGAGAGGTGTTTTGGGGTTCTACAGCAACGATGGCATTTTATCAGAAATCCTTGTCGCATGTGGCATAAGGATAAAATACGAATGGCCATGTATGCTTGCATCATTTTGCATAATATGATCATTGAGGATGATGGAAAAGCGATATGCCAAAACTATATTCCCGAAGATTTGGTCGAAGTAGCCCAAGCGACAACGGAAGAGAGACTCGCAAATGCTCAACTACTGCGATCTAGAGAAATACATAACACGTTGAAGGCGGATTTGGTTGAGCATGCTTGGGAGATTCGCCCAATTCGATTAAACAATGATCACGACGAAGATTCCGAGGAAGAAGTGGTTGAGGAATTCGAAGACGGGAACTTTGAAGACGTAGGTTTAGATGCTGGAGAAAACGAAGAGGAAGAAGGAGAGAACGAAGATGACACCGAAGAATAAATTTATTTTTTAGGTGTAATTTTTTTTTTTAGTGTAACTTTTTTTTTTAATTTTAATGTAGTGTTTTTTATTTAATGAAATGTTTTTTTATTTTATAAAACTTATAAATTATTTAAAAAATTGAAAATTAAATTAATTGAGTAATGATTACACAGAGGCTTTATGACTACGGTCTCAAATTACATAACGCCCCATAAAACCCCTTGCTGACGTGGTATGCCACATGTCGCATAACGCCCATTTGAGAGCTTTATGACTACACATGCCCTAATGAAAACCTCAATCAAGCAATGCATAAACATTTCAACTCTCAACAAGTAAAAACAACTGTAATATGTGAAAAAACTATTTTTTAATAAAATATGGAGACAAGCTTTAACTTTTTTAACTATTTAAAAATTTATAATTAATTAAACGTAAAAATACGATTTTTTTTATTTAAATTAAATGTCAAATCAAGATGCAAGCATTGACTTTTTTTTTAAACTAGTTTTTTTACTATCGTCGCATTGCGGCGAACGTCTTTTGTTGTTTAATCTGTGTTTACATATGTTTTGAAATCACTACGAGCGTGTTGCGCACGGAAACCGTTGACAAGAATAAAAAGAAATATAGGAAAAAAATACTAAAAGATAACCAAAAGAAAATCAACCAAAAAAGTTGTATGGTAATAATGTTGTTCGTATGAAACCTGTGGTCAGAGATGAGCAAATGATACTGGGTACCGGTACCGAATTTCTTGAACCGAAAGATCTTAAGTACCAATTCGGTACGACTGTTGGCGTTCCTGGTACTGGTTCGCTATCGTTTTTTACCTTCATATACCAGTACCGTAAATGGTATTTTCGGTACTAGTACCGATTCAGTATTGGTTGGCACCGAGCTCATCCCTACCCCTGAAACTAAGAAAAGAAATTATTAAAAGTTGAAGAAAATCAACAAAAAAAGTTGCAGGATACCGTTGTTGTTCGTACGACACCCGTGATCAGGGATGAGCAAATGGTACCAGGTAGCAGTACCGAATTTTCCGAACTAAAAGATTTTCAAAATCAATTCAATAGCGATTTTTGGTGTTTTCTGTACCAGGCTGGTGTCTCTTTTTACCTTCATGTATCGATAACCGAATTGGTATTTTTCGATACCAGTACCAGTTGACATAAATTTATTTAACTTAAAAAATAAAAAAGATAATAAAAATAATTAAAACAAACTATATTTATTATTATAACCTTTACTTACTGTTCAAAGCATTGCCTTTTGGAGAACATTTAAAATAAAAAAAAAATAGTTTAAGTATTTTGAAGAAAATAATTTAATTAAACGTCAAGAAGCTTGTCTTTTTTTAAAGTAAATGTCAAATCAGGAAGTGTTGACTTTTTTATGTTTTAAAAATAAAAATAATATAATTAATTTTTTTAGAGTTAAATGTTCGGAGAGTCCCTATGATTTGGCATTTTTTTCATTTTTAGTCCCTAAATTTCTAAAATTACAGCTATACTCCTCAATTTTTTCAATTTTGTTCCCGGATGGTCCCTGACGCGGATGGAGGTTAGTCTTTTCAGTTAAGTGGATGTGAAATGACCTAAATACCCTTAGTATTAAAAAACAAACTTTAAATCAATAACCATCTTCAATCCAAACACACGTCTTCTTCCTCATGTTCAGATTCATCTTCAATCCAAACACACCTCTTCTTCCTAATTCTTCACCACCCCCACCACCACCATCCACGACAGCCGTTTATCAAACACCTTTCTTCTACTAAATCTGAAGATGCCGGCAAATCTGATGCGTATGCCGGTTGCCCTAATCAATAAGCTTGTGCTTCTGCTCCCAAAGGCCCTGATCCAGGTCGTCTGTAGTTAATTGCATAAAGGTGGGGGGTATGGTTATCGGGGAGTGATGCGGTGAGTGGGTGTCACCGAGCGGTGACCATACCGCGTTGATGATTGGTTTCGGTGAGTGGGTTATCAGTGAGCAAAGTTGGTGAATAGTCACCGAATGATGGAGAAGAGTGATGGAGGAGAGAGAGAGAGAGAGAGAGGAGAGAGGAGAGAAGAACCAATCAAAGTAGGAGAGAGGAGAGAGAAATCGGGTGTTTGAGTGGGTGTTTAACCATACGTCCATACCTAGTGATTGAGTGCAAAATTGGGAGTGGAATGGGGAGTTAACATGGCATAATATTATTGAGTAGAGAATCACTCAATCACCCTAGAGTGATTAACCATACCCCCACCCTAATTACTTGATTGTTTTGTTTTATTATGTTTTTAGTGATCGCATATTGATTGTTTTGTTTTACTATGTTTTTGTGATTAATTTTTAGGTTTTTTTGTTTGATTAATTATTATGTCATGCAAATTTCATTGTATCAATTGCAAGCAAATCTGTCATGCAAATTTCATTGTATCTTATCATATTCTTTTCTTTGTTCATACTAGAATCTAGTAGTTCCTGCTATAGTTTTCCCATCTGAAATGCAGAAACAAATTGTTTAAAGTTGACTCTGTTGCTCACCAGGCGTTGCAGATATTCCAAACCGACAAACATCCGAGCCACATGTGAATTGGTAGAGCAAAAGAAGGGTAATTTTTAATCTCGCCGGAATGGGGTTAATTGCAGGTTTGTAGGTTATTGGTGGTGGACTTGTGATGGTGGTTTTTGTCGGGAGAGAAACCAGAGAGAAGAAAGACAGAGAAAGGTGGGGTGGGGTGGGGGTGGTGTTATACTGTTTTAGAAGAAGTGGGTCCAACTAATTAATTTATTTTGTTTAATATTAAGGGCAATTTTGTCATTTCACACGCACCTAACACCAAAAACTAACATTCATTCACGCCAGGGCCTATCCGGGAAAAAAATTGGGGACTATGGGTGTAATTTTTTAAAGTTAGTGACTAAAGGTGAAAAATGAGCAAACTACAACGACTATCCGAGCATTTTTCTCTTTTTTTATTAGGCAAATTTAGATCAATGGCCAAATTCAATAAATATGAGAAAAATCTCTCTTATGAGAATCGAACCTAAAATCTATTGATTTCAAAGTCTTATTACACCAGTAGGATGCTATTAGGCTATAAAGCCATGAAAATATTTGATTAAATTTGCAATTAGAAAATATATGTCACCAACACAGGTATTCTCTCATCAACAACTCAAAATGGACGATTTTACCTTTGCAGTTGTTTGCATGTCCCTTGTATCCTTTACCACCATTACGTACTTTCTCCGGTGCCGGAAACCCTCAACTTCGGCCACCCATCTCCCACCATCACCGCCCGGACTCCCTGTCATCGGCCACCTCCACTACCTTACCGATCTGCCCCACCAAGCCTTTGCCCGTCTTGCCAACCAACTCGGTCCCATTTTCTACCTTCGACTTGGTCAAGTCCCAACAATCGTTGTATCGTCAGCCCAACTCGCTGAACTAGTCCTAAAAACCCATGATCACGTTTTCGCAAACCGCCCGCAACTCATTTCCGCTCAATACCTATCATTTGGTTGCTCGGACGTCACGTTTTCGAAATACGGCCCGTATTGGCGCCAAGCCCGGAAAATTTGTGTCACCGAGTTACTGAGTCCAAAACGAGTCAACTCGTTCCAACTCGTTAGAAACGAGGAAGTGACTCGGTTGGTTCAAGCTGTGTCAACTCGTTCAGGGGTTGAAACTGATTTGAGCGAGTTAATTTTCCGGTTGGCTAACGACATGCTTTGTCGAGTTGCGTTTGGAAAACGATTTGTTCCCGGGGAGAAAAAGAAAAATTTGGTGAGTGTTCTGAGTGAAACTCAAGCGTTGTTTGCTGGGTTTGGTTTAGGCGAGTTTTATCCCGAGTTGGAGTGGGTTAACACGGTGAGTGGGATGAAGAGGAGGTTGATGAAGAATTTAAAAGATTTGACGGAGGTTTGTGATGATATAATACATGAGCACTTGAAGAACAAAGTTGAACCAGGAAAAGAAGACTTTGTTGATGTTTTGCTTCGTGTTCAACAGCAGCATGATTTGGAGGTTCCCATTACTGATGCTAATCTTAAAGCTCTTGTTCTGGTATGTATGTATCTGTCGGTGATTCCGTGTTTCTTCACTTCAGTAATTAATAAAAATATATAAAATTGTAAATACATGAGAATCCCAACAAGTAATTTTTAACACCACTTTATACAACCAATTTGGTGGGTTTCGGGTTTTTTTTTTTTTAAATTAATTAGTACCTTATGCAACATTGATTGTTACAGGACATGTTTGTAGCAGGAACAGACACAACATCAGCAACTCTGGAATGGGCAATGACAGAACTAGTACTACATCCAAAAGTAATGAAGAAAGCCCAAGATGAAATAAGAGGAATTGTAGGAAGCAAAGGGGAGGTTGAAGAACGCCATCTTCACCAATTTCATTACTTAACATGTGTAATCAAGGAAACTATGCGGTTACACCCTGCAGCCCCGCTTCTGGTTCCTCGAGAGTCGATGCAAAGATGCACCCTGAATGGGTACGACGTGCCCGAAAAAACCCGAGTTTTGGTCAATGCATATGCAATAGGACGTGACCCAAACTTGTGGGAGAATCCTTTGGTGTATGACCCTGAGAGGTTTGTGGGGAAGGATATTGACTTTAAAGGTCATGACTTTCGGTTTTTACCATTTGGAAGTGGAAGGCGAGGGTGTCCCGGTAGTGCATTTGGATTGGCTACGGTCCAGCTAGCTTTGGCTCAGTTATTGCACCATTTCAATTGGGAACACTCCGGGCCCAGTACTGATGTTGATTTGGAAGAGATTTTCGGGTTGGCTATTAGGAAAAAAACAGCTTTAATACTGGTGCCAACCAACAACAAGAATCCAGGGGATCAACAATGATGATGTACAACGTAACCTGTTTTACTTTCGCTTCACAGTTAATGAAAAGCAATATTAAATGATGCTTAAGGTTTGGCGCCTTAAAGTATACAGAAAAATAAAAATAAATTACAAGTCTTAAGGGTTTACCAATTAATTGTTGTAGTAAGCTAAACATGTTACTTTTGCAGGCATGTCAGCGGCCTAGTGGGTATCTATTTTTTTTTTTTTTTTTGAATGGCTAAGGTTACTCTCCCAAACTACTATATTTATAAATAACTCACCCTTCTTTAGGATTGAACCTAAAACCTCCCACTAAGACGCAAGAGCCTCTACCAAGTGAGCTAGCCCCACTTGGCTTAGGGGACTAGGGGTGGAATCACTAGTGATGGATTCCATCACTCCCACTATCCAATCAACTAATGCCATGTCATCAATCCAATTTCCATCACTAGTGATAGAAATGTAGGAGGGGTGGAATCACTAGTGATGGGGATTCCAATATACAAGTATTAATGCACAATGTACAAGTCATACCCTATAAAACTCAAAACTTCAACGCGTGTTGGTGGTAACGCGTTTATTTTACCACGCGTTTTCAAGTGGTGGCGGCGGTGTAGCAAAAGCCCATAACTCGTTATACATGGCCATCACGGGACCGCCCCGTGTGGCCTTATGTGTAATTAATTTATTTATGTTTTTTAAGTTAACGGTCTACTAAGTGGCAACCGTTAATAAAAGCTAATCCAGGATTCAATGTTAGTTGTGCATGCACATGAGCGAGGGGGGGTCTCGACCCCTAATTTTATCTTTCGAGGTGTGTCGTTTAGCCCATTAGCTTGGAAAAATATTATGTATGTTTCGTCTTCTTATTGTAAGAACTTAATGCATTTTTTTTAACGGCAAATCACTTTATATATAAATATAAAGAGACAGCAAGAAACTGGGAGAAACACACGAACAAACAAGAAACAAAAAGGAAACAAAAGAACTTAGTGTATTAATTTCTAAAATTTTCAGCTTGCCAGTTTAAATGTTTGAGTTTCGTCGTTGTGCTTGCAGGATCTTCATTGTGTCTGTAATCGGTTTGTATGAAAGAAATAATCATTCAACGTTTGAAGGGACATAACGATTAACAACGATTATGTACTATTGACATCCCTGAGAACTCTCAAAACAATTTAGGGCTCGGGCAACAAAAAAGAATTATGCCCAAAATTATAGTAAAGAGGAAATGAAAACAAGACTTTAACTTGAGACTTTTATATTATCTTGAGATGGTTTTTTTACTCCACCACCAACATTTTTTAGATAATAAGTGGATTCATATTTTAAATATATAATTAAGTATATACTTAAAAGCTTATAGAAACCTTTTGGGCCGTTTGAAAATTTAGGCCTCGAGCGATGGCACGGGTTGACCGGTTTAAGAGCCAGCCGTGATTGACAGTATTGAACACAAAAAAAATTTGGGTGTGAAACCTGCTTTTGTAATTTGTTTGTGACATTGTCCAGTGAATAACATGTCCTTTATTCTTTTTTTTTCGAAACGTATACTTCATTCAGAAACCATCACCTCACAAACATGTAACACCCCAAAAACTCGAGTTCGTTAGCTATTAGTATGTTATCACGTTTAAAAGAAAGGAATGGAATAACTAGGTTATTAAACCTAGTTAAAAACTTGGTTAAAACAAATAGGTTATGAAATTGAGTTAAATAATGAGCAAGTAACAAACATGAGGGGTGGTTTTTGAATAAAGGGAAAGTCTAAATATAAAACAAAAATAAAAACCCCCAAACACACACACCTGGGCGTGTGTGTGTTCGATCAGAGAAGAGAAAGAAAGGGGGAAACCCCTCATGAACCCTAATCAACGAAATTGGATGCGAATTGGGCTGAGTTCGAACTTGCATGAGTCGAAATAGTGATTATCTAAGCAAGTTCTAGCCAAGGTAAGTCTTAATTTTCAGTTTTGATGAACAACCAAGGAGTGGGTTTTGTTAAATTCGTGGGTTTGATCTAAATCATGATGAAATCTTGCTAATGTTATCATGTTTAAGCTGAATCTTAGTTAAGTTTTAGTTATCTAGTGATTTAGAATGAAACCCATGTTTATGAGTATGATAATGATTATGATGAGCATGTGTATATGGATTATTTTGATTATGTTGATGCATGTGTTACGTATTAGGTTTTGATAGTAATATGATGAAGTTGAAAATGTGATCTTGTTTGAATAAAAGGATTCATGAGGTGAATGTGGGGAGAATATGCTTAAATTGCTTGTACAATGTGCTTAAATGTTAGTGCGCACGCCAAGTGTTCGATGAAATTGCTAGATGAAGTTAGAAAGTGAAATTGTATGCAAGTTGTAAGTTTATATGTATAAAAAGCGATTGTGATGAAAGTAGTAGTTTACTAACTTGAAAAATGTGCCTTAGATGGAATTCGTACATGAATTCGGGTTGAAGGTATATGTTGGTCAAATTTATGCATTAGGAGCTTGTACATTGTGTTTGAACGGGTGAGGTTGCTATGTGGTCTACTAGTCCCTTAATTACAGTTAAAAGTGAACATGTACTAAATATACATAGCATATAACCTCACTAACCAAGGATGATGCTAGGATTATGCTAATTTGATTTTTATAAGACATGGTTGTCAAATGTAGCGTTATGAAGATATGAGTATGTGGGCATTAATTATGTATTATGTGTGATAATGAATTTGGATTTCGAAGATATTAAATATCGTGGTTGACAAATTATGTCATATGCATGTTAGCGAAAATCGTTGTTGGTAAGAATAGGTAAATATGTGTTAATTTGGATTACCCGATGAATTATGTGTGTTGGAAAGGATATGAAGTTGATTAGATGTTTTAATGTTTGATAGTAATGACTATGGAAAGTTAAGTATGAATTATGCGGATGATATGATTGTTACATGTACAAATGAGTATGCTAATATGAGCGTGGTTTCGATGAAATGAAAGTATAGGAATCACGTCGTGACGAACTCAAGCATGAAAGGATAACGAGTCAAGAAAAGGCGAGGAATCGGATACGAGCACGGACGTATAAGGTAAGTGATTCTGTAATCACTTCTTATGTTCGGTTAGGTGATATGGCGTTTTGATTAATTAAACATGATGGTTGAGGTCAAATATGTGTCGTAGGCTTATGTCGTAAAGGATGGGATTAAGTTGACCAAAATGCCCTTGATGGGTATTTTGGGCAAACCATTTTAATAAGTGGTTTAGAAACAAGTTATACGATTAGTGTAATGTTTTGGACAAGTATGGAAGTGGGAAGTATGGTTTTGCTAGTCTTAGATCAATTAATGCGCAAACACCCATAACAGGTCAAATAATTAGGAAATGACAATAAGTCAATAGAGCGTAAGATAAGAATTTCCTTAATCCGGATGTGGGATTTTAAGTTCATATGATAGAATATGAATTTACAAGCATGTAGGAAGAAACGGGAGGTTAAACGGGTAAACGGTTCAAAAGTTATGCGCGTTTTAGTGCGTACGGACGACGAAACGGAGCTGCAGAAAAATGCAAAATCTAGAGGGCGTCGCCGACGGGCATGGGGGCGTCGCCGACGGGCTCTAGAAAACCAGTTTTTGTGCTGACGGGTTAATTACCTGTCTACGGGTTTTTGGGCTACGGGTAAATGCAAGGCCCGTCGCCGACGGCCCTAGGGGCGTCGGCGACGGCCTTCCCAAGTCCCAAAAGCTGAAATCTTGTTATTTAAGTTAATTTATGTACCGTGGGCTTCGGTTTGATATCCGTGGACTACGGTGGACTTTCCAAACATGATTTTGATGGTTCCTTAGATGTTTATGGGCTATAAAGCTAAGTCTAAGACCCATGTTAATGATGTATGATTATGTAAGAGGTACGCGTGATCTAGTACGTGTTTGTTAAAGTATGTACGTATGTAGATGTGTATGTATGCATGTATAAAGATATGTACGAGTGTATGCATGTACGTAACGATATAGGAAGGGTATGTATGTATGTAGAGGTGCATGTACGTATGCATAAAGATAGGCATAAGCATATGCGTGGATGTAAAGATGTAAGAAAGGTATATACGTATGAATGTCTTTTGCGTTTAAATGTATGTATGTTGGTGTGTAGGTAGGTAGAACGTATGTATGCGTTTAGATGAATATGGGCTCACGAGGGGATCCATACACGAAGGTATGCACGTATGTAGGTTTGTGTGAAGGCACGTAATAAGTATGTATGTATGTATGTATATATGTATGCATGTATGTATGTATGTATGAATGTATGTATGTATGAATGTAGGTATGTATGTAGGTAGGTAGGAATGGATGTAATTAGGTATGCACGTATGTAGGTACGTACGTATGTATGCAGGTACGTATGTAGGACAGTTGCTATTTGTGACCGTAAAGGTATGTATCAGTTTGTATGAAAGGTATGTACGCATGCATCTAATGAAATTGAGTACTAACGGTAATAGTTGCGTGCTTGGTGAATGAAGTGTAACGCAGGAATACCAAAGAAGTCTCACTACGGATCATATGATCAGGATGGGAAAGCTGGGATGTCAAGAGTTAACGAAACGAGAAGTAAACGTGAACAAACCTTGTATGTTTATAACGCGTACTAATGATGTGAAATTTTATGTGGTGAGCGCAGGTAGTACCAGTCATGAGGATATCCAAGGATTGGAGATCGAAGATCGAGTCACTAGAGAGATTGTACGGAAACGTTTATGTACATAATGTAGTAAACATAAGCTATGTTTTTAACTAGTAAATAAGAGGATGACGGATTTATGAGAAAGAACTGTGTTAAAGTTAAATCTTAAATAAGTTGAGGTATTTATAGTGAAAGAAATTTTATGGTACGTGTTTCCGCTGCGACTTTTGACAAATACGAATTAGGGCGTAACAAAACACTTTTTTGAGATAGTAACAAAACTTGAACTTGAGACTTTTACATTATCTTGAGATGGTTTTTCCACTCCACCACCAACACTTTGTTACATAATAAGTGGATTCATATATTAAATATATAATTTAGTATATATTTTAAAGGTTATAGAAACCTTTCGGGCCCTTTGAAAATTTGGGCCTCGAGCGACAACACGGGTTGGCCGGCCCAAGAGCCGGCCTTGATTGACAATATTGAACACAAAAAAATTTGGGTGTGAAACCTGCTTTTGTAATTTGTTTGTGACATTGTCCAGTGAATCACATGTCCTTTATTCTTTTTTTTCGAAACGTATACTTCAATCAGAAACCATCGCCTCACAAACATGCGAGGACAGTACAACAGGGGACTACAACGGAATCAAACAAAGTCAAAATATACACCAATTGTTTCATGAAGTAGATTTATATTTAGATCTATTCTTGAAACATAGAAAACCATAAGATTTAATTCTACTCGTGATGTCTTCAATTCTCCGGTCTTTATTCGAAAAAATCTTCTCGTTTCAAGAATTCCAAATGCACCGACATGCTAAGATGATAATGTCATAAACAACTTTCTTCCTGAGCTCTCCGAGACCAATATAATTCTGTAACTCCAACAGGTCCCTAACCGAGAAGCCAAAAGTATTAGCGATTTTACACCAATTACAAACCTATTGCCAAACCACCATGCAACCCGAAAATAAATGGTCTGAAGTCTCTTGCCTACAACCGCGAAAAACGCATCCATCCGAGCTAACAACAGTGTTTCTCTTCTTTAACGCCTCCACTATAGGAAGTCTATCCATCTCCGACCTCCACGCAAATCAGTCAATTTCCTGAATGACTCTTTGGCATCACCGAAGAAATCAACAACTTTATCAAGCACTGTTTTCAGCTCGGCTTTGGTTGGGAGCTCAAAAAAATTTAGACTTTGAACTCTTTGATCGGTTAAACAAGTCGAAACTTGTTTTAATAAAAATGTTTCTTAGAAATTTGGTGACATGTGATCATAAATACCTTGACTACATTGTTACTTGCAAGTGCTGCTCTTAGACCGCCCGGTATGGGCCTTGTCTCCCCCCGTCGCCTCCGTCCCGGGTCGTCGCACACCGCCCCCGGTTGCTCCGTCGCGTCGCTGCCGGCCTCTCCAAGACGTTGGAGACGAGCCAATGTGGTGGGCCCCTCTGACTTCTCTCTCTCTCTCTCCCCCTTTATTATATATTATATTATATTGATTTTTATTGTGGGGTTCGGTAGTCTTCCACACTCTTGGGTAGTCCCCAAGGGGATGGTCCTCCACCCTTGGTGAGGTGACGCCTACGTGGCGGGTGGTCTCTTTGAAGACTAACCTCACCATACCCTATAGTCTTATGTTGGTACCTTCCTACATAATCCACATGAGAATTAAAATGAAAATTTTGTAAACTGAGACCATAATATCTGAATCCACTAAAAACCCATGGTGGAAGTTGTTAGCAGTTTACAAGGTAAGTTTATTGTGTAATAATTAAAGTTTTTTAGTTCTTTCATTTATGTGGAAAGATATGTTATTTTAACCATACAGGACGTGTTGTTACATGTTTAGTTCTATCTCTACAAGTGCTTAAGTTTGTAGCCATCTCGGAATTCTGTAGCATTACGCAACACACGATGCGGTCGAAATGCTGTCTTTTGAACTTCCTTCTTGTCCTTAGGAATGACACACAAGAAAATAAATAAAGGTCTTGTAGAGATATTGATATCATTGCTATTGTGTGAATGTGTGGGTCATTATATATTTTTTATTACATTCATTTAAACTATTCTACACACAACAATTTGAGGGGCTAAAATACAAGAAAACAACGCGTTGGATACCCTGTTTGTAACACCCTAGGCGAACTACAAGGTCTCACCGATATTCATCTAATTACCTAGTGTGAATTCCGGTGTGTTGTCGCAGGTATTTGGTTTAGATGTTAGGATTTGTCTCTTCGGATAAAAATACCATTTTTGGTTATTTAATGTTACTGGTGGGAATTCCGGCGCGTTGCCGCAGGTATTTAAGTGTGTTTTGGGCGCACGTTCACTTCACGGATCAAATTAGGAGCTATTATATTAAATAAAATAAAAAAATAGCATGCAAGATAATGTGTGCATAGAGCTTACAATTGTTGCTTTTAACACACTTTTGGCTTCCTTACATACATAATACATTTCACAAAGCAATCTTTGGGGTATTGGGTACTTCTTGACACCGGGTGCAATAGATTTCATTGATCTTAGGGGATTACTTGAGCCTCTTGTTGAACCTCTTCTTGTGGTTCATCATCGGATGTTGATAATGTTTCCTTATTGTTGGTATCTTCAAAATCTGAAGAGTAAATTATTTTTTGAGTCTCTGTGTTTTAGTGGTTTTAACCATTTGACTCCAAAATTAAAAAGTTTAACGTCCTGAGTCCCTAGCCATTAATTTTATAACGTTTTGAGTCCAATTTTATTAAACAAAAATTGGACTCAAAAGGTTAAAATTTGGACTCAAAATGACTCAAGTGGTTATAAAAAAAAGCGTCTAGGGACTCAGGGCGTTAAACAATTTGATTTTGTACTCAAATGGTTAAAAGCACTAAAATACAAGTACTCAAAAAGTAATTTACTCAAATCTGAACTATCTGAATCAACATCATTCTTAGTGGGGCCTTGAACTTTTTGAACATCGTGAGAAGTACTAGAGCTTCATTGACAGAACTTGTTGAACTAGATTGTGTCGGTGTGACAACCATCGGTCTAAGAAATGATGAGCGAGCTATTTCTTCATCTGTTGGTTCTGGGGGCAGATTTAATGATTTACATAGACTCTCATAGTCAAAAACCATGGCTCCCCTATTTTTGTGTATGAGTGGTATACTGCTGACATTTAACATGTTAAGCTTGAACTATACAACTGATACTCAGAAGATACACTCATTTTAACGGATTTGCATACCTCACGAAATACCCCTCAATAGCTTTTGCCCTAAATTTTTGGTCAGGTTCTATCATCGTACACGGAGACCCGAATGGTTTCAACCATTGAAGATCGGGTTTCCTATTATTTAATAATTCGATACAAGTTTTCCCGAATTTCTTGTGTTAGGATCTGAGATGCTCTTAGTATGCTTTGAAGAACAAGTATGAACGAATTTTGTATAAGCATAGGAAATTTACGGAATTAAATGAGTACACAAGAGTAGAAAGTTATAACAAACTGTTTTCCATGGATAATAAGAAAGATTACAAATACAGAAAGATTATACTAACTCCCCCTCAGCCTGATCACTCAACATTGTTGTTCGTACAAAAGGAATGGAGTGATGTGGTAAAATAGATATTTAACACGTGAGATCTATTTATACAAGTACTAAAGCTCTGTTGGCAATCAGTTGATTCACCTTGATTATCACACCCCAACCGATGGCAGAAACATCGGGGTGCGGCACTGAGCGAAACAGATTGTCCAGGAGAAATCCATAACAACTAAATTACCAGATAATTAACGTTATGTCCCATACCATAAGTCATCAAAATAAAGCAGTTATAACAGACATAAATATCTCATAGACAAATAAATTGTTCCGACAACTCAGATTTTATTAGATTTGTTTCTAGACTCCATCCTAGCTTGATTCCAGCAAGTAACAAGCAAAGCATCATAAACACCTGTCACATACGTTAAAATAGAGGTCAATACACATAGTGTAAAGGTGAGCATACAAGTTTAATAGTATAATTGGTAGCGAAAGCGAGTTTACGCATAACCAACATGTAACATGTATAATGTGAAGCAAGTAGGTTATCGACAATGAAATATGCACAGACGTGACTGCGAGTTGTAGAATGCGCAACACATATCACCACTGTGACACGTGAAGAAAGGCCCTTAACAACCCCTGTCCACGACAGGTGCTGACTCCAAAATATAGTACTATCGTTGATAAGGTGTCAGGCAACAATCACTGTGTAAACATAACATACTAGCATTCATCGAATAACACGTAAACATGCAAAGCGGTCAACGTATAAAAGTGTTTGCGTTGTGTGATCGTGTGATTTAATATAAGTAACGTATGTAACACCCAAAAGTGCTTAAAGCAAAAAGGGATCGAGTATACTCACAGATTGTGCTTAGTAAATAAACACTCTCTTGGATTGAAGGGAACGCTGAGGGATTAGCCTGAACAGAAAGATAGCGTAAGCGATAAGCGGTGCGTTAAACGGTGCGAGTGACTGAGTGACGAAGGAAAATCTGAACGGATGGCAATCCGGACGGATGGTCATCCGGTCGGATGGCCATTCGGTCGGTTTGCCACTCGTTTGGGATGGATGTGTTTGTGTATGATGTGACTTTGAAGTTTTCGTCGTAGCATTTTATAAAACAAGAAGTATCTCTACCCTTCAGGCCGTCCGGTCGGATGGCGATCCGTCCAGCGAGACATTTCTTGAAGAACAAGTTCACAGCAGGATGGTTATTCGATAGGATGGTCGTCCGATCGGATGGCCATTCGCTGGAGACTGATATGTATTGAAAGTTTGTAAAAAGTTCAAGTGTTTGAGATCATGAGTCATCCGATCGGATTGTCGTTCGATCGGATGGCAATCCGATCGGACGGCAGTGCGTTTGGTGACTTGCTTGTTTTGAAATTTGTTAAGTTTGAGAGTTTGTGGTTTGATCGAGACGGTATGACAACGTGTTAAACAACGGGGAATTCCCTCAAGTCCAAGTTATCCGATCAGACGGGAATCACCCCATTTTGACCAGTTAACTGTTCTTGACAGTTGTTCATGTTTAACCCGCTAAGTCGGTTATCTTGTTGATAGGAATCAGATCTCAGACCGACACATCACTAGGGAATGAGTGGACGGCCTGAATGAGCTCTGATTCTATCGGTTTTGAGTGCATGAGTGTAAAAGAGTTGAAAGAAAAGTTATGAAAACATCTTTCAATCCTTTTTAATCCTGAAAATGTTTAGATTTAGGCGAAATCAGTGTTTAAACATGTTGAAATCTCTTAGATCTGAGTTATTCTTGGTGGAATGAGGTCAAGTCTTGAAGTTCATAAAAACCCCATGATGACATCATCCTAGAACACCTCAAATCAGTCGATTTCATGGTTAAAAGTGAAGATTTGATGGTGAAAAATATGAAGAAGTGTGTGCAGATGATAGATGTACAAGATTTGGGTTGAAAACTTACAAGAATCATGAGAAATCGAGAGAAAAAAGGGCTGGAACGTGCTGGTCGGATGAGAGAGCTGTCACATCATGAACAGTGACGTGACAGGGCTATTTATAGATGTCAAAGAAGGAAAGTCGGTGTAGTGTGACGGATCGGAGGACAGTCCGATCGGATGGCCATCCGATCGGATGGCCATCCAAACGGATGACCATTCGATCGAATAGTCATTCGGTCGAACGTCTCCGGCGAGTTGCGTTTCGATGTTTCGTTTCGCGCGTTGAGTGTTGCGATGCGTTGCAAGTAAGCGATGCGATAGTATTATCCATTAGTTACACAAATAACCTAACTACTAAATAACACAAAAGTAATCCATAAACCTCGAGTTTGCGATGAGATTGCGTTGTGATAGAGTTGTGAATGCGTTTGCGGTTAATCACCTCAACATAAACATAACATGCACAAGTAACACATAATAGCACACACACGTAAAACAATATCCATAACCTATAATCCGGGTTGCGATGCAATAGAGATGCGATTAGCGGTGAGACAATTAGAGATAAAACTGCGATTTATTAACATTTACTCCACATAATACAACTAAAGCAATTCAAATTAGAGTATCGATTACAAGTCAAAGAGTATAATCAATAATTAAGCAAGGAGTGACAGATCGCAATTCGCAATCTTTTCTTCCTTTGACTTTGACTTTGATTTATACTTTGACTTCAAAAACGTGGGTTGTTACAGCCTCCCCTACTTTAGGAAATTTTATCCCGAAATTTAAGGTGTAGGTGTAACAAACAGTTGTGGATACTTAGCCTTCATGTCACTTTCGAGTTCCCAGGTGAACTCGGCGCCGCGTTTGCCCTCCCAGCGAACCTTCACAATGGGAATGCATGAGCGTCGAAGTACCTTGGTTTCTCGGCCTATGATCTCGACAGGCTTTTCCACGAAGTGTAATGTTTCGTCCACTTGTAGATCCTCAAGAGGGACATGTAAATCCTGGTCGGCTAGACACTTTTTGAGGTTCGAAACGTGGAAAGTCGGGTGGACGTTACTAAGTTCCTCCGGTAGTTCGAGTCTGTAGGCCACTTTGCCAATTCTTTCCATAATTTTAAAGGGTCTCACATATCGAGGCGCGAGCTTTCCTTTTTTGCCGAATCTGATCACCCCCTTCCAAGGTGCAACCTTTAGGAGTACGTAATCGCCAAAGTCAAATTCAAGGGGCTTGCGGCGTCTATCGGCGTAACTTTTCTGATGAATTCGAGCTTTCAGAAGATTGTCTCGAATTTGGAGGATTTTGTCAGTCGTTTCTTGCAACAGCTCAGGACCGATAATTTGCGTGTCCCCGATCTCGTGCCATACAATAGGCGATCAACATTTTCTTCCGTATAATGCCTTAAATGGTGCCATTTGGCTGCTAGAGTGATAACTGTTATTGTACGAGAATTCGACTAAAGGTAAATGCGAATCCCAATTACCACCGAAATCTATAACACACGAGCGAAGCATGTCTTCTAGGGTACGAATCGTGCGTTTAGTCTGGCCGTCGCTCTGGGGATGGAAAGCAGTACAAAGATTGAGAGTAGTACCGAGAGCAGATTGAAATGTTTCCCAGAGACGTGAAGTAAATCGACCATCGCGATCAAAAATGATGTCACGAGGTGTCCCGTGTCGACAAATAACCTCGTCGGTGTAGATTCGTGCTAATTGTTCCACCTTATAGTCTTCCCGTATTGTTAGAAAGTGAGCGGATTTGGTGAGACGGTCAACGATAACCCAGATGTTGTCGTGACCTGATGGCGTGCGCGGAAGTTTCGTTATGAAGTCCATAGCTATACTCTCCCATTTCCACATAGGGATCTCGGGTTGTACGAGTAAGCAAGATGGGCGTTGATGCTCAGCCTTGACTTTCGAACAAGTCAGGCACTTCGAAACGTAGATAGCGATATCCTTCTTCATGCCCGGCCACCAGTACTTATAGCGCATGTCCTGGTACATCTTATCGGCACCGGGGTGAATGGAATATTGCGACTTTTGGGCTTTGTCTAGCAGAATTTTTCGTAAATTGGTGCGCTTGGGATTCCAAATTCGGTCTAGATAATGAAAGCTGCCATTTGATTTATTCACTAGTTGTTCGCCATTATTGATGATCCTTTCTTTCTTCAAAGTGCGTTCGGTAAAACAAGCATGTTGGGCGTCACCGATAAGAGCTTCGAGATTATGCTGGGCTTGAGTATTATGAACGCTATGCAAATAGCTTCGTCGACTGAGAGCATCGGCGACGACGTTTACTTTGCCAGGATGGTAACGAATCTCACAGTCGTAATCGTTGAGGAGTTCTACCCACCGGCATTGGGCATATTCAGCTCCTTCTGGCTAAAGATGTGTTGTAGGCTCTAATGGTTGGTGAAGACCGTACACTTGGTACCGTTTAGGTAGTGTCGCCAAATCTTTAGCGTAAAAACAACTGCACCAAGCTCGAGGTCGTGGGTTGTATAGTTCTTTTCGTGGATCTTGAGCTGACGAGAGGCGTACGCAATAACCTTGTCTCGTTGCATAAGAACACAACCGAGGCCGACGTTGGAGGCATCGTAGTAGACTACGAAGTTGTCGTTTCCGTTGGGTAGCGAGAGCACAGGAGCGTTGCAAAGCATAAGTTTAAGCGTTTGAAAGGCCACCTCTTGTTTGGTTCCCCAAACAAAAGGTTTGTCCTTGTGCGTGAGAGAGGTGAGAGGGACAGCGATCTTCAAGAAGTCAGCGATGAATCAGCGATAGTAACCCGCCAATCCGAGGAAAGAACAAACTTCGGACGGGTTCTTTCGTGTAACCCAACTCTTAACAACTTCGATTTTCGAGGGATCGACATGAATACCTTGACTATTGACAATGTGACCGAGGAATTGAACCTCCTCATACCAGAATTCACACTTGGAGAATTTGGTATAGAGACGGTTTCCATGGAGTAACTCAAGAACCAAACGAAGATGTTGCGCGTGTTCGGTTTTTGACTTGGAATAGATCAGGATATCATCGATGAATACGATGACGAAGCGGTCAAGAAAGGGTTTGCACACGCGATTCATTAGGTCCATAAAACTGCGAGAGCGTTAGTCAAACCAAAGGGCATAACAACAAATTCGTAGTGACCGTAGCGGGTTCGAAAAGCGGTTTTGGGTGTATCTTCCTCTTGAATTCATAGCTGGTGATAGCCTGAGCGTAAATCAATCTTCGAGAAACATGTAGCACCTTGTAATTGATCAAACAAATCATCGATTCTAGGCAAGGGATAACGATTCTTGATGGTGAGCTTATTCAATTCCCTGTAGTCGATGCACATCCGAAACGATCCATCCTTCTTTTTGACGAAAAGGACATGAGCGCCCCAAGGAGAGGTGCTAGGGCGAATGAAGCCTTTATCAAGTAGTTCCTGGAGCTGACTCGAGAGTTCACGCATTTCAGATTGAGCGAGACGATAAGGCACTCTAGCTACAGGATTTGCTCCAGGAATGAGGTCGATTCGAAAATCGATATCACGAGTGGGTGGTAAACCAGGTAAATCATCAGGAAAGACGTTAGGAAACTCACGAACCACATGCACCTTGTCTATTGCCTTAACTTTCTTTTCCTCCGCTACTACGATATGTGCCAAGAAAGCTTGGTATTCCTTGCGGAGATACTTGCTAGCTTGAACACACGACATGAGTTGTAACCTCTTCGAAGCGACTTCGCCATAGACACACAATTGATCACCGTTCGCGAGGGAGAATCGAATCATTTTATCGAAACAAACAATTTCAGCATGATTCTCCCGAAGGAAATCCATGCCTACTATGATGTCAAAACTACCGAGTTGCATCGGGACGAGATTAATCGGGACAACGTGACTGTTGAGCTCAAGAGTACAGTCACGCAGAACGGAGCTGACAGTGACGGTTCTTCCAGTGGCAACATCTACGTCGAATGTTGATGGGAGGTTAATGCGTTTACGTTTTAGGAGCCTTTCGAATTCGAACGATACAAAACAGTTATCGGCTCCAGTATCAAACAAACATGAAGCATATACACCATTTACGAGAAACGTACCATTAACAACGTTGTTGTCTGGCTGAGCCTGGCGGGCGTTGATGTTGAAGACTCGCCTGCGGGCTGCTTGCTGCGCTGGCTGCTGCTGCTGCTGCTGCTGGTGTTGTTGCGGTGCTGGCTGCTGCTGTTACTGTGGCTCTTGCTTCACCACTCTGTTTGGGCAGACGTTTGCGAAGTGGTTGGGATCACCACACGCAAAGCAGGCTCTTGCGTGAGTAGCGGGTGCAGGAGCTGCTAGGAGCTGGCAGAGCAGAAGTTTGAACCGGGGCTGGAGCTTGGCGAGGATCGGTACGACAATTAGCAGTGAAGTGGCCGTATAGGTTGCAGTGAACACAAAACCGGCATGCGATTCCAACCGGGTGATGATAAGTACAAGTAGGGCAGAGCGGGTGTGGACCAGTATATGCACGCTTGGCTGGCGGTCCATTGGCCACTGGCGCCGCTACTTGGCGGTGTTGAGGTTGCGGTTGGGCCGGCACAGCTTGGAGTGGAGCGGTGGTAACCGCACAGTTGTTCGATAAACACTTGCTCCTTTATGTTGCCATTTAGAAAGGCTGTCTTTACATCCATTTGATCCAAGTGCCATCCATGATGAACAGCTAATGCTAGTATGAGCCTGACTGTATCAAACCTTATAACAGGAGCAAAACATTTTGATAATCGATATCGTATTTCTCTTTGTAACCCTTCACCACCAATCGTGATTTATGTTTACTTATTTTTCCATGCTCGTCATATTTCGTTTTATATATCCACTTCACTCCTATCGGAGTTTGGTTCTTTGGAGGTTCGACTAATTCCCAGGTTCCGTTTTTTATTATAGAATCCATCTCTTTATCCATAGCATCCTTCCATTTGGTTTCTTTACATGCTTCTTCGTATGTTACTGGATCCGTATCAGCAAAGAGAACAAAGTTCACAACATTATTTGAATTACCTTGATCTTTATCATATAGTGCACTAATTTGGGCTTTTGTGAGAGGCTTTGATTTTCGATATACATCAGCCACTTTTCGAGTTCTTATAACTTCATTTTCTAAAGAAGATGACGATTCTGCATCTTCAATCCCACTGTTCAAGTTCTCGGCTGAAATCACCTCCTCATTGTGATCATTAAATGGATTTTCATTCTGAATATTCGAGCCTGAAGGTTCCTGTTCACGAGCATTCCCTTGTGAAGTTCCAGGTTGGTCTTGATCTTCCACTACCTCTCTTGAGTATCATCGTCGGAATTATTAACTTCTATGCATGACATCTCTTGACTTCCTTTGTTGGTAATCCAACGTTGACTTTTATTGAATATAACGTCTCTGCTTATGATAATCTTCTTTGTCACCGGATTATATAGTTTATAAGCCTTGCTATTTTCGCTATAGCCAACAAAGATGGTTCGTTCAGTTTTATCATCTAACTTGCTACGTTGCTGTTTTGGAACATGTGCATAAGCAATGCAGCCGAAAACTCTAAGATGCTCAACGTTGGGCTTCCTTCCACTCCAAGCTTCTTGTGGTGTCTTATTGGGTATACTTTTTGTAATTGCTCGGTAGCAAATAGGTAGCACATGCTACAACTTCAGCCCGATATGTATTCGGTAAATCTTTCATCCTTAACATGCTTCTACTTAATTCCATAAGAGTCCTATTTTTCCTCTCGGCCACACCGTTCTGCTGGGGTGTATAGCTTGTGGTAAGCTGATGACGTATTCCATTTTCCTTGAGAAAATTTTGAAATTCATGACCACAATATTCTGCGCCTCTGTCTGTTCGTATGCATTTTATCTTGTGATCGGCTTGATTTTCCACGAGTGCTTTAAATGTTTTAAAATGACTTAAAGCATCGGACTTGAACTTTAGAAAATACACCCACGTTTTTCTAGAGAAATCATCTATAAAGGTAATAAAATACTTAAAAACTCCTATAGATTGAGTCCTCATAGGACCACATATGTCCGAATGAATGAGTTATAGAGGTTCCTTAGCGTTCCATGTTGCCTGTTTGGCAAATGGTTTCCTAGCATGCTTACCGAAGATGCATTCTTCACAAATATTGTGCGACTTAATGATTTTCGGTAAACCTTTCACAACTTCATTCATGCCCATATCATATAACGTGTCAAAGTTCAAGTGCCCATACCGCCGGTGCCATAATCTCGAAGATTCTGAGGTTGTCATATTGCATACCCAAGGTGTCAAGTCTTGTTTCATGTTTAGAGGAAACATCTTATTTCCTGTCATCCTTACAGTTCCAATGCAGATTCCGGATGGATCTTTAATCGTGCATTCCCGATCATTAAACCTCACATCATATCCTTTTTCAATCAATTGACCGATACTTAGTAAATTGTGTTTTAATTCTTCCACGTAAAACACGTTAGGAACTCGTCTTTCTACCCCTTTAACTTTAATTATTACGTCTCCACAGCCGAGTACATCGAGCCGTTTGTCATCTCCAGTTCTCACTTCTCGCCGTTTAGATTCATTTAATGTTACGAATAAATTCTTATCACCCGTCATATGATTGCTGCATCCGCTATCTAAATACCAACAATCGTTTTTTATGACCTCTTCCACATTGAATATCATGAACATGGTGTCATCGTTCTCGTCTTCTGCTTCATCTGTGTGCAAAAGAACATTGCCAGATCTGTCATTCTCGTCCCTTTTATTGCAGAATCGTGCCGTGTGTCCTAACTTCTGACAATTAAAACATCGAATTGATCCATTAAATCTTCCTTTTCCTTTACCATGTCCCCTGCCATTATTTTCAAATCTAGATTGTTTTGATCTGTCATAATAATTGCTTTACACTTGAAAGGCCTGTTCTGTTGGTGCATCGTCATGCTGTCTTAACCTTTATTCATGTGACTGCAGAATCCCAAGCAATTCCTCTGTGGAAATTGCATTTAAATCCTTGGATTCTTCTATGGCTACCACCACTGATTCGTATTTTCTTGTTAAACTTCTGAGAATTTTTTCGATAATTCGTTGTTCCTCTATTCGTTCTTCATTCAGACGTAATTGAGTAGCTATTACCGTTGTTCGATTAATGTAATCTTCTATCGTTTCACTATCTTTCATTCTTAATGCATCGAATTCACATCTTAGGGTTTGCAATCTTACCGTTTTTACCCTGTTATCGCCTCTGTACGCTTTGTGCAAGACTTCCTATGCTTCCTTAGAAGTTTTACACGTAGCCACACGTTCAAACACTGTTTCATTAACGGCTTGAAACATAATATGCAACGCTTTCTTGTCCCTTTTAATCTTCTCTTTCTGAATGTTCTGTTCATTCTCTGATGCATTTGACGAAAGTTCTGTATATCCTTCTTCCACTATCGTCCATAAATCTTGTGATTCTAGTAAAACTCTCATTTGTATGTGCCAGTGATAGTAATTCTGTCCCAGCAATTTTGGAATCTGGGTGTGAATTCCCCCGTTGGTCGTTATGTATTGATATCTTTGAAAAATTAGGGTTGTGCACTTGATAATGTTTTGCAGAATTGTAATTGTTGATCGGTAGCTCTGATACCACTTTATTGGAATAAATTACACTATGAGACTTGGATTCCGAATGAGAGTAATTGAAGATGTTCTTGATTGAATTGGTAAATGAATTCGTTACATCATGTTTACATATATACGAGGGGTTTCATGATGATAACCGCCTCAAAGTACATAGGTATAAATTCGAGTTGGTCTACGATTGGACGTTAATTTTTCTGGGAAATGAGTTGGTCAAATATAATATGTTTTCGTTCTTATTTTATGGATTTTTCGTAAATATTTTTTTTCCAACCGAATGGAGTCAAATTATGGTTTCTTATTTTTTTCAAAAGCTTTAATTAATCCCTTTTTATTAAAAATGTCAGATTTTCCTTTATACTCGTTATGTTTTCTATGTATGAGTTGGATCACATATAATACGTTATGATTTTACGATATAAACTCGATTTACTTTACGTTTTAATCTAATCGTAATGCTTATATAGGTTACATTGAGTTCAATCGGATACGTCGAAACACACATTTTCATATGGTCAACGCATTGCATAACGTTTGAATTAATTCATTCGATGTTTACGATGTACCCGCGCCACAAAGTGCCCGGGTCTTATTGCTAGTTAATAACAAAAAGGAAATAAACAACGTCTAACTAACTGCAAAGGGGTTTGGGTAAAGAAACTGGTGGTGTAATTTATTCCCTAAGACAACCGCCACTAACACATCTTTTAATAATATAATTTTGCTTTCCATTATCTTGCCTAACACCACCTTGACGGTTTCCTATGCTCTCAATAAATGAACGCTTCCCAATAAAAAGAGAGTAACGTATACAAAAGTTACGAATGAAAGAACTAACGGTTGTAGAGCAGTTTCAATCAACGATTCCGGAGCACAATTCCTCGTAACAGCAACCATAACACCAATCATCTTTCCTTATCTGGTGAAGCATAAAGCTCTACCCAACAACTTCACATTTCACAAACTCTATTCCATTAGCCGCAACAATCGTGTCAGCATTAACAAAATAATATTACGATTAACAGTCGGGTCAGTATCCTTCATTCTAGTTGTAAAATTATGAAAATTGTAAGTCCCTTCATACTTCTTAAGTATCGTGTTAAATCCTCTCTTTATCACCATAACAAAACATATTCTCTTTCACAATGTTGCCATGTACCCCATTTAAATTATTATCAATAATTACAGATCTCAACTTCAACTGTTCGATGAAATGCTCGACTTTAATCAAGTGTTCGTTGATTAAAGTGCTTCTCATTGTCGCCGTCCTAACACCACTGTGGTGGTGTTTTGGTTAGGCGATGGTGATGGTGGCTGTGTTTTGGTTGTTTGGGGTGGTGATAGACAAAGAATGGAGACTGGAAGTCGTGGCTGGCGGCTGAAGTGGTGATGGCGAGGAGATTAGGTGGTGGTAGGGAACATGAGTGGTGGTGAGGAAAATATGTTAAAGGGTTTTTAGAGAGAGTTTTGAGAGTGTGTGTATATGTGAATATATATATATATATAGGGTAGGGCTATATAGAAAACCTTATATATATAAAAAAACCCTAGAAAACCCAACCTCCCGGCATTTTGTTTTTGAAAAAAATAACACATGTAATATACATGTTTTTAAGAGTTTTGGGCCAAAAAAATCAAAAAAGCGCCGAAGGAATGATTTAAAAAAAAAATTCAGCAATTTCTGTCTTTTGTGCCTAACACATGTTAGGCAACCGGACATTGCTGAAATTTGTTTATTTTTTAAAAAAAATCCCTTCGGCGCTTTTTTGTTTTTTTTTGCCCAAAACACTTTAAAACATGTATATTACATGTGTTATTTTTTTTCAAAAAAGAAATGTCGGGAGGTTGGGTAAAAATGAGGGGAGATTTGAGTTTCCAGAGTTTTCTAAAAATTTAAGGGTTTTTTGTCTAGCATTACCCTATAAACAGAAATATAAACAGAAATATGTAAAAAGAAATATAAACAGAAATAACAGAAATATATAAGAAATATTTTAAAAGAAAGAACAGTAAAAAGTAAAAATATAACAGTAAAAAGTAAATAAGGGGGGTAATAAAAAAATTTCTTACAGTGGGTAACAAGAAAATGGCTCCTGAATGTGAAGGCAGAAGCTTGAGTAAAACTTGAGATTTATGCACAGCGGGGCGAACAAGGGGTAACAAAAGGTAAAAAAGACTCTTTTTTTTTTGGAATATAATATGAAGAACAATGAACGAAACTAAGGGGCTAGGAGGTTAGGCTAAGGAGTGACGGAGAGGATTTTAGTGTGCCATAAGGATGAATGAGAATGCAAGAAATTTCTATTGAATTCTGGGATGATTTTTACAACTGCATTCTATGCCTTATATAGGCAAAAAGAAAAGCAATCCTACAAACAAAACACTGTACATACTGCTCTAATGTCAGAAAAACAAACGGATACAAATAAAAGAAAGAAAAAGACAATAGGCACTATCTACAATAATGGATTCTTTTTCAGATGCATGTGCTGGGCAACAATCTGTCTAGAAATGCTGTGTACTCCTGGTTCTTTAGGTCAATGCTTTCATCATGTCTTTTTAGAAATCTCTGTGTGTTGAGTCTATGGACTGTGGGCTTCCAGGGTCTGAGTCTGGTTCCTGGTCATCTTCGATGTTGATTATGTGATCAATTTTAAGATATTCCCCTTCTCCCACAAATGGTAGTAACATACTCCATTTGGAGGATGTGTAAATCTGAACATAATGCCCTTCACCTGATAATTTAAAATCTAACCATTGCAAACTCTTGGGAATTTCTGGGGTTTTTTGATGTGTTTTGATAAAATTGTTTAAGACTTCTGTATTTTCTTTACTCCCATCCTTTAACCATGGTAACTTACCAAAGTCTATATTGTAGTTTACAAATTTGTCTCTTAAGGAGTATTTATAATCTTCAGTATCTCTGATAAAAATCCTTTTTCTAGCTGGCCTGTATGTATAAGCATCTGTATATGGGAGAGAAGAGAATATCTTGCATGAGATTGTAGGACATAATGCTCTGATAGCAATGTTGCCTGCTATGATTACCATCTTTTCACCCATTTTGTTTAGAAGATTTGTTGTTCTAACATCTGTCTTTATTTCTATGTAATCAATCATACCATTATGGTAAAATTGAAGGATTTGATCATCTGTTAATTTTGTAGGTGAGTGGATTTGGATTAACAACAATCCAGTCCCAAGTAGCAAGAACACAGAATTTTAGACAACTGCCTGCAACACTAACAGATCTCAACAATATTACACAGTTTTACAACCCGAGTCAATCAAAGGCTACAAATGTTCGTCCTCCAAAAAATAGGCATTTTACACAAAGGGCAAGCTCTCAATCACAGAATACACAAAATGCGGTTATCACCTTTGGTAATTATGCATTACAAAGATGTGATGATCCCAATACAAAGTTTCGTCCAATTATTGGGATGCAGTTAACAGAAAAACAACAGTGTTTACTAGATAACCTGTGGCATATTCAAACTATGCCTCAGGCCTCAACCTTTAAAGTCCAGGTGTTAAATGCATTAAGCATTTATTTTTATGAACAAAGCAGTAAAACACCTGAGAAACCACAGAGGCCTAAGTTTACCCATTATGTCATATTTCGAGGCACAAAATTAGGTATTTTTAATAAATGGGAAACTGTGGCTAAACATATCCAATGCCCCAATCCAATTTACAAAGGCTTTACAGATTTTCAAAAAGCTATAGAAACAGCAAGAGAACATTTTGGGGTAAGTGGCTTTTACCTAGAACCTGAAGAGGTTCAAACATTTGCAGACATGGCTAAAATTAAGCCAGAACAAATAATTAAAAATCAAGAAGAGCTGATCACTGAGTTATAAGATCAGCTTGTACAACAAGGAAAATATACACACTCTATACAAGAAAAGATTGAAAATAGTCTGTTAAAACAAAAAGTTAGTATTCTTGAAACAAAATATAAACAGGTGTTACAAAAACTTCAAGAAAAAGAAACAAACACAGTCTTAAACAGAAGCGATGATTCATTCAAAGCAAGAATGATCGATACACCATGGTGGGCATGCGTTCAACAAGTTACAGACAAGTTTCCAGAATTCAGAACGTTGGTATCACAAAAAGTTTGCATAGAATTCCCAATAATTCTGTATGAATCACAAAAACAGCTAGTAGATTTGGCATTTACAAAAGATGGTGAAAAACAAGGCTTTAAAATTGTTGAAAGAACAAATCAAGAAGGTAGAGGGACTGGATTGTTGTTAATCCAAATCCACTCACCTACAAAATTAACAGATGATCAAATCCTTCAATTTTACCATAATGGTATGATTGATTACATAGAAATAAAGACAGATGTTAGAACAACAAATCTTCTAAACAAAATGGGTGAAAAGATGGTAATCATAGCAGGCAACATTGCTACCAGAGCATTATGTCCTACAATCTCATGCAAGATATTCTCTTCTCTCCCATATACAGATGCTTATACATACAGGCCAGCTAGAAAAAGGATTTTTATCAGAGATACTGAAGATTATAAATACTCCTTAAGAGACAAATTTGTAAACTACAATATAGACTTTGGTAAGTTACCATGGTTAAAGGATGGGAGTAAAGAAAATACAGAAGTCTTAAACAAATTTTTCAAAACACATCAAAAAACCCTAGAAATTCCCAAGAGTTTGCAATGGTTAGACTTTAAATTATCAGGTGAAGGGCATTATGTTCAGATTTACACATCCTCCAAATGGAGTATGTTACTACCATTTGTGGGAGAAGGGGAATCTCTTAAAATTGATCACATAATCAACATCGAAGATGACCAGGAACCAGACTCAGACCCTGGAAGTCCACAGTCCATAGACTCAACACACAGAGATTTCTGAAAAGACATGATGAAAGCATTGACCTAAAGAGCCAGGAGTACACAACATTTCTAGACAGATTGTTGCCCAGCACATGCATCTGAAAAAGAATCCATTATTGTAGATCATCCCAGAATTCAATAGAAATTTCTTGCATTCTCATTCATCCTTATGGCACACTAAAATCCTCTCCGTCACTCCTTAGCCTAACCTCCTAGCCCTTAGTTTCGTTCATTGTTCTTCATATTATATTCCAAAAAGAAAGAGTCTTTTTTACCTTTTGTTACCCCTTGTTCGCCCCGCTGTGCATAAATCTCAAGTTTTACTCAAGCTTCTGCCTTCACATTCAGGAGCCATTTTCTTGTTACCCACTGTAAGAAATTTTTTATTACCCCCCTTATTTACTTTTTACTGTTATATTTTTACTTTTTACTGTTCTTTCTTTTAAAATATTTCTTATATATTTCTGTTATTTCTGTTTATATTTCTTTTTACATATTTCTGTTTATATTTCTGTGTATACTAATAAAAAATTCTAAAAATTAGTATATACCCCCTCTGATATATATATATATATATATATATATATATATATATATATATATATATATATATATATATATATATAGGAGATCGCTAAAATGAAAACCACCTCTAGTTGTAAGAACCATAGTAACCACTTTCTTGCCCTTAGATCAACTAGATGGATGGATGTGATTAAAAGTAGTTAATATTAATATTAAAAGCTTTTTGTCTTATTATGTCTTTAATATTATAATCAAAAAGGGTATTTAAGTAAAATCACTCTATTTTGTCTTTTTACATATATTAATTTTAAATTACCTTTTTTGTCCTATTCATTAATTAGTTTTTTGACTTAATTATTTTTTATTTATAAACAGATTTTTTTTGTTAAACAATTTTTTGAAATCAAATTTTTATTATAATTTTTTTAATTTTTAAGATTTTTATATTAAAACAATATTTTAAATTCAGATTTTCATGATACTTTTTTAATGATTAAAAAACAGATTTTTATATTACGTTTTTTACGCCCCGTTTTTTCTACGAGCGTTTTTTTACGGAACGTTTTACGCCCTGCTTTTTACGCCCCGTTTTTTTACGAGCGTTTTTTTACGGAACGTAAAAAGTTTTTACGTTAACGTTTTTTTACGTTTTTTACGTTTTACGCTCCGGCTTTTTACGTTTTACGCGCCGGTTTTTTACGTTTTACGCGCCGGTTTTTTACGTTTCAAGCGCCGGTTTTTTAAACGCGCCGATTTTTACGCCGGGCTTTTTCAAGAATCGTTTTTTTTACGCGCCGTTTTTTATGTTAAATTTTTTACGTTTTAACGTGTCGTTTTTTTACGGAACGTTTTATGCCCTGCTTTTTACGCCCCGTTTTTTTACGAGCGTTTTTTTTTACAGAACGTAAAAAGTTTTTACATTAACGTTTTTTACGTTTTTTTTTACGTTTTACGCGCCGGTTTTTTACGTTTTACGCGCCGGTTTTTTACGTTTCAAGCGCCGGTTTTTTAAACGCGCCGATTTTTACGCCGGGCTTTTTCAAGAATCGTTTTTTTACGCGCCGTTTTTTACCTTAAATTTTTTACGTTTTAACGCGCCGTTTTTTTACGTTTTAAGTTAAAATTTTTACGTTTTAACGCGGCGTT
This sequence comes from Helianthus annuus, assembly GCF_002127325.2. Classification (NCBI taxonomy): domain Eukaryota; kingdom Viridiplantae; phylum Streptophyta; class Magnoliopsida; order Asterales; family Asteraceae; genus Helianthus; species Helianthus annuus. Next base: position 128,952,621 of record NC_035433.2, on the reverse strand, counting down.
TTTTTAAGTTTTATGTTAAAAAGTTTACGTTTTACGATAAAAAAGTTTACGGTTTACGTTTTACGTAAAACTTTTTACGTTTTTACGGGTTTTACGTAAAACTTTTTACGTTTTACGTTTCACGTAAAACTTTTTACGTTTCACGTCAAACTTTTTACGTTCTACGTAAAACGTTTAACGTTCTACGTAAAACGTTTAACGTTCTACGTAAAAACGAACGCACCCAGAAAATCGCTACTCGGTAGGTGTCTCAGATAGATTGCTATCATCATCGACGCCTCAAAAAAATATAAAAACCCAACAAACATAAAAAACAAAGGGGTCTTGAAAAAAAAACGGGGTTTCGCTCAGATTATCCGATAAATCAAAGAGGCTGCAAAAGTGGGGTTGCAGGATCAAAAACCCTACCCTCCGCCGTCCTTGCCGCGCCATCGTCATCAAAATCTACGTTGGCTTTTTTTTCTTTTTTTTACATCATCGCCACCCCATCGATCGTATCAAAGCCCACAGATTTAAATATCACAAATCAAAACCCACAGATCAAAATCCCCAACATACTAAACTCAGAATCAAACCAAATATCCAGATTAAGATCAAAAAGCACCAACAACCATATCACCGGCAAACATCAATAAATCACCGGCAGATCAATATCAACAGATCTAAAACAACAGATCAATACCAACAGATCTAAACCAACAGATCAATACCAACATATTAAACCCACAATCAGAAAATCAAGAAACATAGTTCACTGATCAAACAAAAATCACCAGAAAATCAAAAATCGTTGATCAAAAATCAACAAGAACAAACCCATAGAGTTCATCAGACAAAAATCTAGAAACCCCATCAAACAAAAATAAAGAAACCCCATCAAAAATCATGAAACCCCCAACTCAAACCTGGATACGGCTTCACCAACTGGAGGTGGTTCTTATTTTAGCGGGAAGATATGACACTTGGGGTAAAAGACCAAAATACCCTTTATGTTGGCATAATTTGATTGGCTTAGAGTGGTTCTCGTGGTTCTTACAACTGGAGGTGGTTCTTATTTTAGCGGCTCCCTATATATATATATATATATATATATATATATATATATATATATATATATATATATATATATATATATATATATATATATATATAGGGAGGGGCTCATGCGAGAACCACCCTTATTGTGAGAACATTGAGAACCAATGTGAACACAACCTAAAATAGCTAAAAAACTAACCCCCCACCCCCACCTCCCCAAAAAACCTAAACCCCCCACCCCCCACCCCCCCCAAAAAAAAACCTAACTCCCCCTCCCCCCCCCCCCCCCAAAGCTAAATGCTAAAAACTAAAACCCCCAAAAAAACCTAACCCCCTCCCCAAAAAAAACCTAACCCCCCCCCCAAGCTAAAATGCTAAAAACTAAACCCCCAAAAAACCTAAAAAAATCTAAAAAAATAAAAAAAAATCTAAATTTTTTTTAATATTTTTTATGCTCAAATGGCTACTTTTAGTGGCAAAATTTTTTTTTTAAAAAAAAAATTAAATTTTTTTTGGCTTCGAAAAGTAGCGATTTTTATATAAAAAATATTAAAAAAAAAATTTAGTGTGATTTTTAGCTATTTTTAGGCATTTTTGGTGTGTTCACATTGGTTCTCGCGGTTCTCACAATAAGAGGTGGTTCTCGCATGATCTTCTCCCTCTATATATATATATATATATATATATATATATATATATATATATATATATATATATATATATATATATTTAAGTAGAGGCCGGTTAACGTACAATAAGGCTTATCGTACATTACGTACGCGATAACCCCAGCCGTCAGATCTTCATCTCCCATGCGATTTCATACCTCCATGCGAACTGTACGAACTGTGCGAATTCAGTCTTCCACATGCGATTTTCTCCATCTACACACCCCATGCCATTTTTCACATTACCCCATGCTAACCCATTTTTTCACATGCGATATTCAATTTTCCACATGCGATTCTACACACCCCATGCCATTTTTCACATTACCCCATGCTAGCCATTTTTTCACATGCGATATTCAATCTTCCACATGCGATTCTACACACCCCATGCCATTTTTCACATTACCCCATGCTCCTATTTTTTCACATGCGATATTCAATCTTCCACATGCGATTCTACGCACCCCATGCCATTTTTCACATTACCCCATGCTGCCATTTTTTCACATGCGATATTCAATCTTCCGCATGCGATTTTGTCCATCTACACACCCCATGCCATTTTTCACACTACCCCATGCTAACCATTTTTTCACATGCGATATGTATTGAATTCGCACCAGATCCGCACCTGATCGAATGGCTGGGATGATCGCGTACGTATCGTACGATAAGCGCATTTGTATTTTACTCTTTACCTATTTAAGTAAATAGGTAAAATTACAAAACTACCTTCACAGGAATAGACTTAACTTAAAATTTTAACCTAGTTAGTATTAAAGGACGAAAGGTGTAACATGTATTCAAAATAAAAGATTATGACTGTAATTATTACAGTTAAAGGCACCCATTGCAATCCGATACAAACGGGACGAAAAATGTAATTTAACCTTTATTATATAACTTTATCTGTTTGTGTAGTACAGAACTCAATAACCTAAATACAACATAAAAATTGTATAGTACACTCGATATTAAATGGGTGGGTCTATTCGCACACGCATTTTGTCTTTTTGCACATCCAAAGCGCCGCGCTATGGCCAAAGCGGGCGCTTTGGCCATGCGCGGTGCTTTGGATGTTTTTTTTAAACAGATTGGATTTGGGTTGATGTGGGTTAGTTTAGTAGGGATTTTTGTTTGAATTAGTTTGATAGAGATTTTTGGAGGAAACATTTTTATTTTAGTTTTATTACATATAATTCATAGTTGTTTTATAATTACGTCACTATTTTTATAGAATGTGTATAATATAAGTTCTTAACGTTGTTTATTTTGTTAAATTAAACGAACACGTTAAATAAAATGTACAGAAAGCCATAAGAATTAAACGTAAACAATCCAGAACCAACGTGATGTAAATAGAAGATTAACTGCAATATATATATATATATATATATATATATATATATATATATATATATATATATATATATATCAGTTTGTACATACAATACACAACAAAAAGGTACAACTGAGTACATAATACATAACAAAACACTAAACAAACAAAGTAATGTACTAATCCTCGTGCGGTGGGGACGGTGGGAGGGGAAGTGGAGGCAACGCAGCGAGCTCTCGTAGATCAACGAGCATCTGGACGATCCAGTCAATGCGTGCGCCCTGACGTCTGAGGCGCCGGTCGAAGTCCCGAGCCACCTCACGCGCTGCCAGAGGCAGGTCAGCGTAAACGTGCTACGGGTACTGTGGCGGCTCAGGAGCTGGCTGAACTGGTGGTAACGGGATCTCCTCGACATGCTCCTCCTGAGCCGGATCCTGAGGCTGAGCCTGAGGCTGATCCTGAGGCTGATCGATGCCCAAAGCCTGTAGCTGAGCCTGCCGAGCGGCCTGCTGAACATCAGGAGGGGCTAACACTCCAGGCCTCACCTCAATAACAACCGGGATGACCTCTGGCAACACCTCCGGCTGCCAAATCAGCCCGTCACGACCCTTGAACCTCAGACCAACATCAAAGACACGGGTGATCTGCATGCTAGATACTGACGCGCGGCCCAACCTGGATGACGGGATCGGGTCGGGCAGCAGCGGATCATGCTCGGGCACGATCCCTAGCGAGCGTGCAATGGCGGTGATGTATGAGCCACTGTGCAGCTGCCCGCGGAGCTGCCGGTGGTGTGTTGTGGCAAAGTAATCTGCCAGGCAGGCTGCTAGATAGCAGGGCTGGCGGCGAATGAGGCAGTATAGAAAGAAAAGGTCACTGAGGTTGACCTTCTCCCTGCTGCTACCCCGCGGTACGATAGATGACGCGATAACATGGTGCAGGTATCGGTACAAGGAGTCTCTAATGGTGGTGGCCTTTTGCCAGGATTTCCCAAAGAGAGCCCTGGAAATGGCCCTCCAGAAACTGATAAGCGTCTGCCTGTCCATCATCGTAACCGCCTGCGTATATAAATCAGTATCAAGCTCATGCTCTGTGTACAAACCTGTAAGAACAACAAACTGCCGCACAATCATCTGAAACTCCTGACCGGCGAGACGGAATATAACCTCGTGGACTGGAAAATCCGGGTCCTCCACGTAATCCGCCGGATGCGGCGCGTATGTAAACGTAGAAAGAAACTCGACCGTAAGCTTAGGGTACGAGTCCTCCATCGCTAACTCAAATAGGCGCGACCAAAGAGAATCTAGTCCAACTATATCACGCGCCCGCTCGACCTCTCCCAAGGTAGTCAGCAGCTCCCAGTCTATCCCTACATGCCCCCAATCTCTATGGTGCGCAACGTAGCGCATCTCCCCCTCGCCCGTGAACCCTGCGGAAACTGCAGGTACGGACATGCCGGCTCTCCCTCGTCCCCCACCTCTCCCTCAGCCTCCATATGCTCAATCTCGTCATCGGAGGAATCCATCCCTGCACGTTGAAAATATAATATTAAATAAACAAATAATAATATTAAATAAACAAATAATAATATTAAATAAACAAATAATATTAAACAAATAATATTAAATAGAAATAATATTAAACAAATAATGATATTAAATAAACAAATAATGATATTAAATAAACAAATAATAATATTACACAAATAATATTAAACAAATAATAATAATATTAAACAAATAATAATAAACAAATAATAATAAACAAATAATATTAAACAAATAATAATAATATTAAACAATTAATAATAAACAAATAAGAATAAACAAATAATATTAAACAAATAATAATAATTAAACTAATAATAAATAAAAAAAATAAAATAAACATGAACCAAAGCGCCCCGCTTTGGCCTCGGCGCGACGCTTTGGTTCTTCATTTTGAAGAAGAGAACCAGCCAGATCTGTTCAACCGGCCCCAATCAACACAATAATCAACATGTAGGATATACCGAAACGATTAAGGGTGTTCGATCTTACCTTTTAGCGGTTCAAAGCTTGAAAAATCGATCGACGGCTCTAGTGTGTGAAATCGCACCTTGTGTGTGTGTTTTTTGTTTTTGGGTGAAGTGGGGAAGAAGCTGCCCCGCTTCTGGTATAACGAGGGACCGAAGCGCCCCGCTATGGCCATAGCGCGGCGCTTTGATGTCCAAAACGCAGCGTTATGACCTAAGCGGGGCGCTTTGGGCCTTTTTTAAATTTTTTAAAATTGTTTTTAATTCACAAACGCGTCGATAATAGTCTAAATTTTACGTTTTTTCCATTATACATCATTTTTTAATATATATGGACTATACTGCAAGTTCCGGATCAAATCGGTCACGTGTGATGTCTTATTTCGTTATTTCGTATCATTTTGGTTTGAAAGCACAAGTACTCCTGTGAGAAGTGTTATGTGTATCAGCCGCCTACCGTACATGAACATGACGTATTTTTTCATTAATTGTAGTATTATGATGTATATTGTAATTTTGGGTCGTACAAGTGCGTATTGAATCTGATTGGGTCGTGTCGGTGACATTCGGTTTTAACGTGATGTAACGCATATATTGAACAAACACAAACGTGATTATTATTAAACACATTTAAGATACATCGTGAACATATGGGGTTACATTAAGGTCAGGGGACGATACGTAAGCATTTCGTACGCGTTGATCTGATCCATGTATAATGTATGCCAGGCTGCTGCGCGCTCTGTTCTGTTCGCTCTCCAAAGTAGGTTTCGGGGAGGCATTGGATAACAACCTCCAAGCTCTACATGTATGAAATGCCCATTGTCGACGAACACAACCGCAACCACCAGGGGAGGTTGCTCAGCTTCGTTTGGCCCGCCCAGCAGAGGGAAAATTGTATCGCTCCCACGAATGTCGAAGGTGTGAACAATCACACCGTATCGTTGGGCAATAAGAAACCCCGTCTCAGGCATCGTCATGTAATTTTCGACACCTGCTCGTCCCACCCCCTTGAAATCGATCCGTGTAACCAGCGCATCATAATGTCCTATGTTTTCCGGATCGAAAACCTGCCTCCAAAGCGATTCGTTCATACGTAACTCCTTTAGAAGTTGTTTCCGGATCATCAAATATGAATTTTGTTTCACTCCTAACCCAACAGCCACCGATCGAAACCCACAATGACCATCTGGTTTCACGTCCTTTATTCTAACGATGTATGGATGGATCATTTGGGAATCTGAGATGCGTAGTTGCGTATCGCTATATCTGTCTTAGGACCGAGCTTGATCATCGGGAAATCAGGGTGTAGGTTGAGCGGTTTGGTATTCTTTTCTCTTCTAGAATCTTCGGGTGATATGTACGAGCTGTGACGGGGAAGATCGTCTGAGGCCTCGACCCAAGTTTCTTCTGACGGAATGTAAGAGCTTTTTCTAGCGGTTTCAGCCTTTCTTTCTTCCTGCGTTTTCAATGTTGGGCGACCACGAGTTTTCTTCAGAACAGCAGGAGGTTTTTTGTTATTGTTCCATGGATTGAGGATTTGCTGAAACTTTTCAAAGAAGCTCCTTTTCACTTGAGGGGGTGTTGGATCGATCTTTTGTTTCAATTTTTCAAATTCCGCGTCTACATCGATATCCTCTATGTTATTCCTTGCAGGCTTGAAGTCAAGCTTCTTCCAGAACACGTCTATGTGTGTGATCCGGATTTGCTGACCTGTGGATGAAAACAAATTAGGTGGCAAAATCATACCGAGAAAGGTCAATTATAGTATATTAATTACCGTTATTTTCCATCTTTTCCAAACGACATGCACATGGCAAACCACAGCTAGTAAAAAGTTGGCAACCACAGCTTGCACCGTAGGCTCTCAACCCGTCTTCCTTACGTTTTAGTTCCATACTCAAAAGCTCAATCACATATATTGAAACCTTTCTAAGAATATATGCAAGCATGGGCTGATTCTTGTGGTGCGTCATCACTTTTCGGAGGCTTGTTTCAAAGCTACTTCTAATCTCGGCGTATTGTCTATCAACAACATGATCAACATACAGTACAAGTTTATCCAGTGTGTTGCGATGACTTGGAAAGTGACTTTTTAATGTTGCATGCATGCCCTCAACCCTGTTGGTCGTAGTTTGGTGAAAGTTGATAGTTTTGTTAATCCAGCAAGATACAAACTTTTCACGGTACGGATCCAACCAGGATTTCTTCAAATAATCAAAAACCTCTAAAATTAAAAAACATAAATAGTCAGTTTTTGTTATTATATAAAATTTGAACATAATTATGTAAGAAATACTCACTTTCACGGTCATCTTCTTTCAGCTGTGCTTCAAGGTTTTCCAAGTTATACCTGTATATTTCCTCGGTCGTAGACTCGCACAATGTCCAAAATGTACGTACGAATTCTTTCCACTCCTTGTCAGAGAATTTCTTCTTGCTGTTCTTATTAATATTTTGTTGAATATGGAACCGACAAAGATACTTATGCGCTTTTGGAAAAACTTGTTCACACGCGTTCATTACCGCAAAATCCCTGTCTGTTAAAATCACGCGCGGTTCCATACATCCTGCCAGCATAGACTTGATCCTCTGCAACACCCATAGGTAGTTCTCTGACTTCTCAGCGGAAATTACCGCACAAGCAGCTGTAAACGATTTATTTGTCGACGTCATGCCTACGACCTAAACAAATGGCAGGTTGTACATGTTCGTTTTGTAGGTGGCGTCAATCATTAGCACATGCGGGAAGGCACACCACATAGTGAATGATTTTTCGTGAACAAAGAAGACGTCTTCAACTTCGTTCGATATCTCATTCGTGCGCATGTAATAAGTGTAATTTTTTTCGATAAGAATGTTTTCAAGTTTTTGCATTGGAGACTTACCTACATTTTTTTCGGCGTTGATCTTCTGAACAGCGTTGTGTATATCTTTCGGAATAAGCTTTCTAGCCGGATTGTTTTTTGTCAGCGTTCGCCAGATACTTTGGTTGGGAATATCTTGCTCTGCCAACTCCTTAACTAGTTTTTTGTCCTCCGAAGAAAGCCTTCTCGCATACGCGTGACCCTCGAAGTTTTCAATAGGAGTGTGGTTATGCTTCGCCTTCGTCACCTCGATCCTCCAAACACTTCCGGATGATTCCGAAAACCCGATCATCTCGAACGGGCAGCCTATTTTCTTGCTACCCGTTTTCCTCTGTGTAGCTATACTCTTATGCTCCCCACCAAAAGTACATTGAAACCAAATCTTGTAATTCTCTCCTCTTTTATTCGACCTCTTAGTCACAATGAGGTAACCATTGTCTTTTGCCGTGTCTTGTACCCAACGCACCAACTCTTTACGTGACGAAAAGGTCTGCGTTGTATCAAACGAAAATGTAACTGGGTAACAACCTTCCTCGTCAACAGACACATCCTCCGGCTCACCATCGTCACCGAGGTTCGAATAGACTTGATGTTCAAAGCTCTGTTCACAACCGTAACTCTGGTTTGGATAACACTCCTGCTGTACAAAGCTTTGCTCGCCACCGTAACCGAAATTCGAATAACCTTGTAAGCTCTGTTGATAACCGTAACTGTCGTTTGGATAACACTCCTGCTGTACAAAGCTATACTCGCCACCGTAACCGAAATTCGAATAACCTTGTTGTGCGTAAGGGTCCTCCACAGGGGTATTCAAATCCAGCTTCACCGTGTTATCACGATAACGAATGCCAGATACAACCTCTGTCTCCCTCAAGTTGGACGACACCGGTTTCTCAAACGAGTCAGAAATAGCGGTCCCCTCGTAAGAATCAGGAACAACTGACTCGTCAGAATATTGACCGAAAAGATAGTTGCTTAACCATGACATCGTTTTTTCAAAACATGTAACTAATAGAGGAAAGAAAATCGACAAACAACAAATCGAATGATGAATGCCGAGTCTGAGCGGGGATTTAAAGTGAGCATTTAGGGTTCACGGGACAACTGAAACCTCGTATCACCTTTATGTCTCTGCATGTCAGTCAGTCAGTCAAACCTCGTATCAACTTTTGTCGACCTAAGCGCCCCGCTTTGGCCATAATGCGGCGCTTAGGGGTGTGAAAATTATTTTTGGCGTGTGTAATTAGCATGAGCCTATTAAGTAGCAACAATGATGTAACATCACATGGGTCTTGCTTTGTCGCCGTTGGGTGTCCCATCCTTTTGTGGAGAAAAAGTCTTGTTTTGATACGACAATGAGTACAACGTGTTCCCTAAGTTTAGTCATAATTTTCTTTATTAATATCATATAACTACCCTAAGTTTAGTCATAGTTTTTCTTTATTAATATAAAAATATATAACCAACTTTGTTAGTATTTGACAACTTGTAAACATAGCTATCAGATAATACTAATGTATAATAAGAGGGTGTTTCATACTTTCATATAATAAACAAAACCATATTTTAACTGTATTCCAGTTTTCTCTTTCGTGGATATTATTTATTTATTTATTATACTAGGGGAGGGCTATATTGAAAACCCTTATGTTTTTAGAAAACTCTGGAAACTCAAAAGTCCCCCCATTTTTACCCAACCTTCCGACATTTTTTTTTTTGAAAAAAATAATACATGTAATATACATGTTTTTAAGAGTTTTGGGCCAAAAAAAAAAAAAAACAAAAAAGCGCCGAAGGGATGTTTTTAAAAAAATAAACAAATTTCAGCAAACTCCGGGTGACTAACATGTGTTAGGCACAAAAAAGGCTGAAACTTGCTGAAATTTGTTTTTTTTTTTAAAAACATTCCTTCGACGCTTTTTTGTTTTTTTGGCCCAAAACTCTTAAAAACATGTATATTACATGTGTTATTTTTTTACAAAAAAAAAAAAAAAAGTCGGGAGGTTGGGTTTTCTAGGGTTTTCTCAAAATGGAGGGTTTTCTACCTAGCTTTAGCCATACTATATAAAGATATAATTTGCAACTATGCAATATTGCTTGTACCCTATGCATAATAAACTATAACGTGGTTTTCTTTTATCCGTGTGCTACTTCTGTATTATAATTAAGTAGGTTTAGTGACTCATACTTGGAGTATATGTTGTTGGTAACACGTAAAGGTTTCATAAAATACTTTTGGTTTCAGATAGAGAAACCCTGAATCAACCTCTGTTTCTTTATCTCTCTAACCATTTAGGTTTATTTTTCTACTCCTTGTCCGGCATCACACATGCCATTCCCATGGTGGTTATTGATCTGCGATTGACAAATATGGAGAGAAAAATGTGCGTTGATTTTAGTGAGTATAGTTATATCATTCGTTTATTTTGTTTGTGTAAGCAGCTTGAACAAGTTAAGAAAACCAAAGGTACTTTAGATGATAAAGATTTGGTTTATAACAAAAATCTACTCAAGTTGCACTAGATGTGAGGTATAGTAGGGACAAGGTGTTGAAGGCTAATATTTTGTTTTATCAACTAATTAAGAAACGCTTTTAGAGATTATGGATTCAAGGACTATTAGAAATATACGAAAGAAATTTTGATGCGACGCTACTTACGATTTTTGTTGAAGTTAAATCTTTATATTATATTTCAAGTTATAAAAAAAGATTAACAAATAAATGTAAAAAAACTTGTCAGGAATGAAGTTATTCTACTATTTTTTTTCAAGCGGCATACAAACAAAGATTTGATCCCCATTTACTCACTGCTCACTGCTACATTCGAATGTCTTTATATTCGTTTTTACCTTTTTTTTATTTCCTTTCAAATTCATTTTCTTTATAACTTTATTAATGAGGTGGATGTGGCAAAATAGCAAAAAGATTTGGATCATGGTGTATTGAAGGCAGTAGTAAAAATTTTGTGTCATTAAACAAAACATAATATTCTTCGAAGGGATATTATTGTATGTATCTTGTAATGTATACGCTACTTTTTTTTTGTTTACACAATCTGTAAAATTATGCAACTTAGCATGGATATATGTAAAATAGTGTATTCTAGGGCCTAATCGATTAGAGTTGCTACAATTGATATGTTACGAAAGAATTGGAGTTGCTACAATTGATGTGTTACGAAAGACTTTATACATGCTCCCGTCGCAACACGGGGGTGGTTATTACTAGTTAATATTAATGTTAAACGGAATTGATTCTAGTTGACACGTACTTAAAACTCAGTTTATTTTCTTAGGCTATAAGGTATAGGGTGTGGTCATGTCACCCACCTCTAACCCAGCATCCAAAACCACTATCCTAAGGGTGTGGACATTACCCAGACTACTAGCCCCTTATTTATTTTAATTTATCTTTTTCTAAAGAAAAAAGAAATGATTTCTTGAAAAATGGAAAGGAGGACCACATATGTCCGAATGAATGAGTTATGGAGGTTCCTTAGCGTTCCATGTTTCCTGTTTGGCAAATGGTTTCCTAGCATGCTTACCGAAGATGCATTCTTCACAAATATTGTGCGACTTAGTGATTTTCGGTAAACCTTTCACAACTTCATTCATGCCCATATCATATAACGTGTCAAAGTTCAAGTGCCCATACCGTCGGTGCCATAATCTCGAAGATTCTGAGGTTGTCATATTGCATACCCGAGGTGTCAAGTCTTGTTTCATGTTTAGAGGAAACATCTTATTTCCTGTCATCCTTACAGTTCCAATGCAGATTCCGGATGGATCTTTAATTGTGCATTCTCGATCATTAAACCTCACATCATATCCTTTTTGAATCAATTGACCGATACTTAGTAAATTGTGTTTTAATCCTTCCACGTAAAACACGTTAGGAACTCGTCTTTCTACCCCTTTAACTTTAATTTTTACGTCTCCACAGCCGAGTACATCGAGCCGTTTGTCATCTCCAGTTCTCACTTCTCGCCGTTCAGATTCATTTAATGTTACGAATAGATTCTTATCACCAGTCATGTGATTGTTGCATCCGCTATCTAAATACCAACAATCGTTTTTTATGACCTCTTCCACATTGAATATCATGAACACGGTGTCATCGTTCTCGTCTTCTGCTTCATCTGTGTACAAAAGAACATTGCCAGATCTGTCATTCTCGTCCCTTTTATCACAGAATCGAGCCGTGTGTCCTAACTTCTGACAATTAAAACATCGAATTGATCCATTAAATCTTCCTTTTCCTTTACCACATCCCCTGCCATTATTTTCATATCTAAATTGTTTCGATCTGTCATAATAATTGCTTTGCACTTGAAAGGCCTGTTCTGTTGGTGCATCGTCATACTGTCTTAACCTTAATTCATGTGACTGTAGAATCCCAAGCAATTCCTCTGTGGAAATTGCATTTAAATCCTTGGATTCTTCTATTGTAACAACTGCCACTAAAATCCATAATTAGGATGATAATTAGCTATTAAGGAAACCCTAATTAAGAAACCCAAGTAATTCTGCACTAACCCTAAAATTTCCAGAACAATCGGAATTAGGATCAGGGCCCCTAAAACTCAGGGGGGGATAAACCCTAGCCAACGATTATCCTCATAACTAATTGTAAAATTCGAAAATTGAAAAACTGTCGACACAGCAAGCCTACATGCACGAAGGGCTACTCTATGAAAGTAGGGTGACCACTCGCGTAGCGCGACGCCTATAAGGGTACCCCCTCGCGCTACGCGACGGTGTCAAATTTTCAGTATAATTAGCAGGGGTTGGGACTTGAAATTTGGCACTTGAACGACGTTAAAATTCATAATATACGTCGAGTTATAAGCAAAACAGTCCAACACACACACACAATTATCGAAACGCTGCCGCAATCAGGGTAATAACTCGATCGCTATTACGATTCAACGTCCGATCGATTATAACTATCCAACGATAGTCCAGGTGCTGCTCAATTGAGCTTGTACTTTGATTATTCGTCGTGATTTGACTTGAATATTAGAGTGCTGTTCGAATTCGGACTATGCTCTGTTATTCGTTGTGAATCCGATTGAATTATCGAGTATTGCACTGATTAATTGTTGTGAAGGTTTAATCTCGTGAATTGACGTAACTGCTGTATTAGTTACTAACCTGTTTGTGTGTGCATTGTGTTAAAACCCTAGGTGTAATCAAGGCTAATCAGTAGGCTTATATCTATTGCTCGTTAATCTACAATGTGAGTCATTCCCCTTTTACAAACTCTTTTCTCACAGTTTGTGAGTCATTCTTCTTTTTAAATTGTTTTCTCACAGTTTGTGAGTAAGTATTACAATACCTCAAATTATTTTCAAAGGTTATAATTACAGGGATTAAGTCTTTGTAATCACCAAATTACAGCTGGTATGTGGGGTATTGTGCACATTACTGTTACTATCACTCTATGTGAGTGAATATTACTCTATGTGAGTTATTATTACTCTGTGTGAGTACACCGTCACTATTAGGGCAACGGGACCCAATAGTGGTATGACCACAGTCACAGAAATGAATCGAGTGACAAATACCCATTCTTGATAATTGGTTGATAGAAACATTGTAATCGCTCTTAATAATGTGAATTATAACTAACGGGTCGTTTTAGAAAACAGAATGATTCACTCAGTATTTTCCCGCTGACAAAACCTTTTTCAAACATGTTTCAGGTGATCTGTGTGATCCAGGAAAAGTGCAGTAAAGCACTATCAAGCTCAGAGAAGTGGCTCAGTGTAAATAAACCAATAAAACGTGTTTTGAAAAATAAAGATTTCTGTGTGAAATCAACTTATTGTAAATTATGGGATTTATCCCTTAAACTTTGTGTAATATATTAAACGAGCATTTTACGGATAAAAGATCCTGTTATAAAAAGACTTCCGCTGCCGCATAAATTAAATACCACGGGAACTGCCTCGCGGGCCCCGACTCCGTCCAGGGTGGGTCGGGGAGCCGTGACAGCGAAGGTGGTATCAGAGCTAATAATTAAATTGAGCCACTGATCGAGCCACTGATTAAGCCTAAATTAAGTATTTGGACAATGCTTAATTTTACTAATTATTATTCGGTGATTATATGTTTTATTAACTGGCTATTTTTAGTTACAGTATGGGTAAACAAAAGCTGTCTGCTATCTACCACAAACTAGATGTGGCATCTTCTTCTAGAAATCCAGTAAATCTAGAAGAAGGAATCTTTGTCCGCAAGGTAAACTATGAGAATCCACTTTCCCCAGAGAAAAGGGATTCGATACTTAAAAAGAGTCAGGAGACAAAGAAACCCCGAACCAAGAGAGTTAGGTTTAACCCAGAAGTCCAAGAGTTGGGTAATAGTACACCTTGGGAAGATAAAATAGACGGGAAATGGGCAAATCTCTATATGCTAGCTACTGTAGCAGAAAATGCTAATCTCTAAATATCCGATAAGTTGGGTCTAGTAAGAGAAATCACAATCCCGTAAATAAATAAAGTCCTAAGTGTGTTTATTTCTGTTGTTCTTTGTATAAATTAGTATGCAATAAAACTTCAGTGTTTTGTTTGTTAAACTTTGTTCCAAAGTTTTAACATTGCATTTTGCATATATGCTATGCAGCATGAATGAGATGTCGGAAACATTCCAGAATCTCAACTTATATCCAGTGCCTATCGAAGTCTCTCACGACTTTACTGGTTACATTGCTGACATAGAAGAACCTGTGGAATTCCAAGCCCCACCGCTGGAAAAAGCCAAACCTAAAAAGAAGAGAAGATATGTAGGGTGGAGGAAAGTGCGCCGTAGGAAACCTGCCACTAGGAAACTCCCTAAAATAGAAAATCCTGTGAGTGTGGGCAAGGGAAAGGAAATAGAAACTGGAGAAGGTTCGAAATCACCCGAAAAGGAAATAGGAATAGATCTGAAACAAAAGGGAATAGAGATTGGCGAAAGCTCTAAACAGTCTGAGGAAATCACGTTCCAGGACGAAATAGATCGCCTACTGGAGAATTGTGATGTTTTAGAGCCTATCAACGATAATCTCTTTTCTTACCCGGCTACAGTTCAATTCCCACTAAACCTAGGACCAGCTATTCCAGACCCACTAGTTCATACCAGACAATTAGGCCAAATGGAGGAATGGTGGACTAATGACTGTCAATTCCAAAACATAGTTAACAGTCCTTATAGTTTCCTTCCACAATTTGACCCAGAACCACTCCCAAATCCTCCCATGAGTAATGAAAACCTAGCTGAACTCCGTCAGTTCGGTGAAGAACTGATAGGTACAGGTAATAGGATCAGGGAAATGGGAGAGCATCTAACTTGGAAGTACGATGAGAGGGAGCATCGTTACTAGAACCGTCAGTTAAACCACAGAAAGCCGTATTGTATGATAGTAACTTAAAATTCTGTAAAATGGGCAATAAAACTCTGTAAAATATGGTGTGTATGGATGCATATACAATTTACCATAACAAAGTAAAAGTCGAGAAATCGACAATTTTGGTTATATTCGTATGTTGTGATAATCTATGTGTATCTATGTGAATTTTGTCATTGATAAGTTAGACACTAATAATTTTACCAATTAGCAGATGGAAAACGCTAACAATGAACCAATTAATGAAGTAAATCAATCTGAGCAAGAACAGGAAGATCAATATATAACTCGACAAGATATCGAGCATTTTATCGCCCAAGGGATAGCTCATGCTATTCCAGAAATTGTAGCTGCTGTTCGAAAACCTGCCAAACCACAATTAATTCCTAGTAAACGTATTCCAGAAGATAACGGCAGTAACAGCATAAATGGAGGCGGCAATCATGACGATCATGATCCGCAGCAGGCCCCACTCCCTAAAAGAATGAAAGCTGCAACGCCTGGTTGCACTTACAAAGAATTTCTTGCTTGCAAACCCGCTGAATTTGCAGGTAACGAAGGGCAACTGCAACACTGCGTTGGTTAGAGAAAACCGAGGCAGTAATTGCAATAAGCAAATGTGCCGATGGAGACCAGGTGATGTATGCATCAAATCTGTTCAAAGAAGGAGCACTCGAATGGTGGAACACGGTCCTCCAGGCAAAAGGAAGAAGGATAGCTTATGCAATGAGTTGGGAAGAATTTAAGAGTTTGGTAGAAAGAAAATTCTGTCCCGAATACGAGAAGGAACAGATGGCAAACAAGTTCCTAAGTCATCGTATGCTAGGAGTAGATTGTCGGGGATATACTTCGACATTCTTTGAATACGCAAGGGTAGTGCCATCACTGGCTTCGCCAGAACCGGTACTTATCTCTCGTTACATCTGGGGGTTAATTAGTGAAATCCGAAACATCGTTAAAGCTGCGAGACCTCGTACTATTGACGATGCTGTAGAATTAGCTAATACCCTAACCGATGAATTGGTACGCACAGGAGAGGAAGATCGCAAGAAGGAATTAGCTCACAAGATTACCCAAGGATTTCGTGTGGGTAATGCCAAGAAAAGAGGAACCGGACAATCCTCATCATCTCCTTTCTGCAAAATTTGCAAAAAGAAGCATTATGGACAATGCAACATGGTTTGCAATTTTTGCCAAATGAAAGGACATCGGGAAGAAGACTGCAGGAAGAAAACAAAAGTTTGTTATAATTGCAGAGAAAGGGGACACTTTCAATCTGAATGTCCTAAGTTAGCTAAACCTATAGTTAACCAAGCCAAACCCACGGAAGGAACAACCAAGAAAAATGCTCGTGCATTCCAGCTGACCACTCAAGAGGCCGAACTCATTCCAGATGTGATAGCTGGTACGTTCTTAGTTCACAACGTATTTGCAAAAGTATTATTTGACTCTGGTGCGAACCAAAGTTTTATAAATACTTTATTTTGCCAAGATCTTAAGTTACCATTAACCACTCTTAGGCAAATCTTCACAGTAGAAACCGCAGAAGGAAATTCTGTGAAAATAGATAAAATCTGGCAAGAAGGAAAAATAGAATTATTAGGCCATAAGTTTTCTGCAAATTTGTTACCAATGAATTTAGCAGGATTCGATGTAGTATTAGGAATGGATTGGTTAATAGCCAACCATGCTCGAATCCTATGTGACAAAAATGCAGTAGAAATTCAAACCCCTACAGGAGAAGTAATTTTGATTACTGGAGATAGACCTCGAAAGCCACTGAATTTATCTCAGTAATGAAATTGGCTAGTTATTCGAGAAAACAGGAAATGGTGTATATGATTTCAGTAATCATTAACACTAAGGATAAGGAACTTCAGGACATCCCAGTACTGTCAGAATACCCAGACGTTTTTCCAGAAGAATTACCTGGATTACCACCTAATAGGGAAGTAGAGTTTAGAATTCATTTAATTCCAGGTACTGCACCAATAGCTAAAGCACCATATAGATTAGCACCTACCGAAATGCTAGAATTGAAAAAGCAATTAGATGAATTATTAAGCAAAGGATTCATACAACCTAGTTCATCCCCTTGGGATGCACCAGTATTGTTTGTGAAAAAGAAAGATGGATCGATGAGAATGTGTATCGATTATAGAGAATTGAATAAGGTTACGATTAAGAATCGATACCCACTACCTAGGATTGATGATCTTTTTGATCAATTACAAGGAGCTAGGTATTTCTCTAAAATAGATTTAAGATCTGGATATCATCAGTTGAAGGTACAAGAGGAAGATATACCTAAAACTGCTTTCAGAACTAGGTATGGTCATTATGAGTTTACAGTCATGCCCTTTGGGTTAACGAATGCCCCAGCAACATTCATGGACATGATGAATCGAATCTGTAAACCATATTTGGATAAATTTGTAATCGTTTTCATCGACGACATACTTATTTATTCCAAAAGCCAAAAAGAACATTGTGAGCATTTACATGTTCTCTTAACTTTGTTAAGAAACGAAAGGCTTTATGCCACATTCTTGAAATGTGAATTTTGGTTGCAAGAAGTACAATTCTTAGGTCATGTGGTAAATCACGAAGGTATCCATGTAGATCCTGCTAAGATAGACGCAATTACGAAGTGGAAAGTTCCACAAACAGCTATGGAGATAAGAAGTTTTCTAGGCTTAGCTGGATACTATAGACGATTTATCAAAGATTTTTCTAAGATAGCTGTACCATTAACTAAGTTAACCTGTAAAACTGCTAAGTTTGAATGGGGACCTAGACAAGAAGAAGCCTTTAAGATTTTAAAGCATAGGTTGACGAATGCACCAATCTTAGCTTTACCCGAAGGAACAGAAGATTTTGAGGTATACTGTGATGCTTCAAAATTAGGATACGGATGTGTGTTAATGCAACGCAAGAAGGTAATTGCGTATGCTTCTAGACAATTGAAGAAGCACGAAGAAAATTATACGACTCATGATCTAGAATTAGGAGCCATAATTTTTGCCCTTAAGATATGGAGACATTATCTGTATGGAAGTAAGTTTACTGTTTATACAGATCATAAGAGTCTAAGATATATATTTGGGCAAAAAGAGTTAAACATGAGGCAAAGAAGATGGATGGAGATGCTAAGTGATTACGACTGTGATATCCAATATCACGAAGGAAAGGCAAATGTAGTTGCAGATGCCTTAAGTCGTAAGTACCATGAGAAACAGAAACGAGTCCGTGCTCTGAGGTTAAATCTACAAGTAGATTTAATAGCACAAATCAAAGAAGTTCAGAAAACAGCAATCCAAGATGATGCTGAAGGAATGAAAGGTTACTTAAAAGAACTAGAACAAGGAAATGATGGAATTTGGAAATTCCATAAGAAGAGAATTTGGGTACCTAAGCAAAGAAAGTTAAGAAATAAGATTTTAGAAGAAGCTCATAAATCTAGGTATACTATGCACCCAGGAAACAATAAGATGTACCAAGATTTAAGGAATAATTTCTGGTGGATAGGAATGAAAAAGGATATAGCCAAATACGTATCCAAGTGCTTAACTTGTTCACAAGTTAAGGCTGAACACCAGAAACCTTCAGGACTACTACAACAGTTAGAAATGCCTGTATGGAAATGGGAACTCATAACAATGGATTTTGTTACAAAGTTACCCAAAACCAAAAGAGGTAATGATGCAATTTGGGTAATCGTAGACCGATTAACCAAGTCAGCTCATTTCTTACCAATGAAAGAAACCTTTAGTATGGAAAGGTTAACACAACTGTACGTGGACGAAGTAGTATCCCTACATGGAGTCCCGCTCTCCATTGTATCGGATAGAGATAGTCGTTTTACATCTCATTTCTGGAAAAGTTTTCAGAAAGCAATGGGAACTCGACTAAATCTAAGTACTGCTTATCATCCACAAACAGACGGACAGAGTGAAAGGACAATACAAACTCTAGAAGACATGCTCCGAGCATGTGTAATTGACTTTGGTGGTAATTGGGATAGCCATTTGCCATTAATTGAATTCTCCTATAACAATAGTTATCATTCAAGCATCGAAGCTGCACCATTTGAAGCACTATATGGACGTAAGTACAGAACTCCAGTATGTTGGGCAGAAATCGGAGAAAGTCAATTATCAGGTCCTGAAATAGTACAAGAAACTACTGACAAGATAACTCAGATCAAGGAAAGACTGAAAACAGCTCGAGATCGTCAAAAGAGCTATGCAGACAATCGTCGCAAGCCTTTAGAATTTCAAATCGGAGATAAGGTACTTTTAAAAGTTTCTCCTTGGAAAGGAGTAGTACGATTCGGTAAGAAAGGAAAGCTAAGTCCAAGATACGTTGGACCATTCCCCGTGGTTCAACGAATAGGACCAGTTGCTTATCGTTTACAACTACCAGAAGAATTGGCTGGAGTACATGATGTATTTCATGTATCCAATCTTAAGAAATGTTTAGCAGACGAATCCCTGGTAGTACCTCTTCAAGATGTAGAGGTGAACGAAAAGTTGAAGTTTATAGAGAAACCACTACAGATCAAAGATAGAAAAGTCAAGTTTCTCAAGCACAAACGACTAGTGCTAGTAAAAGTCAAATGGAATTCAAGAAGAGGACCAGAATACACTTGGGAACTGGAATCGGAAATGAAGCGAAAGTACCCTCATCTATTCCAGTAAATCTCGAGGACGAGATTTTTCTTAAGGTGGGGAGGATGTAACAACTGCCACTAAAATCCATAATTAGGATGATAATTAGCTATTAAGGAAACCCTAATTAAGAAACCCAAGTAATTCTGCACTAACCCTAAAATTTCCAGAACAATCGGAATCAGGATCAGGGCCCCTAAAACTCAGGGGGGGATAAACCCTAGCCAACGATTATCCTCATAACTAATTGTAAAATTCGAAAATTGAAAAACTGTCGACACAGCAAGCCTACATGCACGAAGGGCTACTCTATGAAAGTAGGGTGACCACTCGCGTAGCGCGACGCCTATAAGGGTACCCCCTCGCACTACGCGACGGTGTCAAATTTTCAGTATAAATAGCAGGGGTTGGGACTTGAAATTTGGCACTTGAACGACGTTAAAATTCATAATATACGTCGAGTTATTAGCAAAACAGTCCAACACACACACACAATTATCGAAACGCTGCCGCAATCAGGGTAATAACTCGATCGCTATTACGATTCAACGTCCGATCGATTATAACTATCCAACGATAGTCCAGGTGCTGCTCAATTGAGCTTGTACTTTGATTATTCGTCGTGATTTCGACTTGAATATTAGAGTGCTGTTCGAATTCGATGCTCTGTTATTCGTTGTGAATCCGATTGAATTATCGAGTATTGCACTGATTAATTGTTGTGAAGGTTTAATCTCGTGAATTGACGTAACTGCTGTATTAGTTACTAACCTGTTTGTGTGTGCATTGTGTTAAAACTAGGTGTAATCAAGGCTAATCAGTAGGCTTATATTTATTGCTCGTTAATCTGCAATGTGAGTCATTCCCCTTTTACAAACTCTTTTCTCACAGTTTGTGAGTCATTCTTCTTTTTAAATTGTTTTCTCACAGTTTGTGAGTAAGTATTACAATACCTCAAATTATTTTCAAAGGTTATAATTACAGGGATTAAGTCTTTGTAATCACCAAATTACAGCTGGTATGTGGGGTATTGTGCACATTACTGTTATTATCACTCTATGTGAGTGAATATTACTCTATGTGAGTTATTATTACTCTGTGTGAGTACACCGTCACTATTAGGGCAACGGGACCCAATAGTGGTATGACCACAGTCACAGAAATGAATCGAGTGACAAATACCCATTCTTGATAATTGGTTGATAGAAACATTGTAATCGCTCTTAATACTGTGAATTATAACTAACGGGTCGTTTTAGAAAACAGAATGATTCACTCAGTATTTTCCCGCTGACAAAACCTTTTTCAAACATGTTTCAGGTGATCTGTGTGATCCAGGAAAAGTGCAGTAAAGCACTATCAAGCTCAGAGAAGTGGCTCAGTGTAAATAAACCAATAAAACGTGTTTTGAAAAATAAAGATTTCTGTGTGAAATCAACTTATTGTAAATTATGGGATTTATCCCTTAAACTTTGTGTAATATATTAAACGAGCATTTTACGGATAAAAGATCCTGTTATAAAAAGACTTCCGCTGCCGCATAAATTAAATACCACGGGAACTGCCTCGCGGGCCCCGACTCCGTCCAGGGTGGGTCGGGGAGCCGTGACATCTATGGCTACCACCACTGATTCGTATTTTCTTGTTAAACTTCTGAGAATTTTTTCGATAATTCGTTGTTTCTCTATTCGTTCTTCATTCAGACGTAATTGATTAACTATTACTGTTGTTCGATTAATGTAATCTTCTATCGTTTCACTATCTTTCATTCTTAATGCATCGAATTCACATCTTAGGGTTTGCAATCTTACCGTTTTTACCCTATTCTCGCCTCTGTACGCTTTGTGCAAGACTTCCCATGCTTCCTTAGAAGTTTTACACGTAGCCACACGTTCAAACACTGTTTCATTAACGGCTTGAAACATAATATGCGACGCTTTCTTGTCCCTTTTAATCTTCTCTTTCTGAATGTTCTGTTTATTCTCTGATGCATTTGACGGAAGTTCTGTATATCCTTCTTCCACTATCGTCCATAAATCTTGTGATTCCAATAAAACTCTCATTTGTATGTGCCAGTGATAGTAATTCTGTCCCAGCAATTTTGGAATCTGGGTTTGAATTCCTACGTTGGTCGTCATGTATTGATATCTTTGAAAAATTAGGGTTGTGCACTTGATAATGTTTTGCAGAATTGTAATTGTTGATCGGTGGCTCTGATACCACTTTATTGAAATAAATTACACTATCAGACTTGGATTCCGAATGAGAGTAATTGAAGATGTTCTTAATTGAATTTGTAAATGAATTCGTTACGTCATGTTTACATATATACGAGGGGTTTCATGATGATAACCGCCTCAAACTAAGTTAGAAAATAATAATAATATTACATACTTCATTAATAATAATAACTAGGACTGAGAGCCGCCGCAATGCGGCGGGTATTCTTTAGTTATAACTAAGGCGATCTAGGACCCGCACGTTATGTTAAACCTGTCAACGGGGAAAAAAAGACGATGTAAAAACGTTCACCTACACACGCACGTTACGTCGTGTTAACTCGCAAAATTTAGAATGAAACATAAAAACGTTAAACAAAAGACGCACGTTACGATGTGTTAAGTCACAAAATTTAGAACCAAGCATAAAGCGAAAAATTTACGTAAAATGAAAACTATAAAGGACCAAAGTTGAAAGTAAAAAAAGTTATGAGGATAGATTGCAAAAAATAAAAAGTTTTGGGTTAAAAGTAAACAAACAAATAGTTTTGGGTTAAAACTAATTTATGAAATACTTTTGGGTAAAAAGTAAAAAAAATCAATTTTTCTTAAACCCCCAAAGCCAACGTTACGACAACCATACGCATAACCATTTTTTCTTTGAAAAACCTCCAAAGCACACCCCGCGTTGCGGCGGGGCGTAAAACGGTGTCAAATAGTACTAATGTCATACAACCGTCATCGACCACCAACACTGACTCGACCTAGGATATGCGTGTTGCGACGAACCTGTCAAATATGAAAAAATAGAGGTAAAAAAGTTGAACCACACATGCACGTTGCGTCGTATTAACTCGAAAAATTTAGAACTATACGTAAAACGAAAATTTGCGAAAGATGAAAAGTATAAGTGACAAAAGTTGTGAAGTTAAATTGCAAATAATGAAAAGTTTTGGGTTAAAGTTAAAAAAACAAATTATGTAGGGTTAAAATGGAAAAGGTAAAAACCTTTTGGTTTAAAAGTAAAAAATCTAATTTTTTTTTTGAAAAATACCCTAAACACAAGTTACAACTCTTGTGTAATGTTTGGTATGCAGGAATGAGAGGTGGAATGGAATGGATGATTACGAGTGAATGAATAAGAAGATGTTTGGTTGGTCAATGGAATGGAATCACCCATTCCAAAAGACATTCCATTCCCTCAAAATCATTCCTTCCACCCCCCATGTTTTTTTTTCCATTCCATCCCCTCTTGCACCATTCATCAACAACACCACAACCCACCACCTTTGCCACAACCCACCACCACCACCACCACCACCACCCATCGCCAAAGCCATCGCCGCCACCCGCCACCACCTCACCCCGACAGCCACCGTCGCCGCCGCCTACTCGCCACCGTTATCACCCATAGCAGCAACCAACTGCCAATGCCACTCGCCGCCACCCACCACCATCGTCGACGCCACTACCACCGTCACCACCAACCGCCGCCGCTGCCACCCACCGCCCTCTGTTGCCACCCACCACCAATGGCCACCTTGCTGCCACCACCACTCGTCGTCACTGCCGCACCGCCACTCGCCGCCACCACCACCACCCACCGCCGCCGTCGACACCCATCGCCGCCACCTATAACCAACCACCCACAATTACTACCACCAACCACCACCACCACTCACCGCATATTTTATTACTTCGTTTTTTCTTGCCTACCGAACAATACACAATAACAATTTATTCCATTCACACATGGTAACCAAACAAGACATGGAATGGTAATGATCCATTGCATTCCCTCGTCCATTCCATTACCTCGTCCATTCCATTCCTTCGTCCATTCCATTACCCCGTACCAAACAGACCCTTGATGTCTATATTTATTGGTTCTTTATAGTAATAAAATAAATCGATATAATTGTGACAACCGGTAATTTACGCGCTTAATTACGTGATTAACAGATAATTAACGCGATAATAAATAGTGTTTACAACGCGAATTAACTTAATTAAGCCTTCGGAGTGCCTAGGAACGTCTATCCGACCTTACAATGCGCGAACGGTGATTTGCGGAGAAACATGCTAAACGTTAAGCAATAACGAAATGAAACCGTACAAAATACTGACAACGCCGACAAATACGAATTTTCTATGAAAATTTTATGTTCATGAAATTAATTTTGTGAATATATCGTACTTTCATACGCCACAAAACGCAGACGCGAACGAGGAACGTGGAAACGGTAACGCACCGACAATCAACGACGGAACTGACGCACCGGACTCGAATTTCGTCGCGATGTTAATACATTATGATATATTTGGCTTCATTTTCGAATTTTAATATACGCTGTTGAAATCAGATCGGAAAACGGATCAGAAACGGCAAACAGGGCATTTACGCGATTTTAACGAAACCGTAGAACGCACCCAACTCGACTAGTGACGCTATCTTTTCTCGTTAATCTGATTCTAAAAATTTAATTACGATATTTTTTACAAAAATCAGGTGCGTTAACGGGTTTGTAAAAAAAAAAAAAAAAAAAAAAAAAATTTCGGGATCTCTCAACGTGCGACTGGGCTTGTGGGCCTTGGGCCCAAGCCCAAAGCCCACTAACCTAATTCTAGTTATAAATACTGATCTCTTGTCTAAGTTCTCATTGTTACTTCCCCATTTGTGCAGTCACCACAAAACCAAATACACAGACAACACTCACAACCGAACCCACTCCCCTTTCCCTCTCACATCTCCGGTCACCGGAGCAAAATCCGGCCGTTCGGCGCCGGTTTCCGGCCAGATCACACACACAAGCACCTATATCTCTCTCATCTCTTCACACACCCACAAACCCCCCCTTTTTGTTCGATCAGACGAGTCGGAACACCACCACCACTGGACGGTGGTGGTGCGGCGGTGCAACCAGAAGGAAAGAGAGAGAGACCGAGAAAGAAAGAAAGAGAGAGGGAGAGAACCGGCGGTCGGAAGCTCGGACCGCGGGTCAATTCGTTTTTCCGGTGGTTTTGGTCTCGGGCCGGTCTCTTCTTTTAACCGGCGGTCTCTGCTTTTGACCAGCGGGTTAATGGTGTTGATGGCGATTTCAATGATGCTGTTTGATGATGGTGGTGACAGCCACCGTTTCCGGCGACAAAAGGCCGCTCACGGCGGTGAGGAGCGGCGACGGCTGTGGTGGTTGTCAACGGTGAGATTTGATTCGGATTTAGGTATCGGGTCTCGGGTTTAAGCGGGTCAGGTTGGTTCGATGTCGGAGCAGACTGGGTTTCGGTTCATGGTTTCTGTGTTTCAGGTCAATGTTAGGTTCAACTCGGTTTGACTCGGTCAAACCGAGTCAACTCAGTCCACAGACGGTTCAGTCAACAAGGTGACTCGGGTGTTATTCTCGGGTTTGGTTTAACAGGTTTCGGTTCAGTCAATCGGGTCAACAGCTCAGTCAAACGGCTCGGTTCGGTTTGACTCGGTCAAACCGAGTCAACTCAGCTCAACTCGGTTGACTCAGTCAACTCAGCGGGTCAACTCGGTTAACCCGGGTGACTCGGTCCACTCAGTCAACATTTTTGGCGTTACAACATTAGAAATTTGGTAAAGCGGCACGATTATCTCGTTATTTTTTTTTTATATGTTACGTGACACACGAGCTTGAACCGACTCGATAGAAATCTGTTTTACATTTCAAGCATACGAAGAAAAATTAACATATTGATATTATTGGTTGAATTTTGATCTAATAACGACAACTGGTGTTGTCGGGGGCGTCCAAAAACAGAGGAAACTCTGCCCGTTTTTCGAGAAAATCCGTAAAATAACTACGTTTTGTTATTAATCAAACTATCGGATTTAAGTAACTATTTTATAAAAACGAATACAACTCTGAAATTTTGTACGAAAACAACTTAATAGTCACGAAAACGACGAGTCGAAAATTTCTTACAACAAATAAATATAGTTATTATATTTATTTTTAGACTTCGAAAACTCGACGAATTCTTTTACGAAGGTAAATATAGTTTATATACTTATTTATTTCAAATATCGTACGACACGAGTTCTTTTATAAAAAATAAATATTGTTATATATTTATTTTCAAATACAACTCGACGATTCTTTTATAAAATAAATATAACTTTTCATATTTATTTTATACGCCTAAACGGCACATACGTATATTTTGACAAAGATCATCCGAAACGCGATATATAATACGAGTTGGTTATATGATATTTTCATACAAATATTCTTTTTGTACGCGTACGACTTCTCGGAGCGACTAACATTATTTCGTCAATATATGGATATTTTTGTATAAATATTTATATATTTGAAATTCTCGAAAACTAAGTACTTTCAAGGCTTAGTAAACTATTACCGACATTAAACGAGACTTAACATGTATAACTTAATCTTTTCTATTAAGTTAACAACTTATCGTTGAATCGTTCGATTAACGATTCGGTAGGGCTCGTGACACGTGGTTTAGTTACCGTTTTTGGTTAGAAACTTATTAGATATTCCATGTTAGGAATATTGTAGAATGCACGCTAGCAAGCCACGTCTTGGAAACGACATCATCGAAGTCGTAATTAGCTAGCTTTGCACAGGAATATTCAGGCGAGTTCATAACCCCCACTTTTTACTACTGTTTTACATTCTTTTTGTAAATGTTTTCGGGGTGGAAAGACATGCACAATTTTCAGAAACATACAAAGTTTTGAACAAACGCAAAACTCGTATTTCTAAATCATATCACGAATGGATTTCGAGGAACTCAAACGATTTACGAAAGGTTTATACTAAACATACCGGTTTTTACAAAACAAATGCTTATTTTCGAAATATGAATGATTTTTCATAACTAAGGAGTCAGTCAGGGTGGCTGGGAAAGCTCAGTCAGGGTGGCTGGGGAGGCTCAGCCAGGGTGGCTGAGGTGGAATATATGATACAGTAATTACGAAAAATTTTTACATGGTATGTTTAACGTAAGGAGGTGTTATACGATCATGTGAGTGGATAGGAACAACATGGGGCCATTAGTCCTCATGGAGGGACCGAGGGACAGGAGCGGTAGATCTATCTGGGTGTAGCGAGCCCAGCCCCCGGCCAAACTAGAAACGGACCGTGGGGTGACTTTGTCCACATACTTTGCCGTGGCGAAATCTGCTAGGTTTGAGTCTCCCTATTTGCACTTCACATATGTCAGTGGCCTTGCAAACCATTGGTGATCACAAGTCCTCTTACACTGCTACATACCAGGGATTTTATACTTACGGAAACTTCTTGTTCATACAAATTAACTACCATGTTTTATACAAATACAAAGAATTATGGGGGTATGGAGTCAAAGTCAGGGTGGGCATTGACGGTTATGCGAACATTACAAAAACAAGGCTTTACAAATACATGGTTTTATGAACATAACGTGTTACAAACACAACGTTTCCATATAACTTGGCAAGAAAATGATTTTTAAATTCATTTTCTCAATACTATTTCAAAAACCGGTTACCAAAGATTTATTTCAAACCTTTCACAACTCAAAAGATTTATTTCAGATCTTTTACAAACAAACTATGAACTCGCTCAACTTTATGTTGACTTTTTCGCATGTTCTTTCTCAGGTTGCATTTCTAAGACAAGACACGGTTGGAATAGGAGGACCATGAAGAGTCGAGTACTTAGTGGACGTTCAGTTGCTAGAAAGACTTAGCTTATTTGCTTCCGCTGTGCAATGAAGATACCAGTCCAGTCACGCCAACGCTCTGATAATTTCGGGGTGTGACAGATTGGTATCAGAGCTATAGGTTACAGCGAATTAGGTTTCTGTTATACCTAGGCTCTAACCTCACCTCCCCCCCCCCTGGGGACTTAGATCATTGAGACGTTGAATACATACAGAACGCCTAGTACTCGAATATGGTCTCCAACCGTTGCCGAAAAACAAGCAGTCAAAATATTGTTTTCAAACATACGCTGTTACGGTGTTTCATACACGGTGCATAAAATAATTACATACAGTACACAACAGTCTGAGAGGCTGGAAGGATAGTCTAGTGGGACTAGGAGATTCAGTCTGAGAGGCTGGAAGGATAGTCTAGTGGGACTAGGAGATTCAGTCTGGGAGGACTGGAAGGGCAGTCTAGTGGGACTAGGAGATTCAGTCTGAGAGGCTGGAAGGATAGTCTAGTGGGACTAGGAGATTCAGTCTGAGAGGCTGAAAGGATAGTCTAGTGGGACTAGGAGATTCAGTCTGGGAGGACTGGAAGGGCAGTCTAGTGGGACTAGGAGATTCAGTCTGAGAGGCTGGAAGGATAGTCTAGTGGGACTAGGAGATTCAGTCTGAGAGGCTGAAAGGATAGTCTAGTGGGACTAGGAGATTCAGTCTGAGAGGCTGGAAGGATAGTCTAGTGGGACTAGGAGATTCAGTCTGAGAGGCTGGAAGGATAGTCTAGTGGGACTAGGAGATTCAGTCTGGGAGGACTGGAAGGGCAGTCTAGTGGGACTAGGAGATTCAGTCTGAGAGGCTGAAAGGATAGTCTAGTGAGACTAGGAGATTCAGTCTGAGAGGCTGAAAGGATAGTCTAGTGGGACTAGGAGATTCAGTCTGAGAGGCTGGAAGGATAGTCTAGTGGGACTAGAAGATTCAGTCTGAGAGGCTGGGAGGATAGTCTAGTGGGACTAGGAGATTCAGTCTGAGAGGCTGGAAGGGTAGTCTAGTGGGACTAGAGGATTCAGTCTGAGAGGCTGGGAGGATAGACTAGTGGGACTAGGGGAATTACTTGATTGCTTATTGATGACTAACATGCGTATATGATCGATTATTTGTGCATGGACATCACGTAGGAACCGCGAATATTAACTCGGGTACACACTCTTATCCATATTGTCTATGATATTTTAACTTCCCGAGCAGGCAGCCTACGCATAACAGAACGCTAGCGCACGAGAACACATGGAACTCGATTTTTACGTCAACGGATGTCGGGGTACAGCACCATGGCACACGACGCTAGTGCGCAAGTATACGTGAAATTTAAGCTTACATCAACAAAGGTTGAAGTACGTCACATACGACTATCGAGGCGAGGCCTTTGAAAAGACGCGATGGCGCAATTCAACGACGACGCTAGATTCCTGTCAGCAGGAGAACTAACGGCCAGGAAACGACAACTTGTCACGCGATCCTGCAACGACACGAATCACTCCAAGGAAAAGACGTATGTCTCCACATCCCCCCCCTATTTCGGTTAACGACGGTAATGTCACCTAACAATTGGTCGTCACACGAAACCCCAGGTAAAGTCCTCAAATTTCTATTATTGAAATTTCGAATTTCACGCTCACTGAGTAGATTTTCGCATCTCTACTCCTCTTAATGGTCATTGTATCACGATCATTTCTTTACAAGTTACATACATGGTTTTTCGTTGTGACCATGCCGAAAGTTTTCTTGTCGATACATATACTTATTGTCGGGTTACGCTAAAACCAAGTTCAATTGTTTGAACTTGTTCATTACACATATTCCTTTCAGAACATAATATGATGTATTGGGAGCATCGTATTCAAATTTGTATTAACAAGCGTTTCATTTGTTCCGAGTCGAGGTAAACTTGTTTGGTATTCGACTCCATTAAATTGTCTGTTGATTTCGACACCATGTGATGGTGAATTTCATTAGCTTGAAGCTTGCGCTAAACTCGTTTACGCATCTCATACACGGATCTAAAAATTTATTGATTGTTTTCCAATTCACTTCGATTTATTATATCAAAGCGGTCTTAATACAATAGTGTGTTAAGACAATGGTACACAAATTCATTTTTACATTTCGGTGTACCTACTAACGGTTCTTTCATTATCGATCGAAAATTTTGCGATATCCATTGCTTCTTCACATTCGATCGAAAACATTATTTCTTTGATGTTCAAATTTCAATTGAAAATTCTATGATGTCATTTGAAACAAACTTTTGGATTCACCTTATTACGCTTTCATTTGACTTCAAACACGGTGGATTTGTTTGATCACCGCTATTATTGAATTATTTGAATCACTACGACACCTCGTGGTGTCAGTACAAACTTGTAGCTTGGGCTAATCATGATTGAGCGTTTCATGCAAAACATAGGTGATACATGTTCGATCACCCCTATTATTGAATCGTTTCATTCATTACGACACCTTGAGGCGTCGGTATAACTTGCAGCTTGTGCTGATCACGATCGAGCGTTTCATACAAACTATTATATTTGAGGTTGATGATTCTAAGTTCATCCAGTGGATGTTATTGCTTCTAGAACTCGTTTACATATTATAAACGTTCATATGGAATTCGATTGGTCGAAGTTCCTGTTCATTGTTTGATCCTGTTAACTTAGTCACATTAGTGACTGTAACTATACATCTTGTTTCCCTTGACATCAACTTTTGAAACACAATTCTGAAGAGATAACATAGTCTAAATTTCGAGGACGAAATTTCTGTAACAGGGGGAGAATGTGACAACCGGTAATTTACGCGCTTAATTACGTGATTAACAGATAATTAACGCGATAATAAATAGTGTTTACAACGCGAATTAACTTAATTAAGCCTTCGGAGTGCCTAGGAACGTCTATCCGACCTTACAATGCGCGAACGGTGATTTGCGGAGAAACATGCTAAACGTTAAGCAATAACGAAATGAAACCGTACAAAATACTGACAACGCCGACAAATACGAATTTTCTATGAAAATTTTATGTTCATGAAATTAATTTTGTGAATATATCGTACTTTCATACGCCACAAAACGCAGACGCGAACGAGGAACGTGGAAACGGTAACGCACCGACAATCAACGACGGAACTGACGCACCGGACTCGAATTTCGTCGCGATGTTAATACATTATGATATATTTGGCTTCATTTTCGAATTTTAATATACGCTGTTGAAATCAGATCGGAAAACGGATCAGAAACGGCAAACAGGGCATTTACGCGATTTTAACGAAACCGTAGAACGCACCCAACTCGACTAGTGACGCTATCTTTTCTCGTTAATCTGATTCTAAAAATTTAATTACGATATTTTTTACAAAAATCAGGTGCGTTAACGGGTTTGTAAAAAAAAAAAAAAAAAAAAAAAAAAAAATTCGGGATCTCTGAACGTGCGACTGGGCTTGTGGGCCTTGGGCCCAAGCCCAAAGCCCACTAACCTAATTCTAGTTATAAATACTGATCTCTTGTCTAAGTTCTCATTGTTACTTCCCCATTTGTGCAGTCACCACAAAACCAAATACACAGACAACACTCACAACCGAACCCACTCCCCTTTCCCTCTCACATCTCCGGTCACCGGAGCAAAATCCGGCCGTTCGGCGCCGGTTTCCGGCCAGATCACACACACAAGCACCTATATCTCTCTCATCTCTTCACACACCCACAAACCCCCCCTTTTTGTTCGATCAGACGAGTCGGAACACCACCACCACTGGACGGTGGTGGTGCGGCGGTGCAACCAGAAGGAAAGAGAGAGAGACCGAGAAAGAAAGAAAGAGAGAGGGAGAGAACCGGCGGTCGGAAGCTCGGACCGCCGGTCAATTCGTTTTTCCGGTGGTTTTGGTCTCGGGCCGGTCTCTTCTTTTAACCGGCGGTCTCTGCTTTTGACCAGCGGGTTAATGGTGTTGATGGCGATTTCAATGATGCTGTTTGATGATGGTGGTGACAGCCACCGTTTCCGGCGACAAAAGGCCGCTCACGGCGGTGAGGAGCGGCGACGGCTGTGGTGGTTGTCAACGGTGAGATTTGATTCGGATTTAGGTATCGGGTCTCGGGTTTAAGCGGGTCAGGTTGGTTCGATGTCGGAGCAGACTGGGTTTCGGTTCATGGTTTCTGTGTTTCAGGTCAATGTTAGGTTCAACTCGGTTTGACTCGGTCAAACCGAGTCAACTCAGTCCACAGACGGTTCAGTCAACAAGGTGACTCGGGTGTTATTCTCGGGTTTGGTTTAACAGGTTTCGGTTCAGTCAATCGGGTCAACAGCTCAGTCAAACGGCTCGGTTCGGTTTGACTCGGTCAAACCGAGTCAACTCAGCTCAACTCGGTTGACTCAGTCAACTCAGCGGGTCAACTCGGTTAACCCGGGTGACTCGGTCCACTCAGTCAACATTTTTGGCGTTACAACATTAGAAATTTGGTAAAGCGGCACGATTATCTCGTTATTTTTTTTTTATATGTTACGTGACACACGAGCTTGAACCGACTCGATAGAAATCTGTTTTACATTTCAAGCATACGAAGAAAAATTAACATATTGATATTATTGGTTGAATTTTGATCTAATAACGACAACTGGTGTTGTCGGGGGCGTCCAAAAACAGAGGAAACTCTGCCCGTTTTTCGAGAAAATCCGTAAAATAACTACGTTTTGTTATTAATCAAACTATCGGATTTAAGTAACTATTTTATAAAAACGAATACAACTCTGAAATTTTGTACGAAAACAACTTAATAGTCACGAAAACGACGAGTCGAAAATTTCTTACAACAAATAAATATAGTTATTATATTTATTTTTAGACTTCGAAAACTCGACGAATTCTTTTACGAAGGTAAATATAGTTTATATACTTATTTATTTCAAATATCGTACGACACGAGTTCTTTTATAAAAAATAAATATTGTTATATATTTATTTTCAAATACAACTCGACGATTCTTTTATAAAATAAATATAACTTTTCATATTTATTTTATACGCCTAAACGGCACATACGTATATTTTGACAAAGATCATCCGAAACGCGATATATAATACGAGTTGGTTATATGATATTTTCATACAAATATTCTTTTTGTACGCGTACGACTTCTCGGAGCGACTAACATTATTTCGTCAATATATGGATATTTTTGTATAAATATTTATATATTTGAAATTCTCGAAAACTAAGTACTTTCAAGGCTTAGTAAACTATTACCGACATTAAACGAGACTTAACATGTATAACTTAATCTTTTCTATTAAGTTAACAACTTATCGTTGAATCGTTCGATTAACGATTCGGTAGGGCTCGTGACACGTGGTTTAGTTACCGTTTTTGGTTAGAAACTTATTAGATATTCCATGTTAGGAATATTGTAGAATGCACGCTAGCAAGCCACGTCTTGGAAACGACATCATCGAAGTCGTAATTAGCTAGCTTTGCACAGGAATATTCAGGCGAGTTCATAACCCCCACTTTTTACTACTGTTTTACATTCTTTTTGTAAATGTTTTCGGGGTGGAAAGACATGCACAATTTTCAGAAACATACAAAGTTTTGAACAAACGCAAAACTCGTATTTCTAAATCATATCACGAATGGATTTCGAGGAACTCAAACGATTTACGAAAGGTTTATACTAAACATACCGGTTTTTACAAAACAAATGCTTATTTTCGAAATATGAATGATTTTTCATAACTAAGGAGTCAGTCAGGGTGGCTGGGAAAGCTCAGTCAGGGTGGCTGGGGAGGCTCAGCCAGGGTGGCTGAGGTGGAATATATGATACAGTAATTACGAAAAATTTTTACATGGTATGTTTAACGTAAGGAGGTGTTATACGATCATGTGAGTGGATAGGAACAACATGGGGCCATTAGTCCTCATGGAGGGACCGAGGGACAGGAGCGGTAGATCTATCTGGGTGTAGCGAGCCCAGCCCCCGGCCAAACTAGAAACGGACCGTGGGGTGACTTTGTCCACATACTTTGCCGTGGCGAAATCTGCTAGGTTTGAGTCTCCCTATTTGCACTTCACATATGTCAGTGGCCTTGCAAACCATTGGTGATCACAAGTCCTCTTACACTGCTACATACCAGGGATTTTATACTTACGGAAACTTCTTGTTCATACAAATTAACTACCATGTTTTATACAAATACAAAGAATTATGGGGGTATGGAGTCAAAGTCAGGGTGGGCATTGACGGTTATGCGAACATTACAAAAACAAGGCTTTACAAATACATGGTTTTATGAACATAACGTGTTACAAACACAACGTTTCCATATAACTTGGCAAGAAAATGATTTTTAAATTCATTTTCTCAATACTATTTCAAAAACCGGTTACCAAAGATTTATTTCAAACCTTTCACAACTCAAAAGATTTATTTCAGATCTTTTACAAACAAACTATGAACTCGCTCAACTTTATGTTGACTTTTTCGCATGTTCTTTCTCAGGTTGCATTTCTAAGACAAGGCACGGTTGGAATAGGAGGACCATGAAGAGTCGAGTACTTAGTGGGCGTTCAGTTGCTAGAAAGACTTAGCTTATTTGCTTCCGCTGTGCAATGAAGATACCAGTCCAGTCACGCCAACGCTCTGATAATTTCGGGGTGTGACAGATTGGTATCAGAGCTATAGGTTACAGCGAATTAGGTTTCTGTTATACCTAGGCTCTAACCTCACCTCCCCCCCCCTGGGGACTTAGATCATTGAGACGTTGAATACATACAGAACGCCTAGTACTCGAATATGGTCTCCAACCGTTGCCGAAAAACAAGCAGTCAAAATATTGTTTTCAAACATACGCTGTTACGGTGTTTCATACACGGTGCATAAAATAATTACATACAGTACACAACAGTCTGAGAGGCTGGAAGGATAGTCTAGTGGGACTAGGAGATTCAGTCTGAGAGGCTGGAAGGATAGTCTAGTGGGACTAGGAGATTCAGTCTGGGAGGACTGGAAGGGCAGTCTAGTGGGACTAGGAGATTCAGTCTGAGAGGCTGGAAGGATAGTCTAGTGGGACTAGGAGATTCAGTCTGAGAGGCTGAAAGGATAGTCTAGTGGGACTAGGAGATTCAGTCTGGGAGGACTGGAAGGGCAGTCTAGTGGGACTAGGAGATTCAGTCTGAGAGGCTGGAAGGATAGTCTAGTGGGACTAGGAGATTCAGTCTGAGAGGCTGAAAGGATAGTCTAGTGGGACTAGGAGATTCAGTCTGAGAGGCTGGAAGGATAGTCTAGTGGGACTAGGAGATTCAGTCTGAGAGGCTGGAAGGATAGTCTAGTGGGACTAGGAGATTCAGTCTGGGAGGACTGGAAGGGCAGTCTAGTGGGACTAGGAGATTCAGTCTGAGAGGCTGAAAGGATAGTCTAGTGGGACTAGGAGATTCAGTCTGAGAGGCTGAAAGGATAGTCTAGTGGGACTAGGAGATTCAGTCTGAGAGGCTGGAAGGATAGTCTAGTGGGACTAGAAGATTCAGTCTGAGAGGCTGGGAGGATAGTCTAGTGGGACTAGGAGATTCAGTCTGAGAGGCTGGAAGGGTAGTCTAGTGGGACTAGAGGATTCAGTCTGAGAGGCTGGGAGGATAGACTAGTGGGACTAGGGGAATTACTTGATTGCTTATTGATGACTAACATGCGTATATGATCGATTATTTGTGCATGGACATCACGTAGGAACCGCGAATATTAACTCGGGTACACACTCTTATCCATATTGTCTATGATATTTTAACTTCCCGAGCAGGCAGCCTACGCATAACAGAACGCTAGCGCACGAGAACACATGGAACTCGATTTTTACGTCAACGGATGTCGGGGTACAGCACCATGGCACACGACGCTAGTGCGCAAGTATACGTGAAATTTAAGCTTACATCAACAAAGGTTGAAGTACGTCACATACGACTATCGAGGCGAGGCCTTTGAAAAGACGCGATGGCGCAATTCAACGACGACGCTAGATTCCTGTCAGCAGGAGAACTAACGGCCAGGAAACGACAACTTGTCACGCGATCCTGCAACGACACGAATCACTCCAAGGAAAAGACGTATGTCTCCACATCCCCCCCTATTTCGGTTAACGACGGTAATGTCACCTAACAATTGGTCGTCACACGAAACCCCAGGTAAAGTCCTCAAATTTCTATTATTGAAATTTCGAATTTCACGCTCACTGAGTAGATTTTCGCATCTCTACTCCTCTTAATGGTCATTGTATCACGATCATTTCTTTACAAGTTACATACATGGTTTTTCGTTGTGACCATGCCGAAAGTTTTCTTGTCGATACATATACTTATTGTCGGGTTACGCTAAAACCAAGTTCAATTGTTTGAACTTGTTCATTACACATATTCCTTTCAGAACATAATATGATGTATTGGGAGCATCGTATTCAAATTTGTATTAACAAGCGTTTCATTTGTTCCGAGTCGAGGTAAACTTGTTTGGTATTCGACTCCATTAAATTGTCTGTTGATTTCGACACCATGTGATGGTGAATTTCATTAGCTTGAAGCTTGCGCTAAACTCGTTTACGCATCTCATACACGGATCTAAAAATTTATTGATTGTTTTCCAATTCACTTCGATTTATTATATCAAAGCGGTCTTAATACAATAGTGTGTTAAGACAATGGTACACAAATTCATTTTTACATTTCGGTGTACCTACTAACGGTTCTTTCATTATCGATCGAAAATTTTGCGATATCCATTGCTTCTTCACATTCGATCGAAAACATTATTTCTTTGATGTTCAAATTTCAATTGAAAATTCTATGATGTCATTTGAAACAAACTTTTGGATTCACCTTATTACGCTTTCATTTGACTTCAAACACGGTGGATTTGTTTGATCACCGCTATTATTGAATTATTTGAATCACTACGACACCTCGTGGTGTCAGTACAAACTTGTAGCTTGGGCTAATCATGATTGAGCGTTTCATGCAAAACATAGGTGATACATGTTCGATCACCCCTATTATTGAATCGTTTCATTCATTACGACACCTTGAGGCGTCGGTATAACTTGCAGCTTGTGCTGATCACGATCGAGCGTTTCATACAAACTATTATATTTGAGGTTGATGATTCTAAGTTCATCCAGTGGATGTTATTGCTTCTAGAACTCGTTTACATATTATAAACGTTCATATGGAATTCGATTGGTCGAAGTTCCTGTTCATTGTTTGATCCTGTTAACTTAGTCACATTAGTGACTGTAACTATACATCTTGTTTCCCTTGACATCAACTTTTGAAACACAATTCTGAAGAGATAACATAGTCTAAATTTCAAGGACGAAATTTCTGTAACAGGGGGAGAATGTGACAACCGGTAATTTACGCGCTTAATTACGTGATTAACAGATAATTAACGCGATAATAAATAGTGTTTACAACGCGAATTAACTTAATTAAGCCTTCGGAGTGCCTAGGAACGTCTATCCGACCTTACAATGCGCGAACGGTGATTTGCGGAGAAACAAGAAAACTGGAGAGTTTAGACGGTTTAAAGTCTTGGACCGCTTATTCGGCATGTCGAATAAGAGGTCCACAACCTAAACTCTGGAACCCCTTATACGGACATTCTTGGACCGCTTATTTGTCACGTCCGTATAAGCGGTCCACAACTCCTATAAATACCACAAGAGAGGTCTACAATTGTAACTTTCCGGATTCCATACCGAGGTGCTGCCGGTGTGAGAATTGCATGTAAAAAGCGTCAAATTAATGAGAAAAGAGAATTAAAGTGATATCTAGCTGTTTCTACATCAGGTACTTGTTTTCCGCACCTGTATCTGATCAAACTCCTCTGATTGACTCGTTCGGGTCAGATTCCGATCCTACAATTTAATACCAGCTTTACTTATCCAACTATTACTTTTTCATTTTTCTTAAGTGAAATGGTGTTCAACTAGATTACATTTTTCGTTTGTTTATAGTACAGGTGATTACTTAGACGAAACACTATATAACAACATTCTATTGTATTTGCCAACTAATTTATTATTCTAATTAAAAGTGTCTTTTAGATCATGTGTTATGGTTTAACTATTTTTCACTCTCACATCATAAAGTTACTACCACTTCATTAATTAGGGAAGAGGGATAGAGGTAATGTTTGAATACATCTCGCTCTTTCGATACCCTACCAACATGTTTGTTTTTTTTGTGGAATATGTAGGATACGATATTTGTCGTATAAAATACAATAGTTTATCATGGAATTTGTTATGGACCGAAACCATTACAAGGTGTTGTTTATATACCAAATGGGTTCTCTCGTCAACCAGACTAGTCCTTTAGGTTGAGTTCTCCCTTTCAACATTTTAATATGTAACAAACTAGTTGAGGCCCCGCCCGCGTTGCGGGGCGATGGCCGAATAACGAGCGAGTGTTAGCCAGCTCATTGACACGAAAAATAATTAAATCGAGTCAAACAATTAAAAAAAACACTTTTATAGTTTTGAAAAAAAAACTAAAACAATGGCAATATTGTAATTTTTAACTGAGGGAAAGTTGTATCTTTTGACTGGGGTAAAATCGTAATTTGCCAAAAGCTAAAGTAATGGCAGTACTGAAAATTTGAACCAGGGGCAAAGTTGTAAATTTTCACAGGGGCAAATTCGTAATTTTGAACTTGGGGTAACAGTGTAATATAAATTTGAACTAAGGGCACAATCGTAATTTTAAGCTGGAGGCAAAAGCACAATTTTATTTTGAACCGATGGCAAAATCGTAATTTTGAGTTGGGGGCAAAAGCATAATTTTACTTTGAACTGGGGACAAAACGTAATTTTGAATTGAGGGCAAAATCACAATTTTTTAAACGGAGAAAAATCACATCTTTGAACAGAGAGCAAAATCGTAACTTTTAGCTGGGGGGGGGGGAAACAGAATTTTATTTTGAACTGGCGGCGAAAAGGTAATTCTGAGTTGAGGGCAAAACCACAATTTTATTTTGAATGGAGGGAAAAATCGTAATTTTGAGCTGGGGACAAAATCGTAATTTTATTTTGAGCTGGGGGGCAAAACCGTAATTTTAAAGGGGGCAAAAACGTAATTTTAGAATGGATATAAAATAATAAACTGGTTGGTCCAATGAGGGAGTGCCAGGCAAAGTCGTAATATTGAATTGAGGGCAAGATCGTAATTCTGAGATGGGGACAAAAAGCGTAATTTTATTTTGATTTTGGGGCAAAAACGTATTTTTAAAATGGATATAAAATAAAAAACGTGTTGGTCCAATAGGGGAGTGCTAGGCAGCTCAAAACCGTAATTTTAAAGGGGAGCAAAAACGTAATTTTAGATGGATATAAAATAATAAACTAGTTGGTCCAACGGGGGAGTGCCAGGAAAAGTCGTAATTTTGAATTGAGGGCAAGATCGTAATTCTGAGATGGGGACAAAAAGCGTAATTTTATTTTGAGTTGAGGGCAAAAACGTAATTTTAAAATGAATATAAGATAAAAAACGTGTTGATCCAATGGGGGAGTGCCAGGTTCTGAGATGGGGACAAAAAGGGTAATTTTATTTTGAGTTGAGGGCAAAAACGTAATTTTAAAATGAATATAAGATAAAAAACGTGTTGATCCAATGGGAGAGTGCCAGACAGCTGCCTGTCACTATTCCCCCAACTTATAAATGTATATGTAGATAATGTATATGTAGATAATAATTTCAACTTTGTTTTTCTATCTCATAACACAAATGGATTCAATATATTGCTTCAAACAAACAATCGAATGCGTTCCAATACAACGTGGCACTCTTTATTTTCAATTTTTTTAATGGCTAAAGTTACATACCATGGGGATTGAACCCATGACCTCCTACTATTCTATACCTTATCTAGCTCATCAACACCATTGGGCTATTCTCAATGGATCTTTATTTTCAATTAAAAAAGAAACTATTCAAATTAATAAACTTTTTATTACGTCAAAGCAAGATTGTCACGATACTTCTAACTATCAACTTTCACCATGGTATTAGCCATCTCCTTTATTAACTCCCAAGCACTTATCACATGGCGTTCTTCTGTGAGTGTGGCTCCAACTGCAAACCTCAACATATAAATCCCACCAACCACCGTGTGAGTCAAGTAAACTTGGCCTGTCGAGTTGACTCGCTCAAGTAGCATTTTGTTTACAAACTCAGTGCAGTTGGAGTCGAACCCATTTAATTGTTTTAACCGGAAACATACCAAGGAAAACCTTCGTGGAACAACGATCTCGAACTTTACATCTGATCTTACAAGCTTCTCAAACGTTATTGCCATTTGGATGTCTGCCCGAATGTGATTTTGTAGGTTTTCAACACCATAACTACGTATGATGAACCATAAACGTAAAGACTTGAACCTTCGGCCCGTCCCAACTTGCCAATCTTTGTAACTCACAACCGAGTCGGACTCACTATGTTTGTTTCTCAAGTACTCGGGATTGGTGCTCAGCGCGTCAACAAACAATTTAGGGCTTTTTATCCACAGGCAACAACAGTCCAAGTAACTGAGTAGCCACTTATGTGGGCTCAAACTCAGTGAGTCGACCTTCTCAATTCCCTTCAGAAAATGTCGATATTCGGGACATATGCATGCACTTCCACCGTAAGCCGCGTCCACGTGGACCCATATATGATACTTGCTTGCCACCTCAGCAAGTTCTTTAATGGGGTCCACTGCAGTCGTGGAAGTGGTCCCCGTTGTAACACACAGATAAACAGGGACCAACCCTTCTTTGAGGTCAGCTTCTATAACCTCTCGAAGGGCGATAGGAGAAAGAGAAAACTCGTCCTCCACTCGTGTCGATATAGACCGTATGTTTCGTGGATCAATACCAGCAAGCTTGCATGCTTTCTTGTATGTAGAGTGAGTTTGATCA
Organism: Helianthus annuus; assembly: GCF_002127325.2. Taxonomy (NCBI): domain Eukaryota; kingdom Viridiplantae; phylum Streptophyta; class Magnoliopsida; order Asterales; family Asteraceae; genus Helianthus; species Helianthus annuus. The sequence goes on along the minus strand of NC_035433.2, from coordinate 128,911,750 downwards.
GACCCATACACGACTAACTTCCAAACATGTTCAACTCCAATTTCATTAAGCACACGATCTCTTGCCGCAACAAGGGTGCACAAAATCGACTCGCTTGTGGTGGATTGCAAAACCCCACCTCCAGAACCAGAGAACATGAAGCTTTTCGGAAGGTGAAGCATAGTAGCAAGCCAATCCATCACCACCATCTCAAGCTCGGTCGCAGCAGGCGAAGCGATCCAATTGAACCCAACCGCATTAAAACAAGTGCATAGCATTTCGCCAACAAACGCAGCTGAACTTATGGTAGCAGGAAAATATGCAAAGAAGTTTGGACTCTGCCAATGTGTCATACCAGGGATAATAACGTTTTGTACATCTCTTAGGATAGTGTCAAATGATTCAGGGGTGTTGGGCGGGGTTTCTGGTAGCAGATTTTTAAGGTAACCGGGCTGAACTTGGCTTAGAACCGGGAAGGTTTCAACATTTTTGTAGTAATCAGTGATGAAATCGACCGCTTTATGGGCTTTGTCGCGAAACTCTTCAGGGTTCATAGGCTTGAACTCTTTAGAATATGAAAATGGTTCTGAGGATGAAATAAACTCGGAAAGGGGGCTTCCCATTTTGTCGAACAAGAAAATGGTTGTGGAATAAATGTATGAAACAATTGTGGGTGTCAAAGTTTTGGGAAGCAATTGGGATGCAGACAAACGTGGTGGTGGGGATCTATTTAATGAGCTAGAGAATAAGCAATGATTAATGTGAAATACATGGTTTTTTCACTTAAACTATCCCTATATAATAATCATCATATATAATAAGGGTCCACAACACACCAACTTGGCTATTTGCACATCAAACCCTACATGTACCTACATTGCGTATAGATCTATACGCAGCGTATAGGGTTACACCTATACACCGCGTATAAACCTATACGCAGCATAGATACAGGGTACGTACACGACCACTCAGTCAACCACGTATACTGTCAAATCATGCATATATATGGTGCGTATAGAGCCATACGAAGCCCGTACACGAAGCACCTATACGTTGCGTATAGAGCTATACGCAGCGTATGTTAGACAGATTTGACATTGATACGATGTTTTCTAGGCACATGAATAAAGATATACGCCGCGTATAGAGCTATAAGAAGCTGATAATTATGAATTCAAATTAGTATTTAGACATCCACCCGCCTTGCCTACAAATTCAACAGCCGCATTCTTCATTTCATCGGTTATAATTTCTCGCACGACTGTGGAGCTAAAATGGCATCATTCTGGGACGGAAATTATTTCTGTAAGCAGTATTCTAACGACTCGTGAGGAGTGAATGATGCTAATGAGGAGGAGGATGTTGTGTCTGGCGTCCCTGTTGATCAAAACATACAGTTTCTAGACTTGAACGAGGCTCCGACTCCACCTGTTGATAAACCATATTACCCGGCGCATCAAGTGTATCCTGATTACGGATACGGGTGTGAATCTTCGTACGTGCAACAAGGTGATCCGGATGGATATGTAGGATACGGTGTTGAGAATGCCCCTGTTGATGAACCATATTACCAAACACAACAATCGTATCCGGATTACGGATACGGGTGTGAAGTTTCTTACGTGCAACCAGATAATTCAGATAGATACTGAGGATACGATGGATACGGTTATGAGCCTCCGAATACACCACTGTATGATGATTATCAACACTATAACCCGGGCAATCCGTTTCAAATTAATCAAGTATCACATTAATATTTGTATTATTATTGTTGTTGTTAATATTATAATTTGTATTATTGTTAAAATATTAGTATTAATGTTAAAATTATAATTATTAATTTTTGTAGTATTATATTTGTATAATTGTTATAATATGTATTATTGAAAAAAATATTATTAATATTTTTAATATTTTTAAATTATAATTATTATTATTATTGATAAAATTAGTTTTATTATTATTATTATCATTATTGTTGTTGTTGTAATATTTGTATTATTGTTAGAATTTTTAATATTGTTATTATAGTTAAAACTATAACTATTATTATTGTTGTTAAAATATTTAAATTTATTTAAATACCATAAATTAGCAACTCATATATGAATCTAGGTGTTGTAACTAATGCTTGGGGAGTATTTAAAAAAAAAATTGGATTTTTTAGTTTTAGTCCAAAAGTATTTGAAAAATTACTTATAACCTAAAACTATTTTAATTTCTACTTTTAACCAAAACTTTTCATCTTTACAAATTTAACCTCACAATTTTTTTACTTCAACTTTGGTCCCATATACATTTCATCTTTCGCTAATTTTTTCGTTTTACGGTTCGTTCTAAATTTTGCAAGTTAGCACGGCACAATGTGCGTGTGTGGTTCAACGTTTTTACGTTTCATTTTACGCTTCGTTCTAAGTTTTGTGAGTTAACATGACGCAACGTGCGTGTGTTGTTCAACGTTTTTACGTTGTCTATTTTTTCCCGTTTGACGGGTTCGTCAAAATATGCGGGTCCTAGATCGACTTAGTTATCATCTTCTGTGTTTTACGTTACGATCTAATTTCTTAGTATTAACACGCCGCAAATTCTGTGTTGGTGATCGATCACGGTGGTGTGACATTGATACTATTTAGCACAGTTATAGGCCCTCGCCGCAACACGGCGGGTGCTTAATACTAGTTAATTAATATAAAACAAAGATGAGAAAACAAATAGGGTGAAAAAAGGAAGATATAGTTGTAAACCATGCTAAAAATTAGTGAAAATTTGAATAGTAAATTTTGGCTCACAAAACAAAGTTGATAACTATACTATATAGTATATAGTATAGTATATATAACGGAAGAATTGAATGAAAAGTGATTCATTCTGATTAGTTCTGGTGAACACTTAAATCAGTCGTTGGATTTTATTTGGTATCTACTATTTTTTTCCTTGAGTTAAATGCCATTTTAGTTCATGTAGTTTGGGTCATTTTGTCAGTTTAGTCCAAATGTTTCCTTTTTAACCTGTGGGTCCAAAAAGGTTTCACAGTTGCCATTTTAGTCCACTAAGTTGACTTCATTCATTTTTTCTGTTAACGAGAAAGCCAATTCGGTCATTTTATATGGCTGAATTGCCCTTTTAGTTAACAGAATTATATACAAAATGACCAAATTGGCCTTCTCGTTAACAGAAAAAATGGATGAAGTTAACCAAGTGGACTAAAATGGCAACTATGAAACCTTTTTGGACCCACATGTTAAAAATGAAACCTTTCACATGTATGTTCGATTTTCCATCTATCCTTTATCTGTTGCACCGTACAATTCATTTTGTTTGGCCGTGTTCGCTTCATTCTTTGCATCCGCTATAACCTTTTCTTTGAACATGTTTGCATCAGAAAGCAGGATTCTTGCATAATATTTCATCCTGAGGTTGTTTATTTGGCTTTGTTGCATTGATTTCCTGTCGTTGAATCCGCATTCAAACGGTTTGTTCTTTCCATAGTATAACTCCATATGCCGCATGGCGAAAATCCCGCAGTCAGTGAAGTTGTCTCTTGTTGCCCAGCCAATCTCTTTCTTTGATAGTGTTATGCTTGATAATGCTTGTGCACTCGGGTGTTGGACACTACGCATGTAAGCACATACGATATGTTTCTGCCAATAATAAACTATATGTTAGGTGATATCAACATCCACATTGAAATGGTGCATATGTGTATCTCTACTTAATGTCATTGTCATTACAGTTAATAACTTACAATCTTGTTTGGTGTGCCCTTTGACGTGAAGCTGTTACCGTCTTTCATCGATACCCAAGCAAATTTTGGATGCATGTTGTCTATCACTTCAATTGAAGGCTCCCTCAAGTCAAAGCATACTAGGTAATAGTGATGACTTTCCAGTACAGGAATCACAACTACATCATATGATTTCAGATCAAGTCTGTCGCCGTTACGTTCAAGCACTATTAACAGGTTCTTTTTGAATGCTGCTGTCCTTGCCTCCACAATATGCTTTCTGTTTAGCATCCATCCATTCTGTTTTGTTATTAAAAAAAAAAAAAAAAAAAAACAAAACACGTTTGAATATATTTTATAGTAATGGCAAAAATTTATTTATCATATAATACTTACAATTGTCGACGTGTAACAAAACAAACGTTTAGGTCCATCCTTATTTTTCAAACCTTCTTGATGATTCAAAACACCCGCCCAACAATCTATAGCACATGTGTACAGCTGTTTGCCTGGAATAAGGTGTGCTAACAGAAACACTCTTGTTTCTAGTTCGTATGTAGTTGCGAAAATATCTTTCTTGTATACATACGTTCACATCAGTTACACATGTGAATCATAATAATAGTTTGCAAACTTCATAATGCATAAATGTAATAGAACTTACAAGAACAGTCTTTCGACTTCTTTCTTTTCTGCTTCTATTTTTGCTGCCTTTAGTTCCTTTTCCATTTGTTTTTGTTCTGCTTTTGCATCTTCTTCTGACATTGCTCTCGTTTTCTTTTTCGTTGCATTCTTTTCTTGAGTTGTTTGTCGTTTTTCTCCATCATTTTTGTCATGGGCGATTGCCAACATATACGGCCATATCAGTTGTTCGTCGCCGTTTAGTTTTTCATTGATGTCTACCGGCTGATTAATAGACGCGCTTTATTGATGCTCAGCAGATTTTAAGTTTATTTCACCCGATATGCTACCAGACTCTTGTGAACTAATGCCGAGATCAAAGTTTGGCATTGAGCTGTCACGTTCTTTCTTCTTTTGCACATGTTCAACTTTGTTCATTTTTGCAATGATTTCTCCAATATTTTCTTCAAAAAACTGTGTCCATCCAGTTTGTGTTACATGTTCATTGATATCAATCACTTCTTTGTATATTGTTTTGTATTTTTGTATGCAGTTTTGTATCTCAGGTACGTCCGGGAAAGCCAAGCATGCATCACATAACGCTTTTTCTAATATTTTTTTGTCCCTCGTGATGCGATCGAACAGAGCTCCAGTTTTGTAACATGTCCCTGTTGATATTACATGATAAGTATGTAGCACACGTGTGGAGTATATACATATATATGTATATATATATAAAATACAGGTTTGGATAAATGTATACAATAACGTACCGTCAAATTAGCTGGATTACTCCTATCATCATAAAGCATTATCTCGTTCAAATTGTTTTCTTTGACATGTTCAGATGTGTCGTTTTTTGGATAAACGTATTGATCTCTTAACTCGCCCATGCGAAAACCTCTATTTTTCAATTCGATTTTCTCCTTCTTTCGCAACTTTTCGATTGTCCAGAATTCAAGCGGGCTCATATGTCGATCAACATTTATTGGAGGGACATTCGTTCGATCAACGTACAACAGCTGTTCACATGTGTGACATAAAACAGTTAGAACATATTTATCAGTTGATACATATGTGAATCACACGTGTGAATTACAAATGCACATACATCACAAGTGAATTACAAGCACATTTTTTATATTACATGTTAACTATAACACAATTCATATCACATGTGTAATACATGACATATTACACGTGAAATTGGATTAACATGCACATGTGATCATTATAATAATAACAAATGTAAATTGTGAATTACAGTTACACACATACACACACGTGCGTATATATAAAACATGTAATACATACTATTAGGATTGTTAACGCGCCTGTGAAGAAACAATTATTGTCACACCTTCTCCATGTTTTTTTGCATTTCTTGATCGAATTGAATTGACGATGTACGCGCACCAATCAACATGTTGTGGGTCTATTTCATCCGTCATATGGTGTAGGAAATTAAGATCACACTTTCCTTGGTCTTGAATTTCAACAAATGTGCTCATGAATAATGTCAAAAAAATTCAGTTTGAACATTATTCCATCATCATCGCCGTTCTCCTCTATGTTTTTTGATATGGCTGAAGGTGTAACGTAACTTCCCTTGTACATGTTTCTCCATTCTTTTGTAACCCCAACAACATTTTTCTTATATTGGAATGTCTCCAGATATATACCATTGTTTCTTATCCACAGAAGATTGTGGATTGCATCCCCATCAACCTTAATCTTAACACATCCTGCATTGATCTCCATATTGTCCGTGTCAAGATTGTCAACTATGTAATGGCCTAACCTCCCAGGTATGCTGTCGTTTTGGATTGATAGAAGCTTAGCAAAACCTAGGCTTCTAACAGCTTCTTTCTGTTTCTGTGTCATACCCTTTATCGCTATACACAGTTGTCTCGGGGATACACGTGTTCGTATCGAACACCAATTACTACCATTTGTAACCTTCATTTTTTTACCCTTGGGTGTGTTTTTTGCGTCTTTGTGTTCTTCGTCAATTGTTTTCGAGCGTATCGACTTCCTCGGCCTCAGATTTACGGTAACAGATCCTTCGTTTTCTGGGTTGTCATTTTTAACATCGGGTGCATTTGAGCGTTTCCTTGTTTTTTTGGATTTAATATGCACACCTGCAAAAAAATCAGACGTGTGCAATACATGTTATTAACATTCCATAATATTATATTTAAATGGTGAACATGTGTAGTGCATGTAACACGTTATGATGTTACATTAATGGTGCACGTGTGCATTGGATGCACATTCAATCACATGTGTAATATAACACATACAACATATAATCACACGACAACAGATAGAACATATAGATATAGGGAAACACAGAAATTAGGGATGAATCCACTGTAGTTTGTTATTCACTGTTAACAGTATTTGGCAGTAATTCGCGACCAACTAACTAGCTAACTATTAACTACAATTACAACTTTAGTCCATGCGTTTCACAAAATATACATTTAAGTCCCTGTTTTTTTAATTGCTTTAACCCTTTGACCGTATCAATGTGTTTAACAAATATGAGTTTATTCACCCATATATACATTACAGTACAGTTACAGGTTATATTGTTGGTGTTCACGTGCATTGCATATATCACATTACATTTATGATGCACATGTGCATTACATGCATATTCAATAGCATACGTGTAATACAATACGTATAACACACAATCACATGTTAACGCTTAACAACCATAATTGTGGTGCATGTGTTCACTAAAAATGCATTTAAGTCACACGTAAATACTGTATAATACAGTTACGTAACAGTTTGGTACATATATCATTATCATATATCATAATCGTGGTGCACGTGTGCGATACTTATACACTTAATGACGTGTATTTGCGTATTAATTACATACCTGTAACACTATCGTCCGTGTCAGATGCTTTCAGCCTTTTCCTTTTACATGCCAATGAGTGATTCATATTGTTGGCTGTTTTATAAAAAAATAAAAAAATAATTAAATAAATAATAAATAAGTAAATAAATAAATAAAATACCCAATGTATATGTGTATATATATGTGTGTGTGCATCATAACGGTATGTAACGTTTCCAAGCGAACATATGTATTTATTTTTATTGTTATGTATCATAACTTACCAAATTCTTCGTCGTTCACAACGTTACTTTTGGTGTCCCGAGCTTTATCGTTGTTGTTGTTGTTGTTTACAGCTTCATTTTCTTTGTTATGGCCTTCATCATTGCTATTGTTGTGCATGTACTTAATTTTGCTGTTTTGAACATCATCTTTTTTCTTGTTGTTTGATTTAAGTACAAATCTAACTTTCTTGCGAACTGTGATGTTGTATGTCGTATTAAAAAAAAAAAAATAGTAACCATAATTACTGAATAAACGAATGAACAAAAAAAATAAATGAATATTAATAGCAGTAATGATAAGAATAGAATATTAATGTTTTTTTTAGCAATACTTGGTTTTGCTTGTTTGATTTCGATATTGTCGGTAATGTCATCCTTGTTGAGGTTCACCATCCTTGTTTTCTCGCCTTAGCTGCTAAATGGAACATATCATTAATATAACATATGTGTAATATACTACAATTATATGTGTGACCATAATACACAAGTGGTGGATACGATTCATAATTACAACACATATAATCATCGTATATCAATAATATATTTATTATTTATATTACACATGGCCATCGTAACATACGAATATATACGTATATATATTTCATTTGTATTGCACATGTAAACCGTATAAACGAGTATCACACATGTCAGACACATTACACACATCCGAAATATCATTAAACATTGTATTGCACATGTGAACCGTATAAACGAGTATCACATATGTGAGACACATTACACGCATCCTAAATATCATTCAACATTGTATTGCACATTTGAACCATATACACGAGTATCACACATGTGTGACACATTACACGCATCCTAAATATCACTTAACATTATATTGCACATGTGAACCATATACACGAGTATCATACACGTGTGACACGTTACACGCATCCTGACTATAATTCAACATTATATTTGCACATGTGAACCAAATACACGAGTATCACATATGTGATACACATTACACGCATCCTAAATATCATTCAACATTATATTGCACATGTGAACCGTATACACAAGTATCACACATGTGAGACACGTTACACGCATCCTAAATATCATTTAACATTATATTGCACATGTGAACCATATGCACGAGTATCATACATGTGTGACACGTTACACGCATCCTAACTGTCATTCAACGTTATATTTGCACATGTGAACCATATACATGAGTATCACATATGTGATACACATTACACGCATCCTAAATATCATTCAACATTGTATCACACATGTGAACCGTATACACGAGTATCACACATGTGAGACACATTACACGCATCATAACTACCATTTAACATTATATTTGCACATGTGAACCATATACACGAGTATCATACATGTGTGACACGTTACACACATCTTAACTATCATTCAACATTGTATTACACATGTGAACCGTATACACAAGTATCACATATGTGATTACACACATCATAAATATCATTCAACCTTGTATTACACGTGTGAACCGTATACACGAGTGTCACACATGTGAGACACATTACACGCATCCTAACTATCATTCAACATTATATTGCACATGCGAACCATATAAACGAGTATGATACATGTGTGACACGTTACACGCATCCTAACTGTCATTCAACATTATATTGCATATGTGGACCGTATACACGAGTATCACATATGTGAGACACATTACACGCATCCTAAATATCATTTATCATTGTATTATACATGTGAACCGTATACACGAGTATCACACATGTGAGACGCATCCGCGCATCCTAATTATCATTCAACATTGTAGTCATGAATCTCACACATATATCACATATGTGAAATACTATTTCATAAATATTGAATTATTTGGGCGATTATATGTATCTAAGTCCATATCAGTATATTACAGATGACAAACGTCAATTCTCATCCACAATTAACGACTTAAACATGAAATGTGCGACGATTTTAGCAATTTTGCATATAAGAACAGTGATCGGTGCGAACATAGTTATAATCGATGTGTTGTGTGAGTGATACATCAAAATGTGTGATGATTTTTAGGCAAATAACGTGATACGAGTTCGTACCTGGTAGATATTCGATATTTTTGCCGATATGATGGATCGATTGTGTAGCGATCTCTGTTTGTATGAAACCCTAGGATGTCGCCGGATGTCGCCGAGAGAGAGATGTATAATTCCTTTTTTCTCAGGTCTGAATGAATGTTGGTGAGGATAGGCAGTGTAATTTTTTACTTGTATATTTCCCAAACTACCCTCCCGTGTATAAATTAAAGCTAATTGTCCGTGATTTAGATACTGATTTATATCAGCCGTTGATCTTGTTTGATCATTGGTTGTTTTTTAGTTTTCTTATTAAAACTAGTTTTCTCATGATCCATCCCCTATATATATATATATATAGGGGGCCGCTAAAATGAGAACTACCTCGAGTTGTAAGAACCGTGAGAACTACACCGTACGGGGCGAGGTGGACCAATTTTTTTTTTTCATAAACGTAGATGCGTGTATTATAAACACATTTGTAAAAAAATTCAAAAAAAAAATGTCGTGTGTGTAGTTTTTAGCACCACAAGTTTGTGTTTACGGGTACCGTAAATCTTACTGGAAAATTTACGGTACCCGTAAACAAAAACTTGTGGTGCTCAAAACTACACACACGACATTTTTTTTTGAATTTTTTTTACAAATGTGTTTATAATACACGCATCTACGTTTATAAAAAAAAAAATTTGATCCACCTCGCCCCGGATCAAAAAGTTCTCACGGTTCTTACAACTCGAGGCGGTTCTTATTTTAGCGCAATTCTATATATATATATATATCTATATATATATATATATATATACATATATCTATACATATATATATATACATATATATACATATATATATATATACGTATATATATATGTATATATATAGGGGATCGCTAAAATGAAAACCACCTCTAGTTGTAAAAACCATGAGAACCACTTTATGGCCCTTAGATCAACTAGATGGATGGATGTGATTAAAAGTAGTTAATATTAATATTAAAAGCTTTTTGTCTTATTATGTCTTTAATATTATAATACAAAAGGGTATTTAAGTAAAATAACTCTATTTTGTCCTTTTATATATATTAATTTTAAATTACCTTTTTTATCCTATTCATTAATTACTTTTTGTTACTTTTATTTTTTAAACATAATTTCTTTATTAGAAACTTTTTTAAATTCAGATTTTTTTTTTAAAGATTTTTATACTTTTTACAATTTAAGTTTTACGTTAAACTTTTTACGTTTTTTTAACGCGCCGTTTTTAACGCCGTTTTTTTACGCGCCGTTTTTCAAGCGTAACGCGCCGTTTTAACGCTGTTTTTTAACGCCGTTTTTTACGCGCCGCTCTTTTACGCGCCGTTTTTTTAAGGCGTCGTTTTTCTCAATCGGCGTTTTTTTAACACGCCGTTTCTAACGCGCCGTTTTTTAACGCCGTTTTTTAACGCGCCGTTTTTTAACGCGCCGTTCTCAATCGGCATTTTTAACGCGCCGTTTTTTTAACGCGCCGTTCTCAATCGGCGTTTTTAACGCGCCGTTTTTAACGCACCGATTTTTTAACGCGCCATTTTTTAACGCCGTTTTTACGCGCCGTTTTTCACGCGCCGTTTTTTAAAGGCGTCGTTTTTCTCAATCGGCGTTTTTTTAACGCGCCGTTTTTTACGCACCGTATTTTTAAGTCGTCGTTTTTCTCAGTCGGCGTTTTTTTTAACGCGCGGTTTTTTACACGTTTTTTACGCGCCGTTTTTTCCACGTTTTTTAACGCGCCAAATTTTTTACACGCCGTTTTAACGCGCCGTTTTTCCGAAGTTTTTTAAGGCGCCGTTTTTTTGAAGTTTTTTAAGGCGCCGTTTTTTCGAAGTTTTTTAACGCGCCGTTTTTTACACGTTTTTACGCGCAGTTTTTTCAAGCGTCGTTTTTTTAAAACGCGTCGTTTCTCCACTTTTTTAATGCGTCGTTTTTTTACACGCCGTTTTAAACGCGCTGTTTTTTTCACTTTTTTTAACGCGCCCCTTTTTGTACACTTTTTACGTTTTGCGTTAAAAATTTAAACTTTTTACGTTTTACGTAAAACTTTTTACGTTTTACGTAAAACTTTTTACGTTTTACGTTTTACGTAAAACTTTTTACGTTTTACGTAAAACTTTTTACGTTTTACGTAAAACTTTTTACATTTTACGTTAACATTTTCAGGTTTTACGTTAAACTTATTACGTTTTATGTTTTACGTAAAACTTTTTACGTTTTACGAAAAACTTACGAAAAAGTTTACGTGAAACTTACGAAAAAAATTTACGAAAAAAATTTACTAAAAACTTACTAAAAAGTTTACGTAAAACTTACGAAAAACTTTTTACGTTTTACATTTTACGTAAAACTTAAGAAAAAATTTACGTAACACTTTTTACGCTTCACGTTTTTACGTTTTACGATAAAAAGTTTACGGTTTACGTTAACAAGTTTACGGTTTAATTTTTTTTTACAAAAACGTTTTTACGCAAAACCAAACGCAACAGAAAATCGCCGTTTTTTTACGTTTTAAAGCGCCGTTTTTTTACGTTTTACGTTAAAATTTTTACGTTTTAACGCGCCGTTATTTACGTTTTACGTCAAAAAGTTTACGTTTTACGATAAAAAAGTTTACGTTTTAACGCGCCGGTTTTGTTACGTTTTACGTGCCGGTTTTTTTCGTTAACGTTTTTTTACGATTTACGTGCCGGTTTTTTACCTCAACATTTTTAACGTTTTTACGTTTTACGCGCCGGTTTTTTATATTTTATGTTTTACGTTCTACGTTTTACGTAAACTTTTTACGTTTTATGTTTTACTTTTTACGTTTTACGTAACACTTTTTACGTTTTACGTAACACTTTTTACGTTTTTACGTTTTTACGTTTTACGTAACACTTTTTACGTTTTACGTTTTACGATTTACGTAAAACTTTTTACTGTTGCGTAAACCTTTTAACGTTTTACGTAAAACTTTTTACATTTTACGTTTTACGTTAAAAAGTTTACGTTTTTACGTTAAAAAGTTTACGGACAGAGTTTCCTCTGTTTTTGGAATAAGCCGACTACTCAAGTTGTCGTTATCTTTTCAAAACTCAACAATATAAACACAATATATAAGATTTCTATCAAAATGCCAAACGTAACAAGTCACTAAAGTATCGGTTCGAGCTCGGTGCGCGTTAACTAAATAAAATCTTAACTAACGTAATAATAACTCGCTACCGAACTGACAGACCAGAATCGAGACCGAGCCGAAGCTTGACCCGAACAACTCTGAATCTAACCCGGTTTGACTGAGCCGTCGACCTGATGCTTCCGAACCGGGTTGAACCAAACTTGCACCCACTGACCCGAAACTCGACCCACGGCAGCCCTTAATATTAGAACACATTAGTATACAGTTAGAAAATTATTTTGAACTACGTTTAAAGAGCAACAAATAACATATATTCTTTCAAATAAACAAAAGATTTTAACTCTCTGAAACAAACAAAAACAAGTCTCTTGAAGAAGCAATTCAACCAGAAACCCATGATAATACGTATGCGCTGAGCAATCACTAGCCATAACAAATGGATTTAGAGGTTAACAGCTATAACAAAACAAAAATAAAGTGCAGAAAGTAATTTTTGCAGCACTCATTTAGGAGAAGGAAAAAAAGATAAGCGATGTTTCGAGGCTTACCCGGAGTGTAACGTCACTGCTTGTCGGCCAAAACCTGTAATCTGAACTACTCTTTTGAGCCGACCCAAAATGAGACTCGGTTCCCGAACATAACTCAAATCCGAGCCAAACACATCTCGAATCTGTAATCTGAACTACTCTTTCGAGGCTTACGCACCGTTTTTTAGCGCGCCATGTTTTATGTCCCGTTTTTATGCGCCGTTTTTTTTTGCCACGTTTTTTACGTCCCGTTTTTACGCGCCGTTTTTACACGCCGTTTTAACGACCCGTTTTACATGCTGTTTTTTTACGCCCCCGTTTTTTACGTGCGTTTTTTACGACCTGTTTTACAGGTTACATAAAGTTTATGTTTTACGTTTTACGCTTAAAGTTTACGTTGTACGTTGTACGTTTTACAGGTTACATAAAAAAGTTTTACTTTACGTTAAAAAGTTTTTACATAAAAGTTTTCATTTTACGTCTTACGTTAAAAAGTTTACATTTTACGTTTTACGTTAAAAAGTTTACGCTTTACGTTTTATGTTAAAAAGTTTACGTTTTACGTTAAAAAGTTTACGTTTTACGTTTTATGTTTTACGTTAAAAAGTTTACGTTTTACGTTAAAAAGTTTTTACATAAAAGTTTACGTTTTATGTAAAATTTTTATAGTTTTACGTTAAAAAAATTTAGAAATTGTTTTTACGGTTGTAAAAAAACATTTTTTACAAAAAAAACATTTACGGTTGTGAAAAAACATTTTTTACAAACACCTTTTTACGGTTGTAAAAAATAAACATTTTTCAAAATACAACAATAAACCAATCACAATTATCAATTATTAAACAACCCCAAACCCACATAATCGCCGTCAAAACCCACCACCACCGTCAATCCTCACACAGCCACCACCTCCGACACCGACGACACCACCACTGACCCGTCGAACCACACCCGAACCGCGGCTGACCAGCTTTGATCGAGACTCGAAACCGAGCCGAAAACCCGACAAAACCCGGTGTCAAACAAACCTAATCTGAGTTGTATAACACCGCCACCACTGTTGTTAACCCAAACCGAACCACGTCGGACCTGAGACTGAATCGAGACCCACTGAATCTAACCATATCTGTGTCGTAATCCACTAGTTAACTACCTTATGGATCCTGACATTTTACAAATGACATCACAAACTAGCCTCCGACTCAACTGCCAATATATGAGAAAGCCTTTAAAACTAATATTGTTACCAGTTACTATGCAGAGTTTTGTAGGTTCTGTACATGCTCCAATAAATTGAACAATGTTCTTGTGTCTAATATTCCTGCCAAGAAATGAAAAACAGAGAAAATATAAATAAATTGTCAACAAATCCAGAATCTTATGGCATTATAAATGAATAAAATTGGCAATTACTTGAATGATAAAATAAAATCAAACCTCATAATAAATACTTCCTGAGAGAATTCTCTTAGCATATCTGCATCTATTCTGGTTTAAGAACTTTAATAGCCACTTTTTGACTACAATATGTGCCTTTATACCTAATAAAAATAGAAAATATTAAAGCCAAGATTTATCTCACGGTCGGAACTAAGTTTAGCTTTTGAGTTTCGACCACCTACAGATCGCCAAAAGTACCAGATGCGAATTTATTTTCGAATTTCAGCAGCTTTGCATCAATTTCCCATACATCAGTTCCATCAGTAGGTATTTTTACATGATCATTTGACACCATGGGTTCACTTGATATTGGAATATTTTTGCAACTAGTGGATGAGTCTTGATGCAATTGCTGTTTGAAGAATGATTCTTGTGTCGGAAATTCGTGACTTCATTGCCAATTTCGGTTTACATTCGGTGGTTTTGGAGGGGTTGAAGATGGTTGAATGTTGATCTCTCTGATTTTCTGATTTATGGGTGATGATGGTGATGAAGATGAAAAGGAGAGAGGAGAGAGGAGAGAGGAGAGATGATAGATGAGAGAAAGGTCTGACTTGGACATTTAAAGAGGAGAGAGGAGAGAGAAGATATGAGAGATAGTGATTAGACAATTATATAGTAAATGACCAAAACACCCTTTTCGTTGGCTTATTCTGATTGGTTGATAGTGGTTCTCACGGTTCTTACAACTGGGGGTGGTTTCTATTTTAGCGGCTCCCTATATATATATATATATATATATATATATATATATATATATATATATAGGGGACCGCTAGAATGAGAACCACCCCGAGTTGTAAGAACCACGAGAACCGCGACCCGCGGGTGGCCGTTGACCACGAAATTTTTTTTATACCTAGATCCGTATATTTTAAGACCGGGTGTAAATTTTGGGTTCAAACGGCGCGCCCGAGGGGGTAGTTTTTTACGCCCAAAGTTTGGGTTTTTTTAATTTTTCTTTTTTTTAACCAAACTTTGGGCGTAAAAAACTACCCCCTCGGGTGCGCCGTTTGAACCCAAAATTTACACCCGGTCTTAAAATATACGGATCTAGGTGTAAACAAAATTTCGTGGTCAACGGCCACCCGCGGGTCGCGGTTCTCGTGGTTCTTACAACTCGTGGTGGTTCTCATTCTAGCGGTCCCCTATATATATATATATATATATATATATATATATATATATACATTTATTTGGGAGGGTTCATTGGAGAACACTAAAAAAGTGGGGAACCGGGGAACACTCTTAAAATTATACTTAACATGTTAAAAATTATTTTTTCAGCATTTTTTCTTATAAATACATGTAGAAACGTTTTTAATAAAAAAAACAAAAACTACAAATATAAAAAAATGTTTAAAAAAACAGTTACAATATATATATATATATATATATATACTTATATATCCTATAAAATTAATTAAACATGTTGAAAATAAATTTTTTTAAATTTTTTCTCAGTGCTTTTCCTTAAAAAAATGGGTAGAAACTATTCAAAATAATAAAAAATAATTTTTGTAAAGAATTTTTTTTACCTTTTTTTTAACTATTTTTTTATATTTTTAGTTTTTGATTTTGTTTATTAAAAATGCTTCTACAAGTATTTATAAGGAGAAGCGCTTGAAACAATTTTAAAAAAAAATTGATTTATAACATGTTAAGTTAAATTTTTAAAGTGTTCTCCGGTTCCCCACTTTTTTAGTGTTCCCCAATGAACCTCACACTATATATATATATATATATATATATATATATATATATATATATAGGAAGTGTAGGATACAAATACCCTTATCCTACATTACGTACGTTATATCCATGGCCTTACACATGTCCTTGATTCATTTTTCTTTCATAAGGTTAAATCAGACAATTCATTCAATCAGCTGAGGCCAAATTAGTCTATTCATTCAATCAGCGAGAAGTTCGTTACACCACTATCCCGGTAATTATGATTCGTATGAGTTTCAAATTTTCATAATTCTCAAAACAATACACTGCAGTTTCGTTTTTCTGCATTAGGGTTTGAATCGATTGTTGTTTTCAATGGATTCACAGAGCAGTACCGGACGAAAAACAGATGTTGAGTTTAACGACGCTCGATCGGTCTGTGATCAGGTTCAATTATCTGCTTATCAGAGAGTTACGATTGATGAAGTTATAAATCCTAATTCTACAAATGCAAATACAAGTGGTGTAATGTCACAGCCCGATATTTCCACGTATTACCGGTGGGCCCGGTGGGGAGTATCGTGACGTAGTTGATATCATCATAGTCAAACAACACAAATTTAAATGCACAGCGGAAGCAAAAGATAGATTTATTTCAATCAAATAAAATTGTAATATTTAAGTATCACAAGTAGTTAAAACAGATCCATAGGCAGATCAAAATAAAGAGGAAACTTGTTCAACAGACTTAATGCGTCCAAGCTTGCGAGACTCTTATTGATGCTAAGGAGAGGCCAGCCTATTACGAGTAGTACCTGCACTTAGCCTTTTTGGGAAAATACGTCAGTTTACACTGGTAAATACAATTTAACTGACTCATTTTGAAAAGGTTTAAAATTGATTTGAATGCACATGGCCAAAAAGATTTTTATAACTTAGGATAATTATTTGAATATAAACTTGTAAAAGAATTACATGTTTCTTATGCGTTCAGTAGCCCGAGTTGACACCGGGTTAAAGATAATTAGACACACCACATGGTATAGTCCCGCAGCGGTTAAACCCAAAACCGGCGGTTATACCTTAATATTTATTTATGCATAAACGGGTGTACGCCTACACCCGCATGCTTAGGTCGTGGCCATTTCGTAAAATGATGCCAAGGATATCCGGGACATGGTCATTAACCCCCCAAAGGCTTTAAGCAAACAAAACAATTTTAACGGGTCATTTCAATGATTTAACCTTCATTTGATTAAAGATTCAATGCCCGACCAAGCGGTATTTTATATACCGTACCCCAAGCCCGTATAGGGAAAATAAGTTAAAAGTATTTACCTTTGCAAGTATGATCACAATAAGAAAGTGCATGTAGCTTTTACCGGTTCTCCTATTCTGGAACGAATGTTTATAATAACCTATTAGATTTCTAACGGGTCTTTAATTAAGCCTAAGCTTAGACCGGTTAGTTTTAAAGAATATACGGTTCAAACGCATGAAAGGCGAAGACCGGTTTAGAATGTAGTTTTGACCCGACAAGCTTGCATGCTTGTTTAATGTGGGTAACTTAATCACATTCTGGATTTTGAGACAAAAATGATATAGTTTGACCCATTTCGGCTAATATATGCAAACTAGTTACATAAGCCGATCCGAACGCGGAAAGTGCGTAATGAGTAACCACATAAATCATATACAAGTTTCCCAAGTTAATATGCCATAAATATGTTGTGACATCAGTAAGATATCTTCTATTATGCTCAAAATGATTTTAAACTCAAACTATGCCCCGCAAGGGCATTTTAGTCATTTAAAAAGGTTATAAAAGAGTTCAAATAGTAATCTGAGTTACAGGTCTGATTTATTTAGTAAATATACTAAATTTAATAAGTTATAATAGTAGAGTATCATATATATGTGAAATTTATTAATTATAACCATACTATGCACCGTAGGGGCATTTTGGTAATTTCACATAAGCCTAAAAGGTCAAAACTGGAAATCTGAGTTTAAAACTTTTTCTTACTGTTATAATATGGAATTTTACTGAAAATATCCGTAGGCATCAACCCTTATATACATAAACTAGTTTTGATACATACGATGCGTTAAAAATGCTTAAAAGGGCGATTTGGAGCCATTTTCCGGGTTTTGAAAGAAAAGCTGATATTTTTATAATTCCAAAAGGCTCAAAATAGTTTACTTATCATATTAGATCAGTAGAAAAAGGTTTGGTATCAAAAGGATTTGTAAAACTCATTTTATAGCCCGAAAGAGCAAAACCAGCAATAACCGAAATAAGCTTAGAACTCTAAGTTATGCTCAGCCTAAAAATAAATAAAAATCTCCAAAAATCCCAAAATATTATTTTATATCAGTAGGTAAAAAGTTTGATATCAAAAATTGGGTTTAGATAGGCTATACGCTAATTATGCCATTAAATTACTAAAAAGTTTCTTATTTACGCTAATGAGCATAACTCCTATTCTAGACCTCAAACTGATATCAAATTTTGGGTACAAGTTTATAAATCAGTAGTGAAGGTTCCTACTCTTTTACTTTTTCAAAAATCACATTTTAAGGTGAAAAGGGCATAATAATCAACATTTAGGCAATTAACGGAAACTTGCATAATAATTGGACAACTAATGAACCAAGCCGTATAATCACAGAGGGTTATACTAACATGCAACTAGGTCCAAAAGAAGCTCTAAGGCAATCCTAAACTAGGCTTAAACGGGTCAGAACTGAAAGTCAAAGTATAAGTCAAACTATGCGACTTTTGGTCCCGAACTGAGCCTAAACTGAAAATTATCGGGGTGAACATGTTTAGACATGTTCTTACATTAATTACCAAGTTATATTCATGGTTGTAAAACAAGGTCTCCAAGGCCGAGTATTCCCCGAGTAGTCGCTACAAGGTAGGTTGCCTAGGCGACTTTCTCCAACTCCGACTAATTACTCGGAATCGATCAAATGCGGTCAACATCGGCCAAAATCGGATCTAGTAGGTCAACTCGGGCTGAGGTTGACTTAAAATAAAATAAAACATAATTTCTATGCCTATCGTATTAAAGAGTGAATATCATTTTCACGTATTTTGTTATCAATATTAGTAAATTTATGTTATTTGACATATAATTAATTTCCGAAAACTAATTTCTTTATAATTTGGCATGTCCGAGTACTCCCCGTGTACTCTCCGCCTAGGCCGAGTACTCTCAACTCCCCAGTCGACCGACTAGGGAGCGCCTAGCGACTTTTGCAACCATGGTTATATTAATGATAAAACAGGTTGTATAGCTTCTACATTGCTAATTATGCATTTATTTGAAATTAAACTTTCTGTTGACTTTTTAAGATCAAGTTTGACCCGACAATTGACCTAGATAGAGTGGGAATCAGAGGGTACCCTTTTAAGGGTTTATTACCCACATAATTACCTACTCATAGGTATTTTTAATTCGAGATTTGACTGGGTAATTATGGACTAATCTGGAAGTCAAACTTTAATTACGATGGTTTGACTTTTAGCTAATTAACTAAGCTAAACTGATTTAAAAAGGATTAAGGACACTTACAAGAGTCCTAAGTATGCTTATGGATCCTAAGAGAAGTTGGTTGCTGTCCAGAGAGCTCCAGAGATCAGTTGAAATGAGTTTGAATGAAGTGAACATAATGGTTGCAACTTCATTCTCTTATATATTGAACCCAAATGCACAAGATCATGCCAAACTAGTCTACATGTGTTGCAAGATCATCCCAGGTGTCCCTATGATGCCAAAACCAGTTGCAGGAGCCTCAGTATTCGAATACCACTCAAGTAAGGTGGTGCAACAGGCTGAACAGGCACCTGTCCATTTTCTGCTGCCAACGACTGTCTTACGGACCGTAAGCTACAAGCCTTGCGGACCGTAAGCACCTCTTACGGACCGTAAGCCCTTGGCCTTGCGGTCCGTAACCGCCCTTGGATTATATCGCCCAGTTCCATCCTTACGGACCGTAAGCCCATGGCTTTGCGGTCCGTATCCGATGACCAGAATCCAAAAATTTGTAAACTTCCAAGCTTTGACCATGCATTCCTTACAAGTCCGAATCTTGTGCTTTCCTTTTCAGTAGAGGGACCAAGTGCTCAGACCTTGCATGCTTTGCGTGCTCTTACACATTTTGGTTCTTTGTGTTGAATGCCTTAAGTGCCAACATTTTCGAGAACTCACATTGGATCCAAGTCTTGAGTTATATTCAATTTGTTATTTAGGATAACCAGATTTATTTTCATAATTTAGATGTTGATTAAATATATCATGGTTAGGGATTTATTAATAGGTCGCTCAGAGGTATAAATTAACATGTCGACGCTTTTAAATCCTACCGTACATCTTTATCTGGATCCGGGTTTATAACACGTTTATCTTACATGACACGTGTCTTTATTTTATTGGGTATGATTTTACGAGGTGTTACACCCTCACCCCCTTAAAAGAAATCTCGACCCCGAGATTTACTGAAACATTTGAGGGTATTTTTCTTTCATTGTGGACTCTAACTCCCACGTATATTCGGGACCCCTGCGGGCATCCCATTTTTCCTTGACAATAGGCACATGCTTCCTTCGAAGCTTCTTTATCTGTCGATCCTCAATCGACAAAGGTTTTTCCACAAATTTTAAGCTCTCATCCATGTGCACATCTGTGTGCGGTATGACTAGTGATTCATCAGCTAGACATTTCTTTAGGTTGTAGACGTGGAATACATTGTGAATACCACTGAGCTCTTCAGGTAAGTTTAACTTATAAGCCATTGTTCCTACACATTCGATGATCTCGAATGGTCCTATATACCTCGGGTTTAACTTACCCTTTTTACCAAATCGCATCACCCCTTTCCAAGGCGACACTTTAAGCAGGACTTTATCACCAACCTCAAACTTTAGAGGTTTTCGTCTTTTATCCGCATAGCTTTTCTGCCTATCCCTGGCAGCCTTCAGGCGGTCACGAATCTGGACAATCTTGTCCGTCGTTTCAAAGACTATGTCAGGTCCTGATAACTGATCTTCTCCTACTTCTGCCCAACAAATAGGCGTTCTGCATTTCCTACCATATAATGCCTCAAAAGGTGCAGCCTGAATGCTTGTATGGTAGCTATTGTTGTAGGAGAACTCGACCAACGGCAGGTGGTTATCCCAACTACCACCTAAATCAATCACACATGCACGTAGCATGTCTTCCAAAGTTTGGATGGTACGTTCACTCTGCCCGTTCGTCTGAGGATGGTAAGCCGTACTGAAGTTTAAGCGCGTGCCCAAAGACTGTTGGAAACTTTTCCAAAAGTGCGACGTGTATCTGGTATCTCTGTCAGAGATAATAGCCACTGGTACTCCATGCAGAGATACAATCTTATCAACATACAATTGGGCTAACATGTCAGAACTATAAGTTTCATTAATGGGTAGGAAATGTGCTGACTTAGTCAGTCTATCTACTATCACCTATATAGTATCATTTCCTTTCTTTGTCTTTGGCAACTTGGTGATGAAATCCATTGTCACCATTTCCCATTTCCAAGTGAGAATTTCAGGCTGTTGTAGCAACCCTGACGGCTTCTGATGTTCAGCTTTGACTTGAGCACACGTCAAGCATTTAGCTACATAAGCAGCTATAGACTTTTTTAAGCCTATCCACCAATAATTTGCCTTTAAGTCTTGGTACATCTTATCAGCTCCAGGATGAACGAAATATCTGGAATTGTAGGCTTCCTGAAGGATGACGTCCCGAAGTCCTCCATGAACAGGAACCCATATTCTCCCATTTAATCTCAGGATTCCGTCCTTTCCATAGGATAACTGTTCTTCAGTTACTCCTAACTTTTCATCGGGATAGTTAGCTTCTAATACAGCCTCCTTCTGGGCAGCTAACAACCTTTCATTCAAGCTATTCTTGATCTCAATGCTCTTGGCATTGATTCTCATCGGCTTCACTCTTTACTTTCTACTTAAGGCATCAGCGACTACATTTGCCTTGCCTGGATGGTATCTTATTTCACAGTCATAATCATTCAAAGTTTCCATCCAACGTCGCTGCCTCATTTTTAAATCCTTCTGATTGAACAGATGCTGAAGGCTTTTGTGGTCAGAATAGATCACACACTTAGTTCCATACAGGTAATGCCTCTAATGCTTTAGTGCAAATATAACGGCACCCAGCTCCAAGTCATGGGTGGTGTAGTTCTTCTCATGCACCTTTAACTGTCGTGAAGCATAGGCAATGACCTTGCCTTTTTGCATAAGCACACACCCCATCCCGGTGTGTGATGCATCACAATACACTACAAACTCTTCAATTCCTTCAGGCAAAGTCAGTACTGGAGCGTTGCTCAACTTCTGCTTCAAAATATCGAAGGATTCTTGCTGCTTAGGCCCCCAATCAAACTTGCTATTCTTGCGAGTGAGTAAAGTCAGGGGTGCTGCAATTCTTGAGAAGTTTTTAATAAATCGCCTGTAATATCCTGCCAATCCTAGGAAGCTGTGAATCTCCGTAGGCGTCTTCGGCTCTTGCCAGTTCATAGTAGCTTCAATCTTCACGGGATCCACTTGGATACCATGCTCACTAACAACATGTCCAAGGAATTGGATTTCTCGAAGCCAGAATTCACACTTAGAAAATTTGGCATAGAGCTTTTCTTGATGAAGTAGCTTCAGAATACAATGGAGATGCTTCTCGTGGTCAGCTTGGCTCTTCGAGTAGATGAGGATGTCATCGATGAAGACGATGACAAATTTATCCAGATAAGGCTTGCAGACGCGATTCATGAGATCCATGAATGCGGCAGGTGCATTAGTGAGCCCAAAAGGCATCACTAGGAACTCGTAATGGCCATAGCGAGTCCTAAATGCAGTCTTGTGTACATCTTCATCTTTAACCTTCAATTGATGATAGTCTGACCTCAAATAAATCTTAGAAAAGTAGCTTGCCCCTTGCAATTGATCGAACAGATCGTCGATCCTGGGCAAAGGATACCTATTCTTGATAGTGATCTTATTAAGCTCACGGTAATCGATGCATAAACGCATCGACCCATCTTTCTTTTTGACAAATAAGATTGGCGCTCCCCATGGAGACGAGCTTGGTCTAATGAAACCTTTGGCTAGCAAATCATCTAGCTGTAACCTCAATTCCTTCATCTCTATTGGTGCCAACCTATAGGGCGCTCTTGCAATAGGTTCAGCTCCTGGAATGATGTCGATTCTGAATTCTACTTGTCTATCTGGTGGCAAACCAGGTAGTTCTTCCGGAAAAACTTCGGGGTATTCAGAAATGACTGGAATATCTTCAATCTTGGGTTTCTGCTCATCAACGGTTACTTGTGCCATATAAATGACACAACCCTTCTTCAAGCATCTAGATGCCTTGAGCATAGACACTTGCTTGGGTAACCCGTACTGGGTATCTCCTTGGATGGTAAGTGGCTCACCAGTCGGAGTCTTGATCACCACTTGCTTCTTGTTGCACACGATCTGGGCTTGGTTATGTGATAACCAATCCATGCCTATCACTATGTCAAAACCGGCTAGCTTAAAGGGAAGTAGGGACAGAGGAAAAGAGTGGTTCCTAATGGATATGAAACATCCATCTAACACGGTTGAGGCTGTCTCTAAGGTACCATCAGCTAATTCAACCTCATACTTCACACTTAAAGCTTTAACAGGCAATTTCAATAACTCACAGAACTTATTATCTACAAAAGACTTATCTGCTCCAGAATCAAATAGTACCCTTGCGTAAACATCATAAATAAGAAAGGTACTTGTTATGACATTGTCATTCTGGATCGCCTCCTGTGCGTTCATCTAAAAGACCCTGGCATTGGTCTTCTTCCCTTCATCAGCTTTCTTTGCAGCTTTTGGGCAATTTGTCTTAATGTGCCCTTTTTCATTGCAACTGTAGCACGTTGCGTCCTTCAGCTTCTTACAATCTAGAGTCTTATGTTCAGAAGATTTGCAAATCCCACATGGCCTTGGCTGAGACTGGGATTTTGAGTCATATCTGCACTTCCCAAAATGGTGCTTCTTACAGACCTTACACTTGGGCTTATCTCCAGATTGATGACCATCTTTCTTAGATCCAGAACCTTTCTTGTGGTCATTGTTTCCCTTGTGTTTCTTATCCGAATGTCGTGAGTTGTCATCCTCACGCTTTCTTTTCTCGGCATCCGAGTTCCTTAGCGATCTTTGCCTGACCGCGTCCAAAGTAAGGGACAAGGATATATCAGCCACAGACCTGAATGTAGCTGGCCGAGAGGCCTTCACACTCGACTTGATCTCTGGGGCTAAACCCCTAATGAAACGAGCTATTCTCTTAGGTTCCGGTGTTACCAGATAAGGAACCAATCTTGACATAGTATTGAAGCTCGTGAGGTAGGCTTGACAATCCAGGTTCTTCATAACCAGAGATAAGAAATCAGCTTCAATCTTTTCAACCTCATGCTGAGGGCAGTAGTTCTCCTTGATCAATGTCACAAACTGTTCCTAAGACATGTTGTACAGTGGGATTTTCCCTGTAGCTTGGATCAAAGACCTCCACCAAGCTAATGCCTCACCCTTAAAAGACTGAGATACAAACTTCACAATGTCTCTTTCAGCACATCCATTAATATCTACCACAGTGTCCGTTTCATCCAACCAGGTCATGCAGTCCATTACTCCTTTCTCCCCAGTGAAATCCTGGTGCTTGCAAGAAACAAAGTACTTATAGGTGCAACCTTTAGCACGTGGTTTGCCATCAAATATTATCCTGTTGGATGGAACACTGTTTTGGTTTGAGGAGTGTCGATCATCGTCTTTCTTTGGTTCTTCTTTCTTAGGCTTAGGTTGGGTAGAGGGTGGCTTGCTGTGAGCCTCGGAATGAGTCTTAGGCTTGGAATGCGGCGTAGATAGGGTCCTACTTTGAGTCCCACTAGATTCACTATACTGCCGATCCATAGCCCTTGTAATAGCATTATCAACTAGTGCTTGCAGTTCTGCACCGGTCATCTGTATCCTAGCATTCTCGTGGTTTTCCACCGGATGACTGTTTACCTCATCCGACCCGGCCATGTAGCTTAAATTGCTGCATACAAGAAAATAATGGGAAAGGTTTATTTAGAAGCTTTTACAGTATTTTATGAATTATTAACCATGGTTTTAATAGCCATTTTTGGTTAATTTGTTAATTATTTATATATTCAGGACCTTTATTACAATCCTAAATTTTAATTTAATAATAGCACAAAAGCCTAGTCATACAGACAGATTTAATTTATAAAACAAGATTTTTACAGAATCAAGGTATTAAGGTTTGAATCAAAGTTTATTACCTTTTCTAGACAGGGAGTTGTAAGCTACTACTGTCTTTAGTCTCAAAGAACATTAATTATAGCCCGCAGGCACTTCATCCTTAAGGGATGGTTATATACTTAAGGGAATTTAAAATAACCCAATTAAAAGATGACCTGTGTGATTTTATCGCATCACAGTTTGTCATGAATGTTAACATTCTTTCAGATGGTAACAAGAATTGGAATCTTTTGTGTAGGTTCTACCATCTTGGCCATGTCTGCAACGACATCTAGACTAGGTTTTACCTTTAAGATCCTTTTAGTAATTAACGCAGAACAGTCCTAAATTGAGATGTTAATGTGGATCTGAATCTAATTATGGAACTACCATCTTGGCCCTGTCTTATGATGACACGTGGCTAGGTCTTGTCCTTTTTAGATTTTGCCATTTTAGTATAATGGTAGATCTTTTAAATAGGAATGCTATTTTCATTTATTTTATGTTTCATGTTCATGCACATAATTAAAAACAAACAAAATGAAAATTTAAATTAAACCATCTCATTAATAATTTTAACAAGTACAACTTTTGCCCTAAACGGGACTTCTACAAAATAACATGCCCTCGCAGGGGCGAAACAAATAAACATACCCACGCAGGGGTTAACAGAAAGACATGCCCACGCAGGGGCAGAATACAAAAAGATAAGCCCACGCAGGGGCTGAGTACTGAAACAAAAGTCCACGCAGGGACTTGATTACAAAATAAAATAAAATAAATAAACAAAGGTCCTTAATGACCCCTTCTCTTGGATCAGGTCTGATAACCCCTTGAAGAAGCCTCGAGTGTTACTGTGCTCCGTTTGAATATCCCGCTCACATCGGTCCAATCTATCCAGAACCTCTTGTTGACGTTCCGGCGGGATTAGTTGCGGTTGCGGCGGCTGGTGATGCAGTGGTTGAGGAGGTGGCGGGTGCTGGTACACATAAGGTGGGTACCCAGTGGTCCAAGGACCACCATAGGGCCCTTCAGGGTGACGAGCATTGTAGTCCCACGCCTCCTAGTATGGGTCCACATTGGCATAGTTGTAGCTGTTGTGGCCCGGTAGCTCGAATGGGTTATATGCCGCGTAACCGGCATATGCAAGGATTGGGTTATCAAAACCCAATGGTGGCGCCACAGGCGCAGAGTTTGCCTCCGAGACGGGGTTTGATGGTCCCCCCATCTGCAGGTCTTCTTCTTGGAGTGGCGGATAGTGGCTGCCACTCGAGGGCTGGGGAGTGCTGATGCGGACTCCTCCTCGCACGGACATCCGCGCGTTTGATCTTCTCCGCCTCGGTGGTTCCGGAGTCGACTGCTCCACTGGTGGTGGTGGTGGCGGAGTGACCGCCACAAATCGGGAATCCACAGAAGGATCCTGCTGCTGTTGCTGGTGGTACGGAGACGAGTGCTCTGAGGGTGTAAAATACCACTCAAACTGATTGAACCTCGGCTGGTAGCTATCCGGACCGCGGTAAGGCGATCCATGAAACGAGGACCCATCAGAGATCTCGATGGGATGGTTCAGGGTCCCAGTTGCTGGTTCGACGGGATCCATGTCCTCGTCCATGTCGTTGTCACCCGAAAAGTGATCTTCGGGTCCTAGTGGGTTAAAACCCACGGGTTCTTGTATGTAATTAGCCGGGTTGAACCGGCTCTGAAAAGCGGGAGTGGGGTCGCTGAAAGAGGGGTGCGAATTCGATCGCTGAAGAGGTATGAAGGAAGGTTGGGGGTTGTTGGGCTCATTTTCAGACTGTGGCCCAAAGGAATGAAAGTAGGATGGTGAGGAGCTTAGGGAGACAGATTGCCTCCTGGGTTCAATATATGTCCTCCAAGGCTCCTGAGGACTAGTGCTCATGGTGATTGAGGGTGTACTCCGGTGGGAAGGCCCGGCTTCGTGGTCATGGCCCGTCACTGGGCCTTGCCTCTGCCTCTCCGGAATCATGGTGGCATTGTCAAACCTGTCAACATAAACAAAGATAACAACAAGAATATATATTTAATGAAAGACAAAAATAAAACAAACAGAATTTGTCCTATGTTATTTGTCTAGACTCGAGGATAGAGGAATGTGCAATTTGTGCACTGAGATTAAACACAAAAGGCTAGTGTTTAATTCACTCAGTGTTGGCTCTGATACCAACCAGTCACACCCCGATATTTCCACGTATTACCGGTGGGCCCGATGGGGAGTATCGTGATGTAGTTGATATCATCATAGTCAAACAACACAAATTTAAATGCACAGCGGAAGCAAAAGATAGATTTATTTCAACCAAATAAAATTGTAATATTTAAGTATCACAATTAGTTGAAACAGATCCACAGGCAGATCAAAATAAAGAGGAAACTTGTTCAACAGACTTAATGCATCCAAGCTTGCGAGACTCTTATTGATGCTAAGGAGAGGCCAGCCTATTACGAGTAGTACATGCACTTAGCCTTTTTGGGAAAATACGTCAGTTTACACTGGTAAATACAATTTAACTGACTCATTTTGAAAAGGTTTAAAATTGATTTGAATGCACATGGCACAAAAAGATTTTTATAACTTGGGATAATTATTTGAATATAAACTTGTAAAAGAATTACATGTTTCTTATGCATTCAGTAGCCCGAGTTGACACCGGGTTAAAGATCAATAGACACACCACATGGTATAGTCCCGCAACGGTTAAACCCAAAAACGGCGGTTATACCTTGATATTTATTTATGCACTAACGGGTGTACACCTACACCCGCATGCTTAGGTCGTGGCCATTTCGTAAAATGATGCCAAGGATATCCGAGACATGGTCATTAACCCCCCAAAGGCTTTAAGCAAACAAAACAATTTTAACGGGTCATTTTAATGATTTAACCTTGATTTGATTAAAGATTCCACGCCCGACCAAGCGGTATTTTATATACCGTACCCCAAGCCCGTATAGGGAAAATAAGTTAAAAGTATTTACCCTTGCAAGTATGATCACAATAAGCAAGTGCAAGTAGCTTTTACCGGTTCTCCTATTCTGGAACGAATGTTTATAATAACCTATTAGATTTCTAACGGGTCTTTAATTAAGCCTAAGCTTAGACCGGTTAGTTTTAAAGAAGATACGGTTCAAACGCATGAAAGGCGAAGACCGGTTTAGAATGTAGTTTTGACCCGACAAGCTTGCATGCTTGTTTAATGTGGGTAACTTAATCACATTCTGGATTTTGAGACAAAAATGATATGGTTTGACCCGTTTCGGCTAATATATGCAAACTAGTTACATAAGCCGATCCGAACGTGGAAAGTGCGTAACGAGTAACCACATAAATCATATACAAGTTTCCCAAGCTAATATGCCATAAATATGTTGTGACATCACTAAGATATCTTCTATTATGCTCAAAATGATTTTAAACTCAAACTATGCCCCGTAAGGGCATTTTAGTCATTTAAAAAGGTTATAAAAGAGTTCAAATAGTAATCTGACTTACAGGTCTGATTTATTTAGTAAATATACTTAATTTAATAAGTTATAACAGTAGAGTATCATATATATGTGAAATTTATTAATTATAACCATACTATGCACCGTAGGGGCATTTTGGTAATTTCACATAAGCCTAAAAGGTCAAAACTGGAAATCTGAGTTTAAAACTTTTGCTTACTGTTATAATATGCAATTTTACTGAAAATATCCGTAGGCATCAACCCTTATATACATAAACTAGTTTTGATACATACTATGCGTTAAAAATGCTTAAAAAGGCGATTTGGAGCCATTTCTCGGGTTTTCAAAGAAAAGCTGATATTTTTATAATTCCAGAAGGCTCAAAATAATTTACTTATCATATTAGATCAGTAGAAAAAAGTTTGGTATCAAAAGGATTTGTAAAACTCATTTTATAGCCCGAAAGGGCAAAACCGGCAATAACCGAAATAAGCTTAGAACTCTAAGTTATGCTCAGCCTAAAAATAAATAAAAATCTCAAAAAATCCCAAAATATTATTTTATATCAGTAGGTAAAAATTTTGATATCAAAAATTGGGTTTAGATAGGCTATACGCTAATTATGCCATTAAATTACTAAAAAGTTTCTTATTTACGCTAATGAGCATAACTCCTATTCTAGACATCAAACTGATATCAAATTTTGGGTACAAGTTTATAAATCAGTAGTGAAGGTTCCTACTCTTTTACTTTTTCAAAAATCACATTTTAAGGTGAAAAGGGCATAATAGTCAACATTTAGGCAATTAACGGAAACTTGCATAATAATTGGACAACTAATGAACCAAGCCGTATAATCACAGAGGGTTATACTAACATGCAACTAGGTCCAAAAGAAGCTCTAAGGCAATCCTAAACTAGGCTTAAACGGGTCAAAACTGAAAGTCAAAGTATAAGTCAAACTATGCGACTTTTGGTCTTGAACCGAGCCTAAACTGAAAATTGTCGGGGTGAACATGTTTAGACATGTTCTTACATTAATTACCAAGTTATATTAATGATAAAACAGGTTGTATAGCTTCTACATTGCTAATTATGCATTTATTTGAAATTAAACTTTCTGTTGACTTTTTAAGATCAAGTTTGACCCGACAATTGACCTAGATAGAGTGGGAATCAGAGGGTACCCTTTTAAGGGTTTATTGCCCACATAATTACCTACTCATAGGTATTTTTAATTCGAGATTTGACTGGGTATTTATGGACTAATCTCGAAGTCAAACTTCAATTACGATGGTTTGACTTTTAGCTAATTAACTAAGCTAAACTGAATTAAAAAGGATTAAGGACACTTACAGGAGTCCTAAGTATGCTTATGGATCCTAAGAGAAGTTGGTTGTTGTCCAGAGAGCTCCAGAGATCAGTTGAAATGAGTTTGAATGAAGTGAACATAATGGTTGCAACTTCATTCTCTTATATATTGAACCCAAATGCACAAGATCATGCCAAACTAGTCTACATGTGTTGCAAGATCATCCCAGGTGTCCCTATGATGCCAAAACCAGTTGCAGGAGCCTCAGTATTCGAATACCACTCAAGTAAGGCGGTGCAACAGGCTGAACAAGCACCTGTCCATTTTCTGCTGCCAGCGACTGTCTTACGGACCGTAAGCTACAAGCCTTGCGGACCGAAAGCACCTCTTACGGACCGTAAGCCCTTGGCCTTGCGGTCCGTAACCGCCCTTGGATTATATCGCCCAGTTCCATCCTTACGGACCGTAAGCCCATGGCTTTGCGGTCCGTATCCGATGACCAAAATCCAAAAATTTGTAAACTTCCAAGCTTTGACCATGCATTCCTTACAAGTCCGAATCTTGTGCTTTCCTTTTCAGTAGAAGGACCAAGTGCTCAGACCTTGCATGCTTTGCATGCTCTTACACATTTTGGTTCTTTGTGTTGAATGCCTCAAGTGCCAACGTTTTCGAGAACTCACATTGGATCCAAGTCTTGAGTTATAATCAATTTGTTATTTAGGATAACCAAATTTATTTGCATAATTTAGATGTTGATTAAATATATCATGGTTAGGGATTTATTAATAGGTCGCTCAGAGGTATAAATTAACATGTCGACGCTTTTAAATCCCACCGTACATCTTTATCTGGATCCGGGTTTATAACACGTTTATCTTACATGACACGTGTCTTTATTTTATTGGGTATGATTTTACGAGGTGTTACATGTAAATTAGTGTTCGAATGGTAAGTTTGTTAATTCAGATGTTTAAATTGTTCGCATATGTTTTTGTCTAATCGTTTTAATGATTTTGTATGATTATAATTGATTGGAAGGTTTTGAATGTTATTAGAGGATAATTGATATGAAAGCAAAGTGTTTAAGTTCGCATGTTATGAGTCTAATAATTCACATGTGATGTTAATTCTAAATGTTGATTTCGCATGTTATGATATCATAAATCGCATGTGTAAAACATATTATCAAAATATCAATTTCGCATGTTATGGGTCCAAAAATTCGCACGTTCTTATGATGAAAATATATCGCATGTTATGAGTCCGATAAATCGCATGTGTTGTCTCTTTTTTATTTGATTATGTAGATGAAAGGCTTTATATTCCGGAGGTTGAAGCATCTGCTACACCTGTGGTTGGAATGCAATTTAGTTCTCTCGAACAAGCATACGTGTTTTACCAAACATATGCTAAGTTAGCTGGTTTTTCTACTCGCAAATGTGGTGAAGTACACAGTGGTGGTATAATCAAAACTAAGTATTTTGTTTGTTCTAAAGATGGACATAAGCCATTGTTTATTGACGATGCTTATTCAAAGTCAAAAAAGCCATTCAAATCAAGGAACATAGGGACCATTAGAACTGGGTGCAAAGCCCAACTTATGATTTGTTCGGTGGATGGTAGATCATATACAGTCAAGAAATTTGTTGATGGCCATAATCATAAGTTTGTATGTCCACACGATATTCATATGCTGTCAGCTTACAGGAAATTGTCAGAAGTCCAAGAGGAAATGATATGGGAACTAGGTACTCTAAACCTTGGTCATGTCAAAGCTTTTCATATAATGAGGAAACGATACGATGGTTTCGAGAATGTTGGCGCCACGGTCGATGATTGCAAAAACTTTAGAACTTGAATTAATAGCTATATAGAAGAATATGACGCTGACATGGTGATCAATAGGCTGACTGAAATAAAAAGAATTTTTAGTTGATTTTTCGTTTGAACATTCTGTTGATGAGGACAAATGGTTAACTGGTTTGTTCTGGGCCGATGGGTTATGCAAGCGTAACTTTATGGAGTTCACGGATGTGATATCGTTTGATGCTACTTTCAAAACAAACAAGTAAGTGTTACATTAATGTTTTTTAATATTGTCACATGTTATATGATCATGTAAAATGGGAATATCGCATGTTAATATACATTGAAAGTTAGGTGTTGAATATATCCCATGTTATAATGTCTAATTCGCATGTTTATAATGTCTATTTCGCATGTTATACTCTCTATTTCGCACGTTACTAAATCATGAATTATATTGAATTTCAGGTATAAGATGGTGTTTGTTCCGTTCACTAGGATTGACGACCACTGTCGAAATGTAACCCTTGGAGCTGGGTTGTTGGCATCGGAGAGCATTGACTCAGATAAATGGCTTCTCAATTCATTTGTAAATTCATTTGGACGTCAGCCAAAGGTCGTAGTGACAGACCAAGACCCTGCGATGAAACAGGCTATCGAGGGTGTTTTTACTACCAGCAGATACAGATTGTGCGTGTGGCACATAATGAAAAAAGTGGTAGATAAGGTAGACTATGATATACTATGTGTCATTAGCATTTTTTTACACTATATATCCATTACATGTTGATATGAAAACTATTTATCGGTGTAGGTTGGACACGAGTTGTGCAACAATGAGGAGTTTAAAAGGAAGATGTGCGATATTGTATGGACTGATTCCATTAAGTTAGAAGTATTTGAGAGACAGTGGAAGTTGGTAATGATTGAGTTCGGTCTTACACAAAATAAATGGATTGATGATATGTTTGTTATGAGATCCATGTGGATTCCGGCCTTTTACCGGCACGAGCCAATGTCTGGACTTATGAGAACAACTTCAAGATCCGAGAGTGAGAACCATTTTTTTTGCCAGGTGGCTAATTCACAACTCACTCTTGTAGAGTTTATGAATCATTTTGACGGTTCAATGGATGTCCAACGGTTCAATCATAGAAAGAATGATCATATTTCAAGATATACTGAGCCTGATGATTGGAGCAAAACTACTTTAGATGCAGATGCTGCAAAGATATACACCAGGTCTATATACTTCGATCAGTAGACAGAGATATATGGAACTATTACCAAATGTCTGCCAATGGACACCAAAATCGAGGGTGCCCAGATAAGGATATCATTGAAAGACTTTAAAGCTCATGGAGAAGGGTTTTTAGAGGTAATACAAAATATACTTTAAAACATGCGATTTTAACAAACCCCGTGCGAATTTAATACAGAACATGTTTTACAACATGCGATTTTGAGGAACACATGCGAATTTAAATTATTTTCAAGAAAATCATTTTTATACATGCGATTTTGTTCATATACACATGCGATTTTAATTTTTTATTTTGGTTTTTTGTTTTTTTTTTCTGTAGGTGTGTTTCAAGAAACTTGAAGAAGATGTAACTGCACAAGGTAGCTGTCTGCGTTTCGAACAGTATGGGCTGCAATGTAAACACATCTATTTTCTTTTCAAGATGTTTGGCGTTAAAGAAATACCAAACAAATATGTTATGAAGAGATGGACAAAAGATGTGGTTCCGAATGAATTAAACTCCATGTTTGATGTAAAGGTCGATGCTAAGGATGCGCAATACAAGGCTAAACAGATTGCTCGCGAAATCATGTATACAGGGGAGTATCTGGTTAGCAATTTGATTACTGACCTTGATCAACTCGTTTTAGTCAAGGATCAAATGAAGGAGATTAAAGAAAAAATTGACCAGAGTCGTATAACCAAGCCGCTTGATCCAAAGTTTGACCGGTTTCAAAGTTGATTGGTTATCAACAACCAGTAACTAATGCACCTCCTACTATCCGTGTCCCAACTGGTATAAGAAACAAAGGTCTTGGCTCGCATAAAAGGATTAAATAAAAGAAGGAACAACTGATCAGCCGTAAAGGGAAGAGGACAAGGACATGTAGTGTATGCAATGAAAAACGTCATGATATTCGGACTTGCAAGATACTGAAAGGTAAAAAAAAGAAGATGAAGGGAGTCCAGATTGAAAAAGATCCCAGCCACAAAGTCAATGAGGTCGAAGACGAAGATTATGAAGAGGAAGATGAGTTCGATGATTATAGTGGAGGGAGTGATGATGGCAGTGAAGAAGATGTTTGGGAAGAGGTTTCAGATGATGAAGATTAAAGAATCATGCCATTTTTAATTGTAAATGCGATTTACACGAGAAACATGCGATTTAATACATAGGGGTTTTAGTATACTAACATGCGATTTTACTATCTAAACATGTGATTTCATATACATGAGTTTATAAGTAATGTAACATGCGATTTTATTGTGGTTCCATGATATGACATGCGATTTATGTTATCTTGTATGTGTTACCAACATGCGATATATGTGGTTCAGTCATGCGATATGTATATAAGTAATGAACCATCAGATGTATAAAATATGTATACAAAATAAGTAGAATGCAAGATAATAAACATAAATTATTGTTTAACACAACAAAAGACTATTAAAAGTTTAACAGAAACCTAGTTACTTGAAGCAAAGATCTTGTCACGTTCTATCGAGCTGAACTCCATCTTCTCTTTCACTGTAGACAGAGCATCATTCAGAAAAGAGAAGACCAAGTCGTCAGCTCGAGACTGTTCCTTGATGTGTTCCAATGCGGCGTCTTTGAAGCTCGAGGGTGGTTGTTCAAGGAGTCTCTCCCACATGTGTTGATTTTTCTTGATTTCTGAAAGAATCTTCCCCTGCACATCAAGAATCAAGTGAGAAGAGTTGACATCGGTGCTAATTTCTGCCAACATGCAAGTTGACAATTGTTCCTTTATTTCAATGTTCTTCAATTGTTCAGAATCTTCAGAAGATATTTTTTTTTCGTTTTTATCTCGTACTTTTTCCTTTTGTGTGTTTTGTGTTTGGTGTCTTAATATGGAAGGTTGTTATAACTGGGTATTATACATTAAAATAGTAAATTTATTATATAGGTAGGGTGGTAACTTCAGGGTATTTATGTTAAATGTGATCATTACAAGTCACATTACAGTCACATCGGTATTAAATTCATTTTTTTCTTATATAAAATAGTAAATTTATATCTATTTTAATTATCAATTCATAATTTCTTATTGTGCACTTTAATCAACGTTGATATAGCTATATGAAATCATCAGAATCAA
Source organism: Helianthus annuus (assembly GCF_002127325.2). Taxonomy (NCBI): domain Eukaryota; kingdom Viridiplantae; phylum Streptophyta; class Magnoliopsida; order Asterales; family Asteraceae; genus Helianthus; species Helianthus annuus. The sequence goes on along the minus strand of NC_035433.2, from coordinate 128,876,184 downwards.
TGTTTTTAAAATCGCATATGGGTCGAAACAGAATTCGCGCACTATAACAATCTACCAACAATATCACCTTTTTATTTTCGCATGTTTCAAACCATACTTTAATATAGTTCGCATGTTATAATAATCAAAACATGACATATTTACGCATGTTTCAATTCGTTTTCCATGTTTATTAAAAAAAACAATAACCTTTCTTTGTTTTTCAATTGTTTTCGCATGTTCAGGATACATTTCGCATGGCCTACCAACCTGGATCATCTTCTTCGATCGATGGTCGATCGTTGTTATTGTAGTTCAGAACTCCAAATCAGCTGTTATGAAATCGCAGCAAGAAGAACAAAAGGAGGTTGTGAATAATGACGATTTTAACCTCTTCGATCGATGGTCGAGGATTTAGGGTTCGATTTTGAATTATCTTCCGTCAGTTACAGAGATTACGATCTCGTAATGACGATTTTAACCTTTTCGATAAGATTTGAATATATTAATATGATTAATTTAATGATATAAATTAGTTTGATGGATTGAAGATCCTACGGTTGGGGATATCCCGTACATAATGTAGGATAAGTGATATTGTATGTTAACCGGCCTCTATATATATACATATATATATATATATGGGGGATGGATCATGAGAAAACTAGTTTAAATGAGAAAACCAAAAAACTAACTAAAAAGGCCAAAAAACATACCAATTTTTGTTTAAACTTTTATAAAAAAAATCACAGGTTTTTATGCATAGAAAAAATTTTCAAAAAAATAAATAATAATTTTTTTTTGTTGTATTGCACATGTGCACTATTACGGATATAGTGCACATGTGTAGTACACATATAATGTACATGTGCAGTACAACAAATTTTTTTTTAATTTTTTTATATATAAAAACTAGCGATTTTTTTTATAAAAAATTGTAAAAAAAGATTTTGGTATGTTTTTTAGCTTTTTTTTAGGTTTTCTTAGTTAGTTTTCTAGTTTTCTCATTTATATGTAGTTTTCTCATGATCCCCTTTCAATATATATATATATATATGTAGGAGAAGGATCATTTAAGAACCACCCTTTATTGCGAGAACCAATGTGAACACAACCAAAAATACCTAAAAAAATCTAAAAAACACAAAATATGTTTTTTTTAAGATTTTTATGGAAAATTCACTACTTTTTGTTATTAATTTTTTTTAAAAAAAAATTGGCTACTAAAAGTAGCGATTAAATAATAAAAAAAAATTATGTGTTTTTAGATATTTTTAGGTTTTTTTGGGGATTTAGTTTTTAGCATTTAGCTTGTGTGTGTGTAAGGGGGGGGGGGTGGGGGTTTAGGTTTTTGGTGGTGTAGTGGGTTTATTTTGTTGTGTTCACATCAGTTCTCGTGGTTCTCACAATAAAGGTGGTTCTCGCATGAACCCTACCCTATATATATATATATATATATATATATATATAGAGTAGGGTTGGCACGGAAAGTGTGTTTTTCCTAGAAAGTCTAGGAAGCGATCTTGTCCATTGGATTGGTGTGTTTAGTGGTTGAGATCAAATCAATGGCAAGATTGTAATATTCAACTAAATTTAATAGAATGTTTTAAATGATGAGGGGCAAAATCGTCTTAACAGTGTTTTAAAACAATCAAGTATAACCGTCAACACATCACATCTCCTTAATACACGCGAATTTCCCTCTCTCTCACTTTCTCTCTCTAAACCATCGAGGAAATCAGAAAAAATTCATACCAAAAATATCGAGAATCATGGATGAAGATAAGAGATTTTCAATCTTTTATATACGTAAGATCAATTGGACATTGGTTGCTGTGTTTTAGAAGGCGATTAGGATTCGATAGTTGTCTACATTGAAGTGTTTTATGTTTGTAGGTAAGAAATTCAAAAAAAAAAGAGGATTTAAACAAGATGGATTCCAGCAAAATCAAAGTCGGTGAAAGTGAAAACCCAGTATCCGGGAGCAAAGTTGTAGTAGCGAGAACCTTAGGTATGTGTTTTAGAGTAAAAAATGTGAGTATGATTTTCGATTGTTGGGGATGACTGTGTTTTTTTTGTTTTGATTTTTTTGTTGTTGGTTATGTGTGATATGGAATGTTTATATAGGTTTTACACTCTGTATAGAGTATCAATTTGTGAGTGTGAGTTGTGTGTGGACCAATTCTCTGTGTTAATGAGTTTGCCCCAAATGTGTTTTATGGGTGAGTTTCCAGTGATGTGTTTTAAGGTTAGGTAGTTAGATGGTTTCAGTGGACAAATGTGTTTTATGTACTATGGGAAAGGTGTAAAGATAATGTGTTTTAAGGATAGGTTGTGTGGTGGGTTCTCCATAAACTGTGTTTGTTAATGGTTATGTTACTTGAAATGTGTTTTAATGTCAGCCTGTTACTTGAACAGTGCAGATGTGTTTTACTGTCAGCCTGTAAAGTGCTTTTTTCGTAAAAAATATGTTTGATTTACACGTTTTGAACAAGATGTGTTTTATTGGAATGTTTTAGCATGTTGTGTTTTACGGTTAGGTTAATGATGTGTTATCCAAAAACTGTTTTTGTTAATGGGTTTTTTATTAGAGGTGTGCGTAAAGCATATGTGTTTTAAGGTCATTTTGGTTATAAGTTTACGGTGAACATGCTTTGTTTTAAGGTTAATTTATTAGATAAGGCAGTAGAAATGTGTTTTATAAATAATAAAGATGTGTTTTCAGTCAAACGGAGAAAAAGTGAGAGAATAAAAGGAAAATGGCTTTCAAGGGTACCCGGAAACCCACCGGACAAGCCAATAATACTGGATGAATCAGACACAGAAGAAGGATCACCTTTACAGGGTACGGTTAGTTGTGGCAGTTAAGGGTGTGGGGGGGGGTGGGTAACTTATATGGCCACCTGTCTGATCAGTTGTGTTATTTTTTGTTACAAACAGTTGAGCGTGTTAAAAACATAAAGAAACAATAGACAACAAAGTATCGTCCACACAACAACCGCCTGCCGGTACCCTTCTGTCTGACATTGCACATCTCTTTCCGAACGTAATGGATAAAAATGTCGTATTACAGTCGGAACCAAACGAAAAAAGTGAAATTCCCATATGTAAGTTAAATGAACAAACGTGAAAGCTTATGTTTAATGAGTTAAAACACAACAGCATAATACTAACAAATTTTATGGGCTTTAAATCAGCCGACACAATCAAAAAGGGAAACAATACCGGTAAGAAGAGGAAGCACAAAAAGGCTGGAATCATACCGGATGAAAAGAAAGCTGCGAATGTACAAACAGTGAGCGGACGGATCTTTGTGTTGAACTTTTTGTTGTTCTATTCGAAAGTGATCCTGCACGCTTGACGCCTGTTCAATTCAAAACATACATGAAGGGGCAACAAGCGAGCGGACGGATCTTTGTGTTGAACTTTTTGTTGTTCTACAACACACTTCTGGGAGAGACAACTACGAATTCATCAATTAATATGAAGTTTTTACCAGCCTTGCATCGAGGGAAGGATATCAAAAGTTTTAACTGGTGTGAGTACATGATCAGATGTCTGGATCGAACGGTGGAAGCATGGACACCAAAGGACCCCTTCCTTGGACCAATGCCATTGCTAGTGGTATGTTCTAAATACATATGTAATTTCCTAAGTCAAAACAAAAAATAATGTGCTTTAAAACACATCTGTTTTTGGTAAAACACATTAATGTTGTATTCGAAAAAATGGTAATGCACCGATATACTCACAAACATATTTTGAAGACCATTATGTATATAAAAACCATCAACACACATTCTAAGAAAAGTTAAACAGTATTATAGGTGATATAACACAACCTGAAGTATACCAAAACTTTAAAACACATCTGACGTCAGTTTCGTTATTTGGTTTTTTACAGGCTGCGTTGATACGTGACCAGAAGATATACAAAGAAGGTGAACAAAGAGCAACGCATCTCATCGAAGATATCAATGATGACGATATCGAGGCAGTAAGCATAAAGTTGGACTCGGTCAGATTAGATCAAATCTTAGTGGAAGAGTATGAGTTGCAACCGGAACAAAGGTATCCATTTGCAAAAAAGAGTGATGATGACATCGAAGCAGAAGTAGTGAAAACAAAGCAAAAAGATGAACCCAAGGCTGAAAAACACATTACCAAATGTGTTCCGGAAAAAAGGAAAAAATTTGTTGTGAAGCCGGCCGGTAAAACACATGGTAAACCTCCGGTCTCACCGGTACCGAAAAAAAAAACAGACTGAAAAGCAGCTGCCGAAAGCCGGAGAAGCTGGGAAGAAGAAAATTTGTAATGAAAGTGGCCCGGAAAATGCGCGTGTTGTAGAAGAAATCCCGGTTAATGCGGGTTTCCATACCGATTTCGCAGATTGCATGAGTGAAGAAGCTGGCCAGGAACGAGTGCCTTTTATAGATACATCTGATATAGAAAGATACTACCGAGAAACCGGCGAGTGGGGACAAACACAACAAAGTCAGCCGGGAATTAGCTCATCTATGGCATCTCAATATGGATCGACACCAGCGACACAAAGCGACGAGGTAATCTTTTAATTTTCCAAGTATTTACACTTAACATCTTAAAACACAATCATAATACCTAAAAACCATATTTGGTATTAGTAAAACACACTGCTAAATGTTAAAACAGAATAATGATGGAAAAAATATAAAAACCAAATAATGATTTATAAATATCATTTTTCAAGATGGTAAAACACTTTAAGAATGGTAAAACACATTACAGGTTTAACAGCCTGATCATTTAAAACACACATTCTGTTTGCTAAAAAACACATTCAGAATACCAAAAAACTGAATCTGGAATTATTAAAACACACTATTTATTGGTAAAACAGAATACTGATGAGCATAATAAAAAAACAAACTAATGATTGGTAAATATCATTTTCCAAAATGGTAAAACACTTTAATAATGGTAAAAACATATTGCAGGATTTGGAACTAGCACAAATGCTGATTTAATACACCTTCTGATTGCTAAAACACACTGCTGGTAGGTAAAACACAAATAACATAAAAAATTAAAAAAGAACCACAAATATTGATAGGAAAAAACACATTATAACTCTGGTAAAAACACGTTGCATAATTGGAGAAATAAGAATATGATAAAGTGTGTATGATGTAATTCAGGTACATGCGGGAATGTTGGAGGTGTTCTTGAATCAATTCGACGAATGTGTAAAAAGGATAACCGACACTTTTACAGAAGGTTTCCAATTGTACCCCCAAAGTGAAAAAATCAAAGAAGTACACAAATTGTGGACAGATAAGTTGAAAAAGGTCGGATCAACGTGTACGACAACCAAACAACCACAAACTCCTGATGATAAAACACCGGAAAAAGAGGCAAATAAGGAGAATTTGGATATGTCACAGTTGTCGTAGTGGACACCTTCATTGGCAGAAGAGGTATGCAAGACGGTTGACAAGACAACCACACAGACGACTCAGCTTGCAGTAATTGAGCCGCCCGCACAGAAGACTCAGGTTGAAGAAATGGAGAAGACCGCACTCGCCGTCACACCAATCTCCCAGAAAACACAGGAGGAGTACGAATATACGATTAGACGTGGGCAGCTTATACACGATCTGGACCTTGGAAAGCCGAAAATAAGACCGGAAAGACAAACAGAGTTGACCGATGCTCTAAGGTCTCCTTATGTGAAGCGGGCAGTGTCGATTAAGGCAAAGCTTGAAAACGCTGAGCTCTCCGTCAGCTCATACATGTTCTCAGCCTGGGGATCAATGTGGTATGTTATCAACATGCACTTTAATTTAAGAATGTTTCTACAAATAATATTTTCACACAATAGTTTGAAACTGATTCTGATGAATAAATTGTAACACATTTAATAAAACACATTTGTATACATTAGGGATGTTGTCTTTAGAACTAAGAAAGGAGTGCCGGTGATGAGATCTCCGCTCGAATCATTATTGCCGGGAATCGAGGTGCACATATTGGTAATAAGCGCGTGGGCGGATTTGTTGAATTACGAAGAAAAATTCAAGCTAAAGGGGAGCATCGCACGCCTGTTCTGTTCAGTAAATATGTTGGTAAGGCTGATCATATTGGAATTGCAATTTAAGTTGTCAACTTTAGTAATATTGTTTAACACGATTAATTTGAAATGCAGAATGAAGACGACTACATTAAAAATGCAAAATCAAGAGCAAAAACGTTCGGAGACAACATGGAACCGGTTTTAGTTTCAGCTGATGTCAAAAAGATACCTGAACATGCCCTCATCTTTGTACCAGTCTTACACGAAGCTCATTTCTATTGTGTATGCTTTAATTTAAGGGACATGAAGGTAGAAGTTTTGGACAACAGCGCTAAGGATGTCTCAATGCAAGCGAAATACAAAAAAAGGCCGGAAAAGTTGGTACGCCCGTCTATATATAAAATACAAAAGTCCTGTGTTATATAAATGCATGCCATTTGATTACAATTTTTTTATAAACACAAAAATTAAAAACTGCAAAAAAAATGTTTACAAAAGGTGTTCGGATAGATGAATAAGGTTTGATGTTAAAACACATGTGATAATAAAATGACTCTAAATGATGATATTATAAGTTTAATGTGTTAAAACACATTAAACTGTTACTTAAACTGTTACTTAATGTGTTAAAACCCACTTCATGAGAATTATAAGTTTAATGTGCTAAAACACAGTTGATAAAATGAATGATACGTTATCAGCACTAGTGAATCTTTAAAACACAGTGTAAAACATAATAACATATAATATTAAATTAAAACACACTGTTACTTAATTCTACGTTGTATTGTGTCTCTACATGTGTATTACTTTATTACTTTACTACAGTATTGTGCCTATACATAATAACGGTATTAAGAGCTTAAAACACACTGAGTCAGAACTTTAAATTTATCTCTTTGTTAATTACGTTGATCATTTTAATGCATTCAGTTTAAAACACAAGCGCTGATTTAGACTGTTTATCGTGCAGCGTGATGCCTTATCGGTGTACTTGGAAAAAAATGGGCATCCGGCGGGCGGGGTGATCGATAAAGTTGAGCCGGTACGATTGGAAATGCCATGGCGTACAAAAAATAATGTAATCGATTGTGGCGTCTTCCTGATGCGCCATATGGAAACATACAAGGGCGTATCTGGAAAAGGTTGGGAATGCGGATTCTCAAATGAGTGCACTGATGCGGGTGAGATTTCATACAAGCAGAGCAAAGAGATTGATGATCTGCGGCGTAAGTACATTACGAAGATGCTCCTAAGTGAAGGAAACGAGTACAGAGGTTTTGTTAAAGCTGAGGTTGCTAAATATAACAAGTTGACGGCGGATGAAAAAAAGAGGCTAGAAGCAAAAGCCTATGACACAATCCTTGCAAGATTGGATAACTAGCTTAAAATGACATGTTCTCGAAAAAAAACTTTGTTAGCGGTAGTTTGTTGACGTATTGTGCACTGATTTTCTTAAAACCCAGTTTAACCGTTTTGTTCAGTTATCTCAGTGACTTTAACAAGTACGAATATGTTAACTTTGAACCTCTTCAACCTTGTGAATTTATGGCTATATTATTACTTTGTTTCAATCTACAAAAGACATACAGTTCTATGACCTATTAAAACACAGTCTAGATACTTAAAACACAGTGCCAATAATGTGATCTGGGAACCAACCTATCTATGTCATCAAGCATCTATACCTTAAAACAAACTTAAAACACATTAATATCAATACAGAAACTAAAGAGTTTACAAAAACCTTCAAGTATTAAAAAGATTGACTTCAACTTCGAATATCTGTGAAAACACATATTAAAACAAAGTTAAAGCACTTTAACATCAATAAAAGAAACTAAATAGTTTACAAAAGCCTTCAAGTATAAAAAAGAATGACTTCAGGTTCGAATATCTGTGAAAACACATTACGTATAACAGGCGGATGGATTCTAAGGAACATAATCCAAATTAAAAATGTTAAAACACATTAACATTTAAAAGGCTTGTGTTTTGTCTGGAACAAAGTTAATACTTAAAACACAGTTGAAAGACTGCACTTTATAGTTAAAACCACATGTAAAACACTTTGTTGCACAGTAACCAGTATGCCCAAAACCACGAACAAATCAGAAATCCTATAAAACACATATGGCTAGTAAAACACATTAACATTTAAAAAGTATGCTCGTTACTCTGGAACAAAGTGAGTACTTAAGACACAGTTGAAAACTGCACTTTATGGATTAAAACACGTTTAAAACACATTTTTAACGAAGTAAACAATATGCCAAACCCACGAACAAATCAAGAATCCCGTAAAACACAGATGGCTACTAAATAAAGAGCTTAAAACTAAAACACAAAAGCAACTATTTTCATAAAATGTCGAATACAAATCAGTCTTAAATTCACCAAAACCAAATCCCAAAACAAACATACGATAAAAAATAAAACTGAAAAACGGATAGTTCAGCAAAATACTTAGAATATTGATAAAAAAAGATCCTACTATGCCATCTCCTCATCGTCCATATCTGCATCGTTTCCAGATGTGTAAAACACATCATCATCATCGTTCAATCCAGTACCATCACCTTGAACAACCATAGCTGCATCTCCTTCAGGAATTGTGTCTTCATTACCTCCAGCATTCCGCGAAGAACCTGCCTCAGCCCCAGCCACGGTGTATTTCCAGCACGTTACTCTGTTATGACCGTATTTTTTACATAATGAACATTGACGACGTTTACTTCCAGACTGACTTATGGCTCGCTCCTTTTGAGATTTAAGGCGTTTATGAGAACCACAGCCCTTGAACCTGGTACCAACTGGAACACGGATAGTGGCCGTGCTCTCTGGAGCAACTCCTAGCAGTTCAGCAAATCGATTACGTCGTGTCTTGGGAGGTGCATTTATTTGAGCTTCATCCGCGACTGACATAAACTGCTTGATATGGTCTCGAAAATCAGACAACTTATCAAAATTTGAAATCAACTTGTTCACGACATACTCCGTTGCGTGACTAATCTCCCGAACACACCGGTTAACCTCGTCACTACGATCTGGATCTCCACCATCCGTAAGAATGGACCCGGGGGAACTATTTGGAACAGCTTCACGCGTCCAACGCCTCAATATATATTGTTTAGGAAACTCCCTTATATCAAGAATCCGTAACACGCAAAAAATGTGACTACACAACAGCCCAAACTGCTCAAACCTGTTGCAGATACACTTAACAGTAACATCCTCCTCGCGTATCATAACCTGTAACATTTAATATCAATAAAACACAGTTCATAAACAAATAAATAATAAACAAAAAATAAGAACACATAAAGAAAAATAAACAATCACCTCGAAGAACGAAGAACATGGCTGATCGAGATCCTTTATAAAAAACTTAATGAAATCACCGACGTGATCTAATCTGACACTCGTACAACGATGAATAGCATGTTGAATCTCGAGTTGAACATCCAAAAATAAAGTTCTAGTATATATTTGAGCTGCTTGCTTCTCGAGAACAAAATCACTCCACTCTCCAGGGTTGGTGTATCGAGTGTCATGATCGTTTTTTCGGTGCTCATGCCTTTGCGCTTCAATAGTCGTATCAAAGTGGCTAAGAAATTCAACCAACGTGCACTTTGGATTGCTAATTTTTCCAAAAAAGTGATTCTCGCTTTCGGACCTAGATGATGTCCGCATAAGACCAGACATTTCTTCTTCACGATAGTAAGCTGGAATCCATGATTCACGTAGCCCATATATATACGTCAGCCATTCATGGTCGGTTAAACCGAAATCATGAATAATAGCGGCCCATTCAGCCTCAAAAGCTTCGGGCAATAGAGAATCAGTCCAAACAACTGCAGACAATCTTTTCCTGAAATCTGTATTTGAACATAGGGCAGCCCCGACCTAAAATGGCACATTGTATCGTGAATGACAAAAAAAAAAGAAAAAATTTTAAAACACAGAACAAATCACACAAAAATAAAAAAAATAAAACCCTGCCATATAAAACCCAGACCTTTGTAGTGAGTTTATCCATGATATGCCACATACATAACCGATGCCTCGACTCAGGCCAAACATCAGCTATAGCCCTTTTCATCGCAGGGTCTTGGTCAGTAACGATTACAGGAGGCGCGTACCCGTATGCGTTCTTGATCGCCCTAAGTAACCAGCTATACGTCTCTGCCGTTTCCGAACCGAGAATTGCAGCACCAAGTGTCACGTTCCTATTATGATTATCAATCCCAGTGAAAGGGACAAACATCATGTTATACCTTTAAAAAAACACACAATCAGCGATGAAAAAAAAATCATGATGTATTTATAACACAGTAAGATTTAAAACACAATGAATATGTAAAAAAATAAACTCATCGTTACTTGTTACGCTTGTATGTAGCATCAAATGATATAACGTCCCCAAACATATAATAATTTCTCTTCATATCCTCGTCGGCCCAAAAAATGCACTTCAACACACCTTCGTCTGTGGTTTCATATTCACAAGAGAAGTTCGGTAAAAACTCCTTTTTCCTCATCAGACGCTTGACAAACATTTCCGCATCAAACTCTCCGATAAAAAGATTTAACTCTTTCTTGAAATTTTTAAAATCGACTTTGGTAGCACCGACTTTGTCGAACCCACCATACACTTCCTTCATAATGTTAAATGCACGAACAGGCCCGATGTTGAGATGTGACATCTTGTTTATCATCTCTTCGTGTGCACGATTAATACCCCTGTTTTCCTTGAGAAGATGTAAATCTTCTTCATGCACAAAATCGTGGTTGTGCGCCTCTATAAAATGATAAAGCAAATACTTCTTAGCATCGGTAAGTTTTATTCTGATCGCAGCCTGGTATCCGGTCCTTTTGGATGGTACCCTACGTACCCACCTATCGGACGGCTGTTCAACTAAAGTATCAACTGGTCGAAAGTCTTTTTGACCCTCCTTTGAACAGAAAAAGTACTTGTTTATAACAATACCACGGTTCTCGTGCTGCGTAAGTTTTATAAAAGTTATATGCGTCATCAACTGTGTCGAATAACATTCCCTCTGCTGGCGTCAACGAAGAGGGTGAATCCGGAATATATCTCTTCGTTCCAGTGTTTGGAGAAACTTGTTCAACACCACGTAATTGGTAATTAGGTGCATCTACAACACATGACAAAAAAGGGTATAAAACACATTACTAACCAAACATAATGCAATTTAAAAAACAGCGATTCAATGATAAAAGGTGAACCTATAAAAAAACATTCACATCAAACTCAACAACTGTTGAAAACACATCACATATAACAAACTGATGTTTACACATAAAGAGTTTAAATAAACATGAACAAAAAACTGCAACTATGGAATTTAGAACACACCATTCAACTATGTAAAAAAGGGGTGACCTTCGGACTACAAACCATCATCCAACTCATGTGAAACAATGAACAAAAACACCCTGAACATGTATGACTGTTAAAACACAACACCAATAACATGATGATGGTTTGCCACAACCACAACATCTGTTGAAACACCTAATTGGTAAAACACATTACAGTTAAAAAACATCATTTAATAAGAAACTACAAAAAAGAACTCATAACTAGTAAAACACATTACTTTTAAAACACAACATCCAATAAGAACACGTAACTAGTAGAACACAGTACATTTAGAACACATCATTCAATAAGAAACTACATTAGAACACATAACTAGTAAAACACAGTACATTTAGAACACATCATTCAATGAGAAACTAAATTAGAACACATAACTAGTAAAACACATTACTTTTAAAACACAACATCCAATTTGGAACATTAAAAAAAAAATTGTCTTCAGACTCAATAACTGTTAAAACACAACACTATTTAAAAGACAACATTCAGATGATTTATATAAAACGTTGACTACAACCTCAATATCTGTTACAACAGGAAACTTGTTAAACACAATACGGTTAAAACACGGACAATAAGAATCTGTATGACTGTTAAAACACATCACCAATAACAAAGCTTGATGGTTTTGCTCGTAAAAAACAACTGTGGATTTTAACAAGGTGACCTCTGCTGTTAAAACACAGCATCAAGATTAGGAAAACCATGTGCAATCTTATGTACTTACTAAAGCTCAACAACTCTGCTGTTAAAACACAGCATCAAGAACAATCTGAATATTTTGAATAAAGGTTATAGTAAAACAAGACAAACTGCTAAAAAAGTAACTGCAATTACCATCTCCACCATCAGCGAGGGTGTTCGAAGCCATGATCTTTCAGACTTAAAAAATATAGAATAAGAACTTTGCTGGTGAATAATAGAATGATCGGATTATAATATATAGATGTGTGTTTCGTGTTCGTGGAATTTGGAATAGATTTGGATTGAAAAGAAACTACAATCCCGAATTTGATGCATAGAAATCAGTTACAAAAACGAAACATGCAAAAATATATAAATTGAGATAATTACCAAAAATAAAAAAAAATATATGCAATTACATGTTTGCCCTTCTAGTTAAAATACATCCCTGCCACATGTCACTATACTATTGCTTCCTAGACTTTCTAGGAAAATATGACTTTCCACACAACTCCTACTCTATATATATATATATATATAGGGGATGGTTCAAATGAAAACCACTTTTATTGTGAAAACTCGAAAACTAACTAAAAAAGCCTAAAAAAACCTAAAAAACATACAAAAATTTTTTTTTTTATAATTTTTTTTAGAAATATCGCTACTTTTTATATATTGAAAAAAAATTTCAAAAAAAAAAAAAAAAATTTTTTTTGGTTGTACTGCACATGTGCACTAATACGGAAAGCCTAAACCACTTAACCCACCCCCCCACCGACACCCCCCAAAAACCTAAACCCCCCACCCCACCCCCCCCCCCCCCCGCAAAACCTAAATTCACCCTCCCACCAAAAGCCTAACCCCCCCCCCCCCAAAAGAAAAAACCTAAACCCCCCCACCCCCCACCCTCCCGAAAACCTAAAACTAAACCCTAAACATAAACCCGAAAAAAACCTAACCCCCCCACCCCTACCCCCCAAAAACCTAAACCCCCTCCCCCCCACACCCAAAAACCTAATCCTAATCCTAAACCTCCAAAAAAACTAACCCTAAAAGCTAAACTAGAATCAAAAAACTAATTTTAAGCATGTAATGCACATTGTAGTACATGTTATATTGCACATGTGCACTACTATAATAATAGTATTGAAAACAAGACGACACCATAAATCTTTTTTTATGTCATAAAAAATATGCTCGAATATACTTGAATGAAAGATAAGAAAATTTGTGATCTTATGGTGCCATTTTTGTTATAAAATGATAACGTATGGAGAAATGAGAAATGTTTGAAAAGTTATATATTTTTTGTTCCAATTTTACCCCTCCTTCATTAAAAGTCTTCCCTCCCTCCTTTTTAGTAGGTTTTAGTTAGTTTTCTAGTTTTCACAATAACTAGTGGTTTTCATTTGAACCTTCCCCTATATATATATATATATATATATATATATATATATATATATATATATAGGGAGCCGCTAGAATGAGAACCACCTCGAGTTGTAAGAACCGCGAGAACTACACCCCACGGAGCGCCGTTCGCCATGATTTTTTTTTACAAGTAGATGTGTATATTATAAACACAGCCGTAAAAAATCATGGCGAACGGCGCTCCGTGGGGTGTAGTTTTTTACACCACAAGTTTGGTGAAAAAAAAAAGAAAAAAGAAAAAAAATTAAAAAACACCAAACTTGTGGTGTAAAAAACTACACCCCACGGAGCGCCGTTCGCCATGATTTTTTACGGCTATGTTTATAATACACACATCAACTTATAAAAAAAAAATCATGGCGAACGGCGCTCCGTGGGGTGTAGTTCTCGCGGTTCTTACAACTCGGGGTGGTTCTCATTCTAGCAGCCCCCTATATATATATATATATATATATATATATATATAGGGGATCGCTAAAATGAAAACCACCTATAGTTGTAAAAACCATGAGAACCACTTTATGGCCCTTAGATCAACTAGATGGATGGATGTGATTAAAAGTAGTTAATATTAATATTAAAAGCTTTTTGTCTTATTATGTCTTTAATATTATAATACAAAAGGGTATTTAAGGTTTTTTTTTTTTTTTTTTTTGAACAGCAAAAGGTTACATTACTCCTACTTCTACTACACCAATAAAAACTCCTACTTCTACTACACCAATAAATACTAAACTACACCCTATGCCAGGATTTGAACCCTGGTCTTTTCTCCAAGAGGCAAGAGCCTCTACCACCCAGCTATAGCTGAAATGGCTAAAGGGTATTTAAGTAAAATAACTCTATTTTGTCTTTTTATATATATTAGTTTTAAATTACCTTTTTTGTCCTATTTATTAATTACTTTTTATTACTTTTATTTTTTAAACATAATTTCTTTATTAAAAACAATTTTAAATTCAGATTTTTTTTAAAAGATTTTTATACTTTTTACAATTTAAGTTTTACGTTAAACTTTTTACGTTTTTTGTACGCGCCGTTTTTAACGCCGTTTTTTAACGCGCCGTTTTTTTTACGTGCCGTTTTTCAAGCGTAACGCGCCGTTTTATCGCTGTTTTTTAACGCCGTTTTTTAACGCGCCGTTTTTAACGCGCCGTTCTCAATCGGCGTTTTTAACGCGCCGTTTTTAACGCACCGATTTTTAACGCGCCGTTTTTTAACGCTGTTTTTTAACGCGCCGTTTTTTAACGCCGTTTTTTACGCGTCGTTTTTTACACGCCGTTTTTCACGCGCCGTTTTTACGCGCCGTTTTTTTAAGGCGTCGTTTTTCTCAATCGGCGTTTTTTTAACACGCCGTTTCTAACACGCCGTTTTTAACTCGCCGTTTTTTTTAACGCCGTTTTTTAACGCGCCGTTTTTTAACGCGCCGTTCTCAATCGGAGTTTTTAACGCGCCGTTTTTTTAACGCGTCGTTTTTTAACGCCGTTTTTTAACGCGTCGTTTTTAACGCGCCGTTCTCAATCGGCGTTTTTAACGCGCCGTTTTTAACGCCGTTTTTTACGCGCCGTTTTTTACGCGCCGTTTTTCACGCGCCGTTTTTTACGCGCCTTTTTTCACGCGCCGTTTTTTACGCGCCGTTTTTCACGCGAAGTTTTAACGCGCCGTTTTTCCGAAGTTTTTTAATGCGCCGTTTTTTGAAGTTTTTTAACACGCCGTTTTTTTACGCGTTTTTACGCGCCGTTTTTTCAAGCGTCGTTTTTTTAAGACGCGCCTTTTCTCCACGTTTTTTAATGCGTCGTTTTTTTACACGCCGTTTTAAACGCGCCGTTTTTTTCACTTTTTTTAACGCGCCCCTTTTTGTACACTTTTTACGTTTTGCGTTAAAAATTTAA
This sequence comes from Helianthus annuus, assembly GCF_002127325.2. NCBI lineage: Eukaryota > Viridiplantae > Streptophyta > Magnoliopsida > Asterales > Asteraceae > Helianthus > Helianthus annuus. The sequence continues at coordinate 128,860,739 of NC_035433.2, read as the reverse complement.
ACTTTTTACGTTTTACGTAAACTTTTTACGTTTTACGAAAAATCTTTTACGTTTTACGTTTTACGTAAAACCTTTTACGTTTTACGTAAAACCTTTTACGTTTTACGTAAAACCTTTTACGTTTTACGTAAAACCTTTTACGTTTTACGTAAAACCTTTTACGTTTTACGTAAAACCTTTTACGTTTTACGTAAAACTTTTTACATTTTACATTAAAAATTTAAACTTTCTACGTTTTACGTAAAAGTTTTTACGTTTTACGAAAAACTTACGAAAAATTTTACGTAAAACTTATGAAAAAATTTACGAAAAACTTACGAAAAAACTTTACGTAAAACTTACGAAAAACTTTTTACGTTTTACGATTTACGTAAAACTTACAAAAATATTTACGTAACACTTTTTACGCTTCACGTTTTTACGTTTTACGATAAAAAGTTTACGGTTTACGTTAACAACTTTACAGTTTAATTTTTTTTACAAAAACGTTTTTACGCAAAACCGAACGCAACAGAAAATCGCCGTTTTTTTACGTTAATTTTTTTACGTTTTAACGCGCCGTTTTTTACGTTTTACGTTAAAATTTTTACGTTTTAACGCGCCGTTTTTTTACGTTTTACGTCAAAAAGTTTACGTTTTACGATAAAAAAGTTTACGTTTTAACGCGCCGGTTTTGTTACGTTTTACGCGCCGGTTTTTACGTTAACGTTTTTTTATGATTTACGTGCCGGTTTTTTACGTTAACATATTTTTACGATTTACGTGCCGGTTTTTTACCTCAACATTTTTAACGTTTTTACGTTTTACGCGCCTGTTTTTTATGTTTTATTTGTTTACGTTTTACGTTTTTACGTAAACTTTTTACGTTTTATGGTTTACTTTTTACGTTTTACGTTTTACGTAACACTTTTTACGTTTTTACGTTTTACGTAACACCTTTTACGTTTTACGTTTTACAATTTACGTAAAACTTTTTACGTAAAACTTTTTACTGTTGCGTAAACCTTTTAACGTTTTACGTAAAACTTTTTTACATTTTACGTTTAACGTTTTTACGTTAAAAAGTTTACATTTTACGTTAAAAAGTTTTTACTGTCCCGTTTTTACGCGCCGTTTTTACGTCCCGTTTTAACGCGCTGTTTTAGAGACCCGTTTTTATGTCCCGTTTTTACGCGCCGTTTATACGGCCCGTTTTACGCGCCGTTTTTTTTACGCCCAGTTTTTTTCACACCGTTTTTTGCGACCGTGTTTTTACTTTTTACTTTTTACGTTTTACGCCCCGTTTTTTTCACGCCGTTTTCGCGACCGTGTTTTTTACGCCCCGTTTATACGGCCCGTTTTTTTACACCCCCTTTTTACTTTTTACGTGTTACATAAAACTACGTTTTACGTTAAAACTTTTTACGTTTTACGTTTTACGTAAAACTTTTTACGATTTACGTTTTACGTAAAACGTTTTACGTAAAAAAATTTACGCTTCACGTTTTTACGTTTTGCGTTAAAAAGTTTACGGTTTACGTTAAAAAGTTTACGGTTTAATTTTTTTTTTACAAAAACTTTTTTACGCAAAAACGAACGCACCCAGAAATCGCAAACTCGGGAGGTGTCTCAGATATATTGTTATCATCATCGACTAGGGGGGGGGGGAAAGCAACAACATCAAAACAAGGTGTATCTCGAAAAAAAAAGGGTTTGGCTCAGATTATCCGATAACCAAAAAGGCTGCAAAAGTGGGGTTGCAGGTTCAAAAAACCTACCCTCCGCCATCCTTGCCGCGCCATCGTCATCTAAATTTACGTTTTTTTTCATCATCGCCGCCCAAAAACGAACATATCAAAACCCACATAATCAAAAGGTAACCATGCCTTGATTTTGATATCTGTTCAAACAAAACCCAGCAAAAAAGTAGCCTGTTCAAACCACAAAGTTCATCACAAATCACTAGAAAAAGCAAAGTTCATAAAAAATCACTAGAAAAGCAAACTCATTCCAAAAAGCACCATGGACATCGTTCAAACATATTCAAAAAGCACCATGAACATCATTCAAACATATTCAAACATTCAACATATTCAAAATAGCACCAGATTAAAAAAGCAACATGAACATTCAAAAAGCACCATGAACAGATTCAGAAAGCACCAGATTTAAAAGAATCAAACCCAAGATTCAAACCCATATTCAACAGAATCAAACCACCGCCATCACCGATCTCTGCCCCAAAACCCCCACCAGTCCCCCACAAACCACCCCCGCCTTCCGCCTCTGTCGAACTCCCACCAAACCACCGCCCCACCACCGCCTTCCACCTCTGTTTGGGGCCACCGGCATCACGAGCCGCCACCACAGTTGGGGTGGCCGACGATTACATTGGAGACGAAAGGGGGAGCGTTTTGCTTGGCGGTTATCGTCGGAAAATAGGGTGGGTTCGGTCACCATCGCCTTCCACCTCTGTTTGGGGCCACCGGCATCACGAGCCACCACCACAGTTGGGGTGGCCGGCGATTACTTTGGAGACGAAAGGGGGAGCGTTTTGCTTGGCGGTTATCGTCGGAAAATAGGGTGGGTTCGGTCGCCGTCATCATCATCTTCGATTTACATGAGACAAGGGGGAGTGATGAATGAGAGCTGCTAATGGAGATGGGAGGGGTGTTGGATTTCAAGAGAGAGAGAGAGATAAATGAAAATCTCTGCAACTAATAAATATAAAAGAAAGAGAGAGGAGAGAGAAAACATTAAAAGAAAGATGAATGATATGACATTTGTGGTAAATGACCAATATACCCTCACTGTTGGCAAAATCTGATTGGTGGAGACTGGTTCTCATGGTTCTTACAACTGAGGGTGGTTTTCATTTTAGCAGCTCCCTATATATATATATATATATATATATATATATATATATATATATATATATATATATATATAGGTAAAGGTTCCTGTAAAAAAGACCAAAAGTGTGACAAGGGTAAGAAAGAATCTACACCATTAGATCTTTGATCTAATGGTTGAGATTAATAAGGACCAAATTGTAAAATTTGTTTTATTTTTTTGGACTGAATTGAAAATTCTAGGGATAATAAAGTCTTTATATTTATTCAAAATAGGAAACTGTAAAATCAATATCCCTAGAATTTCGATCTCTCTCTCTCTCCAGATGATCTCTATCTACAATTTCGATCTCTCTCTCATCACTTATCTTCCTCAACACACTCAAACTCTCTCATCTCTTCTCTTGTTCGGCCGCCCCCTAGTAGCACCACCACCATCATCACTTGATCATCTTCAAGCATTCTAAATGCACACGTAGGTGTTAGAAGGCATACAACGAAGCTCGGTGCGTTCGGAAGTTGAAGGACCACTCTCATCTTCTTTTATCCACCACTTTTCTTCACTTGAACTTCCCTAGTCTTGAACTAGTGGTAAGAACTTAGATCCGTTCATTTTTCATGTTATTAGAGTGGTTAATAGTTATTTTATGATGAGAATCCATGAATACTAAAGGATCATAAACAAAGCTTTGAACATAGAGCTAACCTAATGATGAAATGTTGTTGAAATGTGATGAAGTGATGTTAATATGAAGTTCTTTTGATTCTTGTTGATCATCTGATGATTTGCTTGTTAATATTGATGTTTGATGTTGTTGTGATCACTAAACATATTAACAGAATCAATCGAACAGGAGTTAGAAAGCTAAAAGCTGAAAAAACAGCTTCTGTCCAAGCTTTTACAGCCAACTTCAGTTGGCTGTAAAGAGGTCAGTATTTAACGAAAAATTGATTTTCTGGAGTCTATAACAGGCTATTTCGAAATATGGTTCTAATGGCACTGGAATCATAATTTTTGGACTTCGTTTACTATTTTTAAAGACCTGTTTTTGGACAGCAGCTCAAGCTGCGTTTTTACTGCAGAAAATATGTGTTATGTTTTTCGTCATAACTTGAAATCTGTGTAGTATTAAGTCATGAAATCTGTACTGTAGATGGACACGGATGTCGTTGTAATTCTCCCATTTGAATTTCGTCAATTGGACTTACGATGAATTTTTAATAAAATATTCCGTGGACTGCAGTCTGAAAGTAATGAATCTGATTGCTGTCTGGTAAATGATTTTTTTAAATATTGGTTATGAATTGGGTCCCGAGATTTTTACACAATAATATTTGGATCCTTAAGCACCTTCTGTAAGAAGTTGGGAATTTTTGGAATAAGATAACTATTTTATTAAAATGCCCGAAAACAGCCCAGTTTTGGATATTTAAGTTGAAATGACATAAGTAGTAATTTGCGTGTCTAAATGTCGAGTATATTATCTGAGGATGATCTAACATGTTATATGTCAATGAAAGTAATATGTGCAATATCATATGCTTGTACTTGAGTAGCTATAGGTGGAATGCTTATATGAGCATGAACTATTAAAGTGAATGCATGTTATGTAGTAGATACGTGTAGGAACTTTGTGCTCTATTTGAAATCACTAAATGACTAACTGGTAATCATATTAGGACGTGACTAACCGACCTTGACTGTTAGCTATATTTGAGAATCTAACCGAGCAAACTGAGGTGAGTTCACACTTTTCTACAAAGCATGGTAAATTCCCGGTGGGAATGGGAACGGGTTCAGGAATTGGGATTCCTCGTCCTTTGGGACGCGTTCAGGAATGTGAATTCCTCGTCCTTGGGACGTACTTAGACTTGCTGGACTAGAACTCTATCAGCGAAGTCCCTCCGTTTTATATCGACTTAATCGCCGAGGCTATGGCGAGCGGGTCATTAGTTAATAGCTATTAGGTTTAACAAACCTCACACCGTGCCAGTCGGACGGGCGTGTACTAATGGACTATGGCACGTCGGTGATGATGGACACCGACGCTAGGGCACAATTTATCTTTGTTAGTAGTCGATATGATAAACGAGTCTGGTAGTTTAAATAATGGGGTAGCCCCCACGGCCGGATTGCCGGGCTGGATAGCCAGGGATGGTGGACATGGGATGGTTAACTAATAAACGTTTTCGAACTATGGGGTAACCCCCACGACTGGATAGCTGATTAAGATTAAACTACGTTTTTGGAAACAACTCTAAACTGGATAACCAACTGTGAACTCACTCAACTTTGTTGTTGACTCGTTGTTACATGCTTTGCAGGTCGCTAGATGCTATGGGGCTTGCACATGGAGGTGATCGTTGTGGAATGCGAACTGTTTGTCCCGTACTTAATAAATAAACTTTATGAATTTATGAAACTCATGTTTGAGTCTTTAAACTTATGAACTACGAACTTATGTTTTGGTTTAACGTCTTATGCTTTCGCTGTTTGAATTAAACTTGGTTAACTTCTTTTTGCTCACCAATTGTACTGTGGTTGGTTTTATTTACTTAAATACGTCGTTCAATATGATTGGTGGCTCGATCCTGGTCATGTCACGCCTCCAAGTGGTGATGCTCCGCATGGTGGATTTTGGGGGTGTGACAGATTGGTATCAGAGCCATTGGTTATAGTGAACTTGGTTTTAAAAAGGGAAAAGCTTTTTGGTAAAACCAGAATATAACCTGTACAGTGCTCAACGATCCACAACGACGCTTCGCTCCACGTGCAAGACTCGACACCATAGGTGGTATGATTTATGTTATATTGTCGGTTAGATAGTTCACACTGTGCATTAGTTAACGTGATAATTGCTATTTGAACCTTGTGTGCTTACTCTCTACTGTCGTCCCACACTTACGCACTCTCGCGACACTTTTCTCACTTACGTTGCTTCATTGTGAAGATCATGAGAGGACGCGGAGGACGTATCAACCTAACTCAAGCCCAGTTGACGGCTTTGATCAATGAACGAGTTGCTGAGGCACTCGCAGCTGTCCCTGCAGGAGGTATAACCTGCCATATCAACCCATCTTAGGACGTTTAGATCCTACCTTCGCGAACTAACCCTCGTGCTTAACCTTGTCTTTTGTTCTCGCGCAACAGGTCAGCATACTCAGCCTCCTGTGTGCATGTCAAAACCTTCATGGATTGCCGACCTAGTACTTTCAGCGGCACAGAAGGAGCTGTAGGTCTTCTTCACCGGTTCGAGAAGCTTGAGTCTGTTTTTGAGATGTGTGAATGCCCTGTAGATCGTAGGGTGAAATATGCTACTGGAACACTCGAAGGTGCTGCGTTAACCTGGTGGAAAGCACAGGTTCAATTGCTTGGGCTGGCGGTTGCTAATGCCACCCCATGGAATGATTTCAAGGAACTGATCAAAGAAGAGTACTGCAGTCGTGACGACATCCACAAGCTGGAAGTGGAATTTTTCAATTTGAAGATGACGGGGTCTGAGATCGAGGCATACACGAAGAGGTCAAACGAGCTGGTCATCTTGTGTCCTACAATGGTGGACCCTCCCATCAAACGTATTGAGGTGTACCTCAAGGGTCTTGTACCAGAGATTCAGAGTCACATAACCTCAGCTAATCTTGGCACCATACAGCAAATCATCAAGCTGGCCATCTTGTGTCCTACTACTGATGCCCCCAATGATAACAAGCGAAAATGGGATGGAAATTCGGGCAAAGGCTCTACCTCTGTTCAGTCTCAACTGAGGACCATAGGAGCCCCGGTCAGCAGCCTTCTGGAAATCAAGGGCAGGGTAGATACAAGGGAAATCACCCCAAATGTAATCGCTGTAACTTGCATCACAGCGGGCCATGTAACAAAGGCAACTATCATCGGTGCAACAAGCCTGGTCACATTGCAAAGGATTGCAGGAGTCAGCATCCGGCGACTCAGAACCGGCAGCATCAGCAAGCCCCACCAAATCAACGCTAGCATCAACAACAACAAGGCAACAACAAAGGGTGCTTTCATTGTGGTGCTGAGGGCCATTTCAAGAAAGACTGCCCCCAGCTAAATCAGAACCAGAACAACAACAATCAGGGGAATGGAAACGGCAATGGGGGAAACAACAATGGTAATGGGGCAAGGGGTCGTGCGTTCGTGATTGGTCAAGGTGATGCATGGAACAATCCCAACTTCCTGATGGGTAAGTTTCTTCTGGATGATTTCTTTGTTACTGTTTTATTTGTTTCGGGTGCCGATACTAGCTACGTGTCCTTAAAAGTTAGTCAGATGCTTAAGCGTACTCCAACACTTTGAACACCAAGCACATCGTAGAGTTAGCAAATGGTAAAAGTTTAGAGGCTACACATGTAGTTAAGGGTTGCAAGCTTGTCCTTGCCGAACAGACCTTTTCTATCGACCTCATTCCTATCGTTCTGGGTAGTTTTGACGTTGTCATTGGGATGGATTGGTTATCTCAACACCAAGCGGAGATTATTTGCAAGGAGAAAATCGTCCGTATCCCTCGTTCTGATAAAGAACCCCTCGTGATTCGTGGCGACAAGGGTGGTGCTGTTGTAGGCATCATCTCTTTCCTTAAGGCCCAGAAGTGTTTGCGAAAGGGACACACCGCTATTCTAGCCCTTGTTTCTGATTCATCCGCGGAAGAAAGGAAGATAGAAGACATTCCTATTGTACGCGACTTTCCTGAGGTATTTCCTGAGGAATTACCTGGTCTCCCGCCTCATCGCCAAGTTGAGTTTCAAATCGAGCTAGCTCCTGGGGCAGCACCAGTAGCTCGAGCACCATATCGTCTAGCTCCATCAGAACTCGAAGAACTGTCTACGCAACTACAAGAACTCCTGGAAAAGGGTTTCATACGACCTAGCACTTCGCCTTGGGGAGCTCCAGTGTTATTCGTGAAGAAGAAAGACGGTACCTTCAGAATGTGTATTGACTACCTCGAACTCAACAAGGTGACCGTGAAGAATTGTTATCCTCTTCCACGCATTGATGACTTGTTCGACCAGTTGCAAGGGTCGAGTTATTACTCTAAGATTGATTTGAGATCGGGATACCATCAACTGAGAGTCCGAGAGGAGGACGTCTCCAAAACAACGTTTAGAACCCGTTACGGCCATTACGAGTTTCTGGTTATGCCTTTCGGATTGACGAATGCACCTGCAGTCTTCATGGATCTCATGAACCGAGTGTGCAAGCCTTACCTGGATAAGTTTTTCATAGTGTTCATCGACGACATCCTGATCTATTCTAAGAGTCAGGAGGAACACGAGCAACATCTGAGGCTTATTCAAGAACTTCTTCGAAAAGAGCAGTTGTATGCCAAGTTTTTGAAATGTGACTTCTGGCTTCGTGAAGTCCACTTTCTAGGCCATGTGGTGAACAAGGATGGAATTCATGTTGATCCATCCAAGGTTGACTCGATCAAGAACTGGCCTGCACCCCATACACCAACAGAAATCCGCCAATTTTTGGGCTTGGCAGGGTATTACAGAAGGTTTATCCAGGATTTCTCAAAGATTGCGCAACCTCTCACTTCACTAACTCAGAAAGGTGTCACCTATCGTTAGGGTGATGCACAGGAGTCCGCATTTCAGCACTTGAAGGATAGACTTTGTAGCGCGCCTATCCTCTCATTGCCCGATGGCACAGATGATTTTGTGATTTACTACGACGCTTCCATCCAAGGACTTGGTTGTGTGTTGATGCAACGTGACAAGGTCATTGCCTACGCATCGCGCCAACTTAAGGTTCACGAAAGGAACTACACTACACACGACCTGGAATTGGGAGCAGTTGTTTTCGCACTTAAGATATGGAGACATTACCTGTACGGTACCAAGTGCACCATTTACACCGATCACATGAGTCTCGAGCATATCTTCAAGCAAAAGGAGTTAAACACGCGTCAACGCCGGTGGGTCGAGCTCTTGAACGATTATGAATGCGCTATCAAGTACCATCCGGGCAAAGCCAATGTTGTGGCCGACGCCCTCAGTCGAAAGGATACTATACCTAAGCGTGTACGTGCGTTACAGCTTACCATTCAATCTAACCTTCCCGCTCAGATTCGTGATGCTCAGGTTGAAGGATTGAAAGCAGAGAACATCAGGGCTGAGTCCTTACGAGGATCGAGGCAACGGCTAGAACAAAAGGAAAACGGCGCCTACTATGTAAACAGACGCATCTGGGTTCCACTTTATGGAGACTTACGCGAGCTTGTGATGGATGAAGCATATAAGTCTCGTTATTCGGTACATCCTGGTTCGGATAAGATGTACCACGACCTAAAGACTACATACTGGTGGCCTGGTATGAAAGCCAGCATAGTCTCGTTATTCGGTACATACTGAGGCTGAAGCTACTGCAGAATTTCGGGACGAAATTCCAAACCAACGGGGGGATGATGTGACACCCCAGGAAAACCAGGAAACCAACGCAACATAACTAGCTTCCTCAGTAACCACGAACTAAATTTCGGGACGAAATTTTCTTAACAGGGGGAGAATGTGACAAACCTCAAAATTACATGTATTCTGTACAACTTATTAATGATAATTAAAGTGCATGATGACTGTGTGGAGTTACTTAACTGCTTTCTGATTACCGTGTTATACTTACATGTGCTTGTTAACATACTAGTAGTGTACAGAAAAGTTACTAAATAATCCTGTGTGCTTTCCTAAGTGTTGAGAATTAAAAGTGTTACAAATATATATATATATAGGACACTTTACGGATTAATTAAGCACTTTAACGGAACAACACCGAACCGAATAACCGGACTTTACCCGGAACACAAAAATATTGTCAAACACATTGTTTCTATTTTTCTGAGCTAGTTAAGGTCCCCGAACACCCTAACACACTATATGATTAATAACACTCACAAGACACTAACTAAACACTTAACTTCCTAACTAAAGCACTAACTAGACATTGAAATCCAACAAGATACCCCCCCTCTTCTTACGGTTACAAGGGTGTACCTCCACCCTTGATTTTCCTTCAATTGTTTATTATACATGTTGTGTACTAAGGAAACACAAGACACAAGGGTTATTAGATCTCTATATAAACCACTAGTCCATCATCACATTCATCACTTATCTTCCTCAACACACTCAAACTCTCTCCTCTCTTCTCTTGTTTGGCTGCCCCCTAGTAGCACCACCACCACCATCACTTGATCATCATCAAGCATTCTAAGTGCACACATAGGTGTTAGAAGGCATACAACGAAGCTTGGTGCGTTCGGAAGTTGAAGGACCACTCTCATCTTCTTTTATCCACCACTTTTCTTCACTTGAAGTTCCCTAGTCTTGAACTAGTGGTAAGAACTTAGATCCGTTCATTTTTCATGTTATTAGAGTGGTTAATAGTCATTTTATGATGAGAATCCAAGAACACTAAAGGATCATAAACAAAGCTTTGAACATAGAGCTAACCTAATGATCAAATGTTGTTGAAATGTGATGAAGTGATGTTAATATGAAGTTGTTTTGATTCTTGTTGATTATTTGATGATTTTCTTGTTAATATTGATGTTTGATGTTGTTGTGATCACTAAACATGTTAACGGAATCAATCGAACACGAGTTAGAAAGCTAAAAGCTGAAAAACAGCTTCTGTCCAAGCTTTTGCAGCCAACTTCAGTTGGCTGTAAACAGGTAAATATTTAATAAAAATTTGATTTTCTGGAGTCTATAACAGGCAATTTCGAAATACGGTTCTAATGGCACTGGAATCATAATTTTTGGACCTCGTTTACTATTTTTAAAGACCTGTTTTTAGACAGCAGCTCAAGCTGCATTTTTACTGCAGAAAATATGTGTTATGTTTTTCATCATAACTTGAAATCTGTGTAGAATTAAGTCATGAAATCTGTATGGTAGATGGACACTGATGTCGTTGTTATTCTCCCATGGGAATTTCGTCAATCGGACTTACGATGAATTTTTAATAAAATATTCCGTGGACTGCAGTCTGAAAGTAATGAATCTGATTGCAGTCCGGTAAATGATTTTTTATAATATATTGGTTATGAATTGGGTCCCGAGATTTTTACACAATAATATGTGGATCCTTTAGCACCTTTTGTAAAAGGTTGGGAATTTTTGGAGTAAGATAACTATTTTACTAAAATGCCCGAAAACAGCCCAGTTTTGGATATTTAAGTTGAAATGACATAAGTGGTAATTTGCGTGTCTAAATGTCGAATATGTTATCTGAGGATGATCTAGCATGTTATATGTCAATGAAAGTAATATGTGCAATATCGTATGCTTGTTCTTGAGTAGCTATAGGTGGAATGCTTATATGAGCATGAACTATTAAAGTGAATGCATGTTATGTAGTAGATACGTGTAGGCACTTTGTGCTCTATTTGAAACCACTAAATGACAAACTGGTAATGATATTAGGACGTGATTGACCGACCTTGACTGTTAGCTATATTTGAGAATCTAACCGACTAAACCGAGGTGAGTCCACACTTTTCTACAAAGCATGGTAAATTCCCGGTGGGAATGGGAACGGGTTCAGGAATAGGGATTCCTCGTCCTTTGGGACGCGTTCAGGAATGTGAATTCCTTGTCCTTGGGACGTACTTAGACTTACTGGACTAGAACTCTATCAGCGAAGTCCCTCCCTTTTATATCGACTTAATCACCAAGGCTATGGCGAGCGGGTCATTAGTTAATAGCGCTATTAGGTTTAACAAACCTCACACCGTGCCAGTCGGACGGGCGTGTACTAATGGACTATCGCACCTCGGTGATGATAGACACCGACGCTAGGGCACAATTTATCTTTGTTAGTAGTCGATATGATAAACGAGTCTGGTAGTTTAAATAATGGGGTAGCCCCCACGGCCGGAGTGCCGGGCTGGATAGCCAGGGATGGTGGACATGGGATGGTTAACTAATAAACGTTTTCGAACTATGGGGTAACCCCCACGGCTGGATAGCTGATTAAGATTAAACTACATTTTTGGAAACAACTCTAAACTGGACAACCAACCGTGAACTCACTCAACTTTGTTGTTGACTCGTTGTTACATGCTTTGCAGGTCGCTAGATGCTATGGGGCTTGCACATGGAGGTGATCGTTGTGGAATGCGAACTGTTTTGTCCCGTACTTAATAAATAAACTTTATGAACTTATGAAACTCATGTTTGAGTCTTTAAACTTATGAGCTACAAACTTATGTTTTGGTTTTACGTCTTATGCTTCCGCTGTTTGAATTAAACTTGGTTAACTTCCTTTTGGTCACCAATTGTATTGTGGTTGGTTTTATTTACTTAAATACGTTGTTCAATATGATTGGTGGCTCGATCCAGGTCATGTCACGCCTCCAAGCGGTGATGCTCCGCATGGTGGATTTTGGGGGTGTGACAACGTACAAGGGCGTACCCAAGCTTTGGCTTCGGTGTGCGGGCGCCCCCATTGAAAATAAAACTTATTTGTGTATTTTGGAAGTAAAAATCCGGACTGCACCCATTGAAAATTTGGTTAAACACTTCGTTCACACCACTAGAAAGTAATTCCTGGGTCCGCCACTGGCATATCTTTTTTCGAAACCGAATAGTAAGTAGTAATGTACAAGTAATCGAAACACAAAGATACATTGTAACAATCCTCAAGAAAACCGACACCCTCGATTATTTTTCTGACACCTTAAAAATATTTAAAATGCCCCAATATGTCTTTAAATATACCCCGTATGTGAAAACCGAGCCCAAAATACAATATAGCATTAAAAATAAAATAAAAATTTAAAATATTAAGTTGAGGCGAGCCGTGTAGACCCACCCCAATATTTACACGGGCGGTATTAGGACCAGAACCTGATCCCGTTTATTTTCTTTAGTTCAGGCAGGCCGCGTAAGCTTAAGCTTACTTTTACGCGGGCCGCTAGAGTCTTAGAATGTGGCGTAGCCCGGTGGCGACACGTGTCATCAACGTGTTGAACCTATGCGTGATCCGGATCAGCTACGCCTAGACCCCTAGGCCATGTGGGCTGCGTAAGCCCGTGTTGTCTTTTACGCGGGCCGCGAGAAAGGCAGACTACAGCCCTATAAATTGGGAGCTCGGGCTTTCAATTTCCGTCGCTCAATTTCGAAATCTCTCTCTCAATTCTGAATAGTAGAAGTTATAGTCGGGTATTATACCCCCTAAATAGCGAGGTTCTGCTACGATGTAAGCATTATAACCCCTGGAGACGTATTAGATACTCTGCCCGATTGATCTAGGGTTCCGTAACGGCTGTCGTGGTTCTGCCCGACGTTGTCGTTGGAATGCCGTCTCGGGGAGGGTATTACTAATGTTAAAATGGGTTATTATACTAACACACGTGCATTTGTGTAATTTATAGATTATTCCCATGAAATCCTTACTGATAACTCTAAGACAGCAATGTGAGAAATCCTATTTTTTTTAACTGTTTTTACAAAACCTTAAATATCTTTCCATGTGAATAGCAGTTGTTGAGTATTTGTAAGAATCCAATTACAGTCGGTAAATTTGGGGTTTTGTATACAAAATTTGTTACCACCTGGTAAAGGAGTAACGTGACCATAAGTCGGAACGACATTACCGTGTGGTGGTAATTGATATAACTTGGAAACAAATGTAATTGCGGATGCGCCCTCAATACTGTTCAATGCGACTTTTTATTTAAACTTGATTAAACTGGGATTCACTCACCAGTATTTCCCATTGACAAAATGTTTTTAAAACGCGTTTCAGGTAACAAAATGTGAAAGCCAAATAGAAGCCAGCTGGACAGCACTGAAGGCTTGGAAAAGTGGCAATAAAGTTACCTAAAAGAAATAGATGTTTTTCTGAAATAAAAATAGGATTTATTCCTATGAAATTGTGTGTACTGAAAAACTTGGGTTTTACCCATGTGTTTAATATAATGGAAATGTGGTATTTTACTCTGATTAAATATTTCCTAACTGCGGTCCTAATGAAAATTTCCGCTGCCAAATTTGAAAATAATGAGATACCAGTGAAACTGGCTCACGGCCGCCCGTTCCCGGGGACTAGGGATCGGGGGCTGTGACAGAAGGTGGTATCAGAGCTATGCCACTGATTCAGCCACAGAAGTGTTCTGCTGACACCAAAATTCAAAGTGTTAGGAAATAAATAACGGAAATACGTGCATAATTGTATTTTCTTGTTATGTGTTATCTGACTATCTGTTAGTTTACAGTATGAGCGACCAAGGACCATCTGACGCGTATCGTCAATTGTCTGGTTCGCCTAGAAGCGAAGGCACCTCCTCTTCTCAGCCTGCCCTCTCGGGGTACTCTGCTGATACGGAAGAAGGAATCTTTGTGTTTAAGGCTCAACCTGAAGAGCCATTTCCTCAGAAAAAGTGGGGATGGTTCAGTAGGGGAGCACATGAGCGTAGAAAGCGTATAAAAAAGTTACAGGAACAGCGAGTGTTAGCCGCAGCCAAAAGAGAAACTGATGCATATGCCCAGGATATGCTTAATAGGGGTATAGCCAATATCCATATTTTAGCAACCACTGCCGCTGACCCAAACCTGGAGCAAATTCTAGCACCCCAATCACAACCACCAATTCCTGATCAACCCATGGAAATAGAAAACCCTGAAAACCAAATAGAAATGCCTGATTTCAACCCGGAGGAAATACCTAGGGTACCTGCACCAAATCCCCTAGACCCGAATTATGACCCCTGGTGATGTTAGGGACTATGTGCAACGCTACCCGATAGAGGAAAATGTGCCAATGCCCAACCTAGGAGCCTACCCAGGGTTAGATCCTCAAGATTCCTATTTCAATAATGATGCATACATTAGGGAAATCTTAGAAAATCCTTACCCATACCAGGCCCCGTACCAGGAACCCGCACCCCAGATTCCAAACCCAGTCCTAGAACATGCACCCCCAATTAGTGCAGAAAACGTACAAGAACTTAGGACTTTCGGTGAGGAAATTTTAGAAAGCAGTGAAAGAATGAGACAGGTGCGAGAGCGTCTCGTATGGAAATATGACGAACGCAATATGGATTTTTGGATGAATCCGTATCCGTGAATGTGATGGTGGGAACGGTAGTAATAATAATATAATATAATAATAAATATGTGTGTATGTGTTAGAAAAAAAAAACTTCGGATGCATATTACTAGTATTGTAGATTTACATTTTAGTCGGTATTTTAATTTTAATTTCAGTACTGGTGTGTAATAGATGCATACTATAAGAAAGAGTAAAAGTCGCAATGCTCGACGTTTTTTATCAACCTGTGTGTTGTGTGATTGGTTGTATTAAATATTATTTGTGATATTAATATGTGGTAAATGTTTAAAATTCAGATGGACAACGAAGTGAATCAAGAAAACCAGAATGATAATATCCAGAATGACAACCACTCGAATAACAATAATTTGAATAATGAGAATCCGAACAACAATAACAATGGAAACCAAATGGATAATAGTGTCGTTCAACATATAGTGGCACAAGGAATCATAGATGCAATGCCATTTATTATTCAAACGGTTCAAGAAGCGAATAATAAAAGTAAGCATAGCAGTAAGCGACCAACTGAACCAGAACCCAGCGTAAACAATGGACCCGTACTTCAGGTGCCCATTCCTAAAAGAAGAAGAACCATGCCATATGGTTGTTCTTATAAAGAATTTTGGTCCTGCAAACCAGTAGAATTCTCGGGCAATGAAGGACCCATTGCAGCTCTGCGCTGGATAGAAAAGACTAAGGCTGTTCTGAAAATAAGCAAATGTGCTGAAGAAAATAAGATAATGTTTGCTTCGAATCTGTTTAAGAATTCAGCCCTAGAATGGTGGAACACTATCCTCTAGTCAAGAGGAAGTGATAGAGTTTATAGCATGGAATGGGAGGAGTTTAAGAATATGGTAGAAAGGAAATTTTGCCCTCCCAATGAAAAGGAACAGATAGCAAATAAGTTTCTGAACCTTAGGATGACCGGGGTAGATAGTAAGGGTTATACTACCACATTCTTTGAATATGCTAGAATAGTACCGACCCTTGCATCACCTGAGCCAGTGTTAATCTCCCGTTATATATGGGGATTAATTGGAGAGATTAGACATGTAGTCAAGCAACTAGACCCCAAACCATAGAAGAAGTTGTAGAACTAGCCAATACCTTGACCGATGAACTAGTGCGAACTAGAGAAGAAGACCAGAGGAGAAACCTATCCCAAAGGCTTACTCAAGAATTCCGTTCTGGGAATTCCAACTGTAGGAATGTAGGTTCTACCTCTGCGCCATACTGCAAAGCCTGCAGAAAGAAGCATTCAGGAAGATGCTCTACTTACTGCAATTTCTACAAAACACCAGGACATAAGGAGGAAACCTGCAGAAGGAAACCAACAAATGGATTCTGCTTCAACTGCGGAGAAAAAGGTCACATCAAGCCAAACTGTCCAAAATTGGCTCCAGCCGCAAACAACAAGAATCCTAAAAATGCTAGAGCATTTGTTCTAACTGCAGACGAAGCCAAGATAATTCCGGACGTCATAGCTGGTACGTTTTTAGTTAATGATATTTTTGCTAAAGTATTATTTGACTCTGGTGCAAACCAAAGTTTTATTAATACTTCATTTTGCAAACTTCTGAATCAATCATTAACTAAACTACCACAAGAATGTCTAGTAGAGTCCGCAAATGGAGAAACCGTTAGAATTGGTGAAATCTTGCAGGGAGCAAGAATAGAAAATTTTAATCAAAAATTTATTGTAAACCTTTACCCAATGAATCTGGCAGGATTTGATGTCGTGTTAGGAATGGATTGGTTAATAGTCAATAAAGCCAGTATTTTGTGTAATCAAAAGTCAATTCAAATAAATTCACCAAGGGGTGAAAAGATCACAATTAAAGGAGATAAGCCATCTAGACCCACAAAATTCATCTTTGTGATGAAAACTGCAAGTTATATAAGAAAAGGGTCTATAGTGTATTTGATTTCTATAATCACTAACACTAAAGGAAAAGAATTCAAAGACATCCCAGTAGTGTCCCAGTTTTCAGATGTCTTTCCAGAGGAATTGCTAGGACTACCGCCAGACAGGGAAGTCGAATTCAGAATCCATCTGCTACCATGGACAGCACCGATTGCCAAAGCACCTTACCATTTGGCACCCGCTGAAATGCAAGAACTAAAGAAACAATTAGACGAATTGTTGGAGAAAGGATTCATACAACCAAGCTCTCACCATGGGGAGCACCGATTTTATTTGTCAAAAAGAAGGACGGATCAATGCGTATGTGCATTGACTACCGTAAATTGAACAAAGTCACGATTAAGAATCGGTATCCATTACCGAGGATCGATGATCTGTTTGATCAACTTCAAGGAGCTCGATTTTTCTCTAAAATCGATTTAAGATCAGGATATCATCAATTAAAGGTACAGGAAGAGGACATTCCTAAAACCGCATTCAGAACAAGGTATGGTCATTATGAATTTACTGTCATGCCATTTGGTTTAACCAATGCCCCAGCCGCATTTATGGACATGATGAACCGAATATGTAAGCCATATTTGGATAAATTCATAATTGTCTTTATAGATGATATTCTAATTTACTCTAAAAGTAAAGAGGAACATGCAAAGCATTTGCACACACTTTTAAGTTTATTAAGAAAGGAAAAGCTTTATGCTAAATTTTCAAAGTGCGAGTTTTGGTTAGAGCAAGTACAATTTCTTGGACATTTAGTTAATCATGAAGGAATCCATGTGGATCCAACAAAGATCGAGGCAATTACTAAATGGAAAGCCCCTGAGTCGCCAACCGAGGTTAGAAGTTTCTTAGGATTAGCCGGTTATTATAGAAGATTTATTCGAGATTTCTCTAGAATAGCCGTTCCTTTAACTAAGTTAACCTGTAAATATGTTAAGTTTGAATGGGGACCAAAACAAGAAGAAGCCTTTAGAATCCTTAAGCAAAGACTCACCCATGCACCCATACTAGCGTTACCAGAAGGAACTGAAGACTTTGTAGTCTTTTGTGACGCTTCTAAGTTAGGTTATGGATGTGTGTTGATGCAACGTCAAAAGGTTATAGCTTACGCATCTAGACAGCTTAAGACTCATGAAGAGAATTATTCAACCCATGATTTGGAACTAGGAGCTATAATTTTTTCCCTTAAGATTTGGAGACATTATCTTTATGGTAGTAAGTTTACCATATTCACGGATCATAAAAGCTTAAGGTATGTTTTCAGGCAAAAAGAGTTGAATATGAGACAAAGACGCTGGATGGAATTGCTTAGTGATTACGATTGTGATATCCAATATCATGAAGGAAAGGCAAATGTAGTGGCAGATGCTTTAAGTCGAAAGTATCATGAAAAGCCAAAAAGGGTACGTTCTCTTAAATTAAATCTACAAGTAGATTTAAATGAACAGATTAGAAAAGCACAAGAATCTCAAGGAAGATACTGAAAAATTAAAAGGAATGATTAAGGAATTAGAACAAGGAACAGATGGAATTTGGAGATTCCATAAAAAGAGAACGTGGATACCTAAATTAGGAAATTTGCATCACCGTATATTAGAAGAAGCTCATAAATCTAAGTATACGATGCATCCAGGAAGTGATAAGATGTACCAGGATTTAAGGAAAAATTTCTGGTGGATAGGAATGAAAAAGGATATAGCAGCTTATGTTTCTAAATGTTTAACTTGTTCTCAAGTCAAAGCTGAACACCAGAAACCCTCAGGTTTGTTACAGCAATTAGAAATGCCAGTTTGGAAATGGGAATTGATAACAATGGATTTTGTTACCAAGTTACCCAAAACAAGAAAAGGTAATGATACAATCTGGGTGATTGTAGATAGGCTAACCAAGTCAGCTCATTTTCTACCAATGAAGGAAACTTTTAGTATGGAACAATTAGCCAAATTGTATGTAAATGAAATTGTTTCATTACATGGAATACCTTTATCAATTGTTTCTGATAGAGATAGCCGTTTTACATCTCATTTTTGGGCAAGTTTCCAAAAAGCAATGGGAACCAAGCTGAATCTAAGCACAGATTATCATCCTCAAACAGACGGACAAAGTGAAAGGACAATTCAGACAATGGAGGCATGCTTAGAGCTTGTGTAATTGATTTCGGAGGTAATTAGGACGATCACTTACCTTTAATAGAATTTTCTTATAATAACAGTTATCACACAAGTATTAATGCTGCACCATTCAAAGCACTTTATGGACAAAAGTGCAGAACCTCAGTTTGTTAGGCAGAAATTGGGGAAAAGCAACTATCTGGCCCTGAGATAGTACATGAAACAACCGATAAAATCATTCAAGTCAAAGAACGACTGAAAGCAGGACGTGATCGGCAGAAGAGGTACGCTGATAACAGACGTAAGCCGTTAGAATTTCAGGTAGGTGACAAGGTATTATTAAAAGTCTCTCCTTGGAAAGGAGTGGTAAGATTCATAAAAAGAGGAAAGCTAAGTCCCAGGTATATTGGACCTTTTGAAATTGTTAGAAGAATAGGACCTGTAGCCTATCAGCTACAACTGCCAGAGGAAATGGCAGGGATACATGATGTATTTCATGTATCTAATCTCAAGAAATGCTTATCCGACGAATCACTGATAGTACCTCTTAAGGATATAGAGGTAAATGAACAACTTAAGTTTGTAGAAAGGCCTATGCAAATTGAAGACAGGAAAATTAAGAATCTCAAGCATAAAAGATTAGTTTTGGTCAAAGTGAAGTGGGACTCCAAAAGAGGACCTGAGTACACATGGGAGCTTGAATCAGAAATGCAAAGGAAATATCCGCACTTGTTCCAATAGATCTCGAGGACGAGCTCTAAAACAAGGTGGGGAGGATGTAACAATCCTCAAGAAAACCGACACCCTCGATTATTTTTCTGACACCTTAAAAATATTTAAAATGTCCCAATATGTCTTTAAATATACCCCGTATGTGAAAACCGAGCCCAAAATACAATATAGCATTAAAAATAAAATAAAAATTTAAAATATTAAGTTAAGGCGGGCCGCATAGACCCACCCCAACATTTACGTGGGAGGTATTAGGATCAGAACCTGATCCCGTTTATTTTCTTTAGTTCAGGCGGGCCGCGTAAGCTTAAGCTTACTTTTACGCGGGCTGCTAGAGTCTTAGAATGTGGCGCAGCCCGGTGACGACA
This sequence comes from Helianthus annuus, assembly GCF_002127325.2. Lineage (NCBI taxonomy): Eukaryota > Viridiplantae > Streptophyta > Magnoliopsida > Asterales > Asteraceae > Helianthus > Helianthus annuus. Next base: position 128,840,694 of record NC_035433.2, on the reverse strand, counting down.
CGTGTCATCAACGTGTTGAACCTATGCGTGATCCGGATCAGCTACACCTAGACCCCTAGGCCACGCGGGCCGCGTAAGCCCGTGTTGTTTTTACGCGGGCCGCGAGAAAGGCAGATTACAGCCCTATAAATTGGGAGCTTGGGCTTTCAGTTTCCGTCGCTCAATTTCGAAATCTCTCTCTCAATTCTGAATAGTAGAAGTTATAGTCAGGTATTATACCCCCTAAATAGCGAGGTTCTGCTATGATGTAAGTATTATAACCCCTGGAGACGTATTAGATACTCTGCCCGATTGATCTAGGGTTCCGTAACGGCCGTCGTGGTTCTGCCCGACGTAGTCGTTGGAATGCCGTCTCGGGGAGGGTATTACTAATGTTAAAATGGGTTATTATACTAACACACGTGCATTTGTGTAATTTATAGATTATTCCCAAGAAATCCTTACTGATAACTCTAAGACAGCAATGTGAGTAATCCTCTTTTTGTTAACTGTTTTTACAAAACCTTAAATATCTTTCCATGCGAATAACAGTTATTGAGTATTTGTAAGAATACAATCACAGTGGGTAAATTTGGGGTTTTGTATACAAAATATGTTACCACCTGGTAAAGGAGTAACATGACCATAAGTCGGAACGACATTACCGTGTGGTGGTAACTGATATAACTTGGAAACAAATGTAATTGCAGATGCGCCCTCAATACTGTTCAATGCGACTTTTTATTTAAACTTGATTAAACTGGGATTCACTCACCAGTATTTCCCACTGACAAAATGTTTTTAAAACGCGTTTCAGGTAACAAAATGTGAAAGCCAAATAGAAGCCAGCTGGACAGCACTGAAGGCTTGGAAAAGTGGCAATAAAGTTACCTAAAAGAAATAGATGTTTTTCTGAAACAAAAATAGGATTTATTCCTATGAAATTGTGTGTACTGAAAAACTTGGGCTTTACCCATGTGTTTAATATAATGGAAATGTGGTATTTTACTCTGATTAAATATTTCCTAACTACGGTCCTGATGAAAATTTCCGCTGCCAAATTTGAAAATAACGAGATACCACTGAAACTGGCTCACGGCCGCCCATTCCCGGGGACTAGGGATCGGGGGCTGTGACAACAAATTTGCAAGTATGAGCCACCTTTAAGTAGAATAGAGTTGTATAATAAAAATGATATTATTATATAATCTGTAATACGTTTTTGTGTTAAATTTCTCCTTCTCTGAATCAAGCATTGTTGGTGCACTGAATGTCTGTTTACTGTGTCTTTATCGAGTCTTAGGTCTAGATAGGTTAGATTGGAGCTTGGAAATGAAAAAGTGGTTTTAGAGTGTAATTCCGCTTGAAATGACATAAAGTCATTTCAAGCGAAATCAGGTTATGATGTAATTCCGCTCCAGGATGTCAAGTTTATGATTCCGCTCCAAATAGGTTTAGGTGATTCCGCTCCAAATGAACAAGGTGATTCCGCTCGAGAGACATCATCATGGGGCTCCGCTTGAACCATTTCAAGCGGAATCAGGCATACTGTAAATAGGTCAGTGATGATTTCGTTTGTAACGTTGGAGCGGAATTAGGAGTCGAGGTGCTGCCGAATTTTTGTCAGAATTCATTGTATTTGACTCAGAAAGCATTAATTGAGAGGAAATTAAGAGGATAAAGCTGTGTGACTTTGTTTACTTTGATTCGGCCTCTGTATACAAAGATGAACTGCCTTTACTGACTATTTAGGGTCGCACACGGTCCAACAAGTGGTATCAGAGCTCAGGACGAGGAGTTCATACCATAGCAGCTTGATTCTACCGGATTCTCTCTTTTCTACTCACTTCTTCTCATACTTTTCTGATTTGAACTAGTTCCGACGGTTGAAATGGACTGAATTTCGAGTATATTGTGTAAAACATAGTATTAACAAACCCTAGAAAGAATCAGGTTAAAATTCGGATTAAAAATGGTAAAAATGGCCTAAAAACTTGATTCCGCTCAAAAAGTTTTTCAGTGATTTCGCTTGTAAAAACATAAAATTCTAATTCCGCTTGAGTTTGCTTGTTGATTTCGCTCGAAAACAGGTCAAATTCAGATTCCGCTCGAAAGTTATCTTCTGATTCCGCTCGAAATCAGATCAAATCTTATTCCGCTTGAAACTGATAAGTCTGATTCCGCTTGAATTCAGACTATTTCTGATTTCGCTTGAACATCTTCTGTTGATTTCGCTCGAAAGCTGATTTCACTTGAAATTAGCTGTTTCTCAAAATTTCTAAGTGTTTGCTGATTTTTTCAGGTACGTGCAAGATGGATGATATATTCATGAACCCGTTTAGCGATATGTATGCTTTTGCTGGAAATTCTGGAGACGATACTTCTTCTAGCAACGCCAATGAGAACACGCCAAACACAAAGAAAAAGTTATCGGATGCCTTGGAGGTTGAAAGTGCATTTGGAACATATAATAAACCCCCGAAGTTGATGGCTATCGAAGAGTACAATAGGTGGGCCAAGAAGTTTGAAGATTGGTTGAGGGCTTTTGCTTATCTTAGCTAGAAGAGTCTAAAGAATGGATACAATGATGGGGGCAAAGATGGTGAAAGTTTAACATCACCTGATGAGATAGAGTCATTTGTTGCTGAGCAAAAATGTGTTGCGTTGCTGTTTCAATCTGTTCGAGAAGATATAATATCTTTGATCGAATACACTAGTGCTAAAGATCTCTGGGATAAGTTGAAAAACAAATGTTTAGGAAGTGCAGAAATAGTGAAAAACAAAAAGAAACTACTTAGAAAAGAGTTTGATTTGTTTGGGTGTTTAAAGAATGAATCAGTTTGTAAAATGATTGAGAGGTTTGGGCATCTGAAGCTGGAACTGGCGAGACATGGAATTTCCTATACTCAAGATGAGCTAGTCGACAAATTGTTTGATTCGTTTCCAGATGAGATGGATTGGCAATATTATGCGTTGATGTTGAAAAATACGATCAAGCCTGCAGAGCTTACGGTGGATCTGTTGATTGAAAGACTAGAGAGTCACGGATTGGAGTTAAGGAAGACACACAAAGTCAATCATTCGTCTTATCAGCAGAACTTGGATTTGTATTATCCAAAGAGCATGATGCCAAAGAGTACATCTCCCAAGACAGCGTTTTCTGCTGAGAGTTCCAACACTTCAAACAAAGAAAGTCAAAGCAGTGGATTTCACAGTGGATCTTCATCATCTGCAAACCAGTCTGATGCAAAGAATTTATTCCAATGTAACATCGCTGTAGACTTAAAGAACGCTCAAAACTTCAGCGAGGAGTCGGCAAAGCAGCAGATGGTTTTCCTAGCGTTGGTGTTGGAATCGTATGAAAGTCTTGTAGCAGGGAAGAAAGGCAACACCAACCTGACGAAGGAAGATTATGATCAGATTGATCCTGTGGAGATGGAACTGATCGACATAAGGTGGTGTATGGCCAGTGCAGTTCGTCGAGCACAGCGTTTCATGGAGATCACAGGGAGGAAGTCTATTGGTGGACCTTCTACCAAGTTGGGCTTTGACAAGTCCAAAGTGACATGCTTTAAGTGCAAACAGAAAGGTCACTTTAAGCGTGAATGCCGAAATGCGTATGCTGATGAATCTGAGAACCCGTTCAGAGAAGATTACTACAAGAAAGCGATTTATCATCAGAATAAAACGGAGCCGCCGAGAATGAAGCAGCTTGAGGAAAACAAAGAGAAATCTAGAGCTCTTGCTGTAATTCACGACGATGAAGGTTACGATTGGAGCGAGTTGTTACCTGAGGAGGATGCGGTTGGATATGCATTCATGACAAAATCTGAACCTGTTCCTTGGAAAGATAACATAACTGAAGAACAGAAGTATGCTCACAGAAAGCTGATAGCCACGAACAAATTGATCAGAATAGCTGGTATCTTTTCTGAGGCAAAAAGAGCAAGGAGATGGGATCCAGACAGAGAATGTTATCTTGACCCCCAGGGAAACATTGCTATTGACCATAACACTCTTGATTTGGAGACCATAATCAAAGAGATGAAAGAAGAAGATGATTATTGGCAAAGGAAATGGTGGGGAAGTGGAGAAGAGAAAGAGAAAGAAGAGAAAGAGAAGTCAAAGAAGATTGACAATGGAATCATTGACACGACACAGGAGTTGAATGCTGAAAACATGGGAAAGATGGCTGACAAGGTGCTGGCTGCTAAGGCGCTTGAGGTAGATTCTAAATCTGTCTCTGAGTCTAAAAGCCAGGTCAGTTCAAATGCGTCAACGACTGAGTCAGGTAAGAAAGTCAATGGTGATGTTGACTGCAAAAATTGCATCAAGGAATGCAAAGTTTGTAGCACAGTCACTTATCTCAACGGTAAGAAGGTTGAAGATCTGACTGCTAGAGTCAGAAGTGTTGAGGATCAAATTCTTGATCGTGATAAAATGGTGAGAGCTTCAACTGAACGGTTAAAAGAATTAACTAACAAAATTGAAAATGACAAAATTGACCATGAAAAGGTTAGGAAAGAAAATGAAAGGTTAGTTCTTGAAAAACATCAGATCACTGAAAAATTTGAGAAGCTTAAAAGCACAATGAAAGATAATGATGATAGAAATGGTAAAACATATAAAGAAAATGTTCATCTGTCGACAGTGCTTCGGTTAAAAGAAGAATTAATCAATCAACAACTGGATAAAATCGCAAAATTAAAGCTTAAATTTCAAGAAGCTGAAATTGAAAATGAGCGAATCCAGTTGAAGCTTAAGAGTTACAACTCCGCAAGCTTTGTTTTGCAACACATTGTTCCCAAACCCATCGGGAAAAAAAAAAGCAGGCGAAGATGTGTACTCTGATGGAACCAGGGTGGGTTTTCATCAAGTTCCACCACCAGTTCTTGACAATTATTCGAAAAAGCAATCTGGGTTGGTTGAAATTGAAGAAGAGAATGAAGTTAAACTTCCTGATTCAATTGATGTTACATTTTCTTCTACATCATCTGATGATAGTGTTCAGACAGATATTGTTAAAAGCACAGCTGAAAGTGTTTTGATGTCTGATTCAGCTGAAGATGATGGATGTTTCTTGGACAAATACATTCCAAAACAAAAGTCCAAAAACAACTTAAATGATGAACCTACTCTTGTTATGTACAAGATGTCTGGATCTGATAAGTTGTTTTCGGATTCTGAGTTTCCCATTGAGAATGTTAATGTGAACAAGTTAACAAATGTTTTCAAATTGGTTGAAGTTGAGTTGTCAGAAGTGAACAGTTTGAGTCAAACAAAGAGACAAATGAATTTTGAAAAAGATAAAGCTTACTATAAGAAACCTATTGTTCCACCACGGTTTTATAACAACAACCGAAACAGATGGTCGGGTGGTTATCAGGGTGGTAAGTCATATCAGAAAAAGAATGTTCAAAATAAAAGGTTTGTCGAAAAGAAAGTGTTTGTGAATAGTTCGAGTTCATTGTCTGATGAAGAGAAAAAGATTTTTTCAAAATCAAATGAAGAGTTCTTTGAAAAGAAAGCTTTACAACCTCAGTCTGAAGGCACAAGTCGGGTAGCTGACACCCGAACATGTTTCAGATGTAATCAAGTTGGACATATTGCACGAAAGTGTACCAACGTGAAACCTAAGACTGAAGTTGTAAAGACTCAAAAGAAGAAAGATGATGTGAAGGGAAAAGCACCAATGTTTGTTGAGAAAAAGGTTTTGAAAAACCAAATCACCAAGATCAAAACTGAACCCGTAAAGAAGTTGGTAACTAAAAATGACAAATTTTACAAACGGGTTGCGTCATCTCAACAAATTTGGAAGCCTAAAACAGAGAAACAAACTTCAACTTCACAAGAGAAAAAGGTGGTGAATTCTGTCCCAATTATGGATGATACAAATTTTCCACCACTTCAAGCTAAAAATTTTAAGAAACAAAATGGGAAAATTGAAGGCAACAAGGTAACACCCAAGGCTGGTCAGGCTTGGGTGGATATTTTCTTTGTTGAATAAAAAACCTGACTTGCCGGAGCTTCCTTGATCGCGAAGCATGAATCGGCATCTTTATTGAAATGAGTTTTTAAGTCATGTTGTGATATGTGCAGGATCTTCCGAGATTAGTTTCACGTTGGATTATGGACAGTGGAGCATCTCGACATATGACAGGGAAGACTGCGTTGCTGTATGATGTGAGGAATTTCAATGGAGGATATGTTGGTTTCGCGGGTAATCAAGGTGGTAGGATTATTGGTGAAGGAACGTTATCCAATGGGATTGTGACGTTTGAAAGAGTTAACTACATTGCTGAGCTGGAGAACAATCTGATGAGTATCTCGCAGATCTGTGACAGGATGTATACCACTCACTTCACTGACAAAGAATGTTTGATCTTGAAGCCAGGATTCGTTATCCCTGAGGGATGGATTATCATGAGGGCACCAAGAGTTAATGATCTGTACGTGTTGGATATGAGCGTAGCTACTACAACCACGGGTCAGGCTCATTGTTTTGTGTCTAGAGCAACTGAAAAAGAATTGAGATTGTGGCATAGGAAAATGGGTCACATTCACCTACGGAAGATGAATCACCTGGTACATAACGATTTAGTGTTGGGTGTTCATGTGAAAGGTTTTGATTTGGAAGGGGAGTGCATTAGCTGTGTTAAAGGCAAGCAGAAGAAAAAGTCACACCCTACAAAGCAAGTCAATTGAGTTTCAAGACCTCTGGAAAGACTTCACATGGATTTATTCGGTCCTGTGAATGTCAAAAGTATTACAGGAGACTACTACTGTTTGGTCGTTACTGATGATTATTCCAGATTTTCGTGGGTATCGTTTTTGAAGTCAAAAGATGAAACTTATGACAGTTTGATGGCGTTGTTCAAGAAAATTGAGAATCTGTACCAAAGGCGTATCAAAAGAATTCGAAGTGATAATGGTACTGAATTCAAGAACAACAAGATGGAAGAATTTTGTGATGATAGAGGTATATTGCATGAGTTTAGTGCTCCGTACACTCCGCAGCAGAATGGAGTTGCAGAACGCAAAAACCGGACACTAATCGAGACGGCTAGAACAATGCTCGCAGATTCAAAGTTACCAATAAATTTTTGGGCTGAAGCTGTTTCCGCCGCATGCTATACGCTCAACAGAGTTCTCACTGTCAAGAAGTTCAACAAAATATGCTTTGAGTTGATCAATAACCGCAAACCTAATTTTAAGTATCTTGAACCGTTCGGGTCACCCTGTACTGTTCTAGAGCCTTATGGAAAGTTTGGTCCGAAGTGCATTGAGGGAATATTTGTTGGTTATGCAAGTCCTATGCAACGTGTCTTCGTTCCAAGTGAGAAGCGGATTATTGAAGCTGCAAATGTTGAATGTCAAGGTTATACAATGCCGCCGCAGAATCCTGGAGATTCATGGCGTTATCATTATGACAAATTGTGGGATTCGTTTGACATGAGGGAAGAATCAGAAGAACAAGAAGATTTCTTTGATGAGTTGGATATTTTGCGAGAGTACGAGTCGCAGCAAAGGTTCCCAGCTGAGTATTCAAGGCGACCACAACAAACTTCAAATGACGATGAAGCAGGTCCTAGCAATGCTGGTGAACATGATGATGTCCGACAAAAAGAAGTTGCTCAAGATAATCAGACGGTTCAGAATGATAATCAAGAATCTGAGAACATGCTGATTTTTATCGTGGTGATTCAGATTCTGAGGGGGAGCAGATTCAGGATTCAAGTCAAACAAACCAAATTAGTGAACAAGGTGCAAATCAGAATGTTACTAATCTGGAAGGCGATGTAGATGTTCCAAGTGAAGTAATGCCACGAATTCTTGCATACCATCCAGAGGAGTTGATCATTGGAGAGTTGCAATCGAGTGTTCGCACGAGACGTCAAATTGACCAGGGCCTTACATGTTTTTACTCTACAGTAGCACCTTTACATACTGATTTTTCATTAAGTTGTTTTATTTCGCAGATCAAACCGCGAACTTATAAAGAGGCGCTTACTGAAGATTCTTGGGTCAATGCGATGCAAGAAGAGTTGAGTCGGTTTGAAAAGTTAGGAGTGTGGAAGCTAGTGGATTTGCCGGATGGTCACAGGAAAATCAATACGAAATGGGTATTTAAATGTAAGAGAGACGATAGAGGAGTTGTTGTACGGAACAAAGCTCGACTCGTTGTTCAGGGCTTTAGTCAACAGGAGGGGATTGATTTTACTGAAGTGTACGCTCCTGTAGCTCGACTAGAAGCAATCCGAATTTTCCTGGCGTTTGCATCTTGGAAGAACTTCAAAGTATATCAGCTAGATGTGAAATCGGCGTTTCTTTATGGGAAGGTTAAAGAAGAGGTTTATGTCAGACAGCCGCCGGGCTTCACCGATCCAATCCACAAAAACAAGGTCTACTTGCTGGACAAAGCGTTGTATGGTTTACACCAGGCCCCGAGAGCTTGGTACAAGACTTTGTCTCAACACCTACTAGCCAACAGCTTCATTCGAGGGAAAGTGGATGCCACTCTCTTCACTAAAGAGGTCGACGGACATCTTCTGATAGTTCAGATTTATGTGGACGACATAATTTTTGGGTCAACGAATGAGAATCTGTGCAAAGATTTTGAATCAGTGATGAAGCAAAAATTCGAAAAGTCATCAATGGGGGAGATGAAATTCTTTTTGGGACTTCAAGTTGAACAACTACCTGAGGGAATTTTCATTCACCAGACGAAGTACGTGCATGATATTCTAGAGAAATTTGGAATGTCAAGTTCTACTCCAGCTGCGACCCCTTTAGCAATAAATCATGGGATTCACCCAGATCTCACCGGAGACAGGGATGATGAGACGTTCTATCGTTCCATGATCGGTTCATTGATGTACTTAACTGCTTCGAGACCTGATATAATGTACCCAACGTGCCTCGCAGCAAGATATCAATCTAACCCGAGAGCTTCGCACATGATTATTGTGAAGAGGATATTACACTACCTGAAGGGAACTCCTACATTGGGGTTATGGTATCCTAGAAAAGGCGACTTTACGCTCGAAGGGTATTCTGATTCGGATTTCGGATGCTGCAAAGTCAATGCAAAATCAACAACTGCAGGATGCCAGTTCTTTGGACCTCGCTTGGTTACCTGGCAGTGTAAGAAACAAACGTCTGTGGCGCTATCCACATGTGAAGCGGAGTATGTGTCTGCTAGCAGTTGCTGTTCTCAGATCCTGTGGATACAGCAACAGATGCGCGACTACGGTTTGCAGTTTCTTAACACACCTTTTTTTGTTGATAATGAGGCCGCAATAAATATAACAAAGAATCCAGTACATCACGCTAAAACTAAACATATAGAAATTCGACATCACTTCATTCGAGATTGCTTTGAGAAGAAGTTGATTCGAATAGAGAAAATCCACACTGACGAACAGAAAGCTGATTTACATACCAAAGCTTTTGACAAAACTCGTTTTAAATATCTTTTAAAACTGAATGGTATGAAGCTTCTTTCGGTGTCGGATGGCATTATTGGCGTTGATGAAGGTACTGTTGTAGATGAAGATAAGAAACAATCTGCAATGGTTTGTCGATTTTTTACTTGTTTTGGTATTTAGGGGGAGTAGATATAAATTCAAAAAATACAAAAACAATAAAAAATTCAAAAATACAAAAACATTATAAAATTTCAAAATCCAAAAACAATAGAAAATTGAAAAGAGCTTGTGTAAAAAGGGAAAATGATAGTACATCGGCTTGACAATTACAGTATGCTAAAGATTTGTAAAGTTTAAAAAGAGTTAAACAGTCTTGCTAATGATGTGTCGATCGGTTTTTACACATTTAGTAGATTTGTTCGGGATATAAACCTAAAATTTCAAACTTGCGTAATTCGTGGGGAACACTACTTGGATATATAGGTAACCCCTGAAATCTCGTTTGAAAGGTCCCTCTTTCTGAATACTAGGTCTTTATACTCAGTGATATCTGGGGTATTATTCCGGGACTTCTGTTGAATGGAAGTTCTGACCTAGTTCCCGAATAATACTTTCCGCATTGCTTGAAACATAGCATCACCCTCAGCAAATTGATTAAACAATAAAATTGATAATCATTGCTGTTATAACAAAAGATCCTCTAAAGGGGACACACCGAAAAGATGAAGCCGTCATCTCTCTGCGTATACGGAAGTATCGACCTGAGCTCTCACGACCCTCGCATCTAACCCCTTACAGATATCATCTGTGGTATACTCACCTGTAAGACTGAATATTGGGATTCTGGATACGGGAGTATATTCAAGAGGTGGGACACATGAATGAGTTATGTTCCTAAAACATCTAAATCGTATCCTGAATAAATTGAAATTTGTATGAAAATTTAAAGTGGATCAGTATATCGACAATCTACGTGAATTGTTTAATTCTAAGTATGAAATTGAAGCTTAATGGTACTTGTAACTTGTCTGATAGCTGATATGATTCCCTGACATGCTCATCAAAAATATATTTGTAAATAGTTTAATTTCTTTACATTCTGCAATTTAAGTTTCTGTATTTCATTTCCTCGTTTAGAAACATTATTGAAAATCCAAAAAGATTTCATTTCTGCTTTATTTTCCGACAAACCAAAGTGGAGAGTTGATTGTTGGATTCTCGAAAGATTGAAGCAGATGCAGGAAAGTTCTGGACTGGAAAATGAGGAGAGCTTATCTTGATAAAGATTGGGTTGTTAAAAAAGTCAAAACAAATTCATTAATTTGATGCTTGTTATTTTCAGAAAAAGTTTGAAAATTTTAACCAAAAATCAGTTTGTTTGTCAAAAGATCAACCAAGGTCATTAAATTGGACTTGGTAGTTTAATTGAGTAATCAAGGTCATTAACTTGGACCTGAATACTTGAGTGGATTTCTAAACTGATAGATATTGTGATTTATGGTTGAAAATCAATAGATTGTAATGTTATTGATTGAGTAACAGGTTGTGGATTTTATCATTCCCATGGCTCAAAAAGTCAAAGTTTGAACCAGACCAAGACCCGAGATCCCAGCTTATCGAGAGGGGGAGTTTGTGAAAGGGGAAGTCTAGAGTTCTGGATCAACAGTCAAAGGGGAGATTGAAGATAGAGCCAGGAAGAGATCCTGAACCTGTGAAGAGAGAGTTTTTGTAATGAGGAGACAGAGTTGGAGAAGAGACCAAGACTGAAGACTCGACGCCGAAGACTTCGTCAACATCCAAGGGGGAGTCTGTTGGTGCACTGAATGTCTGTTTACTGCGTCTTTATCGAGTCTTAGGTCTAGATAGGTTAGATTGGAGCTTGGAAATGAAAAAGTGGTTTTAGAGTGTAATTCCGCTCGAAATGACATAAAGTCATTTCAAGAGAAATCAGGTTATGATGTAATTCTGCTCCAGGATGTCAAGTTTATGATTCCGCTCCAAATAGGTTTAGGTGATTCCGCTCCAAACGAACAAGGTGATTCCGCTCGAGAGACATCATCATGGGGCTCCGCTTGAACCATTTCAAGCGGAATCAGGCATACTATAAATAGGTCAGTGATGATTTCGTTCGTAATGTTGGAGCAGAATTAGGAGTCGAGGTGCTACCGAACTTTTGTCAGAATTCATTGTATTTGACTCAGAAAGCATTAATTGAGAGGAAATTAAGAGGATAAAGTTGTGTGACTTTGTTTACTTTGATTCCGCCTCTGTATACAAAGATGAACTTCCTTTACTGACTATTTAGGGTTGCACACGGTCCAACAAGCATAAATTTTCAAGCGTGAGCCACCTTTAAATAGAATAGAGTTGTACAATAAAAATGATATTATTATATAATCTGTAAAAATTTTCGTATAAGCTGACGTATTTTTATTACTTTATTACAGTTGACACAACTAACTTGAATTTATCACAAAAATCGACCTATGGTAATAAGTAACATTGAAATACTATAATAGTCTGTGTATTATGTCAGTTGAATACTAAACAATATATAATTCATAAATATATATTGTTTATATGATTGAAATAACATATTACATTTTACATATAATAATGTATATTAGTAATGTTATTACGTATATTTTTTATGTATTTTTTATTTTAAGTAAAAAAAATTATCGGTGTGTTATTAATTAGATTTACTATTCTTATTAATAATTAGTATGCAAATTTCATTAATTAATAATTAGTTATTATAAAATTGTGATTAAAGCTAACAGGTTATGATGAATAAAATATTTTCATAATTAATGGTAAAGTTATTATATCATAAATGAGTAAAAAATTAATAATATTATAATAGGATTAAATTATTTTTTTCTAATTTATAAAATTTTTTATTATTTAGAATTATAAAGGGATTTAGGCGGTAAAGAATTGGTAGGGTGAAATATGGGGTTGCAACGTGTTCAATTCATTTAGGTTGTAGATATAGCGAACGCAATGAAACTTAGTCAAATTTAGAGTTAAATAAGATTTGGTTCATTACACGTATTCAAATTTGTATTCATTTAGGTTGTAGATACAGAGAACACAATGAAACTTAGTCAAATTTAGAGTTAAATAAGATTTGGTTCATTACACTATCGGTATAGTACTTACTAGCACTCAGTATCGCAACTAAAAGAAAAACCCCAACATAAAACAAAATTTTAAAATGATATCGACACATGTTTTACATTAACTAAAAACAATACAAACGAATACCAATAACGTTTCTGACAAAACAAATATCAGTACGATGTTCGGTCGGAATTGACGTGGTACCGATATTAGAAGGCCACTATTGGTTTGGTTCGTCCAGGTACCCGTATGGAACCGACACTCGCTATACCTTATGATATAAAAAATACTCTGCCGCGAATACAACTTTGTTTTCAACATTTATACTAGAAAAAAAAATGAATATTGGTACCACTACGAAAGTTGTTCGGACGGTATTGCTTCTATTGGTAAGTGTATAAAAAACGTTTATCGAAACGTAGATAAAAATAAAATGTCGCAAAAGTATATTCGGAATTTTATAAAACATTACACTATATTATTTGAATAATGAAAAAGGTAAATGGCGTAAAAATATTAAAAAGGAAGCTACATGTAAGGTAGATTTACTCATATGTATGTCACAGCCCCCGATCCCTAGTCCTCGGGAACGAGCGGCCGTGAGAGAGTTTCAGTGGTATCTCGTTATTTTCAAATTTGGTAGCAGAAATTTTCATCAGGACCGTAGTTAGGAAATATTTAATCAGAGTAAAATACCACATTTCCATTATATTAAACACATGGGTAAAACCCAAGTTTTTCAGTACACACAATTTCATAGGAATAAATCCTATTTTTGTTTCAGAAAAACATCTATTTCTTTTAGGTAACTTTATTGCCACTTTTCCAAGCCTTCAGTGCTGTCCAGCTGGCTTCTATTTGGCTTTCACATTTTGTTACCTGAAACACATTTTAAAAACATTTTGTCAGTGGGAAATACTGGTGTGTGAATCCCAGTTTAATCAAGTTTAAATAAAAAGTCGCATTGAACAGCATTGAGGGCGCATCCGCAATTACATTTGTTTCCAAGTTATATCAATTACCACCACACGGTAATGTCGTTCCGACTTATGGTCATGTTACTCCTTTACCAGGTGGTAACAAATTTTGTATACAAAACCCCAAATTTACCGACTGTAATTGTATTCTTACAAATACTCAGTAACTGTTATTCGCATGGAAAGATAGTTAAGGTTTTGTAAAAACAGTTAACAAAAAGAGGATTACTCACATTGCTGTCTTAGAGTTATCAGTAAGGATTTCCTGGGAATAATCTATAAATTACACAAATGCACGTGTGTTAGTATAATAACCCATTTTAACATTAGTAATACCCTCCCCGAGACGGCATTCCAACGACTACGTCGGGCAGAACCACGACAGCCGTTACGGAACCCTAGATGAATCGGGCAGAGTATCTAATACGTCTCCAGAGGTTACAATACTTACATCGTAGCAGAACCTCGCTATTTAGGGGGTATAATACCCGACTATAACTTCTACTATTCAGAATTGAGAGAGAGATTTCGAAATAGAGCGATGGAAACTGAAAGCCCGAGCTCCCAATTTATAGGGTTGTAATCTGCCTTTCTCGCGGCCCGCGTAAAAGACAACACGGGCTTACGCGGCCCGCATAGCCTAGGGGTCTAGGCGTAGATGATCCGGGTCACGCATAGGTTCAACACGTTGATGACACGTGTCGTCACCGGGCTGCGCCACATTCTAAGACTCTAGCGGCCCACGTAAAAGTAAGCTTAAGCTTACGCGGCCCGCCTGAACTAAAGAAAATAAACGGGATCAAGTTCTGATCCTAATACCGCCCGCGTAAATGTTGGGGTGGGTCTACACGGCCCGCCTCAACTTAATATTTTAAATTTTATTTTATTTTTAATGCTATATTGTATTTTGGGCTCGGTTTTCACATACGGGGTATATTTAAAGACATATTGTGACATTTTAAATATTTTTAAGGTGTCAGAAAAATAATCGAGGGTGTCGGTTTTCTTGAGGATTGTTACATCCTCCCCACCTTGTTTTAGAGCTCGTCCTTGAGATCTATTGGAACAAGTGCGGATATTTCCTTTACATTTCTGATTCAAGCTCCCATGTGTACTCAGGTCCTCTTTTGGAGTCCCACTTCACTTTGACCAGAACTAATCTTTTATGCTTGAGATTCTTAATTTTCCTGTCTTCAATTTGAAGAGGCCTTTCTACAAACTTAAGTTGTTCATTTACCTCTATATCCTTAAGAGGTACTATCAGTGATTCGTCGGATAAGCATTTCTTGAGATTAGATACATGAAATACATCATATATCCCTGCCATTTCCTCTGGCAGTTGTAGCTGATAGGCTACAGGTCCTATTCTTCTAACAATTTCAAAAGGTCTAATATACCTGGGACTTAGCTTTCCTCTTTTGATGAATCTTACCACTCCTTTTCAATGAGAGACTTTTAATAATACCTTGTCACCTACCTGAAATTCTAACGGCTTACGTTTGTTATCAGCGTAGCTCTTCTGCCGATCACGTGCTGTTTTCAGTCGTTCTTTGACTTGAATGATTTTATCGGTTGTTACCTGTACTATCTCAGGGCCAGATAGTTGCTTTTCCCCAATTTCTGCCCAACATACTGGGGTTCTGCACTTTCGTCCATAAAGTGCTTCGAATGGTGCAGCATTAATACTTGTGTGATAACTGTTATTATTAGAAAATTCTATTAAAGGTAAGTGATCGTCCCAATTACCTCCGAAATCAATTACACAAGCTCTAAGCATGTCCTCCATTGTCTGAATTGTCCTTTCACTTTGTCCGTCTGTTTGAGGATGATAAGTTGTGCTTAGATTCAGCTTGGTTCCCATTGCTTTTTGGAAACTTGCCCAAAAATGAGAGGTAAAACGGCTATCTCTATCAGAAACAATTGATAAAGGTATTCCATGTAATGAAACATTTTCATTTACATACAATTTGGCTAATTGTTCCATACTAAAAGTTTCCTTCATTGGTAGGAAATGAGCTGACTTGGTTAGCCTATCTACAATCACCCAGATTGTATCATTACCTTTTCTTGTTTTGGGTAACTTGGTAACAAAATCCATTGTTATCAATTCCCATTTCCAAACTGGCATTTCTAATTGCTGTAACAAACCTGAGGGTTTCTGGTGTTCAGCTTTGATTTGAGAACAAGTTAAACATTTAGAAACATAAGCTGCTATATCCTTTTTCATTCCTATCCACCGGAAATTTTTCCTTAAATCCTGGTACATCTTATCACTTCCTGGATGCATCGTATACTTAGATTTATGAGCTTCTTCTAATATACGGTGACGCAAATTTCCTAATTTAGGTATCCACATTCTCTTTTTATGGAATCTCCAAATTCCATCTGTTACTTGTTCTAATTCCTTAATCATTCCTTTTAATTTTTCAGTATCTTCCTTGATTACTGATTCTTGTGCTTTTCTAATCTGTTCATTTAAATCTACTTGTAGATTTAATTTAAGAGAACGTACCCTTTTTGGCTTTTCGTGATACTTTCGACTTAAAGCATCTGCCACTACATTTGCCTTTCCATCATGATATTGGATATCACAACCGTAATCACTAAGCAATTCCATCCAGCGTCTTTGTCTCATATTCAACTCTTTTTGCCCGAAAACATACCTTAAGCTTTTATGATCTGTGAATATGGTAAACTTACTACCATAAAGATAATGTCTCCAAATCTTAAGGGCAAAAATTATAGCTCCTAGTTCCAAATCATGGGTTGAATAATTCTCTTCATGAGTCTTAAGCTGTCTAGATGTGTAAGCTATAACCTTTTGACGTTGCATCAACACACATCCATAACCTAACTTAGAAGCGTCACAAAAGACTACAAAGTCTCCAGTTCCTTCTGGTAACGCTAGTATGGGTGCATGGGTGAGTCTTTGCTTAAGGATTCTAAAGGCTTCTTCTTGTTTTGGTCCCCATTCAAACTTAACATATTTACAGGTTAACTTAGTTAAAGGAATGGCTATTTTAGAGAAATCTCGAATAAATCTTCTATAATAACCGGCTAATCCTAAGAAACTTCTAACCTCGGTTGGCGACTCAGGGGCTTTCCATTTGGTAATTGCCTCGATCTTTGTTGGATCCACATGGATTCCTTCATGATTAACTAAATGTCCAAGAAATTGTACTTGCTCTAACCAAAACTCACACTTTGAAAATTTAGCATAAAGCTTTTCCTTTCTTAATAAACTTAAAAGTGTGTGCAAATGCTTTGCATGTTCCTCTTTACTTTTAGAGTAAATTAGAATATCATCTATAAAGACAATTATGAATTTATCCAAATATGGCTTACATATTCGGTTCATCATGTCCATAAATGCGGCTGGGGCATTGGTTAAACCAAATGGCATGACAGTAAATTCATAATGACCATACCTTGTTCTGAATGCGGTTTTAGGAATGTCCTCTTCTTGTACCTTTAATTGATAATATCCTGATCTTAAATCGATTTCAGAGAAAAATCGAGCTCCTTGAAGTTGATCAAACAGATCATCGATCCTCGATAATGGATACCGATTCTTAATAGTGACTTTGTTCAATTCACGGTAGTCAATGCACATACGCATTGATCCGTCCTTCTTTTTGACAAATAAAATCGGTGCTCCCCATGGTGATGAGCTTGGTTGTATGAATCCTTTCTCCAACAATTCGTCTAATTGTTTCTTTAGTTCTTGCATTTCAGCAGGTGCCAAACGGTAAGGTGCTTTGGCAATCGGTGTTGTCCCTAGTAGCAGATGGATTCTGAATTCGACTTCCCTGTCTGGCGGTAGTCCTGGCAATTCCTCTGGAAAGACATCTGAAAACTGGGACACTACTGGGATGTCTTTGAATTCTTTTCCTTTAGTGTTAGTGATTATAGAAATCAAATACACTATAGACCCTTTTCTTATATAACTTGCAGTTTTCATCACAGAGATGAATTTTGTGGGTCTAGATGGCTTATCTCCTTTAATTGTGATCTTTTCACCCCTTGGTGAATTTATTTGAATTGACTTTTGATCACACAAAATACTGGCTTTATTGGCTATTAACCAATCCATTCCTAACACTACATCAAATCCTGCCAGATTCATTGGGTAAAGGTTTGCAATAAATTTTTGATTAAAAATTTCTATTCTTGCTCCCTGCAAGATTTCACCAATTCTAACGGTTTCTCCATTTGCGGTCTCTACTAGACATTCTTGTGGTAGTTTAGTTAATGACTGATTCAGAAATTTGCAAAATGAAGTATTAATAAAACTTTGGTTTGCACCAGAGTCAAATAATACTTTAGCAAAAATATCATTAACTAAAAACGTACCAGCTATGACGTCCGGAATTATCTTGGCTTCGTCTGCAGTTAGAACAAATGCTCTAGCATTTTTAGGATTCTTGTTGTTTGCGGCTGGAGCCAATTTTGGACAGTTTGGCTTGATGTGACCTTTTTCTCCACAGTTGAAGCAGAATCCATTTGTTGGTTTCCTTCTGCAGGTTTCCTCCTTATGTCCTGGTGTTTTGCAGAAATTGCAGTAAGTAGAGCATCTTCCTGAATGCTTCTTTCTGCAGGCTTTGCAGTATGGCGCAGAGGTAGAACCTACATTCCTCGGTTGGAATTCCCAGAACGGAATTCTTGAGTAAGCCTTTGGGATAGGTTTCTCCTCTGGTCTTCTTCTCTAGTTCGCACTAGTTCATCGGTCAAGGTATTGGCTAGTTCTACAGCTTCTTCTATGGTTTAGGGTCTAGCTGCCTTGACTACATGTCTAATCTCTCCAATTAATCCCCAGATATAACGGGAGATTAACACTGGCTCAGGTGATGCAAGGGTCGGTACTATTCTAGCATATTCAAAGAATGTGGTAGTATAACCCTTACTATCTACCCCGGTCATCCTAAGGTTCAGAAACTTATTTGCTATCTGTTCCTTTTCATTGGGAGGGCAGAATTTCCTTTCTACCATATTCTTAAACTCCTCCCATTCCATGCTATAAACTCTATCACTTCCTCTTGACTGGAGGATAGTGTTCCACCATTCTAGGGCTGAATTCTTAAACAATTTCGAAGCAAACATTATCTTATCTTCTTCAGCACATTTGCTTATTTTCAGAACAGCCTCAGTCTTTTCTATCCAGCGCAGAGCTGCAATGGGTCCTTCATTGCCCGAGAATTCTATTGGTTTGCAGGACCAGAATTCTTTATAAAAACAACCATTTGGCATGGTTCTACTTCTTTTAGGAATGGGCACCTGAAGTACGGGTCCATTGTTTACGCTGGGTTCTGGTTCAGTTGGTCGCTTACTGCTATGCTTACTTTTATTATTCGCTTCTTGAACCGTTTGAATAGTAAATGGCATTGCATCTATGATTCCTTGTGCCACTATAGGTTGAACGGCACTATTATCCATTTGGTTTCCATTGTTATTGTTGTTCGGATTCTCATTATTCAAATTATTGTTATTCGAGTGGTTGTCTTTCTGGATATTATCATTCTGGTTTTCTTGATTCACTTCGTTGTCCATCTGAATTTTAAACATTTACCACATATTGATATCACAAATAATATCTAATACAACCAATCACACAACACACAGGTTGATCAAAAACGTCGAGCATTGCGACTTTTACTCTTTCTTATAGTATGCATCTATTACACACCAGTACTGAAATTAAAATTACAATACCGACTAAAATGTAAATCTACAATACTAGTAATATGCATCCGTAGTTTTTTTGTCTAACACATACACACATATTTATTATTATATTATATTATTATTACTACCGTTCCCACCATCACATTCACGGATATGGATTCATCCAAAAATCCATATTGCGTTCGTCGTATTTCCATACGAGACGCTCTCCCACATGTCTCATTCTTTCACTGCTTTCTAAAATTTCCTCACCGAAAGTCCTAAGTTCTTGTACGTTTTCTGCACTCATTGTGGGTGCAGGTTCTAGGACTGGGTTTGGAATCTGGGGTGCGGGTTCCTGGTACGGGGCCTGGTATGGGTAAGGATTTTCTAAGATTTCCCTAATGTATGCATCATTATTGAAATAGGGATCTTGAGGATCTAACCTTGGGTAGGCTCCTAGGTTGGGCATTGGCACATTTTCCTGTATCGGGTAGCGTTGCACATAGTCCCTAACATCATCCCACCAGGGGTCGTAATTCGGGTCTAGGGGATTTGGTGCAGGTACCCTAGGTATTTCCTCCGGGTTGAAATCAGGCATTTCTATTTGGTTTTCAGTGTTTTCTATTTCCATGGGTTGATCAGGAATTGGTGGTTATGGTTGGGGTGCTAGCATTTGCTCCAGGTTTGGGTCAGCGGCAGTGGTTGCTAAAATATGGATATTGGCTATACCCCTATTAAGCATATCCTGGGCATATGCATCGGTTTCTCTTTTGGCTGCGGCTAACACTCGCTGTTCCTGTAACTTTTTCATACGCTTTCTACGCTCATGTGCTCCCCTACTGAACCATCCCCTCTTTTTCTGAGGAAATGGCTCTTCAGATTGAGCCTTAAACACAAAGATTCCTTCTTCCGTATCAGCAGAGTACCCCGAGAGGGCAGGCTGAGAAGAGGAGGTGCCTTCACTTCTAGGCGAACCAGACAATTGACGATACGCGTCAGATGGTCCTTGGTCGCTCATACTGTAACTAACAGATAGTCAGATAACACATAACAAGAAAAAACAATTACGCACGTATTTCCTTTATTTATTTCCTAACACTTTGAATTTTGGTGTCAGCAGAACACTTCTGTGGCTGAATCAGTGGCATAGCTCTGATACCACCTTCTATCATAGCCCCCGATCCCTAGTCCCTGGGAACGGGCGGCCGTGAGCCAGATTCAATGGTATCTCGTTATTTTCAAATTTGGCAGCGAAAATTTTCATCAGGACCGTAGTTATGAAATATTTAATCAGAGTAAAATACCACATTTCCATTATATTAAACACATGGGTAAAACCCAAGTTTTTCAGTACACACAATTTCATAGGAATAAATCCTATTTTTATTTCAGAAAAACATCTATTTCTTTTAGGTAACTTTATTGCCACTTTTCCAAGCCTTTAGTGCTGTCCAGCTGGCTTCTATTTGGCTTTCACATTTTGTTACCTGAAATGCGTTTTAAAAACATTTTGTCAGTGGGAAATACTGGTGAGTGAATCCCAGTTTAATCAAGTTTAAATAAAAAGTCGCATTGAACAGTATTGAGGGCGCATCCGCAATTACATTTGTTTCCAAGTTATATCAATTACCACCACACGGTAATGTCGTTCCGACTTATGTACATGTTACTCCTTTACCAGGTGGTAACAAATTTTGTATACAAAACCCCAAATTTACCGACTGTAATTGTATTCTTACAAATACTCAATAACTGTTATTCGCATGGAAAGATATTTAAGGTTTTGTAAAAACAGTTAACAAAAAGAGGATTACTCACATTGCTGTCTTAGAGTTATCAGTAAGGATTTCCTGGGAATAATCTATAAATTACACAAATGCACGTGTGTTAGTATAATAACCCATTTTAACATTAGTGATACCCTCCCCGAGACGGCATTCCAACGACTACGTCGTGCAGAACCACGACAACCGTTACGGAACCCTAGATCAATTGGGCAGAGTATCTAATACGTCTCCAGGGGTTATAATACTTACATCGTAGCAGAACCTCGCTATTTAAGGGGTATAATACCCGACTATAACTTCTACTATTCAGAACTGAGAGAGAGATTTCGAAATTGAGCGACGGAAACTGAAAGCCCGAGCTCCCAATTTATAGGGCTGTAATCTGCCTTTCTCGCGGCCCGCATAAAAGACAACACGGGCTTACGCGGCCCGCGTGGCCTAGGGGTCTAGGCGTAGCTAATCCGGGTCACACATAGGTTCAACACGTTTATGACACGTGTCGTCACCGGGCTGCGCCACAATTCTAAGACTCTAGCGGCCCGCGTAAAAGTAAGCTTAAGCTTACGCGGCCCGCCTGAACTAAAGAAAATAAACGGGATCAGGTTCTGATCCTAATACCGCCCGCGTAAATGTTGGGGTGGGTCTACGCGGCCCGCCTCAACTTAATATTTTAAATTTTTATTTTATTTTTAATGCTATATTGTATTTTGGGCTTGGTTTTCACATACGGGGTATATTTAAAGACATATTGGGACATTTTAAATATTTTTAAGATGTCAGAAAAATAATCGAGGGTGTCGGTTTTCTTGAGGATTGTTACATTTATGCTTGATTCAGAGAAGGAGAAGGTTAACACAAAAACGTATTACAGATTATATAATAATATCATTTTTATTATACAACTCTATTCTATTTAAAGGTGGCTCACGCTTGCAAAATTATGCTTGATTCAGAGAAGGAGAAGTTTAACACAAAAACGTATTACAAATTATATAATAATATAATTTTTATTATACAACTCTATTCTATTTAAAGGTGGCTCACGCTTGCAAATTTATCCTTGATTCAGAGAAGGAGAAGTTTAACACAAAAACGTATTACAGATTATATAATAATATCATTTTCATTATACAACTCTATTCTATTTAAAGGTGGCTCATGCTTGCAAATTTATTCTTGATTCAGAGAAGGAGAAGTTTAACACAAAAACGTATTACATATTATATAATAATATAATTTTTATTATACAACTCTATTCTATTTAAAGGTGGCTCATGCTTTCAAATTTATGCTTGATTCAGAGAAAGAGAAGTTTAACACAAAAACGTAAATTTGTGTTAGGTAAAAAATTAGGAAAATTGAAGAGAATAGTCCTTTTCATCTCTTTGCTTCAACGTTGCACCCTTTTCGTTCATTTTTCTTATCCACTAATAATAAAGCATGGATGTAATTGTAAACCTAACACATTAATATTTTTTAGTATTTATTATTAATAAATTGTTCGCCGCGAGGAAACCGCCGGTCAACAGGGCCATAACCGTCTTTTTAGATGATCTTGACCGTAATAATTCAGACGGTTATCTTCGAGATTGAATCTCATTCGTTCAAACCCAAAAAAATTGGCAGTTTTTTTTTCAACGCAAGTTAAGATTTCTTGTGTTTTCTGCATTTTTCTAGCTACGTGGGTACGCTCCCTCAACCTTGTCTGCATCTTGGATAACTTCTACGTGGAAGTTAGCATACAAGATGTATATATATGTCCGTGTATGCTTTGTATTACATCGTTTTCAATAAAGGATAGCAATGTAAGGTCGTTACATATTTTATGTGTTTATGATGTTTGTTATGTTTCGAAAATAGTTTCTTGTTTAGTTTGGTTGTTTTGCTTCAGTTATGATCGATGGATAATGTTGTGTATGATGAGGAATAAATTATGGGGAAAATGTAAGTTGTTAATTTATATGGCATCGTGTTTATTTAACCATGTTTGTTCATTTGAATAATGATGCTTTGTTTTTTGTTTGCTGGGTTGGACAGCGTTGTGGATATGAAGCAGGTAGCAGTTATGAAGTCTTCTAATATAGTTGGAAATGTATACATCATTTTGTTTTGTCAAGTATTGGGATTTACATAGCATTGTGTTTTTTACAATCATTTTGTGTTTGTAGCAATCCTTTGTGTTATTATAGTAAAAAATCGTTGACATGCTTTTTTTGTCAGGTTGTAGCTGACGAGTTTGTGGATGGTCATTTGCATGAATTTACTTATTGCTCTAATGAGAATGTACATTTATATAAGCAAGCTTATGATAAAGTTTCTATTATTATTTATGATATTGTGTGTTATTTAAAATCATTGGGTTATTTACATATGCGTTTTTTTTTGTAATATACTATGACAACAGTGATTGACAGTTGTTTTTTTTTTGCTTTTCCAGGTGATGGCTGACAACATGTTTGTGGATCATCATTTTCAAACGTTGAGTAAGATATCTGATGAAATTGGAAACGTGTGTAATAATTCTTGTCAAATATTTTATCATGTTGTGTATTATTTAAAATCATTGTGTTTTTTTACAGATACTGTGTTTTTTGGTTTATTTTTGTAATATACTATGACAACAGTGATTAACAATTGTTTTTTTCCAGGTTGTGGCTGTGGCTGACAACATTTTTGTGGATGATAATTTTCAAAAGTTGAGTAAGATATCTGATGAAACTGGAAATGTACGTAATAATTCTTTTAAAATTGTAAGATAACATTATTTTAGTTCAGCATGGTAGTTTATTTTATTAATGAGTATATTGTTTTTCAGTTTGAAGAATTGTTTGGAGTACTTCCAAGCTTGACTATGTCTTCAATCGGAGCTGCAAAGGTAAATCGTTTATGTTAAAGTATATGAATTATTTTGTTAGTGATAGTTTGTGATGTTTATGCTGAATCTTATTATGTTTGATTATATTTTGTTTTGTAAATTTCAGAATAAATCTAAAGGCTTTGACTTGGAGTTTGGTGCTTTGGTTGAATGTCCTGACAAATCTATGAAGCATGAGATCAACAAGGTTGGTTCCATAACTATATGTTTAGCTGTGTTTAGTTAATATTCTAGAAGAATGACTAACATATTATTCTCTAGCCTCGTAATTTCAGAAGAATTAATCAAAAGGTAAAGGCGCTTGTCACACCCCGATATTTCCACGTATTACCGGTGGGCCCGGTGGGGAGTATCATGACGTAGTTGATATCATCATAGTCAAACAACACAAATTTAAATGCACAGCGGAAGCAAAAGATAGATTTTATTTCAACCGAATAAATTGTAATATTAAGTATTACAAAACAGTTGAAACAGATCCACAGGCGGATCGAATAAAAAGGAAAACTGTTCAATAGACTTTGACATCTAGAGCTTGCGAGACTTGATTATTGATGCCTGGAGTAGCCAGCCTATTACGTATAGTACCTGCACTTAGCCTTTTTGGAAAATACATCAGTTTACACTGGTAAATACAACTTAACTGACTCATTTTGAAAAAGGGTTTGAAAATCGATTTGAATGCACTTCGGCAAAAATATCTTTTATAACTTGGGACAATTATTTAAAAATAATCTTGTATACAGTTTTACTTATTTGTCGTCCATCAGGGCCGGTTTGTAGGGCCGGTCTAGATTAACTAACACACCACAGGTATAATACCCACAAGGCTGATTCCTTTAAGTGGGCTACCAGTTTTTACATATGCAGCTGTCAGGTGTACGCCTACACCCCGTGTTTAGGTCGTGGCCATTTCTTTGAATGATGCCAAGGATATCCGGGACATGGTCATTTAACCCCCAAAGGCCATACACCAAATAATACATATTAAACGGGTCATGTAAATACATAAATCACAATCCGATATAAATAACTACACACCCGACCAAGCGGTACTTTTATAGTACCGTATCCCAAGCCCATATAGGGAAAATAAGTTAAGAGTATTTACCTGAGGAAAGTATAAATCAAATACAGCAAGTGCACGTTGTTGGTGCATGTTTGTGACAACAGCTTAGATTTGGTCTTTGGATATCTTGTAATTAGTTAAACGATAAACAGTTAGCGGGTTTAGCTTTGTAATAGTTAGTTGTAATGTTTGGGCTAACTAAACCCAAAGGATTGGGTGATGGGGGGCGAATTGGGCCTGTCCAATTCGCAGCCCAGGAGTCTTTAACCTAGCCCAGTTGTGAACCTTGTGTTATATAAACAAGGTTAGACATTAGGGTTAAGGTTAATCAGCCAAAACAGAGTTTGAGAGAGACATAATTTCGTGAGAGCTAGCTTGGACGAAATTAGGGATTTGTGTTTAGGGTTTGATTGATTGTAATCAATCTTGATAGACAATCAATAAAACCCGGTTTGATTGGAATTGTTGTTTCTGTGTTCTACACGTTTTCTGCTACAATCTGATCTAGAGGATTCCGCACTCTAGGTTAGATAAACGATTCTGTGAAGATCCATAACATCAAGGGGACCTACAATTGGTATCAGAGCGTTAGGCTCTTGATTGCTCGGTTCAGAATTGTTTGCTGCAGAAACAGGGAGTGATTTCGAAATTTTTGTTAAACCTGAAAAATTAGGGTTTTAAAAAATTTTCGAAATTCATGTGGGTTTGATAAAATTTTCGAAAATTTTGGCTATTTTGATCTTTTGGGTTGTTTGTTTGCTGTTTTGCAGGTTTTAGGGTTTGCAGGATTGTTTTTGGTTGATAGTTTTGAAGAATTTTGGCTGAATTTCTTGAAGATTCGAAGACTGTTCTTCGTGTTCTTCATAAATTTCATAAAAATTTTCATCAAAAGTTGACTGATTTGCTTGTTTGATTTTGCAGAATTGTGTTGGAGAATAATCAGAATTTCGAAAAGATTAACCTTCCAAAATTTGCAGATCTGCGAAATTAACTGATTGGCGAAATTAGCTGCTTGTTGAACAAGATAGTTAAATTTGCTGAGAAACCAGAGAATTTAACTGACCAGCGAAATACTCTAGCGAATTTAACTATTGCATTGATCTGTCCCAGCGAAATTAACTGATAAGCGAATTTAAAATCCAAAGGCGACTTTGGTAATCGTAATAATTTTCCACAACGAAATTATCACGGTTTCAGCGAAATTAAGCGGCGATTTTGACCAGCGAAAGTAAACCAGCGAAATTAGCCATTTCAGCGAAATAACCAGCAAACTTAAACTGATCAGCGAATTTAGCTCAAAAGCAGCGAATTTAACTCAAAACCAGCGAATCTAGTAGAGGAATAAAGTGGTGGAATTTTTGTTGGCAAGCGTCGAAAATATTTCAGTGTTTTGAAAATAGAAATTGATCCGTACCTCGTTTGACAGAACCGTTTGCGCCGTTAGATTCCTTGGATTTTTAGGACAAAAAAAAGACTCTGGAAAATCCCGAATTCGGTTTTTGACATTATATATCATTGGATTCGTCTTTTCGAGACGATTCTAAAGGTATAATTTGGTAAAAACAATTTTCGGAAAAATATTGTACGGTTTTATCAGTACGGTTACGGTAAAACGTGTTTAAAGATGGTTAAAGTGGACAATGTCGAGAAGTGGCCAAACCTTACAAATGTTAACGAATATGCTGTCTGGAAGGAGGAGTTTGAATTGGCTGTGAAGAGCGAAGATACCAGAATGTGGTATTGTATTATAGATGGATACATTGCTCCTACACGTCGTGTTGAAGGGAGGACAAAAGTGATTTCTTATGACAAGATGGATGAATCTGAAAAACTGATGGTTGATGCTGAGAAGAAAGCTTTAGCAGTGATAAAGATGTCCCTGCCTGAGGAAATTAAACATACCATCAAGCACTATGGGACTTCTTATGATCTGTGGGAAGCTTTACGAAAACGCTATCAGAATTCATCAAGACAGAGTGTAGGGGATTGTGCGTTAGATGAAGAAGCAGTTGCTGTGAAAGAAGAGAAGAAGAAAGCTCTTGAACAGAAGGCTGAGAAGAAGGCTGCAGAAGTTTCAAAGTGCATGAATGGTGTGAATGAACTTACAACAGAGGTGAAGGTAACACCAGAACCTGTAAGTCATACGTGTCATAATTGCACTGAACTACAGAGTGAAGTTGACAGACTATCGGAGCAAAACAACATTCTGTTAGCTGATTTGGAAAACCGAAAAGAGTTAAATGTTCTTTTGATTAAAAGAGAGTCAAACTGTTTAGAAAAACTCAAATCAAATGAACAGGAAATTAGCAGTTTAACAAGCAAAGTCAATGAACTGTTACAGGTCATTGATTTGGCTCGTGAAACTGTGAAAGAAAAGACTAACGAGCTTTCAGAAAAGTGCACAGAATTGGCTGATGCACAAGCCAAAATTGTAGAACTTCAGGGGAAGTTACATAATTTTGGAAATTCTTCGTTAGTCAGAACTCAAATTCAAAAAGGTTTAAAAATAAGTAATGATAAAACAGGGGTGGGGTTTACTAAAGCTTCATCTTCTGACTACTCATTTTTACCAACTGAAGATGAGCTAACTGATTTTGTAACCACTGCACATGTAGTGGATCAGATAGCTGTGGACTTGCCAAGTAGTCCAGTTTCTTTGAAAGAATCTGTTGGGTCTAACAGTACACCTCATAAAGTGGATGAGGATACTGAAGACAAAAAGACCAACACATTTAAAAAGGGATCAAACAAAGAGAAAATATCTTGTTTTAAATGTCACAACAAAGGGCACGTGGCGAGTTGTTGTCCTTTGAAGAAAGGTAAGCAAAAAGTTGACGAAGTTATTGACGGGAATCAGGTTGGGTCAAGCAATAATGTGAAATCAAGTTGTCAGACAAAGAAATCTGAATCCAGTTCAAAGACTTCCAATAAGAAGTTTTCGAAAAAGAGATCGTGCTTCAAATGTCACACCAAAGGACATGTAGCTAGCTGCTGTCCTAACATAAAGAATGAAGCACAAGTGAATGAGAGGAAGAGAGAGAAGTCACCAGAGAAAAGTGGTGATAAGCAGGAGAGAGAGTCCAACTCTCCAAAGAAATCTGCTCCCAAGCAACCACAGAATGTTGTTGTTGGTGTAGATAAGGCTGGAACAGGAACTCCACAAGTTCCAAGTTTTCAAAGAAATCAACCTAGATTTCAGCCTAGATCTCCACCAGGCAGATATCAGAGACCTAGAAGCAGTTCACCTAGAATGAACAATTTTAATTCTAATAATTTCAGAAGTCAATGTCAATATCAAAATCGATACCAAAATAATGGTGGTCGAACTTTTTATAACAATGGCTTTAGAAATTATAACAATAATGCTTCTTGGAATCAAAATTCAAGGTTTCAGAATCAAAATTTCCAACGGTCAAATTGTCCAAATGTGTATAGGAACCCTCAGGACCAAAGACCTAGTGGAAATCAAAATCAAATTCCAACAGGTCTACGATCCAAGACTCCAGTTAGGAGTAATGGATATTGGATGGATGTTCCAGTGGTTGGTGAATTTGGACGACCCAAGACCATTAAGGCTTGGGTCCCCCAATCTAACTAATTTCTAAGTTAGTGTGTGCAGGAGCTGCTAAGGAGGATTATCAACTTATGTTGATAGTGGCTGCTCTAGGCACATGGCGGGGGGTGTGAGATTGTTTGATATGTATATATTTTAAATGATTTAAATTGAAGTTCAAAGTGCTGAGTCGACACAGAAGATAACCTGGCAGATCTTTATACTAAAGCATTTGACTGGGCTCGCTTTGAACATTTAGTCGAACTCGACGGGATGAGGAATCCTGAATAACTGGTTTTTCATAAGAATTTTGTAAATAGTTTACTGCTTTTCTTTAAAAAATCAAAAATACAAAAAAAAAAAATTGAAAAATCAAAAACACAAAAAAAATAGAAAATAAAAAATGAGTTATCACTGTGTGAAAAAGAAGAAATGATAGTACATCGGCAAGTTAGACTGTCACACTGAAGTTGAACCTAAATTGTTTAAGTGTGATAGCAGCTTCATTATATGATGTACCAGTAGGCAAAAAGCATGAAATAATCAACTTACCAATATGATATAAACTTAAATGAACTGAATATGAGTGGGGAACACATCAGTGGTGTATGGTTTAATGACCTTAATTCTGGTGTTGATAGATTGCCAAAATCTGAAGTTTTGGGTCTTTATACTGTTGTTTCAACTAGGGATATCTTGGCTGTCTGTCTGTTAGAACTAAAATTGTACATGACCCCAGGAAAGATAGTCACTTGGAATTAGCTCATTTCTATTTGAATGTCTGTATATTTCCCGATACACACAATTTTGATCTGATTCTGAAATCTTCTCTGAAAAAAGTCGTGTACCTCCTCTGCTGCATCCAGATATATGCTGACCTGGAGGTGCTAGGCAACGACAGCTTCTGCTGCATCCAGATACATGCTGACCTAGCTGTTCGTTGTCGCGCTATAGATCTAATACACCCGAAAGAGGCCCTCTAGTGCCCAAAAGAAACCCAATAAACCTATATCAAACTGAGAAAATCTCATTTGATCTGTATATTATACCATCTCTACTAAAGATCTATTCTGTTCTCTTCTCAACCTATTCCCAGTTAAGATTTCAGAAATTTGGATTGGACTTGTGAAATATGTGGTAGGGAAGATACTTGCATGATAGAGTGTGCTGTTTATATTTCCAGGATTTGATTAATATTTATTTGGGTGTTCGTTGTTAAGCAATTAAAACATGATAAAACAGATTTTATGCCGATCTAGACACAGTCATGATATCTTGAAGGATGATATCAGTATACTCACCTACTACGATGAATCTTTGTGCATACCTTGATCGCGGGGGTATATCCTGAAGTGGGACACGCTCGTATTTCAGAAATTAAAATTACCTTAACGTATCATATGGTAATGGTACTTGAAATGTTCATGCATTTTGTTTAAGTGGACAAACATACTGGTAATCGTCTTGAACTGCTTTTCACGAAAAATTAAATAAAGAATTATATGATTTTCTTACCAGTGATTCTCACAAAAATAGAGTGTTTATTGCTTTTGTTATTTACTTGCTTTCAGAAAATATAAAAAATCCAAAAATAGTGTCTTTTTCTGTTTAAAATTCTTAACGTACGGAAAACTGTTATTCAAGGAGGAATTGTTACTGATAGGGGGAGACGGTGTTAGTAAGCGAGTTCACATTTTAACTTCTGCAGGTTCTTGTGTGTTTGAGCAAAGTGTTTTGCGTGATGGTGATAAGTTGAAAAAGCTTAATCTGTTATACAGTTTAACTAATCTCTTGAAAAATAATAATTTATTTAACTTATGTTGAAAAATTCTTATGGTTTCTCGAGATGTTTGTTTTATAGTATACAGATTGAAGCGGTATGTTGCTGAGACGTTGCTGTGAAGTGTGAAGATGAGAGTTTGATTGGCTGCATGGTAGAACCTCCTTTCTATATTGCAGACAAGATTGAAGAGTTTGAAGATTGCTGTGAAAATGCTGAACTGGAGTTTACTCAAACGCTAACGTGTTGAAGATTTGGTGATTGGATGCATCAGCTTAGGGGGAGTCTGTTGCTGACAGAAGCTATTGAAGCTGAAGCTATCCAAAGACCAATGACAGTGCAAGATTACTTGAAGATTGCAAGAAGACAAAAGACAAAGTTTTGACTGAAGACAAAGTTTTTATGAAGCTATTGTCAAGGGGGAGTTTGTTGGTGCATGTTTGTGACAACAGCTTAGATTTGGTCTTTGGATATCTTGTAATTAGTTAAACGATAAACAGTTAGCGGGTTTAGCTTTGTAATAGTTAGTTGTAATGTTTGGGCTAACTAAACCCAAAGGATTGGGTGATGGGGGGCGAATTGGGCCTGTCCAATTCGCAGCCCAGGAGTCTTTAACCTAGCCCAGTTGTGAACCTTGTGTTATATAAACAAGGTTAGACATTAGGGTTAAGGTTAATCAGCCAAAACAGAGTTTGAGAGAGACATAATTTCGTGAGAGCTAGCTTGGACGAAATTAGGGATTTGTGTTTAGGGTTTGATTGATTGTAATCAATCTTGATAGATAATCAATAAAACCCGGTTTGATTGGAATTGCTGTTTCTGTGTTCTACACGTTTTCTGCTACAATCTGATCTAGAGGATTCCGCACTCTAGGTTAGATAAACGATTCTGTGAAGATCCATAACATCAAGGGGACCTACACACGTAGCTTTTACTGGGCTCCTAATCTGGAACGAAGGTTTTTAATAACCTATTAGAATCATAACGGGTCTTTAATTAAGCTTAGACTTAGTCCGGTTAGTTTTAAAAAGGAAGACACGGTTCAAACGCATGATAAAGCGAAGACCGGTTTAGAATGTGGTTTTGACCCGACAAGCTTGGATACTTGTTTAATATGGGTAAACTAAACACGTTCTGGAGTTTGAGACAAAAACGATATGGTTTGACCCGTTTCGGCTAATATATGCAGACTAGTTACATAAGCCGATCCGAACGCGAAAAGTGTGTAACGAGTAACCATAAGAGTCATATACAAGTTTCCTAAGTTAATATGCCTGAAATATGTTGTGACATCAGTAAGATATCTTCTATTATGCCCGATATGAATTTAAACTCAAATTTTGCCCCGTAAGGGCATTTTGGTCATTTAAAAGGTTATGAAAGAGTTTAAATATAAATCTGAGTTTTGGGTCTGATGTAATCAGTAAAAATACTTAATTTAATAAGTTATATCAGTAGGGTATTACCTATATGTGAAATTTATCATTTATAACTAAACTATGCACCTTAGGGGCATTTTGGTAATTTCACATAGGCTTAAAAGGTCAAAACTGGAAACCTGAGTTTAAAACTTTTGCTTACTGTTAAAATATAAAAATCTATTGAATATATCAGTAGGCATCAACCCTTATATGTTTAAAATAGTTTTAATACATACTATGCGTTAAAAACGCTTAAAAAGGCGATTTGGAGCCATTTCCGGGTTTTTAAAGGAAAGCTGATATTTTTATTATTCCAGAAGGCTCAAAACATTTTATTTATCATATTAGATCAGTAGAAAAAGGTTTGGTATCAAAAGGATTTGTAAAACTCATTTTATAGCCCAAAGGGCAAAACCGGCAATTACCGAATCAAGCTTAGAATTCTAAGTTATGCTCAGCTTAAAAATAAATAAAAATATTCAAAAATCCCAAAATATTATTTTATATCAGTAGGTAAAAAGTTTGATATTAAAAATTGGGTTTAGATAGGCTATATGCTAATTACGCCATTTAATTACTAAAAAGCTTTCTAATTACGCTAATGAGCATAACTCTTAGTCTAGACCTTAAACTGATGTCAAATTTTAGGGACAAGTTTATAAATCAGTAACTAAGGTTTCTATTCTTTTATATTTTTAAAAATCACATTTTAAGGTCATATGGGCATAATAGTCAACACTTAAGCAATTAACAGAAACATGCATGTGAATCGGATAACTAATGAATCAAGTTGTATAATCACAGAGGGTTATACCAACATGAAACCTAGTCCTAATTAAGCTCTAAGGCATTTCTAAACTATGCTCAAATGGGTCAGAACTGAAAGTCAAAGAAAAAGTCTACTTTTGCGACTTTCGGTTCCGAACCAAGCTTAAACTGAAAATTGTCGAGTTGAACATGTTTAGACATGTTCTTACATTAATTACCAAGTTATATTAATGACAAAACAGGTTGCATAGCTTCTACATTGCTAATTATGCATTAATTTGAAAATAAGCTTTCTGTTGACTTTTTAAGATTAACTTTGACGAGACAATTGACCTAGCTAGAGTGGGAATCAGAGGGTGCCCTTTTAAGGGTTTATTGCCCACATAATTACCAACTCATAGGTACTTTCAATTTGAATTTTGACTGGAGAATTTAAGATTAATGACGGAGTCAAATCTTAATTATGACGGTTTTTACTTTAAGCTAATAAACTAAGCAAAACTGAATTAAGAAAGGTTAAGTACACTTACAATAGTCCTAAGCAAGACTATGGATCCTAAGAAGGCTTGGTTACTGACCAGAGAGCTCCAGAAATGAGTTGTGAAGGTTTTGAATGCAAGTGTCCAAGTCTTGCAACAAATGGGTTCTTATATAGGAGTTCTTGATGCCTTTAGATCATTACAAACAAGTCTACAAGTGTTATAGGATCATTCCAAGTGTCCCTAGACCCTTTAAAACCATCAAACAAGCCCCAGGTATCATAATCAAGCTCCCTAAGTCGGTTAAACAGGCTGAACTGGCAGCTGGCATATTTTTCTGATGCTGGGCACCTTAGGCGGCCCGCGTAAGCCAAGGCAGGGGTCTTACGCGGCCCGTGTGAAGGTCGGGTCAGGTTGCACATGTTTCAACTATTTGCAGTTTTGGTCCCTGGTCCTTCTAAACGTGGTTTTAAGCTTGTTTCTTACAATTTCAACCCTCTAACTTGACTTTTAAGGGCTCCAAGGCATAACCAAACACCTTTAAGTCCTCGGTTAACTTTGTGATCACCCGTAAAGCCATAAATTTCAACGTTGACGCTTTTAACCCCTCATATACGAATATTGTCATAACTTTCTCATACTTAATCGAAACCTTGTGAAATATTTATCATTTATTCTTGTGAGTATAATTAATCATTACAAAGCTTCGGGTTTGCTAAAAGGTCACTCAGAGGTATACTTTGAACATGTTGACACATTTAACCCCTGTAGTTTGTAATTCCTCACTTTCTTTCACAGTTAGCTTCGTATGATCCATGATTTATTCGTTTAAGGGTATAAACATCATGTAGGGTTATTGAAAGATATATTTATTCATTGTTGACACTTTGAATCCTTTTACACACATAGATTCCTTGTTTGTCAATTTTAGTCCCTCTAAATCAATCCTTTACACGTTTTAAGTTTATGACACGTGTCGATATATTATTGGACATGAATTTTCGAGGTGTTACATCCTCACCCCCTTAAAAGAAATCTCGACCTCGAGATTTACTGAAATAAATGAGGGTACTTTTCTTTCATTGTGGACTCTACCTCCCACGTGTACTCGGGACCTCTGCGGGCATCCCATTTAACCTTGACAATAGGCACATGCTTCCTTCGAAGCTTCTTTACCTGTAGATTCTCAATCGACAAAGGTTTTTCCACAAATTTCAAGCTCTCATCTATATGCACATCTGTATGTGGTCTGACTAGTGATTCATCAGCTAGGCATTTGTTCAGATTGCAGATGTGGAATACACTGTGAATACCACTGAGCTCTTCAGTTAAGTTTAACTTATAAGCCATTGTTCCTACACATTCGATGATCTCAAATGGTCCTATATATCTTGGGCTTTACTTACCTTTCTTACCAAATCGCATCACCCCTTTCCAGGGCGACACTTTAAGCAGAACCTTATCTCCAACCTCAAACTTCAGAGGTTTTCGCCTTTTATCAGCATAACTTTTCTGCCTATCCCTGGAAGCTTTCAGGCGGTCACGAATCTAGACAATCTTGTCCGTCGTTTCGAAGACTATTTCAGGTCCTGATAATTGAGCTTCTCATACTTCTGCCCAACAAATAGGCGTTCTGCATTTCCTACCATATAATGCCTCAA
Source organism: Helianthus annuus (assembly GCF_002127325.2). Taxonomy (NCBI): domain Eukaryota; kingdom Viridiplantae; phylum Streptophyta; class Magnoliopsida; order Asterales; family Asteraceae; genus Helianthus; species Helianthus annuus. The sequence goes on along the minus strand of NC_035433.2, from coordinate 128,806,127 downwards.
AAGGTGCAGCCTGAATGCTCGTATGGTAGCTATTGTTATAGGAGAACTCGATCAATGGCAGGTGCTTATCCCAACTACCACCTAAATCAATTACACATGCACGAAGCATGTCTTCTAGAGTTTGAATGGTACGCTCACTCTGCCCATCCATCTGAGGATGGTAAGCCGTACTAAAATTCAGATGTGTGCCCAAAGACTGTTGGAAACTTTTCCAAAAATGTGATGTGTATCTAGTATCTCTGTCCGAGATAATAGACACTGGTACGCCATGAAGCGATACAATCTTATCTACGTACAATTGGGCTAACATGTCGGGGCTATAAGTCTCCTTAATGGGTAGGAAATGTACTGACTTAGTCAGTCTATCTACTATGACCCATATAGTATCATTTCCTTTCTTTGTCTTTGGAAACTTGGTGATAAAATCCATTGTCACCATTTCCCACTTCCAGGTGGGAAGTTCAGGCTGTTGAAGCAAACCTGACGGCTTTTGATGTTCAGCTTTGACTTGAGCGCACGTCAAGCATTTAGCTACATAGGCAGCTATAGACTTCTTCAAGCCTATCCACCAATAGTTTGCCTTCAGATCCTGGTACATCTTATCAGCTCCAGGATGAACGGAATATTTAGAACTGTGGGCTTCCTGGAGGATAACATCCCGAAGTCCTCCATAAACTGGAACCCATATTCGTCCATTTAACCTCAGGATTCCGTCCTTGCCATAGGATAACTGCTCTTCAGTTACTCCTAGCTTTTCATCAGGATAGTTAGCTTCCAATACAGCTTCCTTCTGCGCAGCTAATAACCTTTCATTCAAACTATTCTTTATCTCAATGCTCTTGGCATTGATTCTTATAGGCTTTACTCTCTCCTTTCTACTTAAGGCATCGGCAACCACATTTGCCTTGCCTGGATGGTATCTTATCTCACAGTCATAATCATTCAAAGTTTCCATCCAACGTCGCTGCCTGATGTTCAAATCATTCTGATTGAACAGGTGTTAAAGGCTTTTGTGATCAGAATAGATCACACACTTAGTTCCATACAAGTAATGCCTCCACAGTTTTAGTGCGAATACAACGGCACCCAACTCCAAATCATGGGTGGTGTAATTCTTCTCATGCACCTTTAACTGACGTGAAGCATAGGCAATGACTTTGCCCTTCTGCATTAACACACAGCCCATACTGGTGTGTGATGCATCACAATATACCACAAACTCATCAATTCCATCAGGCAATGTCAACACGGGAGCATTGCTCAACTTCTGCTTCAAAATATCGAAGGATTCTTGCTGCTTAGGCCCCCAGTCAAACTTGCTATTCTTGCGAGTGAGTAAAGTCAGGGGTGCTGCAATTCTTGAGAAGTTTTCGATAAATCGTCTATAGTATCCTGCTAGTCCTAGAAAACTGCGAATCTTCGTAGGCGTCTTCGGCTCTTGCCAGTTCATGATAGCTTCAGTCTTAGTGGGATCTACTTGGATACCACGCTCACTAACAACATGTCCAAGGAATTGGACTTCGCGAAGCCAAAATTCACACTTCGAAAATTTGGCGTAGAGCTTTTCTTGTTGAAGCAGCTTCAGAATGCAACGGAGATGCTTCTCGTGGTCAGCTTGACTCTTCGAGTAAATGAGAATGTCATCGATGAAGACGATAACAAATTTATGCAAATAAGGCTTGCAGACGCGATTCATGAGATCCATGAATGCGGCAGGTGCGTTAGTGAACCCAAAAGGCATCACTAAGAACTCATAATGACCATAGCGAGTTCTAAACGCAGTCTTGTGTACATCTTCATCTTTAACCTTAAATTGATGATAGCCTGACCTCAAGTCGATCTTAGAAAAGTAGCTTGCCCCTTGCAATTGATCGAACAGATCGTCGATCCTGGGCAAAGGATACCTATTCTTGATAGTGACCTTATTAAGCTCACGGTAGTCAATGCATAGACGCATTGATCCATCCTTCTTCTTGACAAACAATATTGGCGCTCCCCATGGAGACGAACTAGGTCTAATAAAACCTTTGGCTAGCAATTCATCTAGCTGCGTCCTCAATTCCTTCATCTCTGTTGGTGCCAACCTATAAGGCGCTCTCGCAACAGGTGCTGCTCCGGGGATGATGTCAATTCTGAATTCTACTTACCTATCTGGTGGTAAACCAGGTAGTTCTTCAGGGAAAACTTCAGGGTATTCAGAAATGACGGGAATATCTTCAACCTTAGGCTTCTGCTCATCAATAGTTACCTGTGCCATATAAATGACACAACCCTTCTTTAGACATCTAGATGCCTTGAGCATAGCCACCTGCTCAGGCAATCCATGTTGGGTATCTCCCTGAATGGTAAGTGGCTCACCAGACGGAGTCTTGATCACCACTTGCTTCTTATTGCAGACAATCTGGGCTTGGTTATGGGATAGCCAGTCCATGTCTATAACTATGTCAAAACCGGCTAACTTCAAGGGAAGCAAGGACAAAGGAAAAGAGTGGTTCCTAATGGATATAACACATCCATCTAACACAGTTAAGGCTGATTCTATAGTTCCATCGGCTAATTCCACCTCATATTTCACTTTTAAGGTTTTAACAGGTAATTTCAGCAACTTACGGAACTTATTATCTACGAATGATTTATCAGCGCCTGAATCAAAAAGCACTCTTGCATAAATATCATTTATGAGGAAGGTACCTGTGATCACATTGTCGTTCTGGATAGCTTCCTGTGTGTTCATCTGGAAGACCCTAGCATTGGTCTTCTTGGCTTCCTCAGGCTTCTTGGCGTATTTAGGGCAGTTGGTCTTAATGTGCCCTTTCTCATTGCAGTTGTAACATGTGGCATCTTTAATCTTCTTGCAATCAACAGTCTTATGCTCTTTAGACTTGCATAACCCACATGCAGGTGATCCTGATTGAGACTTGGTCTCAAGCCTGCATTTTCCAAAGTGGCATTTTTGGCAAGTCATGCACTTTGGCTTCTCCTCTGATCGCTGATTACCTTTGTTGGACCCAAACTCTTTCTTGTGGTCTGTATTACCTTTGTGCTTCTTCTCAGATCTTCGTGAGGTATCATCCTCACGCTTCCTCTTACTCTCTTCAGAGTTCTTGAGCGATCTTAGCCTGACCGCATCTAAAGTGAGGGACAAAGATACATCAGCTGCTAATCTAAAAGTAGCAGGTCTTGAAGCCTTAACACTGGCTTTGATTTCTGGGGCTAAACCCCCAATGAAGCGAGCAATCCTTTTGGGTTCCGGGGTTACCAGATACGGAACCAGTCTGGACATGGTATTGAAACTGGTGAGGTAAGCTTGACAATCTAAATTCTTCATTACCAGCGATAAGAAATCTGATTCGATCCTTTCAACATCATGTTGCGGGCAATAATTCTCCTTAATAAGAGCAACGAACTGATCCCATGACAAATTGTAGAGTGGGATCTTCCCAGCAGCTTGAATAAGAGACTTCCACCAAGCTAATGCCTCTCCCTTGAATGATTGGGATACATACTTCACTATATCGCTTTCAGCACAACCGCTGATATCAACAACAGTGTCCATTTCATCTAACCAAGTCATGCAATCAATTGCCCCTTTCTCCCCAATGAAATCCCAGGGTTTGCAGGAAATAAAGTACTTATAAGTACAGGACTTGGTACGCGGTCCATCATCAAACACTATCCTCTTAGATGGAACACTGTGTTGGTTTGAGGAATGTTGAACATCCTCTTTCTTGGGTTCATCTTTCTTAGAGGGTAGCTTGCTGTGAGCTTTAGAATGAGTTTTAGGGACAGATTTAGAGTGGGGTACTGAAGGGGTTCTACTATGCGTCCCACTAGATTCATTATACTGTCGCTCCATAGCTTTTGCAACAACATTATCTATCAATGCTTGTAGTTCTGCTCTGGTCACATGTATCTTAGTATTTTCATGATTTTCTACCGGATGACTGTTTACTTCCTCCGACCTAGCCATGTAGCTTTAATTGCTACATAAAGAAATAAGGACAAGGTTTGTATAGAAGCCTATACAGTACTATCATTCTCGACGATTTATTAATCATGGCTTTAATAACTATTTTTGGTTAATTTGCTAAATATATACATATTCAGGATCTTTATTACAATCCCTAGTTATATTTGAATAATAGCACAAAAAGGCAAGTCACATGGACAGATTTAATTTTTAAACCAGGATTTTACATAATCGAGGTATTAAGGTTGAATCAAAGTTCATTACCTTTTCCTGACAGGGAGTTGTAGGCTACCACTATCTTTAGTCTCAGGGACGTTAATTATAGCCCGTAGGCACTTCATCTTAGAAGGATGATTATTTAATAAGGAAAAATTGGAGTAATCCAATTTAAGGATGACTTATGCGATTTTATCGAATCACATCTTTGTCACTAATGTTAACATATCTTCAGATGTTAACAAGGATTTGAATCTTTTGAATAGGTTCTACCATCTTGGCCATGTCTGCAATGACATTTAGACTAGGTTTTACCTTTAAGATTCTTTTAATATTTAACGCAGAACAATCCTAAATTGAGATGTTAACAAGGATCTGAATCTAATTGAGGAACTACCATCTTGGCCCTGTTTTAAGGTGACACATGGCTAGGTCTTGTCCTTTTTAGATTTTGCCATTTTATTATAATGGTAGATCTTATAATAGGAATGCTATTTTAAATCTAACCGTTCCATTAAAATTTAAACAAGTACAAGGTTGCCCTAAACGGGACTTCTAACTGAAGTGACTTGCCCAAGCAGGGGCTAATCAGAAAAATAACAAAAGAAACAAATCAAGGACAAAATAAAATGAATTAGGATTAATCCTATGTTCTTTGTCTAGACTCGAGAATGTGCAACTGTGTAACTGAGATTAAACACAAAAGGCTAGTGTTTAATTCACTCAGTGTTGGCTCTGATACCAACTTGTCACACCCCGATATTTCCACGTATTACCGGTGGGGAGTATTGTGACGTAGTTGATATCATCATAGTCAAACAACACAAATTTAAATGCACAGCGGAAGCAAAAGATAGATTTTATTTCAACTGTATAAATTGTAATATTAAGTATCACAAAACAGTCGAAACAGATCCACAGGCGGATCGAATAAAAAGGAAAACCGTTCAACAGACTTTGACATCTAGAGCTTGCGAGACTTGATTATTGATGCCTGGAGTAGCCAGCCTATTACGTATAGTACCTGCACTTAGCCTTTTTTTGGAAAATACGTCAGTTTACGCTGGTAAATACAACTTAACTGACTCATTTTGAAAAAGGGTTTGAAAATTGATTTGAATGCACTTCGGCAAAAATATCTTTTATAACTTGGGACAATTATTTAAAAATAATCTTGTATACAGTTTTACTTATTTGTCGTCCATCAGGGCTGGTTTGTAGGGCCGGTCTAGATTAACTGACACGCCATAGGTATAATACCCACAAGGCTGATTCCTTTAAGTGGGCTACCAGTTTTTACATATGCAGCTGTCAGGTGTACGCCTACACCCCGTGCTTAGGTCGTGGCCATTTCTTTGAATGATGCCAAGGATATCCGAGACATGGTCATTTAACCCCCAAAGGCCATACACCAAATAATACATATTAAACGGATCATGTAAATACATAAATCACAATCCGATATAAATAACTACACACCCGACCAAGCGGTACTTTAATAGTACCGTATCCCAAGCCCGTATAGAGAAAATAAGTTAAAGAGTATTTACCCGAGCAAAGTATAAATCAAATACAGCAAGTGCACGTAGCTTTTACTGGGCTCCTAATATGGAACGAAGGTTTTTAATAACCTATTAGAATCCTAACGGGTCTTTAATTAAGCTTAGACTTAGACCGGTTAGTTTTAAAAAGGAAGACACGGTTCAAACGCATGATAAAGCAAAGACCGGTTTAGAATGTGGTTTTGACCCGACAAGCTTGGATACTTGTTTAATATGGGTAAACTAAACACATTCTGGATTTTGAGACAAAAACGATATGGTTTGACACGTTTCGGCTAATATATGCAAACTAGTTACACAAGCCGATCCGAACGCGAAAAGTGCGTAACGAGTAACCATAAGAGTCATATACAAGTTTCCTAAGTTAATATGCCTTAAATATGTTGTGACATCAGTAAGATATCTTCTATTATGCCCCATATGAATTGAAACTCAAATTATGCCCCGTAAGGGCATTTTGGTCATTTAAAAGGATTATGAAAGAGTTTAAATATAAATCTGAGTTTCGGGTCTGATGTAATCAGTAAAAATACTTAATTTAATAAGTTATATCAGTAGAGTATTACCTATATGTGAAATTTATCATTTATAACTAAACTATGCACCTTAGGGGCATTTTGGTAATTTCACATAGGCTTAACAAGTCAAAACTGGAAACCTGAGTTTAAAATTTTTTATTACTGTTAAAATATAAAAATTTATTGAATATATCAGTAGGCTTCAACCCTTATATGTTTAAAATAATTTTAATACATACTATGCGTTAAAAAAGCTTAAAAAGGCGATTTGGAGCCATTTCCAGGTTTTTAAAGGAAAGCTGATATTTTTATTATTCCAGAAGACTCAAAACATTTTATTTATCATATTAGATTAGTAGAAAAAGGTTTGGTATCAAAAGGATTTGTAAAACTCATTTTATAGCCCAAAGGGCAAAACCGGCAATTACCGATTCAAGCTTAGAATTCTAAGTTATGCTCAGCCTAAAAATAAATAAAAATCTTCAAAAATCCCTAAATATTATTTTATATCAGTAGGTAAAAAGTTTGATATTAAAAATTGGGTTTAAATAGGGTATATGCTAATTACGCCATTTAATTACTAAAAAGCTTTCTAATTACGCTAATGAGCATAACTCTTAGTTTAGACCTTAAACTGATGTCATATTTTAGGGACAAGGTTTCTACTCTTTTATATTTTTAAAAATCACATTTTAAGGTCATATGGGCATAATAGTCAACACTTAAGCAATTAACGGAAACATGCATGTGAATCGAATATCTAATGATTCAAGTTGTATAATCACAGAGGATTATACCAATATGAAACCTAGTCCTAATTAAGCTCTAAGGCATTTCTAAACTATGCTCAAATGGGTCAGAACTGAAAGTCAAAGCAAAAGTCTACTTTTGCGACTTTCGGTTCCGAACCGAGCTTAAACTGAAAATTGTCGAGTTGAACACGTTTAGACATGTTCTTACATTAATTACCAAGTTATATTAATGACAAAACAGGTTGCATAGCTTCTACATTGCTAATTATGCATTAATTTGAAAATAAGCTTTCTGTTGACTTTTTAAGATTAACTTTGACGAGACAATTGACCTAGCTAGAGTGGGAATCAGAGGGTGCCCTTTTAAGGGTTTATTGCCCACATAATTACCAACTCATAGGTACTTTCAATTTGAATTTTGACTGGAGAATTTAAGATTAATGACGGAGTCAAATCTTAATTACGACGGTTTGACTTTAAGCTAATAAACTAAGCAAAACTGAATTAAGAAAGGTTAAGTACACTTACAATAGTCCTAAGCACGACTATGGATCCTAAGATGGCTTGGTTACTGACCAGAGAGCTCCAGAAATGAGTTGTGAAGGTTTTGAATGTAAGTGTCCAAGTCTTGCAACAAATGGGTTCTTATATAGGAGTTCTTGATACCTTTAGATCACTACAAACAAGTCTACAAGTGTTATAGGATCATTCCAAGTGTCCCTAGACCCTTTAAAACCATCAAACAAGCCCCAGGTATCATAATCAAGCTCCCTAAGTCGGTTAAACAGACTGAACTGGCAGCTGGCATGTTTTTCTGATGCTGGGCACCTTAGGCGGCCCACGTAAGCCAAGGCAGGGGTCTTACGCGGCCTGTGTGAAGGTCGGGTCAGGTTACACATGTTTCAACTATTTGCAGATTTGGTCCCTGATCCTTCTAAACGTGGTTTTAAGCTTGTTTCTTGCAATTTCAACCCTCTAACTTGACTTTTAAGGGATCCAAGGCATAACCAAACACCTTTAAGTCCTCGGTTAACTTTGTGATCACCCGTAAAGCCTTAAATTTCAACGTTGACGCTTTTAACCCCTCGTATACGAATATTGTCATAACTTTCTCATACTTAATCGAAACCTTGTGAAATATTTATTATTTATTCTCGTGAGTATAATTAATCATTACAAAGCTTCGGGTTTGCTAAAAGGTCACTCAGAGGTATACTTTGAACATGTTGACACATTTAACCCCTGTAGTTTGTAATTCCTCACTTTCTTTCACAGTTAGCTTCGTATGATCCATGATTTATTCGTTTAAGGATATAAACATCATGTAGGGTTATTGAATATATATTTATTCATTGTTGACACTTTGAATCCTTTTACGCACATAGATTCCTTGTTTATCAATTTTAGTCCCTCTAAATCAATCCTTTACACGTCTTAAGTTTATGACACGTGTCGATATATTATTGGACACGAATTTCCGAGGTGTTACAGCGCTGAAGAATTGGAAGTGGGATGAGGTGATTGAAATCGACAGTTTTGGTGTAGATTAGTCATGTTGTTGTTTTTTATGTATGATGATGGTTATTATATTTTGGTAATAATATTGTGTTGAGTTGGAGTTTTTTTATGTGTGTATTTTCCCTTCACTTAAACATGTATGTTTTTCTTTGTTTGTAATATTTTCGTTATAATTTAAAGGGTAATTAATATTTTCGTTGATTCATGCATAGTAAGCCGTGTACCAATTTAAGTTTCCCGTGTTTAATTAATGGTTTGTGTGTTTATAGTAATAACTGTATGTAAGCGTGTGTCTCTTCAGTTATTTGTATCGTTTCCCGGAGCAGTTTTTACATCATGTAACCGTTGCTGCCATTAATAGTTTCGCGTTAGTGAACATAAGCCTTTATATATATATATATATATATACAGACATTTCATGTATATTGTATCTCAAGTTATTTAAGTTTTACTGATATCTAATTAAAAAGTAAACTTTTTTCAATGGCTTCATCAAGTAATTAAGGAGAGGATTTGAAGCAACTCTTTCATAAAGCAGTGATGGAAGAATTGGAAGCTGAGATAGAGATTGCTAGAGATCTAAGGAAATGCTTTCATGCTTTGAGGAATGGAGTTGGCTCTCGTGATGATGTATCTGAGACCTTGCGTTTATTGCCTCCAACTACTGTTCGTGACCTGGCACTTTTGAATAACAGTGAGAATGGGACGAAAGATGTTTAGTTAATGTCCCAGATGTTAGACTTATTTAAACAAGTTAATGAGTCAATGGAGTTGAAGCATAGGTTTTTACTTTCCTATAAGTAGTTTTGTTAAGTTTAGTCATAGTTTTTGTTATAGTAAAGTGGTTTGTAATCAATTAAGAGTTATTAGTGGTATTTTTATTTTAATGGAATGTTTTGTTTTGTTTCTCAAGAGTTAGTCTGGATGAATTGTGTTTTTTATAATGGTCGTTTCTTTATTGTAATGGAATGTTATGTTAATTTGTTTTACTATAGATGTAGGTGAAGTTGTCCTACAAACCTGATAACATGAATTGTGTTTTTTACAATGGTTTGTGTTTTACCAATGAAATTGTATATTATAGTATACATTGTGTTTTTTTTCCCCATTTTTGTAATATACTTGTGAGATCTTGATAACATTAACTGCTTTTTTTTTATGTAGCCTGCATGTTTATCATTTATTACAAGTCATGTCATGAATGTGTGTAAAAAAGCAGTTGTAGAAAAGTGAAAACTGCTAACATCAACAGTTGTTTTTTTATTCTAATTGAATCTTATGTTTTGTTTCTCAAAAGTTAGTCTGGTATGATATTGAATTTCAAATAGTTTTTTGTGTAGTATTTTTAATACATTACATTGTGGTTATTTAATCATATATTATTACAAACATTTAATATCTTCAGTTTAATTTGTTTTAGAATAGATGTAAGTGAAGTTGTCCTTCAAACCTGATAACATGAATTGTGTTTTTTACAATTGTTTGTGTTTTATCAACGAAATTGTATATTATAGTTTACATTATGTTTTTTTGGCTTTTGTGTAATATCCTTGGGAGATCTTGATAACATCAATTGTTTTTATTCTGTATATGTAAGCTGCATGTTTATCATTTATTACAACTCATGAATGTGTGTTAAAAAGCAGTTGTAGAAAAGTGAAAACTGTTAACATCAACAGTTGTTTTTTATTCTAATTGAGTTTTATGCTTTGTTTCTCAAAAGTTAGTCTGGTATGATATTTGTTTTACTATAGATGTAGGTGAAGTTGTCCTACAAACCTGTTAACATGAATTGTGTTTTTTACAATGGTTTGTGTTTTACCAACGAAATTGTATATTATAGTATATATTTTGTTTTTTTTTTTTTTTTGCTTTTGTGTAATATCCTTGGGAGATCTTGATAACATCAATTGCTTTTTTGTATATGTATCCTGCATGTTTATGATTTATTACATTGTGGTTATTTAATCATATATTATATCAAACATTTAATATCTTCAGTTTAATTTGTTTTTCTATAGATGTAGGTGAAGTTGTCCTACAAACCTGATAACATGAATTGTGTTTTTTACAATGGTTTGTGTTTTAGCAACGAAATTGTATATTATAGTATACATTGTGTTTTTTTGGCTTTTTTGTAATATACTTGTGAGATCTTGATAACATTAACTGCTTTTTTTGTATATGTAGCCTGCATGTTTATCATTTATTACAAGTCATGAATGTGTGTTAAAAAGCAGTTGTAGAAAAGTGAAAACTGCTAACATCAACAGTTGTTTTTATTCTAATTGAATCTTATGTTTTGTTTTTCAAAAGTTAGTCTGGTATGATATTGAATTTCAAATAGTGTTTTGTGTAGTATTTTTAATACATTACATTGTGGTTATTTAATCATATATTATTGGGTAAATTACTTTTTGAGTCTCTGTGTTTTATTAGTTTTAACCACTTGAATCCAAAAGTAAAAAGTTTAACGACCTGAGCCCCCATAAGCATTTTTCTTAACCATTTGAGTCCAAATTTCTAACACTGTTAGAATTATTTTGTTAAAATTTGTTAAATGACTAAATTACTCCTATAATTAAAAAATAAATAAAAAAACTCATTTATTTTTAGTTCTCTCTCTCTCTCTTATACTATCTCTTTTTTATGTTTCTCTCTAAACACCCTCTGCATTTCTCTCTCTCATCTTTCATTCTCTCTCTCTAGACCTTCAACACACTTTACTCCCTCACCCAATTTTCACTAGACAGAACTTTCTTGAACCCACCCACCATAAAATCTCCACCCAACCTCACCACAATCAGCCATCGTAAGTTCGTAACCATGGGTGTGGACTACTACAAGGTTCTTCAGGTCGATCGCAGTACTAAAGACGATGACTTGAAGAAAGCCTACCGAAAACCCGCCATGAAACGGCACCCTGATAAAAACCCTAATAACAAGAAAGATGCAGAAGCCAAATTCAAAACCATCTCTGAAGCCTATGATGTATGTGTTTTGGTTGGTTAAATGGTGATTTTGCATATGGGTATTTGTTTGTTTGGTGAATTGTTGGATTTGATGGGTTGGGATCAAAAATTTTGTGATTGGATGGTGGGTATGTGATTTGTTTTTGTGGGTTTTTATAAACTTATGAAATTTGATTGATTTGTTTGGTTTTGGTTTGATTTTGGTTAGGTTTTGAGTGATCTGTAGTTGTTTACGAGGTATTGAGGTTTATTGGTTAGGGTTTTGATTGCATTTATGTTGCTAGTGATCTGCAAAAGATGGCAAATTTATGATCATTTATCAAGTTTTGAAAATGATTTAATTGTTTGGTTAAAGTTTTGAGTGATCTGCAAATGAGGCCACTTTATGATCATATATGAGACCGTTCTGAGTGATCTGCAAATGTCGCCGACGATGGTGACAGTGGTGGTGGCAGTGGGGTGGTGGTGGGTGTTTGGAGGTGGAGATAGTGTGATGGTGGTGAGAGTGGTGGGGATGATGGTGAGGATGGTGGCTCTATGTGTGTTTTATTATATATATTATATATTAAAAGCTTATGCATTAAAAACTTGTTCCTTGTACTTATGTGCATATAAGACTTGTACTTTGTGTGTAAATGACCAAATTACCCTCTTAGTTAACAGGTTTGGTGGATGGAGTTAGAAATTTGTGTAGGATCGTTTTCAGACCCGAACGAGTCGATCAGAAGAGTAATTCAAACCAATACAAAAGGCGGAAACAAGTGTATTAGTGTTATTTCAGCTGTATTCACTTTAAAACTGTCTTGTATATTAATTCTGGAACAATTACAATTCAGAAGACACTTCGACAGAGCTTCGCCGTCGGAAAATTCTCTGCTAATTCCGCTTTAAATGACACACAACATCAGCTATTTATAGAAGTTATGATTTCGCTTGAAACATCTTCAAGCGAAACCTGATTTCGCTCCAAATGAGTTCAAGCGAAATCAACATGTAAACTTCAAGCGGAAATAAAACATCTGATTCCGCTTGAAATGACCTAGTGTCATTTCAAGCGGAATTACCTCTAATTCACACTTTCTTGATTTCCGAGCCCTGATCTATCTATTTCTATACAACACTCGATACAAGACGAAGTCGACAGACGGATGCACCAACAAACTCCCCCTCGGATGTTGGCGGAGTCTTCAGTGTCGAGTCTTCGGTTGTCAAACCTTCAGTCTTTATCAGTCTGCTTGCTCTCTCCAAAAAATCTTCCATTGTAAGCATCCTCTATCTATCTCTTTCTCTTCTTTCTTCCAGAGACTCAACCTGGCTTTCTGCATCTTCAAAATTCTCTCTTGACGCCATCAGACTCCCCCTCTCAATGTGCTGGGATCGCAGTCTGGAATTCACCATCTCCATGTTCTAAACTTGTAACCTGGCTAACAATCTGCTCAGATATCGGAACTTGGCATTAGTCAATCTTCATACTTGCATATTCTCTACCACACACACAAGTTTCTCAAACATTTTGCAGATTTAGAAACTACTTGCATATATCATTCAAAAATGATTTAATTTTAGATAACCATTTAGGAGAAACTTTTCATCCATTTTAATCACACACTCCTCCTCACGAAATGTTCATCATGCCTAGCACTTGGAATTTCGAAAATCAGCTTTTCAACATCAGTTTGTCGAAAATCTTTTTGTATTTTTCAAAAGTTTATGCTAAAACACACTAAAATCTTTTTGAATTTTTGATTTTAAAGAAAAGCAGTAAATAAATATTTACAAACAATATTTTTGTGAGTTTGTGCAAGAGGATCATATCAGTTTTTGAGACAAATCACTAACACAGTTAAGCTTGATTTCATTTTAAGTTTTAAACAATTCACCTAGATTGTCAGTATTCTGGTCCACTTAAATTTTCACACAAAGTTCAACTGTTCCGAGATACGAGATTAATGTCTTAAGAACTTAAACTTATTTGCGTGTCCCACCACTTGAATATACTTCTGTATTCAGATCCCAATATTCAGTCTTACAGGTGAGTATACCACAGATGATATCTGTAAAGGGGTTAAATGCGAAACCGTGAGAGCTCAGGTCAGAACTTCCGTTCAGCAGAGAGATGACGGCTTGACTTTTGGTGTGTCCCCTTTAGAGGATCTTTTCTTCAACAGCACATGATTTAGCATTTTGCAATATTTCATCATTTTTTATGTTGAGGGCGGCGCTATATTTCAAGCAATTTGCAAAGTATTATACGGGGACTAGGCCGCTGCTTCCGCAAAATCAGAAGTCCCGGGATAATACCCCAGATATCACTGAGTATAAAGACCTAGTATCTCAGAAAGAGGGACCTTTCAAACAAGATTTCGGGGGTTACCCATATATCCAAGAAATGTTCCCCACGAGATAAGCAAGTTTGAATTTTATATTTATATCTCATCACAGTCTACTAAATGTGCAAAAACCTACTGGCACATCCACAGTGAGATTGTCTATCACACTTTTGACTTTTCATTTCTTTAGCGTGTTGTGATAGTCCACTGATGTACTATCATTTCCTCTTTTATGCAACAAAAACTCATTTTTCATTTTATCATGTTTTTGGCTTTTTCAAAATTTCTAATGTTTTTGGATTTTCTGAAATCTTTACTCCCCCTAAAATTCAGAAACATTTAAAGAAATTTGAAAACAAACCGTACAAATAACATGACAATTGATATCGAATCGCCTCAATTCTCCATTCACTAGGCGTAAACAATCAGAACTCCCCCTCACAACAAACTATTTTCCCATTGTGATTTCAAAACACTTAAGTTTGTTTTAATCAAAATGGTTTTTCCGGAAAATTAGTTTTGTTGATTTTACCACTTGTAGGAAATGGGGTAATATCATCACATTGTTTCTTTCCTCTTTATAGTGATAGTTAAATCAAGTTCAACTTAATGACCTTGATTAACCACTTGTAAGATCAAAAACCAGTCACTTGTAAAAATGCTTTTCAACCAATTACCACTTGTTGGTTGAATTCTCAAGATGCCGATTCCTACTCCACACTTACCAACCTGGGAGTTCCGGCAAGTCACACTTCTCAATTTTAAATTTTCAAAAACATTTTCAAGAATGATGCTGATTCATGCTCCACGATTACCAACTAGGGAGCTCCGGCAAGTCAGGTTTTTATTCTTCGAAAAATATTGACACCCAGGCCTGACCATCCTTGGGTGTAACTACTTCTTTCTCATCTTCACTTTCAACAGAATTGTGAACATTCTTTTTGGAAGCATAGAGTTCTTTCACTCCTTTGGCCTTACCATTGACCATTTTTTCAAAAATGTGCTTCACATTTCCGTTGAAAGTTTTTTTAACATCAAATTTATTCTTTACAGAATAAAATTGATTTCAAATTTCAACTTTTTCGATTTTAGATCTTAAATTCTCAGCCTTCAGTGGTGGAAAATTTACATCATCCACTGGCGGAACTGATTTCTCATCTTTGACAACAACATGTGGCTCCTCTGTCTTTGTGGAGACAGATTCATCGCCAGTAGATAGCTCCTCTGATTTTGATAAATCAGATTCATCGCTAGAACTACTTCCTGAACCCTTAACCACCCATTTCTGATTTTTTAGATTTTCTTTTCTTTTTAAAACATTTCTTGAACATTCACCAACCTCAAACTTTGAATTTTCAAAACCTGTAAATTTTCTGGTTGTAAGTTCAGTTTTTTCAACAATCTTTTCTTTTAGTTTACCAGAGACTCCCTGTTTTGTCTGTATTGCCTTTGGACAATTTCTGGCAATATGACCAACTGTTTTACATTGAAAACAGGTTCTCGTCTCTGTCTTCTTCTGAGCAACATTATTCTTCATGTCCTCTTGCTTCTTGGCAAGGAATTCTTTGTTCGTCTGCTTTCTGAATGCTTGCTCTTTTTCAGCTTCTGATGATTTTCCTGAAACAAACACAGTTTTTGGTTTATAAACTTTTTCATTTTTATAATTTTTCGGTTGATTAAAACCTAACCCTTTCTTTTTGAAATTACCATTATGGTTTGGTTTCTTTTGAAAACTATAACCATAATTGCAACCCATTTTCTTGTTTATTCTTTGTTGATCTCTTGAAGTGTATTGTTTAGGTTTTTCAGAAAGATTTAAATCTTTTATTTCAGAAATATTAATTTCTGTGATTTTGAAAACCTTTTTAATCATTTCGATTTTAACACTTCTTATTGGAAAAATCTCATCAGAATATAATTTGTCAGAATCTTTCAAAGTATATGCTACTTTGACCGGTTCGTCATTCAAATTAGATTTTGATAGCAAAAATTCTTTATCATAAACCCGTTTGTTCTTTTTGATTGTTGAATTTGATGTGTCGGACTCAGACTTTGACTCAGATTTGGACTCCGTTTTTGATTCCTCTATGTCATCTTTATCCAACACCTGATCGACCACACTTTTTATCAACTCGGACTCATGATCAGTGTCGGATGATGTGAACGTAATATCAATATTTTCTGGCAAATTATCTGACGACCCAGACTCCCACTGTAAGTTTGTTGCCTTTTTGACTCTTTCAGAATTTGGATTTCGAGGAGAATATCCATTTTCAACCGGGGGTGGACATCTATTGTAGACAACACTTAGTTTCTTACCAGAAATTTTTACTTCATCATCTTCTTTTGTCTCGGACTTCTTCTCTTCCGAAGTCTTCTCTACCTCAAACGTCTTCAATCTTTCCACAATTGGGTAAATCCTGTCAACAACAAAAGTAGAGCATGAGTAACTTTTTAATAATCTGTTAACTCTCTCAGTTTCAATTCTCTGAGTTTCCAGTTTCAGCTCAAGCTCAGCACACTTTTCAGTATAATAGTTGACATTGTCAAGCTGTCTCATGTATGCCCCTTTGAGTGTATTCATTGCTACAGCTTGTTCACTATTCGACTCGGTGTACTTATTAATCTCTCTGTTCAAAACATCATATGATTCTTTCAGCCTTTTAATATTGTGTAGTAACTCATTGTTTTGCTTGATCAAAGAATCACAATTCATACACTTCTCAGGAACTTTGACTGCATCAGCATCTGTTTTAATTTCAAATTCTAGAACTTCTTTGACTATTCTTACTTGAACTTCTTCTTTAGTCTTTTTCCTTTTCTCAGCTTCAGCTTGTTCCTGTTCTTCTTCTTCTTCTTCATATTTCTTCCATTTCTCTTCTTCAGCTTTTGCAATTTTTCTGTATTTTTCTGCCCAATATTCATCAGAAGCATTAGCAACAAAAGCTTTAGCGTTTAAAATCTCTTTGGTCATGAATTCTTTGTCTGGGCAATAATTGTCCCAACTGAAACCTTCTGGCAATTTTTCATCTTCTTGATCTGCCAAACATACTTTACTATCCTTTGGAATGTATTTATCCCAACTGAATCCACTTTCCTTGCCCTGATTAACCAGACATGCTCTCTTTGAATCTTCAATTTCTTTTCTACCTTGTGCAGTTTGTGCCTGTTTTGTTGATGTGGCTGTTGTGTAACTTGATGATAAATCGCCTTTTTATAGTAGTCGTTTCCGAAAGGATTTTGAGCTCCACTTGCTTCGCGATTTGTGCACTCTCTCTTGAATGCCCCTTTTCCCTGCAACGAAAACAAGTGACTTTAGACTTATCAAAACCTAAAGTTGAAACATTTGCATCGCGAAAATCATCTCTGCCTGTTATTTGTTTAAATTTTTCAGCACGTCTCAACACACTAGCCATACACCATTTTATATCCATCAATTCCATCTCCCCAGCATCAATTTGATCGTAATCCTCTTTCGTGAGCATTGGATTCCCGATTCTCCCTGCAACTAAACCTCCATAGGATTCAAGCACAGTCACCAACAAAGACATGTGACTTTTAGCAACTTCCTCAGTATAATTCTGATCATTTTCAAGATTTAAAGCAATGTTGCATTGAAGAACTTTGCCACTCTTTGTTGTAGAAAAATGTGGATCAAATGTTGGAAATGAAGTAAATTCTGTTTTGCTGCTTGATCCCTGAGATGAACTTTCAGAAGAACCTTTTGCATTAAAAGTAGTTTCAATCTTTGGAGAAAAATTGGTCTTATCACTAACACCACTTTTGAAATACAATCCGATGTCTTGTTCTCCATCATAGTTCTTCATCCTAGCAATCTTTCTTTGCTCCATCTCTTGAGCTTCAAGATGTTTAATAAACTCACCCAGTGTTAACTTTATATATTCCTTTCTATTATTCCTCAACATCATCAGATACGTTCCCCAAATATCATATGGTAACGCATCAGCTAGTTTCTCAATCAACTCATCTGTATCCTTTTTTATGCCTAATTTTGTCATATTTTTCACCAAGTTACAATATCTTTCAATAATCTGCTTGGTGTTTTCTGTTTTCAAACCACGGAATAGATCAAATTCTTTCTTCATAAGTGACATTTTGTTCTTGAGCATATCATCACTTCCTAGAAACTTTGCTTCTAATTCATTCCAAATCGAATATGCACTTCCATCATGTTGAAGAAGAATCAATATGTCCTTTTTAATCGCTTGTTGTAATAAACTAACCATCAATTTCTCATCGCTATACTTCTTTTTCTCATCAGCACTCATTTCTCTAATTGGCATTATCTGATTATTGTTCTTTGTTGGTCTTTCATATTGAACTTCAGTATGTTCCCTAGCATCCAAATGATAAGCTTCAACCCAGTTACCAAAACGTTCGGACCAACCATTATAATCATCAATATCCAAAAGCTTAGGTGGTTTTTGTGATGTCCCCGTTTCATTTTCAAGCTATGTACTTTGAGTAATATTCATTGGACCAGCAAAGGCATTATAAAACTCGTTCTCCATGTTTCGTTTTCAAGAAATTCTCAAAACTGTCTTTCAAGCGAAATTACTTGTTCAAGCGGGATAACAAGTTCAAGCGAGATTACTCTTTGAAGCGGAATCTCTGATTCAAGCGAAATCAACAACACCTTTCAAGCGGAATACGGTTCAAGCGGAAACAACAAGACTTTTCAAGCGAAATAACGATTTCAAGCGGAATCAATCCAAAATCTCAAGCGGAATACCAATTTCAAGCGAAATTAATGTCTGATTCCATTTGAAATGTAGATGTGTAAGCAAGATCAAATAACTTTTCAAGCGAAATAACCAAAATGTCAAGTTTTAAGTCGATTTTAATTCTAAAACTTTCCAGGATTTGTTAAAACATAATTGTGCATGTTATATGAGAATTTGAGCCGATTTTAACCGTGAAAAATTTTTCAATTTGAAAAAGAAGGTGTAGAAAACAGAAAATGCAGCTGAAATGGTAAGAACTCTTCCTCCTGAGCTCTGATACCACTTGTAGGATCGTTTTCAGACCCGAACGAGTCGATCAGAAGAGTAATTCACCAATACAAAAGGCGGAAACAAGTGTATTAGTGTTATTTCAGTTGTATTCACTTTAAAACTGTCTTGTATATTAATTCTGGAACAATTACAATTCAGAAGACACTTCAACAGAGCTTCGCTGTCGGAAAATTCTCTGCTAATTCCGCTTTAAATGACACACAACATCAGCTATTTATAGAAGTTATGATTTCGCTTGAAACATCTTCAAGCGAAACCTGATTTCGCTCTAAATGAGTTCAAGCGAAATCAACATGTAAACTTCAAGTGGAAATAAAACATCTGATTCCGCTTGAAATGACCTAGTGTCATTTCAAGCGAAATTACCTCTAATTCACACTTTCTTGATTTCCGAGCCCTGATCTATCTATTTCTATACAAGACTCGATACAAGACGAAGTCGACAGACGGATGCACCAACAATTTGGACTCAAATAGTTAAGAAAAATGGTTATATGGACTCATGGCGTTAAACATTTTGATTTTGGACTCAAGTGGTTAAAACCACTAAAACGCAGAGACTCAAAAAGTAATTTACCCTAATTAATATATAGCTTTTTATCTTTTCTTTTTTCACCAGATCAAAGAGAAGTGGAGTTAATAGCTTTCTCCCAAAAGAAGCGTCGCCGTGCGCCACGTCTGGTTGGTTGGTAATTAAAAAAAGTTGTATGTGTTTTCCCAAACAACAAGCCTGTAACTTCAAATTCTGTTGTGAAAACATGTATCAAAACAAAAGACGTTTCATCTATATGGCCGCGGACATCACAAGAAACCACACAATATATCATGAAAGAGTATGGGTATGTTAGTTGATTCTTAAAACGTTAACAATTATTCTATGACCAAAAGCTTGAAGTCTGTCGGTAGAAACTGTGCGAGCATGCCAACTGCACTATTGCCAATGGACCAACATGCTAGTGATGTTTATAATGTTGGACTATTACGCCCTAATGATGAAATCTAGTAACATTATATATATATATTAACATAAACTTGCCATGAATAGTGTTTTGAAAATTTATTAATATTATATTAAGTGATAAACATTTAATAAATGTTATTAAAATCATAGGTGATGAACATTTATTATATTAAATTAAATTAATTCTTGATATTATTTTTTTAATATTGATAAATAGTTGTATTTTTTTTATCAACTTTTATTCTTTTAAGTTTTTTCAGAAAAGTTGAATAAGTAGTTATATTTAAAAAAAATTCTTGACTTTCTAATATAAGTTTTTTTGTTATTTTTTGAAGACGGTTTTGTATTCAAATAGAATATTTCTCTGGTATAGGTATTGTGATGAAGTGAACCAATTATGACCCAACAACATCAGTACATGTATGTGTATTATCGGAATCGGTACCAGTGTTTGGCTTTATGATTTTCGATTTATGTAAAACATGCGGCGATATCCTTTTGGTCATTCCACGATTTTATTATTTATTTTGTTTTTTTCTTTCGTTTGGTATAAGAGTGACTATACCGTACCAAGTCGAGCCGATACTAATTGAATTCACGCTACGAATTTTTATTATTATTGTATTAAGTGATGAATATTTATTGATATTATTTAATTAATATTGATAAACGATTGTATTTTTTATCAACTTCTGTTCTTTAAGCTTTTCAAAAAACGTTGAATAAGTAGTCCTATTTAAACTATTTTTTTTTTCTCGAGATTCTGGTATAAGTTTTTTTTTAATTTTTTGAAAACGGTGTTGTATTCAAATAGAATATTTCTTTGGTATAGATAGGTATTGTGATGAAGCGAACCGATTATGACCCAACAACATCGGTACATGTATGTGTATTATCGAAATTGGTACCAGTGTTTGGTTTTATGGCTTTCGATTTATGTAAAAGATGCGACGATATCCTTATGGTTATTCCACGACTTTATTTTTTTGGTTTTTCTCTTTAGTTTGGTATAGCGAGTGATGGTACCGTACCAAATCGAGCCGATACAAACTGAATTCCCGCCGCGTAACGCAGGGGAATCCCACTAGTTATTATAAAGGTAAGATTCAAAAAGTTACACCAAAAGAAATAACTAGTTAAATATTGTCTAAAAAGTTGAGCAATCTCACATGAAATGAAACAAAGGTTATGACTTATGATTATCTAAGGTGGTGTTTGTTTTTTGCTAGAAGTACTTCAGAACCTCTTATGTCTGCGCTGCGCAGACCACGCGCAGACATAAGGGTCTGCAGCTTGTTTATTTTTTAGAAGAGGTTAGGTCTTCAAACTACTTCCCCGCCTCTGCGTCGTGCAGAATTGGCCTGAGGTCTTCAAACCTCTTCTCAAGATGCATCTCCTCCTCCTGCTCGATCTCCAACCTCAGCCGCACCCAACCATCTGCGACCTCCACCTCCGGCGCCACCACCTCCCCCACCGGCTCCACCTCGTCGTCGATCTCCAACCTCAGCCGACACAGGTATGAATTTAGGGTTTTCTTTTTTTTGCCAAATTTCATCTAGTTGTTAGATTGTTTACTTGTTTATTCTTATTCTTCGGGTGGTGGTGGTGGACGGAGAAGAATGAGGTGGTGGTGGTGGTGGTGGTAGATGAAGGCAGAGAGAGAGAGAGAGAGTACTGTGGTGGTGGTAGATGAAGGCAGGGGGTGGTGCTGGTTGCGACGGTGGACGGTGCTGGTTGCGACGGTGGACGGTGGTGAGTATTAGGTGGTGGCGGATGGTTGTGGTGGTGGTGGTTGATGAAGGCACAGAGAGAGAGAGAAGAGTTGTGTCTGTTGTGTGTGTTGAAGAGTGCAGACCTTTTTGTAGAAGTAAAAAAGAACAAACCCTCTTCTCCTTGCAGATTGCAGACTTTTGGTCCACCTCTTTACTTGCAGATGTGGTCCGCAGACTGCAGACATTTTCCTGTAGAAAAAACAAACAGCACCTAATAAACGAGAAGTAGGGTTCACCTTCACATGTCATAAAAGCCAAATATGTGTTACGTATGGAGTGTTTGTTTGTGACTGTTAGTTACATGATGTTAGTTACATAACTTATGTAGGAACTAGGTTCACATTTTATATAATATAATTACAAAATATATAATAACGAGACTCTCGTTATTCGTAGGAAATATCATAGTACAATACCGGTTGCAATAACTAAATAAAAAGAATAAAAATATAATTTTATATACCAATCTTGATTCAAGCCGCATCTCTGGTGGGTCCTCGACGTGCATTTGATAGCATCCTAGACTCGAGTATTCAGCATCTTGAGTCTTGAAAATACTCCTTGACTGCAACAAAGAGCACACTAAAACGTTGACGATTTTGGTTGAGGCACGTGTTCAACACGCTTCCCTTAAAACAGATTTCGCACCTCTACTAAAGTCGACGCGTCTGTCTCCCAGGGTACAACAGCCGAAGCAGTATGTACTGCCGGACATGGCCACGCGCCCGATGTTACACCGGATAAAATTATAGTGTTAGAACTTGTGGGAAATAATGGTATGAAGATGATGAAATCGAATAAAGAAAACATATCTCTCTAAGTAACCAATACATGGGTCTTCAAGTATCTCCAAGAACTCTTCTATTTTTTTTTCTTCTAAAAATTCTACTTTCAATTCTCTACTTGTAATTAGCTTCATCAAGTTAGGCACATAACCAACTTTGCATACAAGAGATATGGGTTAGAGAAGAGTCTCACTTTATTAGATATTTTATTAGAGAAATAAACTCTAATAAAAACTAATAAATTGTCATAAAAACTCTACTAAAAGTCTCACTTTATTAGAGATTTTATTAGAGACATAAACTCTAATAAAAACTAATAAATTGACATAAAAACTCTACTTAAGAGTTTATCACCCATATGAAGAGTCTAGTAAATAATTATAATTTTACTAAATTATAATTTCACTAAATTAATATCCATTCACACCATCTAAATTTCCAACAATCCCCCACATGAATGGAGATCGTTCAAAACACATAAAGTTTCCAATGGAACCTCGACAGTTGAGTTTTGCATACGATAGGTAGGTGTTACCCTTTGAACCTTTGCTCATGAAATGCACTTAGCCCACTAGCTCTGAGTAGATCTCGATGTCTTTGAACTCGTCTGCCGTTTGTGTAGACGACAATACACTTCACACAAGACTCTCCCTAGCCGGGTCATCTTCTCATAGTCGTGTCCAATAATGGTCGTGGAACACTTTCCTGGTTCTACGAGAGCTCTAGGAATTGTGCCCTCAATTCCATTCGAAGCAACCCCATTTCTCTCTAACATAGGTGATTCTCCTTTGATCATTAAAAGCATTGTGGTTATCGTGATTTATCTAAATCATTTACCACATATTATGCTTAGCCTCACTCTTTGTCAATGAATATCATAGGAATAGACTAGGACGTATTTAAACGCCCTTTTATACTTTGGGGGTATGTATAGCCATACATACTAGCTTATGCATATTATTTATGCCCCCACAGTGACCACCTTTAGGCATATGAGTTAGTTTTCCTATTGAACTTAGATCTTGGGATCTCCAGTCAACTAAGTTAGGTGTCCTTCACATACCCTTTTTCATGGGCTTTAGTCTCATTCCACAACTTGATCTCTAATAAACCCTCATGTTGTTGGATCCATAACATTAACAAATAACTTTGCGTATTTGAGATTAGTTGTCATGATGTGCTCTTAACTCGTAAGTTAATTTTGCCTATTGTCAACTTCTAAGACTATAACCTCAGTGGCCATCTGAATCTGGTTATAATATATGTCTTTGTAAGATATGCTTATCATTTAAGGCAAACACATCTCCATTATGCACTACGACCTTTGTGTCCTCCACATAGTCGTCTGTTTGCAACGTTAGATTGGATTACAAAATCCTTATTGCCAAACTTTTATGATACAAATGCAAGACACCCCCACATTTAAGTGTTATAGGATATCATCCAGATGCGGTAATGAAATCCATTTCTACATACCCTTATAGGGTTGTTTCTAAATGGATACTCCCCCACATTTCTTGCCATTTGATCAATATTTCTGTAACTTCACTTATGACGACATTTATACACATATGATTGAACAAGATCAACCTCATTGTATCAGTGAATTCAACTCATACTGCATTAGCTTACACAAGCTTCTGAGCTAACCAAAGTAACACATGCCATTGTCATAAGTTTGTCACCAATTTAGAATAATTCTAATTTAACATCTAGAATAAGCTTAGACAATGAGTTCTCCTCATTAGCTTTTCGAACAAACTCTTAAAAGGTACATGTCTTTTCCTTATAATGAATGAAAATTCTCCCTCAGTTTTGTCTATACACAAATTCTTTTTGTGTTCATACACATTTGAATGTTTAGAGTTAATTAGTCTTCGTCAAGACCCATAATTAACCAAGTACTAGTCTAGCATGCTTTAGACTACAATACTTTAGCATGTGAACAGAAGATGCATCATTCTGATTCTTCACAGCCCTAAGGATATCATAATATCACTTTGCAACATTCATCCCTTGTTAAGACAAAATAATGAGACTTATTCAAAATCCTAAAACATCAATATTTAGGAAGGTCTCACAAATTATTGTATATAGCACATAGTTAAATTTCATCATTCATTTAAGGAACATAACTTGTTTACCTTTGATCTCCAACATTCCACCATTGACTCATAAGTACTTAAACATAAGTCTTAATCCAAGTCACTTGGTGAACACATTTATCACCAACAAGATGAATGTTTCTCGTCTACAATCACTATTATGTGTGAGATAGAGTCAACTAGATCGACACTCAACAATATGGCATTCATAATTCGCCATAAGTGATTTGCACACATCTATTGTTATTCATTAGGAGATATGTATATTTAGGATGCTTTCCATAAGTGAAGGTAAAATCTCCATATATATCTAACAATAATCAAGTGGTAGACGCATCTACTTATAAATCTCGCAAGATTTATTAAAGGTATACATAACATATAGTACTTTTACTTTTATATGTTAGAATTCACACTTGTGAATTTTCCAATGACTTCTAATGAAGTATGTCGACATGAATGTCGTTAGTGTATTTCATCTCAATACACTCACTACGTTCTTTCATTACTCACTCATGATGTGGTTATACATTTGATGTTTCGTCTTTGACTTTTAGTCAATGTAACAACTCTCAAGTTGTTTATGTCCAAGTATTTTCATGTACTATCCGTTTAAAACCATATTCTTTTAAGCAATGTATAACCGACGTTATAATTATTTTCCACAAAAATAATTTATACGTCACAACCATTAGTGATTTATTTCTTTGTAAAAAATTGAATGTGTTATCCGAAGATATTGAACACAAAACAATAAAATACATTAGAAACTAAATCATAAGTGTCAATCACTTTTTTAAATTTAAACGGAAGCATAGACAATATGCAGACATCAAATAGCAAAGTGCTTTTATCTTCAACACTTTATAATCTGACCGAAATCTTCTCAACAATATCGTCTCATGGCATGTCTTGAGGTACTCTCTCAATAAGACTCTTTGCACTTGTAAGTACAAGTTCCCCATTTCATCTTTAAACTGGACAATTATGCTCAAAACAACACCAAGTTGTTACAAATACTACATTTAAGTAGTAAACTTGAACAATTAAATTTGTTCACAACAACACAAAGTTGTTTTTCACCAAATAACATTTTCTAACACGCAGGTTTACATAAAACGTATTCCAAAGATATAGTTTATAAAATAAACAATTCTCATCATCTTTAATGCTCACATAGGCAATTAAATGTTTACATAAAACATTTCTGTTCATTATGAACAATCTCTAACCTCGTATTCGTGATACACATTTTCTAACACACGTGTTAGAAAATTTAAGTCATTTTATATATACAAACATGACCAAATTAGAGCATTAAATGTCATCATTAAAACTCATCAAATGTCATCATTAAAACTCTACTCAAGAGTTTCATCATATGAAGAGTTAAGAGGTCTCAATAATTATAGACTTAAACTCTAATAAAACTCATCGAATGTCATCATTAAAACTCTACTCAAGAGTTTCACCATATGAAGAGTTAAGAGTCTCAATAATTATAGACTTAAACTCTAATAAAACTCATCAAATGTAATCATTAAAACTCTACTCAATAATTTCACCATATGAAGAGTTTAATTAGTAATTAAAATTTCACTCAAATGGATTTAGAAATCACAAATTAAAGTTGGTGATAAATCCCACACAACTACACCATCACTTTTTGGTGATTTAATTGTTGAAGCCAATCAAACATCAACTTCAATGTATGACCTTTTATTTCTAAATCATACAAAGCATTAAAATCAATGCTACAACAAATTATTTGTATAAAATGTCTACATAAAACATTTCAAAGCATTTGTATTTTAACCATTTTTAACAATCATGTTAAAATGAAAGAAATTCTAACGCGCACGTTAGAAATATTAACACTTTCACAAAATGTTAATTCGACTTGCTAAAAGCACATATATTATTCAAATAAATAAGTCATTTCTAATACACACGTTAGAAACTAAACAATTAAAAATTGCTTCCAAACTAACGCGTTTCATGAACGTTTCTAACACACATGTTAGAAGACAAATGATTACAAAAGTCATTATAAGACTTATTTGTTCATATCAATCCATGTGTGGATGAAATGTCTACTTTAAATAGAGACTTAATTAGAGACATAAAACTCTAATCAAGTAACATAAAACTCTTATTTAAAGACATAAAAAACTCTACTTAAGAGACTTTAACGCTTACAAAAACGTATGGTTTACACCAATAATTCCGATCTAACACACATGTTAGAAAATTTAACGTTTACAAAAAAACGTATGTTTTACACTAATAAACCCGATCTAACACAAAAGTTAGAAAAATTAATGATTCCCAAAATCGTTTCAAAACCAAACGTTGGAAACAAAACTATTCGTTTTGTACCACGGTATAGGATTTAAGATTGTATCTCAATCTTAAAAAATCCAAGCACAACAAGTTGTACTACATACATATTTCCCAAAAAAAATATTTATAAGATCATAACCTCTAAAAATATTTTTTTATTCTATTATAAATCCTTTCGTAAACCCAAAATCCTTATAAATAAGGTTTTTAAGATTATACCAACAATCTCGTGAAATCTGTTTTAAGTTTGTAGAAACTAGATTCACCTTTTATAAAATATAATTACAAAATATATAATAACGAGACTCTCGTTATTCGTAGGAAATATCATAGTACAATACCGGTTGCAATAACTAAATAAAAAGAATAAAAAAAATATAATTTTATATACCAATCTTGATTCAAGCCGCATCTCTGGTGGGTCTTCGACGCGCATTTGATAGCATCCTAGACTCGAGTATTTATCATCTTGAGTCTTGAAAAATACTCCTTGACTGCAACAAAGAGCACACTAAAACGTTGACGATTTTGGTTGATGCACGTGTTCAACACGCTTCCCTTAAAACAGATTCCGCGCCTCTACTAAAGACGACACGTCTGTCTCCCAGGGTACAACAGTCGAAGCAGTATGTACTGCCGGAGATGGCCACGCGCCCTGTTACACCGGATAAAATTATAGTGTTAGAACTTGTGGGAAATAATGGTATGAAGATGATGAAATCGAATAAATAAAACATATATCTCTAAGTAACCAACACATGGGTCTTCAAGTATCTCCAAAAACTCTTCTATTTTTTTTTCCTTTTAAAAATTCTACTTTCAATTCTCTACTTGTAATTAGCTTCATCAAGTTAGGCACATAACCTACTTTGCATACAAGAGATATGGGGTAGAGAAGAGTCTTACTTTATTAGATATTTTATTAGAGAAATAAACTCTAATAAAAACTAATAAATTGTCATAAAAACTCTACTAAAAGTCTCACTTTATTAGAGACATAAACTCTAATAAAAACTAATAAATTGACATAAAAACTCTAATTAAGAGTTTATCACCCATATGAAAAGTCTAGTAAATAATTATAATTTTACTAAATTATAATTTCACTAAATTAATATCCATTCACACCATCTAAATTTTCAACAACTTACACAAGAAAGGGTGTTCGCTACAAGTTTATCAAAAGGCAAATTGTCAGAATTCATGTGGTTGTCTTATGTACGGCTTTGAGTTGTTGAGCCTTCAATGCTCTCAAAAGTTGTTTTTACTTTCCATCATTACTCTCGTGATTTCTTGGTGGTGTAGCTTGAATCTCTAAAAAAAAACAAAATCACTTGGGCTTCATTGTTTGTTGAAACAAAATAGTGGGTACGTTTACCATTGATATTATTTATTTATTTTAGTTCACAAGTTCATGGCCTTTGTTTGTCGGGCTAAACAAATATTTTCCAATTTAGGGAATTAATTTGAAAGACGCACGTTTTGTGGAAAAAAATATAAAAAATTACTAAAATAGCCATTGACTAACATGACTTTCCAAATTGGCCGGCTCACGCGCGGGTGGGACAGGGCATCACGTTCCTAATGCGTCCTTCATTATATAATTGACACGTGTCATATATGTTGGGATGAAACAGCCGCCAGCATATCCCATTCAAATTTCCGGTTGTTGCGTTTGGCTCCGCTGCTTCGGGAGGCGCGGCTGCGGCTGTAGCGACGGCTTAAACGGCTCGGAGGCTTATTGGCTTGTGTTGGCAAAGACACATCCCTTTGCAATTTTTGGTTTTTTTTTTAACTTTTTGGTAGGTTTATACTATTTTAAATATATGTAAATATTAATTTTTCAGCCTATAAATACCCCACTTGCATTTTTTGTGTTTCCAACCGAAAATCCAATGTTTATATAATAAATACACAAATCCCTCGTGTTTTCAATAGTCACATAATAAAAAAGAAGGTGTTTACTTGGTTTAAAGATGACCTTTTTCTAAACTTTAGAAGTGCAGGTACTTATGAGCAACGGTATCGGACAGATAACACGGATGTGATCGGATTTTCTCTTTAAGAGGTTCGGATCAAAGCAGAATTTCCAGGAACTCACTTACAAAGGGAACTTGAAGATGACAACGTGTTAATTATCGCTTAATAATTTTTGTTACATGAATTTTGTGTTGGTTATTGTAATTCGAAAACAATCTGTTCTATTTTGTATTTATAAAATTTAATAAAGTTGTTCCATGTATATTTTGTGTTGATTATTGTATATAAGTTAAATACATATATAACAATATAAATAGACATAACTGCATCCATAAAGATTTGACAACTCCATCTATATATTTAAAAACCAGCAGACCCACTACATAACTAATTATAAGATATGGGTGGTGGTGAAGTGGACAATCTAACATTAGACGACGTTCTCATCGATCTTTAACCCATGAAATTGTTCCACATCTTGCAGTTACCCGGTCATATACAGGTTTGAACCGTCAACCACTGCATTATACGAGGTCCGTTATACCAAGCACCGCCAGTAGCCTACCAAACACCGGTATCAAGACCACGACACTAACCCTGTCTAAATCCTAACCAGCTATTTAACCTGGCACCTCCATATAAGTATGATGATTGGGATGGTGTCACCGATGATGAAGCAAACTTTGCATACGACTGCACCATGGCAGAAGTCTAGTTTGCTCATTTGCAAATTTGGGGTAGTCAATCTAACTACCGGCCTACAGGAAGTCATACATGCCTGTGCTGAAGGGAATGAAACTGACCCGTGTGAAGAATACATATAGTTCTGACGATTGAAACACATTGACAAAACATTTGTCGTTCAGATTGTTTAAATGTTTATGAATTTAGTTAAGTTTGTCTAATAGTTTAGTGTTAGGTTTGATAAATAATAAAAGTTGTTTTTTCTTTCGCAAATATATGGGTATATTTTATAATGTTATACGCAAATATTTAAGGGTAATAGGGTATTTAAAATTTAAAAAGGAGTACTTACATTGATATCAATTATAAAATAAAATATAAATTCGACATGAAACAACATTTGGACGGGGTAAAGACCGTCAAAAATACAATTTATATGCCATGAACCTTATGTATGACAAAACGTTTTGATTGATATCACCACTGAGATTGATGGGTTTATCTGTAACCAGATGCTCCATCAGCATATATTGATACACAGCTTCGTTGAGCTCGAATGAAATGTTTTTTTTTTCTGGTTTTCAGTTTTTTTCTAGTATCGCATGTAACCTAACATTGCTCCCAAATATACGGAGATTTTTGTTAGCCTTGGGTGAACAACATTTATGTATTTTTGGCCTACACAAATGTGACAAATGGCAAATAACCGTTCATTCCGTACAATCTAATCACTATTTTTAGTATATAATCTCATGCAATTAGCGTAATTTAATTACGTAACTGTGTCGTATATTAGATAACAGTGTTAGTACAAGAAAACAATGCTAAAACATATATTGGTTTTCGTCGTATTGCGAAACCAATCAAACAATGTCCTAAAAGTGTTGGTAGAAAGTGTTGCGTGCACTATTCACGGTTACACTATTCTTGCCAGCAAACCATGAAAACAAAACGAAACAATGAAAAACGACACGCGAACAACATGACTAAGTCCATATACATAAGAAAACACTAATATGAAAACATATCTTGCAAAAATATAAGACTTTCCGGTACAACGCCCTAATCACTAAAACGTCTGTTAAGCTAAAAATTAAACAATTTTAACTCGTCTGAATTTATAATTTAGCATTTCTGAGACTCCGGAATTATGACAAATGATAACAAACATATGAAAACAACATGAGGATACTAATGGGGTGCCCGAAACATAAGCTTTCGGTGCTGCGTTGCAACCCCCACAACTTATCCGTTTTGAACCGACAAGCTAGAAAATAATATTTCCGACGCCAAAACAACTAAACGGAAGACATGGTGAACTAGTTAAGCCTATTTTGGGACTCGGAATCACTTCATACATCGCTTGACGGTGGAATAACAACTTGCGACAAAGTTTCGTTGGTATGACGCAAAAGTGTCGTAAGTTCGCCGACAACCAAACGGAAGACATCTAAAGCATCGAAATGCAATTTCTACTAGTTTAGTGAACAAGTTAAGGTCATTTGACAATCCGAATCCCTAATTACCCCTTAATGATGTAATTAACCTCTAATTGACGTACTTTGGGTAATTACTAAAATATCTACATTTTAATCAATTTTTTTTATAAAAAGTTACACTCTACCCCCCCCTTATGAAATCGGTCAAAGTGGGTCCCACCCACTAGATTTCATGTTGAAAATTAGAGATTGTATGTATGGTATAAGAAATGGGAAGTATGGTCTTTAAGTTATAACTAGGATTTTGACCAATGCCGCACGTTGCGGCGGCAACTTCGCGTTTGTTATTTCGTTACACACATAACGATGATGGCATTAACGTGTTGTGCCCGCACATGACGTTACACTTTTTTACTTTGTTACAGACTTTACGTTCGGTGTGCACATGTGGTAAAGGAAATAGAAAACTAAAAACAATATAGTTGTGATATGCCTAAAACATGTTTGTCTGATTTTCGTTAGATTGTTACATGAGAAAACCATTTAAAAAATTATTACAAAATGCTTAGTTGGTTATAATTAAAGTTAAATAGTAAAAACTAAATAAGAAAAAGAAAATAAAAGAAAAGAAAACATGTAAAGTTAAACAATAAAAACTAAAATAGAAAACCTGTGAATATAAATTATAGGAAAAGTAAATACTTGTACAAAATACAAAATAAAAAGTTTTTCTTTATGGAGATGGAATTAATGGTATACTTTTGCTGTTACACTAAAAAAGGAAAAATTAATACAACGAAAAGTAAGGAAAAAACAAATATGTGCAGAAGAAACAAAACAGCTTATATCATCTCTCAAAAAAGATTCGAACCCGGGTTGAAGTTTTCAAAATGCTCATGTCTTGGCCATCTGATCCAGCCATTGTATTGTTTACATGTTTATTTTTAGAAAGTTATTTAAAGAACAAAGTCGGTGGCTTTTGATGTGACAGCCACCGACATTTGTCTTTAAGATATATATAATATCTTGAAAATTTATAACAAGATCTAACACCATACTTCACTTATTTTTACACCACATTCAAAGACAAAAAAAAAAGCCCATCTCCTTCTTCTTTGGTTTCGGCCAAACAAAGAACACCCAAGATCCACCATAAAATTTCCATAAACACCTCATTTTACACTAAATCTAGCCCCCACAAGATCACTTATACATGGGATTAAGCATGGAGGATCATTAGGAGCTTGGTTGGAGCTTAAATATCTTCTTAATCTTCTTAAACATCAAGTGCAAAGTTGTAAGCTCTAAAACCATCATATTTAAGCTTCTTATTACTAGTATTTACTCGATGTACAAGTTGATCATCTTAAAAATCAAGAAAAACATAACCAAAAACCCTAATCCTAATCTTAATAATCTACTAATCATGATTGTTTATATGATTATTTGTGTAGATTAGTGTAGTTAGTTGGTGTAATCTTAATGATTATGTTAATCTTGTTGAGATTAGTGGTTTAAAGTTTACATTTATGATTATCTTGTGGTTAACTTTATGTAGTATTTTAGATTATTGTTAATCTAGCCATGATACACTTAAAAATGTGATTTAAACATTTATATGTTTAAATCATACAAGATCATCAACTTCAAAGATCATGAGTATTATGTGTATGAACTTAGATTAGTGATTTTTGAAAGATAAGACATAAAATGATCATGATTCAAGACTTCTTAAAACACTAATAACTTGGTTTTATTTAAAACAAGTTTATATGAAAACATCCATAAAAGTGTGGTTTAAAAGTATTGAAAAATTGGTAATAAACTTGAAAAGTAGTTAACTTTAAAGTCTTGAAAGTTAACTTAAAAAATGCTCATGAGAAACCTTTGAAGGAATATGTGATTACATGTGGTAAATATGATTTTGGTGATACTTGATGAATTAGTGGTGATTTGAAAATTAATTATGGTTTAAATACATTTTTATAACGTGGAAAACGCCATAGTTTTAGGGGAAACTATGGCGAATTTTTCTAAAAATCCAATCGCGATTTGAAATGGGGTTAAAGGGTGATTAACAAAGTTAAACGTGATTAGTGGTCTTAAACATCATTATGGAAGCTTTGATGAAAATGGTTAAGTCTCAAATATTCAAGAGTTCTTATGAACTTGAATATATATATATATATATATATATATTCACAAAAATAAATGGGTGAAAATAATAACCACAAATAAGTATAATTTTTGGCAATAAAAAATTATATATTTTGGAAACTCATCAAGTATATGTATTATGTGCTATGTGTATGTACTTAGATACACTTAGGGTGATCAAAATAATACACCCATGATACCAAGAAATACTTGTATGAAACAAGTATAAAAAGACACAAAAATACATATACATGTTTCCTACATGTTCCCAAAGAAATGCAATGAAAACGGATATAAATAAATCCTAAACATATTATATCCATAAGCCAATAAACGGACGAATAACAAAATGGACAACGGACGAGCTCACAAGAAATATATATTAAGCGATCACAACGACGTCTCTAACAATATATTTTTAGACAACCGGGCGAATATGTGTATATATATTACCGATAACAATTCCGGAAAGTTGAAAGAAAAATACAAAAATTTCTAAGCATTCTTTATAAGAAGAATGAACATTATAAAAATTACATACTTAGTAATTTTTACAAAATGCAAGATTTTTTAACATATGGACTCCTAAAAATCAAGTTGGGCTAGGGCCCAATGATAAAATACATGGGCTAGAGCCCAATGACAAAATACATCGACCAAGGCCCAATGGCATTAAAACGTGGGTTAAGCCCAATGACATAGAAATGTGGGTTAAGCCCAATGACATTAAAACGTGGGCAAAGGCCCAACGACATAGAAACGTGGGTTAAGCCCAATGACATTAAAACGTGGGCTAGAGCCCAATGACAAAATACATGGGCCAAGGCCCAATGGCATTAAAACGTGGGTTAAGCCCAATGACATAGAAACATGGGTTAAGCCCAATGACATTAAAACGTGGGCAAAGGCCCAATGACATAGAAACGTGGGTTAAACCCAATGACATTAAAACGTGGGCAAAGGCCCAATGACATAGAAACGTGGGTTAAGCCCAATGACATAGAAACATGGGTTAAGCCTAATGACATAGAAACGTGGGATAAACCCAAAGACATGGTTTAGGCCCCATGACATGGGTTCGGCCCAATGACACGCGTGCAAAGCACGAGGACATGTGAAGGGCGAAGCCCGTTCACACATAATTCAATACATATAAAATATGTGTATACACTTCTGAAATCAATATACATAACAAGCGAATGAATAAACTACCAACACTCTAAAATACAAAGTTGTTCCAAATACGACAAGTGAAAACACAATAAGAATTCAAGATGAACAACTTGTACGAGATCCGAAAGACCTAGTGTCTAATAAAGTCATTACACATGTAGGTCACTCACACGGACGCTCACTTTCGATAGTACGATTACAAGGAACTCAAACTTGTGAGTTCATGTCCATCCTTTCAATGATTTCAATGTTTTGTTTTTAAAACAATCGAAGGGAAATACATGTTAAAACTACGGGTATGTTAGCTATGGGTTTAGATGATAACACAATCAATGTACGTAAGTAGGATGATGACATAGTAACCATTAATCACTTAGTGACCAAGGTGCAAAAGGTGTAGATCTATAGAGCTTGATACATGCTCCACTCCTGGTTGGTGCCATAGGAGTGCTTTTGTGATCCCAGAAATGTCAAAGTTGTCTCGGTTTGGTTACGTACGTATGGTACATAATGTCAGTGTGTTCGCGGCACTCTGATAGATCCTTAAACTCCAGGAATGCTAATAACATACCATGATTTCGTTACAAGATTACAAAGATTTCATATGATAACATTAACTGCATGAACTCGCACAACTTTTGTTGACTTTTTACAACTACATGTATTTCAGGGAACAAGTCTTGAGCCGGTGATACACTACGGGAAACGGGAAAGTCAATGACAACGATAGCCGCTTTTGGAGGATTTGTCTTTTATATCCCAACTTCGTATGTGTATATAGGGGACAAAACCTCACTATGTTTTATGTCAAAAACTATCTTTTGTGTTGTGTAATATAACTATGTTATGGTTAACGTTTGTGAACGTTGTGGAAACGAGAAAACTATGTTGGAAACTAGTAAACTTTGTTGAAATCAATATATCTATGGTATCGTTGTTAGTTTATATGTTTACACATTTGGATGCAATGATTACCTTTCTTACGTCACACACAATACGCTTCCGCTACTAGCAGGGTGTGACAACAAATGTCTTCACAGGCGTAAATAAGCAGTTGTTGGCTCCCCAACTCAAGTCGTAGCAGTAGCCATTCCTTATTTTCTAGCGTGACAGGGAAAAAACGTAATCAACATCAAAAAAGGAAGGAAACGGGTTCAATTTACCATTGCAATAAGTAGCCATGTTTTTTGGAACGGAGTCTAATAAACTCTCATGAAACTTTGGTGGTAGAATCGTTCAACGCATATTTAAAATTGGGTGTTTCTAAAGCTTTCTACTTCTCCAAGACATCAGTCTTCCAACCCAACCTTCAATATGCTGTATAAATTGTTATTCTGTTTGTTAGTAACACAATTTACTAAAAACTATAATTTTTGATAAAATAGTTGATAAAATTTATCGTTTCGTTGAGATAGCCATTACCGAATTTCCAACAAAGTTCACCAATAATTTTTGTCAAGCTCTGTGGATCTAGTAAAAACTGCTGAATAACAGAATGACGCGTCCCCTTTATTGTAGAATTCAGCCACATCTTTCGACCAATTTTTCGTTTTGTCGTCTGGTATCGCCCATCTACTTGGGTTGTGCTGGTGTAAGATTTGTCTATTATGTACAAATTGATTTTCTTCAATATTTGGTGGATTTACATTTTCGCTATCCGCTTTCAATTGCATTCATCGGACGCCTCCATCGACTTAGGACCCAACTTGATGCGTTTTTAGCCGGTTGAGAGTAGTACTTTTCACCCGCTAAGTTTTTTCCACGTCGGTCAAACATAATTGAGGTTTTCCAAAAGATATGCTTTAATTTAGTATAAATAAAACGGTTTATGTTTTATCTTTATTTATACAAAAACCTTTAAAAAATTTTAATGTGTAATATTAAAGTTGCCCATCTCAATACTGTAACGACGCATGGGAGGCGTATTGGACTCCTCAAATCTGCCGCCGACGCATCGGACACGTTCAACATCCAACAAAAATTCACCACGTCAGTAAGGGATGCGTATTCGAGACGCATTGCGTAACAGGGACCACTTTCAGTTGTTGAGAGTTCATCATCGACGTGTCCTCAATCGGGTGGAGAGGACCACCTGCGACGGAGCTCCGACCTGTTAGGCCGTGGGGTATGGGGCGGGAGTTTTGGCGTGGGTTGGGGTAAAACGCCCAAGTCACCACCCCGGGTGGGCTTGGGTTTGAGGCGTGGCCCTTGAGGCTTGGGTTTCAAGCCGGGCGTGGGGCGGGGGACCAAGGTGACATGGCGGTTGCTGAGTGGCCCATTCAAAGTAGCCGTTGGCTAGCCGTTGGGGGCTAGGTTTTTAAAAAAAAAATTCCTTTATATATACTTACCACATTTAACATTTTTCTTACACAATATCAAACTCATAAAACACAATATTACCATGAGTTCTTCAAGTTATAGTGAATCGTCATCATCATCTGACGATGGTGCGGAAATATTTCTACAAACGATTGCGGCTGTGGTGAAAGCTATCGTGGAAGACGAAGACGATGAGGAAGAGACTCAACAACCTAAACGGAGGAGGAGGTACATCGCTCGTGAACGGCACACCGCTAACGATTTGTTGGTAAGCGATTACTTCTCAGCGGAACCTAAGTATGATGAAAAAATGTTTAGGCGTCGTTTTCGTATGAGTAAAAACTTATTTTTAAGAATATCTAGAGATCTTGAGGAGAAATATGATTATTTCAAACAAAAACCCGATGTAACTGGGCAATTAGGATTTAGTACGTGGCAAAAGGTCACGGCCGCACTTAGGCAGTTAGCGTACGGCAATAGTTCGGACATTATGGATGATATTTAAAAATGTCTGCACGTGTAGCTAGAGAAACTCTTCACAACTTTTGTTCGTGTATTCTAGAACTTTATAAGAAAAGATATTTGAGAAAGCCCTCCTTCGGTGACATGCAACAAATATTGGAACATCACGCTCATTATCATGGGCTACCCGGGATGATAGGTAGTTTAGATTGTATGAAATGGCCCTGGGAACTTTGTCCTACCCAATGGCAAGGTGCTTACACTAGTGGATTTCACGGGGTGCCAGCCATCATGCTTGAAGCAGTTGCGTCCAAAGATCTTTGGATATGGCATGCGTTCTTCGGTATGCCAGGTTCACATAATGATATTACCATCATACACCACTCGCCTCTTTTCAATGATCGGGTAAATGGCATAGGACCCAAAGGAAGTTTCTTTGTAAACGGGGTTGAGTACGCGTACGGGTACTACCTAGTTGATGGGATTTACCCAGAGTGTGGGGTTTTTGTAAAATCGTTCACAAAACACGGTACCACAGATCCAAAGAGATTAAAGTTTAACAGGGTCCAGATGGCTGCACGTAAAGACGTCGAGCGAGCATTCGGTGTTTTGAAGAAAAGGTGGCGAATATTGGGAATTCCTTGTCGACTATGGGACAAGGATCAGATTGGAAACGTGATGTACACATGTATCATTCTTCACAACATGATTTTGGAGGATGAAGGTAAAGCGGTCGTTACCTACTATGATGACGATGACCCCCAACCAGGTAACGTAACAGACGAAGATAAAGCGGCAAATGAATTTTTAATAAAGTCAAGGGATATACATCAGAACCTTCGAGCTGATTTGGTGGAACACGTTTCAACGATTCCTGGGTTCGAAACCGACGAAGACGACGAAGAATGACTGTCTTTTATTTTGATAATTATTATGTATGTTTATGTATTTTTTTTTAAAAATATGTATGTTATATGTATGTTTATTTTTTGTATAATTATAAATATAAATATATATTAAAATTAATTGTTGAGATGGCATAGCCACCCGCCCAACCCAAGCCCAACCCACGCCCCGCCATACCCCGCGGACAAGTAACCACCCCGTGGGCTGGCTCCCTTTACACGTGTCACCTTTTGCCCAACCCAAGCCCCACCATACCCCACGGCCTTAATCCCCATTCCGACCTGTATTTGATTCAGATTCCCTCAAACGAAGAAGATCCGACCCGTATTTGATTCAGATTCCCTCAAACGATCCGACCCGACCCGTATAAAACTATCGCTCTCACGAGACTACCGGGCATGATGAATCCGAATTTTTGGTATGACGACACGATCCAACCCATAAACAATGCAAAAGAAATCATGCACAGTGCGACTGCATTCGTAGATAATGCAGCTCCATCCGGTGGTAAACAGGTAAACAATTCAATAATCATGTATTATTATTGGTTTATTTTTTGTTGTATTATTTTTTATTTCGTTATGTATTTCATGATCGTGGTTAGGTTAACGGACCTAGAGTTAGAGTTAGAGCTGCTTGGACAATTATTGATAAAATCAAGGAAAAATGACAGAGTATGTAGAAATTAGGTTCGGGAACTATTTGGACATTCAGTTTGTGATATATGAAAGCCCACTGTTACTCGGTGTTGCACAACATCAGGTTCCCACTAAAAACCCTAGCGACGGAATATATTATGTGTTCGGCAATGAGACTTTGTATTTTAACCCCATACAATTTTATCTTATTACCGGGTTAAGATTTGGACAGTTCCCAAATACGATATCCAACGAATCAGCTAATTCATTCAAATCTCGATTTTTTCAGGGATACGCGAGGTTAAACAATGTCATCTTGACCAACTGTTTGCATCAGATTGGTCAGAATATGCCGAGGATGATTGTGTTCGTATCTGCCTTTTGATGTTACTTGAGTTACGTTTTAAAGGCACCTAAGGCTAAAAGAATGTTGAATCTGGTTGATGATTTAGCATCATGGAATGTGTATTTGTGGGGTAGTTATCTATGGGAGAGCACATATTCACATGTCTATGAGATGACTCATCGACACCTAGAGGGTAACATCGGTTTCTAGTTGCCTGGCTGCGTGTGGCCATTCAAGGTACAAGTTTTCATCGAATAATCATTCCCATGTTTTTATATAATAAATGTGTGTTATTTTATTTAATGTAATTTGAAGATGTGAATTTTAGAAATGTTTCCAGACTTTGAGACTTTGAGTCGATGGCTAATTTTTATATTAAGGAAGAAATCCCTAGATTTTTAGGTTGGGGGCACGAAAAAGGATTACAAGGCCTAGTGTCGAGCGAATTTTTCAATCCGCGAAGACGGTATTTGTTTTGTGAGTTTTATATATTGTGTTTTAATACTTATTTCAGTGTCGGGTCAACGACAGATGATGGTGGTGCGGAAGCCGGTGGTTAAGTGGTGTGGTGATACTCTCGGGTGGTGGTGTGGCTGAGAATCGAGGTCGGTTTTTGAGACAATAATTTTCTCAGCAATACTTGACTCAATTCGATCCAACAACCATGTCTAAATAGAGTTTGAGCGGCCAGGTTCACGAGGATCACGACCGCTCTGATACCAATTAATACGAACTGAATCGTTAATCAAATGGTCCAAGAAAATAGAAAGAAAAACAAATAGAAAATAGAGGGAAACTATATTTTTTACTAATTCATTTCTTTATTTATTTTTACTCAAACTAAACAAGGTGGCTGTTGCATAGTCATTATTATAATTATAAGTAACAAAATGGAAATAACTATTAAACCCACTAATCCACTTGCTATCTTAATGGATTAACTGCTTAAATTAGTCTCAATCTATTCTTTCAAATTAGAGAAATTTGAAGAGAAAGAGATCTGATCAAACTCTCAAATTAGTGTCAACCTATTATTTAAAACTTAAAATACATTGTAAACTCATTCTCAAGTGTATAGTCTTAAAATTAGTGTCAACCTATTATTTAAAACTTAAAATACATTGTAAACTCATTCTCAAGTGTATAGTCTTAAAGGGTAGGGATCCTAAGAGAAGTCCACCCTATAGGAGAAACTTGAGAAGCATTCTGGACCACACATTTTTCTAAGCCTTTCGTAATATACACATATGTATAGTTTAAAATTGACTATATACATATATGTATATTGAGTTATACACATATGTATATAGTCAATTTTAAACTATACATATGTGTATATTACGAAAGGCTTAGAAAAATGTGTGGTCCAGAATGCTTCTCAAGTTTCTCAACTAGCATATCACTTCTCACATGATCCTTTTCCTAGTCTTAAAATTGTAAATCTTTATTTAACTTCGGTACACATAAAATCTATAAATTTTTTTCTTTTCTTTCATAAAATATATTATATCTTTCTTTTCCTATCTCTTTATTTTCTCTCCTTAATTTTCTTTCTTTTTTTTTTTTATTTATTAGGGTACTCGGTGTAGAACACCACACGTCCAACTTTTTTGTGACCGTTGCCCCTTGCCAAAGGCAAGATCTCCACGGGCGTGGGGACACATTTTCATCATCTCCAACTTGATTTTTAGCCCTTTGCCCTTGCTCCTTTCCACCATCCCTTCTTGTTTTGTGTTTTGGATAGCAAAGCATTCACTGCCTAGGTTCAAAACGTTGAGATTTCTTTTGATGGGAAAATGAAGGGGTATGGTCCCAAAAATCTGCGCAAACCTCCGTCAAGGTTGCGCGTGGAACCATACTCCTTATTCAATAACCTTCATATCACGAGCCCTGCGCGGGTTGCACCACTTTCCTGCTCTAGGTCGCGCGAGGGCTCACCCACAGGCAGCTCCGATATCAGCACTTAGCATGCTAAATGAGCACACAGTCATACTAACCCCGCGCCAGTTAGTCAAATGCTCAGCAAGAACCACACATGGAAGCAGCGCGAGGCTGCCCCAGGTGGTACACAAGGTACAAGTGGCAGTGAAAAAGAGCCAATGAACGTCCAGCAGGCTCTGTTCAATCGTGCGCCACGATCGTCTGACGAGAAGTACCTAAGGACGCCTACGTGGTACCAATCAGAGGACGGAGACATCTGTCCCACGATCTCCACTTGTCTGCTGATGGCAGAAGAACAGCAGGGCCGACAACAATGACACGTGGCTCCAATCAAGGCGCGCCAGCGCCGAAGAGCTTCTAGAAGCCACTAAACGGTCGACACTAGTGAGACAAAGAGCATATCCGTTATGCTGTCCATTATCGGCCCAATGCCCATCAGCTCATATCCTCTTACACCTCTCCGGCTATAAATAGAGACCTCATTCCACAGGTTAAACATTCTATTCCCTCTACTCTCACTCTTAACACTTAATTATCCCCCCAAAGTAGTCGCTTATTCTCACGCCGGAGCCCGGTTAAGAGGGAAACCCCCACATTCCCCTCTTGACGAGTGACGGTGTTCTGTTTTGCAGGATTAAACATCAAGTCGGAGCTCAGATATTCATTAGAAGATTAACCACTATGATAGAAAAATAAACAAAACTGATTAGTCCCCATAATTAGTTCAGTGTTTCTTCAGAAACCATTTTTTTCATTTTGACTTTTGCGAATTCTAATGAAAATTTTCTATTCATTTAGTCTCGTAGGCGCATCAAATAGGACCAAGAATCACAATTAACATCTTTTTTTCATTGCAAAAATGTAAGTAGCCTAGTTGGTTAAATGAATATCATTCTAAGGGTAAAAGAACTATATTTATTTTCATTGCAAAAATGTAAGTAGCCTAGTTGGTTAAACGAATATCATTCTAAGGGTAAAAGAACTATATTTATGAGTGGCGGACCCATAAATTATTTGTTGAGGGGTACGGATGAGGTGTTCAATCATATTTTCAAGGGGTGCGGTCGGGTTTTTTGCCTAAAATATACACTAATTTTTTTTCAAGGGGTGCATCCGCCCACCCTGGCCAAAGGGTATGTGACAACTCGTACTTTAGACTTACTGTGATGTAATGTTACGTGCTTATGCGACACTTTGAGTTAATGAATGTATG
This sequence comes from Helianthus annuus, assembly GCF_002127325.2. NCBI lineage: Eukaryota > Viridiplantae > Streptophyta > Magnoliopsida > Asterales > Asteraceae > Helianthus > Helianthus annuus. The sequence goes on along the minus strand of NC_035433.2, from coordinate 128,764,029 downwards.
ATGTTACGTGCTATGTAAACCGGATTTTTATAATTATGTGACTACGTGTGCTAATATGTGCTATTTGATTTAATGAGAGTGCATATGTATGTGAATCAAATAATAACCCAACCGCATACAAGCCCATTCGGTTTTACACCCGACTCGAAACCATGTGGGGTTTCGGCCCACATCCCTTGTACGCATATATAAACACATGCACATTATAGGGTTTTAGTTTTTACAACTTTTGCAACCAAGAGCACACACATACTCTCTCTCGATCGGAACCCAAGGCAGCCGACCCTCTCAAGTCTCGAAGTTTCTTGTAATCGGATCATCCCTCGTGCACACCCTAGAATCGGTTAGTGTTTATGGTTGGTTGTCTATACATGATGTCATATGATGGAAATGTTTGATGATGTTTAGTTCATGATAATCTAGGGCTATTGTATGTGATTGATGATGTTCATGTAATCGGTTCATGTATAGATCTGATAGTGTTGTTATAGCTTAAACGGATTGATAATCATATTAACAGAAGTAATCACACATAGGCTAGGGTGCATGCTAGTTAGAATCGGCTGGTTTGATAACCCGATTGCATGGTTGTTTGATTGAATTGCTATTGTTCTTGATGATAATAGGAAACTGTTTGAATGCGGTTGAAATTGGAATTAAAACTGATTTGATCTGTTTCTCCGAATTGCTGATTATGTTTGCTGAAATCACGGTGTTAATTGATTGAGATTAAGGAAAAACTGTTACACACGGTTGCGACTCAGATTGCGAGTCGGAACCCCACTCGAGACCACAACAGCACAAGCCGAGACCATGGTTGCGAGTCCCGTTGCGACTCGTAACCACACCATGAAGAGCCGAAATCACCAGTTGCGACTCGCAACCTCCTATTGCGACTCGTAATCTCCGGCTGTGACTCGTAACCGGGCCATGATGAACCGAGACCGCCTGTTGCGACTCGTAACCACCGGTTGCGACTCGAGATCGCTGGTTGCGACTCGAGACCTCCTTTGCACGTACACTGTTTTGGGCCTCCACTGTCACGGGCCCAACCTTATGACTGTTATGTTATTGGACTGCTTATGTTAATTGGGCCGACTACTTGGACTCGTTATTTGATATGAACTGCTGATACTGTTATGTGATTTGCCATGATTATACTTGATACCATACGTGATACAAATGTGCTACATACGAACCTAACTTGCATAGTAACCATGATAGGACGTGGTTGATTCCTTACTTGTATACTTGAGCATTATACTGTCTGCCGAGCAAACCCAGGTGAGTTCACACTCCTACTAAGGCATGGGATTCCCGGGTCGTGGGAATGGGATAAAGGTTACAATTGACTAAGAACGTACATATGCTTTTCCTAGACTATCACCTACCATGATCCTCGGATGTCAGGACGGTTCCGTAGGTTAGGATAACACCTACGTGGTCATATGCCAATCACTGCCTCGGATGTCAGGCACGCACGTAAAACCTACGTGTACGCATTACTTACTTCTATCCTCGGTACAAAGGATACGTACGTGAAACCCACGTACACCCCCGCGTCTCCTATCCTCGGTTGTGAAGGATACGTACGTAAGACCTACGTACACCCCATACGCGCTACTGTTCTCGGAAGAAGAACAGGGATGATACGAGTAGTTGATACGAATAGTCTAGTGGTCACATAACATGGGAAGCCCCACCTATATAACTTACTATCGGCCAAGTAGAGCCACCCTTTACTTACTGTTACGCACTTACTTACTGTGAACTCGCTCAACTAGTTTGTTGATCATTCTGTTACATGCCTTGCAGATCGTTAGGTACTTGGAGCTTGCACAAAGAGGAGCCGGTCGTTGTGGACAAGGATCGTAATACTTTGTTGAACACTCATGACACTTCAGTATATTTAATTTGGGTTTATAACAATGCTTCCGCTACTCAAAACAATGCTTGGTTTTAAAACATCGATCATGTCATGATAATCTATTTTAATGACTTTTACTATTATTTAATGCTATGTTTGATATGATTGATGGCTTGATCCTGGTCACGTCACGCTCCCAAGCGGTGGTACTCCGCGTGTGGATTTTTGGGGGTGTGACAGATTGGTATCAGAGCCATTGGTTATAGAGAACTTGGTTTTAATATGGGAAAACGTTTTTATTAAAACCGGACTATAACCAGTACAGTGCTCTCAACGATCCACAACGACGCTTCGCTCCACGTGCAAGACTCGACATTTTAGGTAATAAGGTTTATGTTTATTGCCTACTTGCTAGAATTACTTAGAACTTTGCTCGAGGTATGCTTAGACTACAATGCTCACTATTTGCTATTGCTTAAGAACCTTTACGTGCATACGCTTTTCTGTCATCGCACTATTCGCGAACTTTTCTCACCTATTTCGCCTTTGACATGAAGATCAATGGCTGGAAGAATTAACATGACACAAGCCCAGTTAGAGGCTCTTGTTCAAGCCCAAGTTGCTGCGGCAGTTGCAGCAGCTCAAGCAGGTAGTATATCCTGCAGTATAGGCACACACTAGGATCCCTAGATCCTACATTCACTCTTGTATTTAACTTCGTCCTATTCGTACACAATAGGTCAACACGCGCAGCAGCCTGTCTGCACTTTCAAGAACTTCATGGACTGTCGTCCAAACTCTTTCAGCGGCACAGAAGGAGCGGTTGGACTCCTCCACTGGTTCGAGAAGCTAGAATCAGTATTCGAAATGTGCGAGTGCCCTGAGGCCCGCAAGGTCAAGTTTGCTACCGGCACCTTGGAAGGAATCGCGCTAACCTGGTGGAACGCGCAGGTGCAGATTCTTGGGTTGGCAGCTGCTAACGCCACCCCATGGAACGACTTTAAGGAACTTATCAAGCGTGAGTATTGCACGCGTGAAGATATTCACAAGCTAGAGAACGAGCTGTACAATCTGAAAATGGTCGGGTCAGAGATCGAAGCATATACCAAACGGTCGAACGAGCTGGCCGTTCTGTGTCCTACTATGGTGGACCCTCCATACAAGCGCATTGAGTTGTATCTCAAGGGATTGGCGCCAGAAATTCAGAGTCACGTTACGTCGGCAAACCTCGAAAACATCCAGGAAATCCAACGCCTCGCTCATCGCATCACCGATCAGGCAGTGGAACAGAATAAACTGCCTAAGCGTGTCAGCGCTACTACTACAGTCACTCCTTCAGCTACTCCCGTTACCCTCAGTGACAACAAGAGGAAATGGGAGGGGGATTCAAGCAAAGCATCAGTTTCGGTTCAGTCCCAGAATCAGCAGCGAAAGACTGACAACTATCAAAGCCCTAACCAGCAGTCGTCAGGTAGCCACAGGCAGGGTGGATATCGCGGAAATCTTCCAAAGTGCAACAACTGCAACAAACACCACAACGGTCAGTGTAACAAGGGTCGTTGTCAAAGATGCCTCAAGATGGGTCACGAGGCCAAAGACTGTAGAAGCCTTCGTCCTGCGAACCAAAATCAGCAGCAGCCTCACGCTCAGCCTAACCAACAACAGGGCAACAAAGGATGCTACAATTGTGGTGCTGAAGGCCACATCAAGAGACACTGCCCACAGCTCAACAGGAACCAGAACAACAACAACAACAATCAGGGCAATGGCAACAACAACAATGGGGGAAACAACAACGGCAACGAGGCAAGGGGCCGTGCATTCGTACTAGGTCGTGGCGACGCAGTGAACGATCCCAACGTTGTTATGGGTAAGTTTCTCCTCGACAATATTTACGTTACTGTTTTGTTTGATTCGGGTGCGGATACAAGCTATATGTCTGTGAAAATGTGTCAACTGCTAAAACGTGCACCAACACTTTTACCCACCAAACATGTAGTAGAGTTAGCTAACGGTAAAAGTCTAGAAGCCACGCACATAGTTCAGGGTTGTAACCTTATTCTAGCTGGTCAAGCCTTTTCCATTAATCTCATTCCCATAGTTTTGGGAAGTTTCGACGTCGTGATTGGGATGGATTGGTTATCCCAACACCAGGCAGAAATCCTATGCAGCGAGAAGATTATTCGCATTCCTCGTTCTGATCAAGAACCTCTCGAAGTCCAAGGCGACAAGAGTGGTGCTGTGGTCGGCATCATCTCATTCTTGAAAGCTCAGAAGTGCTTACGTAAAGGTCACACAGCCATTTTGGCTCTTGTTTCAGACGCATCAGTAAAGGAAAAGAAATTGGAAGATATTCCAATTGTACGCGATTACCCTCAAGTGTTTCCTGAAGATTTACCTGGCTTACCGCCTCATCGTCAGGTTGAATTTCAGATCGAGCTCGCTCCAGGAGCAGCACCCATAGCTCGCGCACCATATCGTTTAGCTCCATCAGAATTGGAAGAACTGTCAAAGCAGCTACAAGAGCTCTTGGAAAAGGGCTTCATTCGTCCAAGCTCTTCGCCTTGGGGAGCTCCAGTGCTTTTCGTGAAAAAGAAAGACGGTACGTTCAGGATGTGTATAGACTACAGGGAACTGAACAAGGTGACGGTGAAGAACCGTTATCCTCTTCCACGCATAGACGACTTATTCGACCAGTTGCAAGGGTCGTGTTATTATTCCAAGATCGACCTACGGTCAGGTTATCATCAACTGAGAGTCCGCGAGGAGGATGTCTCTAAGACAGCATTCAGAACTCGCTATGGTCACTATGAGTTCTTGGTTATGCCGTTCGGACTTACGAACGCACCTGCTGTATTCATGGATCTTATGAACAGGGTGTGCAAACCCTATCTCGACAAGTTCGTCATTGTATTCATCGACGACATTCTGATTTACTCCAAGAGTCAGGAGGAACACGAGCAGCATCTTCGTCTGATATTGGAACTCCTTCGAAAGGAACAGTTGTACGCTAAGCTCTCAAAATGCGACTTCTGGCTTCGTGAAGTCCACTTTCTAGGCCATGTAGTGAACAAGGACGGGATTCACGTCGATCCATCCAAGGTAGACTCGATCAGGAACTGGCCTGCACCGCGTACGCCAACGGAAATACGCCAATTTTTGGGTTTGGCGGGTTACTACAGACGGTTTATTAAAGACTTTTCAAAGATCGCGCAACCACTTACGCTACTGACACAGAAGGGTGTCACCTACCGTTGGGGCAACACGCAGGAAACTGCTTTTCAGTATCTAAAGGATAGGCTCTGCAGCGCACCTATTCTTTCATTGCCAGAGGGCACAGACGACTTCGTGGTATACTGTGACGCATCAATACAGGGTCTGGGTTGTGTATTGATGCAACGTGATAAAGTGATAGCCTACGCTTCTTGGCAACTCAAGGTTCATGAACGGAATTACACGACGCACGATTTAGAGCTGGGAGCTGTTGTTTTCGCGCTTAAGATATGGCGACACTACCTGTACGGTACCAGGTGCACGATTTACACCGATCACAGGAGTCTCGAGCATATCCTTAAGCAGAAGGATTTGAACATGCGCCAACGACGGTGGGTCGAGTTACTTAACGATTACGAATGCGCTATCAAGTATCATCCAGGCAAAGCCAATGTTGTGGCTGATGCCCTCAGTCGGAAAGACACTTTACCTCGGCGCGTGCGAGCGCTACAGCTTACGATTCAGTCTAACCTTCCTGCACAGATACGAAATGCTCAGGTAGAAGCATTGAAGCCCGAAAACATTAAGGCTGAAGCCTTACGCGGCTCACGACAACAAATGGAACAAAAGGAAGACGGCGCCTACTATGTAACGGGCCGGATTTGGGTCCCACTTTATGGCGGTCTACGCGAACTTGTGATGGATGAAGCTCATAAGTCTCGCTACTCAGTACATCCAGGGTCGGAAAAAATGTACCACGACATCAGCACTACTTATTGGTGGCCTAGTATGAAGGCCCACATCGCTACGTACGTCGGAAAATGCTTGACCTGTGCGAGAGTCAAGGTTGAATATCAGAAACCAGCTGGCCTACTTCAGCAGCCTAAGATACCGCAATGGAAATGGGAAGAAATTTCCATGGATTTTGTTACAGGCTTACCTAGATCTCAGCGTGGGAACGATACAATATGGGTCATAGTTGATCGACTCACCAAGTCTGCACACTTCCTGCCGATTAAGGAAACGGACAAGTTCTCCACTCTCGCAGACGTCTATCTCAAAGAAGTTGTTTCGAGGCACGGAGTGCCCACCTCTATAATTTCGGATCGCGATGCACGATTCACGTCAGAGCTTTGGCAAGCAATGCATAAATCTTTCGGCTCACGTTTAGACATGAGCACAGCATATCATCCTCAGACGGATGGGCAGTCTGAGCGTACGATCCAAACCCTTGAAGACATGCTTCGGGCATGCGTTATAGACTTCGGCAACGGCTGGGAAAAACACCTCCCTTTGGTGGAGTTCTCGTACAATAACAGTTACCATACCAGCATTCAAGCCGCTCCATTTGAGGCATTGTACGGACGTAAATGCCGGTCACCTCTCTGTTGGGCAGAGGTGGGAGATAGTCAAATTACGGGTCCAGAGATTGTAGTGGACGCCACAGAAAAGATTACACAGATACGACAACGCATGGCGGCAGCACGCGACCGTCAGAAAGCCTACGCGGACAAGCGTAGGAAGCCTTTGGAATTTGAGGTCGGAGACCGGGTTTTATTGAAAGTTTCACCCTGGAAGGGTGTGGTACGTTTTGGCAAACGGGGCAAACTGAATCCGCGGTACGTCGGACCATTCGAAATCTTAGAAAAGATTGGCAAGGTAGCCTACAAGTTGAACCTACCAGCTGAACTCGGAGCAGTTCACAATGTCTTTCACGTATCGAACTTAAAGAAGTGCTTATCGGACGAAAACCTCATCATTCCTTTTAAGGAACTCACTATCGACGAGCGGTTGCAGTTCGTCGAGGAACCAGTTGAAATCACGGACCGGGATGTGAAGGTCCTCAAACACAAGAGAATCCCTCTTGTTCGAGTTCGTTGGAACTCCAAACGTGGCCCAGAGTACACCTGGGAACGCGAAGACAGAATGACAGAAAAGTACCCCCATTTATTCGAAACCAATGCAACCACTACTGAGGCTGAAGCTACTACTTCGGAATTTCGGGACGAAATTCCAGATCAACGGGGGGAGGATGTGACACCCCAGGAAAACCAGTCAACGATACGACTCACCTAGCTTCCTCAGTAAACGCATACCAAATTTCGGGACGAAATTTCCAATTAGTTGGGGATAATGTGACAACTCGTACTTTAGACTTACTGTGATGTAATGTTACGTGCTTATGCGACACTTTGAGTTAATGAATGTATGATGTTACGTGCTATGTAAACCGGATTTTTATAATTATGTGACTACGTGTGCTAATATGTGCTATTTGATTTAATGAGAGTGCATATGTATGTGAATCAAATAATAACCCAACCGCATACAAGCCCATTCGGTTTTACACCCGACTCGAAACCATGTGGGGTTTCGGCCCACATCCCTTGTACGCATATATAAACACATGCACATTATAGGGTTTTAGTTTTTACAACTTTTGCAACCAAGAGCACACACATACTCTCTCTCGATCGGAACCCAAGGCAGCCGACCCTCTCAAGTCTCGAAGTTTCTTGTAATCGGATCATCCCTCGTGCACACCCTAGAATCGGTTAGTGTTTATGGTTGGTTGTCTATACATGATGTCATATGATGGAAATGTTTGATGATGTTTAGTTCATGATAATCTAGGGCTATTGTATGTGATTGATGATGTTCATGTAATCGGTTCATGTATAGATCTGATAGTGTTGTTATAGCTTAAACGGATTGATAATCATATTAACAGAAGTAATCACACATAGGCTAGGGTGCATGCTAGTTAGAATCGGCTGGTTTGATAACCCGATTGCATGGTTGTTTGATTGAATTGCTATTGTTCTTGATGATAATAGGAAACTGTTTGAATGCGGTTGAAATTGGAATTAAAACTGATTTGATCTGTTTCTCCGAATTGCTGATTATGTTTGCTGAAATCACGGTGTTAATTGATTGAGATTAAGGAAAAACTGTTACACACGGTTGCGACTCAGATTGCGAGTCGGAACCCCACTCGAGACCACAACAGCACAAGCCGAGACCATGGTTGCGAGTCCCGTTGCGACTCGTAACCACACCATGAAGAGCCGAAATCACCAGTTGCGACTCGCAACCTCCTATTGCGACTCGTAATCTCCGGCTGTGACTCGTAACCGGGCCATGATGAACCGAGACCGCCTGTTGCGACTCGTAACCACCGGTTGCGACTCGAGATCGCTGGTTGCGACTCGAGACCTCCTTTGCACGTACACTGTTTTGGGCCTCCACTGTCACGGGCCCAACCTTATGACTGTTATGTTATTGGACTGCTTATGTTAATTGGGCCGACTACTTGGACTCGTTATTTGATATGAACTGCTGATACTGTTATGTGATTTGCCATGATTATACTTGATACCATACGTGATACAAATGTGCTACATACGAACCTAACTTGCATAGTAACCATGATAGGACGTGGTTGATTCCTTACTTGTATACTTGAGCATTATACTGTCTGCCGAGCAAACCCAGGTGAGTTCACACTCCTACTAAGGCATGGGATTCCCGGGTCGTGGGAATGGGATAAAGGTTACAATTGACTAAGAACGTACATATGCTTTTCCTAGACTATCACCTACCATGATCCTCGGATGTCAGGACGGTTCCGTAGGTTAGGATAACACCTACGTGGTCATATGCCAATCACTGCCTCGGATGTCAGGCACGCACGTAAAACCTACGTGTACGCATTACTTACTTCTATCCTCGGTACAAAGGATACGTACGTGAAACCCACGTACACCCCCGCGTCTCCTATCCTCGGTTGTGAAGGATACGTACGTAAGACCTACGTACACCCCATACGCGCTACTGTTCTCGGAAGAAGAACAGGGATGATACGAGTAGTTGATACGAATAGTCTAGTGGTCACATAACATGGGAAGCCCCACCTATATAACTTACTATCGGCCAAGTAGAGCCACCCTTTACTTACTGTTACGCACTTACTTACTGTGAACTCGCTCAACTAGTTTGTTGATCATTCTGTTACATGCCTTGCAGATCGTTAGGTACTTGGAGCTTGCACAAAGAGGAGCCGGTCGTTGTGGACAAGGATCGTAATACTTTGTTGAACACTCATGACACTTCAGTATATTTAATTTGGGTTTATAACAATGCTTCCGCTACTCAAAACAATGCTTGGTTTTAAAACATCGATCATGTCATGATAATCTATTTTAATGACTTTTACTATTATTTAATGCTATGTTTGATATGATTGATGGCTTGATCCTGGTCACGTCACGCTCCCAAGCGGTGGTACTCCGCGTGTGGATTTTTGGGGGTGTGACAGGGTAGGTCCGCTTATGGCCATGATATCATATGAGACATTATTAGGATTTGCATGCACTGTCTGTAATTTCTTGAAATGACATTCATTTGGTTCTTATGGTGCTTACTTCAAGATTTTGTTTTTGTAGGTTTTCATGTTATTTGAGGAATTGAATGGTTCACCTAGTTAGGTGTCAATTCAGACTATGCACAACATGAATTAGTATTTTATTTATGAGTAAATTACAAGTTTTGTCCTTTATGTTTGTCTCAAATTTCAGGCGTTGTCCTTTACCTTTAAAATTGATGAGTTTTGTCCTTAACGTTTCAAAATCCTGCACGTTATGTCCTTTAGGGCAAACCCAGTTAATTTTTTTTGTTAAATCTGATCATGTGCAAAGCACATGAGTGCATTCTTGTCATTTGACCTTTCCAGGGGCTAGTTTGTAAAAAAAAATTTATTGAAGGGCCATTTTGTACAATTTAAATACAAAACACAAAACCCTTGCTTGCCATCTCCTCTCTCGATCTACACATCAGATGCTACCCTTCTCTCCCTCTCTATGATTCTGTCCGGCGACTGGAGTCACCGGTGGAGCCGGTGGCTGCCGGCGGATCGTTCTGGTTCTCTCCGACGAGCGAGATCCCCCCCTCCGATCTGCGTATCTCCGACAAGCACACACCCCAAACATCTTAGAGAGAGAGTGTGTGTGAGTAGGTAGAGAGAGAGGAAACAGAGAATTAGAAGGAGAGCCGCCTCACACGGCGGAGGCGGTGGTGTTTGTCAAGTTGAATATGGTTATGCAGGTGATGCTTGTTCTCGGATGACGATGATCGACGACGAATGAAGATGATGACGAAGATGTGCTGTGGTGGCTGACGGCGGTGCCGTCGCAGCCACGGCAGCGGAGGCGGTGGTGTTTGGTTTCGGGTCAATGGTAGGTTATATTAAAATTGATTATTTTGTTTTCTTAATCGATTATTGAGTATTTGTATTATTAGGTTGTATTAAAATTGATTCGTTTTGAAATTAAATTGGAGATTCTTTGACTCGATTGATTGTCGTTAATTTCATGATTTATATGTTACATTTGTTTATAAACAAAACCCTTGATCTGTTAATTGAAAGTGAAGATGATATTAAATTCATTTTTTTTAATTGAAAGTGAAGCTGATTTGAATTTATCTAAATTTTTGGGGCTGAATTTTGATTTTCTTATTATAATCAATAAATTGGTTTGTTTTGATATCGAATTGGCGATTCATCGATCGTTTAGTTGATTCGGTTATCCTTGAATTTGATTTTGTTATTATAATCAATAAAAGCTTGACAACAGTTCAGGGTCTGAAAAAGGAACTCAGTTACAAGAAAATTCTCAAAGATCTGTAATGGCACTATTGTGTAGGATAAAGAGCTTGGTAAAATGAATAGTTGACTGGTTATTTATTTTGATCGGAGAAAAGATAGCGCAGAGAGATGAAGGAGAGAGAGATGAAGGAGAGAGAGAGTAGAGATGAAGAAGAGAAAGAGAGAAGAGTGTGGGTTTTTAATTAATATTTTATTCTTTAACTTTTTTACACATTTAGTCCTTTGATATAAGTTATTTACTTAATAGTCTTTGGAGTTGTAAAATGACAAGAATACTCACATTTAACAAAAAAATTTAACTGGGTTAGGGATAAAGGACATAACGTGCATGATTTTGAAACGTTAAGGACAAAACTCATCAAATTTAAAGGTAAAGGACACCGCCTGCAATTTGGTACAAACATAAAGGACAAAACTTGTAATTTACTCTTTATTTATTTATTTTGGAACACAACATCTTCAAAGAAACCTGTAGAAAAGTCGCCTAAGAAAGAAAATCATAAATGGCTATTAAATCAGTGATTTAAAGCCAGAAAGACATGTCCGGGCGCGCATAAATATACAGCACAGTACAGGTAAAAAAATGTAGGAATACCATTTCGGGTCAAGACCGCCTCAGCAGCCTGTTGTAATTCACAGCTATCACAACATAAATCCAGTTTGTGATATGGTCCAAGAACTTGAGATATGCATATCTCCATGAATCACTTATAAACAAAGTTCCAAAAAATCCCCAGAATCCAAGTGCTAATCCAGTCGAAAGGCAAATGAAAAAACCACGAGTAATAAGCTTATCTTGATCTCCAATGTCTTCAGTTTCTACTGTAGTTCTTGGGCTTTGATCAGGAACCAAATCTCCAGGGCATGGATTACTAAGCGGAAGCCCACAAAGTGCAGGATTCCCGGTGTAGGATGAAGCACCAAAGCTCTGTAACTGAGTGCTAGTTGGTATCCTTCCTGACAAGTTATTGTATGAAAGGTCCAGCAGGCCAAGATTGGTCAACTGCGAAAGGCTTACTGGGATCCCACCACTCAGATAGTTTCTTGATAAATCAAGGAAATCCAGCCAACGTAATCTTCCAATATCTTGAGGAATTCGCCAGGTTAAGTTGTTTCTGGAAAGGTTTAATGCAACAAGTCCAGAAAGATTGGTAATTTCACGTGGTATCTCACCGTTGAGGGAGTTGCTAGAGAGATCAAGGCTAGTAACCAGACCTAAGGTGTTACTGTATTGATATTGTCTTCCTTTCCATTGCAACAATGCTTCAAACGTATATGTATCTCGCTTAATCGAGAGCCTAGTGCGCGATAGCCCCACGGTGTTCCACCCAAAAAACTGAACTTTTTTTGTTTCGTCGGTCATGCCTTTGAGATTGCTGAGGCACCTGGGTATGCTTCCAGAGATATTGTTGATAGAGAGATCCAAAATCTGCATTTTGGAAAGCCTGCATAAACTTGTAGGCATGGTACCATGGAACCCACTAGATGTTAAGCTAAGAACACGCAACTCCGTTAGGCTTTTTCCAATCCAAGTAGGTATGCGACCTGAGAGGCTATTTTCTCCGACATCAAGTAGTGTCAACATGGTGCAGTTCTTTAAGGAAGATGGCAACTCTCCGGTTAGGTTGTTGCTACGCAAACTTAACATTTGAAGATATGTAAGGGATCCCATTGATGCGGGGATTCTCCCTGACAATTTATTGTTTTCAAGATTAACGTAAAAGAAGTTAGTTAAGTTTATCCAGCAATCCGGAAGCTCTCCTGACAGTTGGTTATTCGAAAGATCAAGTCGAAATATGGTGGTGAAATTACACAAGAAGGAAACTGATCCTGAAAACATATTATTGCGGAGAACTAATGTTTGTGTGTTTGAAGGAAACAATGGGACAGGGCCGTAAAAGTTATTGGATCTTAAATCAATGTAAGGTTGGTTCCCATACAACAAATTTGGAACAATGCCATGAATTTGATTAGATGACAGATTCAGGTAACGAAGGTTCGGTGTTAACTGATCCCAGAACCAATCTGGGACAGAGTCGTTGATTTGTGTAGCCGAGATGTCAAGTATGGAGAAATTCTTCTGAGTTTGTAGCCAGGTGGGAAAAGAAGGACCCAACTTGCAAGATGAAAATGACATGACATCGAGGGAAAAAGTTGGAGACCAAACATGATCAATTTCGAGAGCCAGCGAGTTATATGACAAATCAAGGTAAACTAGACGAGAAAGATTTGATACGTGAGTCTCAGTGATCGTACCATTCAACAAGTTTGAAGATGCCCCTAAACTTTGAAGCTCAAAAAGAGGCATAATCTTATCTGCGAGAGTCCCTCGCAAATTGTTTCTCTCAAAATATAACTCCTGCAATGAAGAAAGAGCTGAAAGATCCGGGATCAATCCAGTGATATGATTATCAGCCAAGTCAATGATGACGAGATTCGAGATATGCTCGAATCTTTCTGGAAATGATCCCTTTATATCATTGTTCGGAAGATATAATTCTTTTAAGGCGGCGAACTTTGTAACATCAGGCAAGGAACCGAATAACTCATTCGAACTCAAGTCCAAAACTTGGAGTGACTTCTCTGCTGGTTTCAAGAGATGGAAGAAGTTGGAAAGGTCTTCTTTGAGACTGTTCCCACCTAAGTATAACGATCGTAAGTTGCTGAAGTTTCCAAACGATGTTGGGATACGGCCTTTGAGACCATTGGTGGTCAAATCTAACTTCTGTAGGGACGTGAATGCGCAAAAAGCTTCAGGAATGGAGCCATTTAACTCGTTGTATGAGAGGTCAATATCGATGAGGCTGTTACTGAAGTTGAATAACCAAGGATATATCATAGAGGGGGGAAGATAGTTATCGGAGATATCTAGAATAGAAAGAACTTTTGAGAAATTGGTTATTGGAAGTAACGTATTAGTGGAAAATTTTGGAAGAAGACAAAAAACTAGGTGTAGTTCGAAAAGGGAAGGAAGGCGCGTGATCACATTTTCTAACAGATTACTAGACTTGCTGAGGTCTACACCGCTGAGACTTAGGTATTCAAGTGAGGAAAGTTTTGATAGCCACTCTGTGTTTCTTAAAACAATTGAAGAATATGAGAAATCAAGAATTTGTATGTTTGATAGATTCCCTAACTGAGGGGGGACTTTGGATACCTCTAAACTAGTGGAGGAAAGATTGAGATAGCGAAGTTTTCTGAGGGAACCAACGAATTCTGGGATCCGGGTGAAGCTATTAAAACTGAGGTCCAAATGATTCAAGTGTTTTAAATCAAGCAGTGAAGAGTTAATGTCGCCACTTAATTGAACTACAGCGTCAAGATCATCTGACCAATATCCATGAAGATCGAGCACTATGACATTGCCAGTTTTGTTGTTGCAGTCTACGCCTCGCCATAAACAGCAATCTTGTGAGCTTCTATGATTACTCCAAGAAGAGAGTAAGCCATGATCATCCACAAATCCACGTTTTAAGCGAAGGAGTGCTCTTCGCTCGCTCTCAATGCACCTTGTTTCAGCAGCCTCTCTTCTGATTAATATGAAATGTACAAGTAGAAAGACGGAAATAGAAAAGCGAAACGACCTTCTACTTCTACCCATGGGTGATGAATATTTGATATCTGTTACGATGGAGGAAAGCCAATTACTCGCATTTATATTCGATGAATATTTGAATCAACAATTTTAATAGTTATTTCAGATGTTTCTGACTTCTGTATGCATCAGACTCAAATCATAATTAGAAAGGGACATGAACCATGTTGTTTTGAAACATTCAACCAATAAAAACAATTAAAGAATAAAACTTCACCATTGCATCATGTACTTATGATTAATAACAAGATTTTGAAGGCATCATATCACAAAAGTCAACTCCATGATTTGTTTATCTAAGGACTATTTTATTTGTTATATGAATATGATCGAATACAATTTTTTGCTTGTTCAAATAAACTTCTAAAAAACATTAAAAAGTCACCCCATTAAAGTTTGAGTAATTGACTATTCAGATGGTTGAATTCAATGTGGATTTTATAGTTTGAAAATGGTGTAGATACCTCTTTGAATCGTATACCGATCACTTTAAGATTAAGGTATTTTGGTGTTGCTCTCTAAATTTTTTGATCAGATAATTCGAAGAGAAACAAGAACGAGTATTCTTTTATGTTATGAAAAACGTGTACCAAAAGTGTATAAAATTCATGTAAAACTTGTGAAACACTGATATTCCTTGATTCAAACAATTGGAGATACAGCACTTAAATACAAATCGAAGAGCTAAACTAGAGGCTACAGGGAAGACTAGACTAGACTAGCTACAATTAGGGAAGACTAAATATACAAGGAGGTTACAAAAATACATGCCAATAATATGTTGTGAATATTATTGGCTAACAGTCCCCCGCAGTTTGAGCCGTATGAGTGCGGAGGCACAAACTGGATCGAAAGCGTTGAAACAAGTGCTTCGGTAACCCTTGGTAAAGATGTCCGCGTACTGGTAGTCTGCTGGAACGTGAAGGACTTTTATGGTACCAAGTCGCACTTTCTCCCGAACAAAGTGTATGTCGAGCTCGATATGTTTATTCTTTGGTGTTGCACTGGATTTTCGGCTAAGTAAACGGCTGAAATGTTGTCACAGTAGACAAGGGAGTATGTGTCACGGGCAGATGTAGTTCCAACAAGAGGTTACGGATCCAGCTGAGTTCGGAGACTGCATTGGCGACTCCTCTAGATTCGGCTTCGGCGCTTGAACGAGAAGTGGTTGCTTGCCGCTTAGAGGACCATGAGATGAGGTTGCCGCCCATGTATACGCAATATCCGGATGTTGACCGACGTGAGTCGGGACACCCGCCCCAATCCGCCTCGGAATAAGCGGTTAATTAGCTTGGTGGACGAGGTGGGTGTGATTAGGAGACCGTGAGTTATGGTGCCTTTGATGTACCTCAGTATGCGTTTTAGAAGTTGAAAATAGGCTCGTGAGGGTCATGCATAAAGAGGCATATTTGTTGAACCGCGAAGGAGATGTCCGGGCGGGTGATGGTCAAGTATTGGAGCGCCCCGGCCAAGCTACGATAGAGGGAGCTGTCCGAAAATGGGGCACCATTCGTGGCACTTAGTTTGGATCCGACTTCCACGGGTGTGCTAACGGTTTTGCAATTTGTCATGTTGGCACGGGAAAGGATCTCCATGGCATATGTGGACTGTGAAAGAAATAAACCATTGTGTTGTTGAGTGACTGAGATACCAAGGAAATGATGTAGGGACCCGAGGTCAGTCATCTTGAATTCGGATGAGAGTGATTTGATAATGTTCTTCAACAAGGTAGTGGTTGAGGCAGTAAATATAATGTCGTCCATGTAGAGAAGTAAGTAAGCCATTTGGTCTCCCTTTTTGAAAGTAAATAAAGATGCATCGCAAACGCTACTTTTGAACCCACAATGAGTGATGTATCCCGCGAAACGTTGGTACCACGCCCTGGGGGCTTGTTTGAGACCGTATAAAGATCGTTTAAGTTTGCAAACATGTTTCGGATGTGTTAGTGAATTGAAGCCCGGTGGTTGAAACATGTATACCGTCTCCTTTAAGTTACCGTGTAAGAATGCGTTTTTGACATCGAGTTGATGTATAGGCCATTTTCTTGAAGTAGCTAAGCTTAAAACAGTGCGAATCATGGTTGGTTTGACGTCGGGACTAAACGTCTCATCACAGTAGATGCCCACGATTTGACTTTTACCATTAACAACGAGCCTCGCTGAAGGGGTATGGTCCCAAAAACCCTGCGCAAAGAGCATAAGACCATACCCTAACTTCATCCCAAAAACATCTTAAATAAGACCATGCGCGGTCGCGCAGTGGTTCTAAACAAGATTAGAAAAAGAACAGTCTTTGATAACCATGCGCCGGAGAAAAAAAGATAAACATTCAACTAACACCCTTGCACGGGCTCGCGCAAGGGTACAGTTAGGCTTGAAGATAAAATTCGAAACATCTCAACGCGCCTAAAATCAAGACTTGAACAAAGGAATCTTTTCTGTTGCAACAGAATGGACACGTAGCATAAATGCAATGGTTTTACAGTTGTAGATCTTCTAGAAGATTTACATGTTCATCGTGCATGGCTTCATTCGGTTATAACCGAATATGACGTGGCACGATCCGGAGCATTCATCTAAATCATGATGATAGCACTAACTTAAAGGAAGATCTACACAAAACCACTTTCCACGTGGCAAATCCCCAACCGTCGATCAGACCCACGATCCGTGTGCATGGACGTGAAGTTAACAATTGACGGAAAGAAGAAATAACTGCCAACGGAAAAGTGCTTTCCATTACTATCTCCGTTACACCATTTTCTCGCCAAAATCCGGTTATAAATAAGATGCTTCAGGTATGATCTCACAAGTTACTTTCACTTACTCTCACTTTCTATTTCATCTTTCTCCTTTGAGATCACTGTACTTATTCTCACGTCGGAGGGTGGTCACGGAGAGAACCCCCATTCTCCCCATGGCGAGTCTAACGGATTTCTTTTTTGCAGTAATCATCGGAGAAGGAAGCTAGTTAAAAAATCGAATCGACGAGGAGATTAACCCTTTTGTGCAAAGGCAAAACCCCCGATCTGATTGACTCCGGTCTAATTAGATCACTGTTTCTTCATTGGCGCCCATGGATTCTCCTATTTTCATTTTCATCTTCTCGATCGATTCATTTCTTCTCTTCTGTTTTCAATGGCAGAAGCTCCGACAAATCACCCACCAAGTCCTCGATCTGAGAACAGGGGCACTTCGGCTCATGCTCCTCATATCGACGGAATCGTGAGGAAATCCCTTAGCAACGATGATATTGTTCACGAGTTGCACAGTCCTGTTACCTCAGAACAACTCAGAACTCAGAGTAGTCCAGATCTACCTCTGGAGGAAACTTCGATTTATTGGTTTGTCAAATTCCAAAATGTCGTAAACGCAAATTTTGCACAACCTTGTAAATCAACGGTTAGAATAACGTCGCAGGCACAGGAACCTGCTATTCGGGTGCAAACCACAAACACATCCCGAGCACCCTATTGCAACTCATCATCAACTGTGTCGGCCAAAGACACAGAAGTGTACTCTCGGGCTAGCACTAGGTACAAGTTTCTCCATCTCAGATCTGGATATCAGGAATCTCCCGAAGCACAAAATTCTCAAAAGCATTTCAATCGTACAGAGTTGGGCCCAAATCCACTACAACAATGGGACAGCCAGCTCAATGACGAAAAACATCAAAAGACGCTTAGTCACACAATACAAAAAGTAGGAGACGTCCGAGGGACAAGGCGCGCTTGAAACCAGGCACG
Organism: Helianthus annuus; assembly: GCF_002127325.2. Taxonomy (NCBI): domain Eukaryota; kingdom Viridiplantae; phylum Streptophyta; class Magnoliopsida; order Asterales; family Asteraceae; genus Helianthus; species Helianthus annuus. The sequence goes on along the minus strand of NC_035433.2, from coordinate 128,745,944 downwards.
CTTGAAACCAGTCGATTTCTCTTTATTGTAATGCGTCTAAGTTAGGTTATGGATGTGTGTTGATGCAACGTCAAAAGGTTATAGCCTATGCCTCTAGACAACTTAAGAATCATGAAGAAAACTATTCAACCCATGATTTAGAGTTAGGAGCTATAATTTTTGCCCTGAAAATTTGGAGACACAATCTTTACGGTAGTAACTTTACCATTTTCACCGATCATAAGAGTTTAAGATATGTTTTTGCGCAAAAGGAGTTAAATATGAGACAGAGACGCTGGATGGAAATTCTTAGTGATTATGATTGTAATATCCAGTATCATGCAGGAAAAGTTAATGTAGTAGCTGATGCTTTAAGTCGAAAGTATCATGAAAAGCCAAAAAGAGTACGTTCTCTTAAATTAAATCTGCAGATAGATTTAAATGAACAAATTATAAAAGTACAAGAATCAGTAATCAAGGATGATACTGAAAAATTGAAAGGAATGATTAAAGAATTAGAACAAGGAACAGATGGAATTTGGAGATTCCATGAGAAAAGGATTTGGATACCTAAACAAGGAAACCTACGCCACCGAGCATTAGAAGAAGCTCATAAGTCTAAGTATACGATACATCCTGAAAGTGATAAAATGTATCAAGACTTAAGAAAGAATTTCTGGTGGATAGGAAAGAAAAAGGATATAGCAGCTTATGTTGCCAAGTGTCTAACCTGTTCACAGGTCAAAGCTGGACATCAGAAACCCTCAGGGTTATTGCAGCAGTTAGAAATGCCGATATGGAAATAGGAATTGATAACAAAGGACTTTGTTACCAAATTACCCAAGACACGAAAAGGTGATGATACAATCTGGGTGATTGTAGATAGGTTAACCAAGTCTGCTCATTTCTTACCGATGAAGGAAACTTTCAGTATGGAACAGTTAGCCAAGTTGTATGTAAATGAAATAGTTTCATTGCATGGAATTCCTTTATCTATTGTGTCTAATAGAGATAGCCATTTTACTTCTCATTTTTGGACAAGTTTCCAAAAAGCCATGGGAACCAAGCTAAATCTAAGCACCGCTTATCATCCTCAAACGGATGGACAAAGCGAAAGGACAATTCAGACAATGGAAGATATGCTTAGAGCTTGTGTAATTGATTTCGGATGAAATTGGGATGATCATTTACCATTAATACAATTTTCCTACAATAACAACGACCCTTAGTTGGTCGCAGGGCGCCAGAGACTCGCTGATCAGCACTATAAATGGGGATCATCGGCATTCAGTCAAAATCGTTCAAAAACTTTTATTCTCCCTCTCAATCTGAATAGCAAAAATAATATCGGGTATTATTCCCACTAAAATAGCGAAGATCTACCTCGATGTAAGTATCATAATGTAACACCTCATAAAATCACGTCCAATGATGTATTGACACGTGTAATAAACCCTAATTAAGTCAAACGTTGAATTTGAGGGACTAAGTTTGCAAAAAATCAAAAACTTTGATTTTAGAAGGACTGGAAATGTTAACATGCTTAATATAAGCCTCTGAATAACGTTACACGATGATCATATTCACAAATGAGCCACTTGATGACGAGAGTAGCCGTTTGTGTAATTAATTGAAAGTTTACGCGTCGAAGGGTTAAAAGCGTTAACATGTTAATTCTTACCTCTGAGTGACCTTTTAACAAACCGAGAGCTTCATGATAATTGATTACACTCTCGGGAGTGCCTAATATAGACCAATAAGAGCTTTTATGCCTATAAGTGACGTTGCGCGCAACTTTGCAAAGTTTAAGGGGTTAAAAGCGTCAATATGTTTAATTATACCTCTGAATGACCTTTTAACGAACCCAAAGCATTGTGATGTTTAATAATACTCTCGAGAATGCCTAATATGGATTAGATAAGGCTTCGATGCTATTAAACGATGATATACGCTAGTTTGCGCATTAGAGGGACCAAAAGTGTCAACTTTTGAATTTACGCCTTTTGGTGACCATTTAAGCAAACGGGAGCGTATTAATATTTAAACACATGCTTGGGAATACCCATTATGGGCCACGGAAAGCTTGGATAGCATTAAACGACATTTCGCGCTACTTTGTGCGATTAAAGGACTAATTGCGTCAAACTGCAAAAGTATACCGAATCGAATGGTAGCGAACATTCCGGAACTTGACCATAAGTTAAACATACTATAAATATCCTTTACATAGCTTAGAAATAGGCTTTGAGGGGTCCAGTGTGCAAAAATAAACTTTTAAGTCAAGCAGGGACTAAAAGCGTCAAAAAGTGCATAAGTTTGTATTTTCGCGCATATCTTACATTCTGAATATATCCGGACATCCAAAAATTTATTTAATCATTAAAATATTTTATTTTAGTGATTGGCATGATAAAATTCCATTCGTCGCGTAATTTTGATCGTTTTTAGCATCCGTTCGTGTTTCGTCGTAATTAGCCGAACAACGTGACCGTACGACCAAACGAACCGACATTTGAGATATTTTTGAGCATGCTTTATGTTTCCTATGTTTAGGCATCATTATAGAGCCTTAAACATGGCTTAACGGACCTTAAATGTGTCGGAAATAGCATTTAACATATAGAGGGACTGATTATGTAAATCTGCCAAACTTTTGCTGAACAAAACAGCAGCAGAAAACTGTTTTTGTTGCTGGTTTTCATCAAATCTGGATTCCTTTCTCACATAACTCAATCTAGGGGCTTGCTACCTGATTTATAAAACCATGTTACACATGTTTTAATCTTGTTAACTCTTCTGACACTTGGCACTCATCCGTAGCTTCCCGAAAACTATAAATAGGTGGTGGGTTTCATTTGTTCAAGCACACCATCTTTCCTTTCTGCTTGCTCTCTGATTTAAGAGGATCTTGATCTATTTGAGAACCTCCTTCAGTCCATTGGACCCATTGTAAGTGTCCTCTTGTGGCTAGTTATCTTTATTTGTTTAAAAAGCCGAAAAGTCAAGCGTTTACATTAAACGCTTTGACTTTTAAACGGTCGAGCCATGGTTCGCAACGAACATGGCTACGTGATCGTAATTAGGTAGGTATTAAACCCTCAAAAGGGCACTTCCTAATTACCAGGTTTGCTTAGTTAAATGTCGGGTCAAAATAACTAAAATAAAAGTCCAACGAATCGGTTTTTAAATAAAATTCATAACTAATGATGTAAAGGCAATAAAATCAGTTTTGTCACTTTAATAACTTGGTAAATATTAAATGAACATGTCTAGGCATGTTCAACCCGACAATTCTCAGTTTTGGCTCGGTTTGCAACCGAAAGTCGCAAAAAATTGACTTTTGCTTTGATTTTCAGTTCTGACCCGATTAAATTGTTTTAGAAATGCCTTAAGCTTCCATTAGGTCCATGTTCCATATTAGTATAACTCTCTGATATTATACAACTTGGATCCTAATTTATCCGATTCATTTGCATGTTTCCGTTATATGCCTAAATGTTGACCATTATGCCCTTTTGACCTTAAAACGATATTTTTGAAAATGTGAGAGGACAAAAACCTTTGTTACTGATTTATAAACTTGTCCTAAAAATTTGACATCAGTTTGAGGCCTAGATTAGGAGTTATGCTCAATATCGTAGTTAAGAAGTTTTTTATTAATTAAACGGCATAATTAGCATAAAGCCTAACTAAACCCAAATTTTGTCACCAAACTTTTTACCCACTGACGTAATATAATATTTTGGGATTTTTGAAGATTTTTATTTATTTTTAAACTGATCATATCATAGGGTTCTAGCTTTGATTCGGTAATTGTCGGTTATACCCTTTTCTTGAATAAAATGAGTTTTACATCACATATTGATACCAAATCTTTTGCTACTGATTTTATATGATAAATTAAATATTTTATGCCTTCTGGATTGATAAATATCAGCTTTTCTTATATAACCCGAAAATCGCTTAAAAGCGACTTTTACGCGTTTTTAACGCATAGTATGAGTTAAAACTATTTTAAACATATAAGACTTAATACCTACTGATGTTTTTTAGTAAATTTTTAAACTCATATTTCCAAAAATTGACCTTTAAAGCTTATGTGAAATTACCAAAATGCCCCTACAGTGCTTGAATTGGTTATAAATGATAAATTTCACATATAGGCAATACCCTACTGATATAACTTATTAAATTAAATATTTTTACTGATCTTATCAGACCTGAACCTCATATTAATAATTAATCTCTTTTATAACCTTTAAAATGACCAAAATACCCCTACAGGGCTTAATTTGAGTTTAAATTTGTTTTGGGCATAATGGAAGGTATCTCACTGATATCACAACATATTTAAGGCATATTAACTTAGGAAACCTGTTCATGAATCATTTGTTTACCCGTTATGCATTTTTCGCGTTCGGTGCAGTTTATGTAACTAGTTTGCATAAATTAATCGAAACGGGTCAAACCTTATCATTTTTATCTCAAAATCCAGAATGCGTTTAGTTTACCCATATTATACAAGTCTTCAAACTTGTCGAGTCTAAATCACATTCTATTCCGGTCTTCGCTTAATCTTGCGTTTTGAACCGTAATACCTTCCTTTAAAACTAACAGGTGTAAGTTTAAACTTAAGTAAGACCCATTAGGAATCTAATAGGTTATTAAAACCTTCGTTCTAGATTTAGGAGCCCAGTAAAAGATATTTGCAGTTGCTGATTGTATACGGCTGGCATAAGTTTGTATAAGTTGCTCAGGTAAATACTTTTAACTTATTTTCCCTTATACGGGCTTGGGGTACGGTAGATAGAATACCGCTTGGTCGGGCATTGAATTTTTAATCATATGAAGGTTAATTTATTGAGATGACCCGTTTAAACTGTTTTGTTGCTTAAAGCCTTTAGGGGGTTAATAACCATGTCCTGGATATCCTTGGCATCATTCATTGAAATGGCCACGACCTAAGCACGGGGTGTAGGCATACACCTGCCAGTGCATATATATAAAAAGGTATAACTGCCGGTTCGAGAATAACTCGCCGCGGGACTATATCATGTGGTGTGTCTGTTAATCTTTAACCCGGTATTCAGCCCGGGCTACTGAACGCATAACGAACATGTAATTCTTTTATAAGTTTATATATAAATAATTATCCCAAGTTATAAAAGATTATTTTGTGCCTTGTGCATACAAATCAATTTTCTTAAACATTTTCTAAATGAGTCTATTATTTGTATTTACCAGTGTAAACTGACGTATTTTCCAAAAAGGCTAAGTGCAGGTACTAGACGGAATAGGCTGGCTACTCCTAGCATCAATAAAGAGTCTTGCAAGCTTAGATATTTATAATCTGTTAAACAATGTTCCTTTAACTTGATTCGCTTGTGGATCCTTTACATTCCGTTGTAATACTTTGATATTACTTTCATTCGGATTGTAATGTTTTTATCTTTCGACTTCCGCTGTGTATTAAACTGTGATGAATTGTCTATGATGATATCAACTACGTCACGATACTCCCCACCGGGCCCACCGGTACTATGTGGAAATATCGGGGTGTGACAGGTTGGTATCAGAGCCAACGTTTGAGTGAATTAAACACTATCCTTTGGTGTTTAATCTCAAATGACACAGTAGCACATTCCTTAGACCTCCTGATTCTAGACTTAACATAGGAATGCTCTCATCCCTATTTAGTAAACATTGCTTTCGATTTTATGTATTTTGTATATGCCGCCAGGCACGGAAGCTGTCGATGGAAAATTCTCCACAACCAAAGCCTAGAAATGCTAAGCATCGTACCACGGCTAGGATAAGCGAGCAACCAGCTGGAGGAAAGACCTTTATGGACCTTTTTCCAAAACTAAACTTGTTTAAGCCCTTATCCAGACTACGGAGTCCATACCAAAAGGTCCCTGAGGCTCCCATATTGAAGAAGATACATGTGGTTGTTATTAAACCCTAATTCTTCCCTCTGAGTTTTCAAATTTCAAACTTAAACTATACTAGTCAAAACCTAATCCGTGATCCATGCCATTCCTATAATCATTGAATCTTTGGATTCTACTTCTGCAATGGATCCTGATTTGAAATATTACTTATTCACTAAAATCTTCAGAGTCGCTACTGCGCACGATAAATAAAGATAAAGAAACAATCAGAATAAAGAAAGGAAGACATTTGAAGACCCCCCTTCCATCATACTTCTTTCCATTTAAGTCCCTGTTTGGGCATTTGATTATTGTAAGTCCTTCGTGGACATATTAATTCATCAAAGTCCTTGTGGACTTACCTCTTTTGATAAGACTCCATAAATATATACGTCTACCTATTGAAAATCCCTTTGAGGATATTATCTTTTAATAATAGTCCCTTCGAGGACATTATACTTCAAATAGTCCTTTCGTGGACATTATACCCTATTATATTCCTTTCATGGACACAAGATTTCATTATAGTCCCTTATTGGACATTATATTTCATCATAACCTTTGTGGACCTGATAGTTCATTATAGTCCTTTCAAGGGTAAACTGTTTTTAATATAGTCCCCATACGGACATATGATATTTTATAGTCCCTATACGGACTTATAATTTCCTTTTTAAGTCCTCTATGGACAAGTATGATATTAAAAGTCTTGTTTGAGGCACTATGGTAAATTTCTTAATGATTATTGGAGGTTTTGAAAAATTTTATATAGGTACTCATATCGTCCTTTATCAATCATTAGTATAAATTTTATTCGAACTTTATTGATCAGCTAAATAAGTTCAAAAGATCTTCTTAATGGTTTACCCCTGCCAAGTGGCAAGTCCACATTAATTGGCCAAAACTTTCGATAGTTAAGGATAATTATTCCTTATACTATGATAGTGAAAGGAGTTACCCCTCCTATCCAAAGGTGGTGAACTATGTTCAAGCCTCCAAACCTATATGATCAGTGCGATCATGGTAATATTGTGTAACCATTAAGACAAATTAATCCTGGTTAACATCTAAGAACATATTAACATTCCTGGCAGTGTGACTTGAGAAACCACACCAGCCGTCAAGGTATTTTGGACTATGTCCATGCCTTAAAGCCTATATGATCGAATTAGATCATGGCAAGTATCATCAATATGATGATCAAAATATAAACATCCATTTGTGATGAAGTGCCTACGGGCTATAATATATTGTCCATTAGTGACATTGACATTGTGATCCTTATGATCCCCTGTTCAAGGTAGTGAGCTATGCTCAAGCCTAATAGTCTATATGATCAATGAGATCATGACTAAAGATCATCAATATGATGATTAAATTTAACATCCTTAATGATGTTTTGCCTACGGGCTATATTATATTGTCCAATCGTGACAAGGCAATTGTAATCTTTTATAATTCTTTGCCCAAAGGGGGTGAGCTATGCTCAAATCCCATAGTCTATGTAATCAATGTGATCCTGACTAGTATCATCAGTATGATGATCATAATATTAACATCCCTAGTGATGAAATGCCTACGGGCTATACTTTATTCTATTGGAAATAAGACAAAGTTAGTGGTGGTCTTTATGATCCCCTGTTAAAGTGGTGGGTTATACCCAACCCTAACAGTCTATATGATCAGTGCGATCATGACTAATATCATCTAATATGATGATCATATTATTTTATAGGATATTTGAAGTACAGTCTTAGGTCTTCCTATCTTCATAGTGAGATTTCAAGAAGTACTTTCCGACTCGATGGTTATGATTTATGTGTATCTTGACGGTGATTTAGATAACGAAACTAGAGTAATACAATAAACACATGGTGGATACGCCGCTGGTACTTCCTATATATAAGTGTGTTTATTGTATTGCCTTCATGACGTTATCCTGAATCACCATTAGGATCTATATCGCCTACGGGCTATATACTATATTGTCCATTAGAGACATTGTCAAATATGACCATTATGGTACATCGTCGAAGGTGATGGGCAATGCCCAAGCCTTATAGTCTATAAGATCGATAAGATCATGACTAATATACTCAATGACGATAATTATATATATACATATATGTATATAGGTAAACATCCATTAATGATGTCCTATGATTTGCCTAGGTGCCAAAATAAATCGTCTTTCAAGACGATGACAAAGGTAGTCTAAGACTCCCTGTCCAACGATGAAGAACTATGTTCAAATCGTAAAACCCCTGATCTAATAAGATTGCGGCTTATAAATTAATGTCCTCCGTGACAGGCTTTTGTTGCCGTATCTTTTAATGTCCTTGCGACAAGGCCTTCGTGCCATATGATTATTATGTCCTTCATGACGGACTCATGCTTCATATTGTAAAAGCCATTATGGCAAGCCTTCGAGCTATCTAAAATCGTCAATATGACGAAGACAGTTATGACATTGTGATCTCCTGTCAAAAGGGTAACGGACTCGGTCCAAACCTTAATTGCCAATTGGTGGACCTTTTGCGACCTAGGCTAAATATTGATATACATTCAAATGACATTCATTAGGAATGTTCTTGCCCTATTAGCCGGTATGGTTTAAGGATACCATGGCTAATGTATGTTGGTCGTAAGGACGATGACTAGCTATAGAAATGCAATTAAGCAATTGTTTAATTTTGGTGTTTAGTGCCAAGCTTCAAGTATGGCAAACTTGAATGAGACACATAACCGTCGCAATACTGATGATGCGACCAATGCTATGATACAACAAAGGTAAACCTCAAGGCTAATGGAGTTAATCTCCAAGCTATGATTAACGCAGCTATTAAAAACGCTATGAGAAAGGATCTGAAAAGGTTCGAAAAGCCGGATGCAACTTGCTCTAAATCATTTTTCCCTGCTCATGAGAAGAGTTTTGCTCACACTTCGAATGCGAAGGACAAACCAAATAAGATGACATATAGCGAGGAGCCTCGTTCCTATAAAGGATGTATTTAAAAGTACTTTGTCTCTTGCAAGTCAAGAGACTTGAATGGCGAAAAAGGAGCCATTGATCTCGCAAGGTTGTTGGATGAAATGGAAACCATTATGGACATCAGTGATTGTGCTGAGAAAGACATGGTGAGATATATATCACAGTCATTCAAGGGTGATGCCCTTAATTGGTGAGGACGTTAATAAAGTCTACAGGAAAGATACCCTCATACGATATAGGATGGTCCAAGTTTATGGACTCATCAGAAAAACCGATTGTCTGCAACACGGAATAGAAATGATGGAATAAGAATTTATGATTTTCACCATGAAGGATCTAGACTGTCAACAGTATATTACAGACTATAATTTATTATCTGGAATATTGTCCTATTTGGCTCATCCAAAATCCAAGCATAATGCACTATATATCGGTGGCTTAGCATCGGAAATGAGAAGGCATATTAAAAGCTTGCTTCTTATAAATCCATTATGGATCTACATCAGCCACTTACATTTTATAGGTTAAGAAATAAACCGGTCAAAGCTGAGACTGCCCTAAAACTGTCAAAGAGAGTATAGCTAAGTATAGAGAGACTAAGAATAGAGGCGCTATTGAGACAGTTCATATAAAAAATGACACCAGGTATATCCCTTATTATGATGGTATTACTAAGAATCATGTTTGAATTCAGGTGCTATTGAGTCTTCATAGACCATAAGCTTAGCAAACTTTTAGAATTATCCCATAAGAATTCTAGATATTAAGCACAAGGTAAAACTTGCCGAAGAAAATCATAAAGACATTTCCTTTTATTTTCATCAAATAATCTTCATTCATAAAAATCTAAAGTACTCATCCTCCAGATCGAGTACGACAATATATGTTACTTTATTTTGTTATCTCATTGATTTCTATCAACTGCGAATGCTAGACTATGCCTGATAAAAGAGCCATATGAGGATTGGCCTATCCTAGTGTGTCCCATAGATTGCTTCCATGCCTGATCAGTATGGAAGTTTAATGCATGGAACCACTGAGATATCCCGATGGTCATATAGTACTAGAGTCTGCTAATGGTAATCAAAGAAGATATCCAATCTAGAAATGTCGAAGTAACTGTCGCTAATTAAGGCATCCTTGCATTCGTAAAGTAAATGTGTCATCTATCTGACACGTGTATCGATAGATGAACTGAAGCCTAAGATTTAGAAATACCTCGGTAATCTCGGTGTATCCTGGTTATCTTCTCCAAGGAACCACTCTGGTTATCTCCTGAGAGACTAGTAGAGTTAAGGATAACATCCCACTTAGGGCTACATTATTGTAAAAGCTCCATATCAGTTAGTACCAATATTAATGGAAAGATTGAGACCCTAATCATATGAGTTTCAAGATAAAGCTTCATTTTAAGAGCTCCGGCATTATTATTTTCAAAAATATGGTACGTTATGCTTATGCATTGGTTACCGCAACCCTAGTTAGGCAACAATTAAGAATCGCCATCAGTTGCCCAGGATCGTCGACTTGTTCGACTAACTATAAGGATTAGCTATTCTTTAGATTGGTTTAAGTAGTAGTTGGAACGACTATCTCACCTTAAATAAGCTCTCATATAACAAATGGTTGTTATACAAGTATCAAGGACTGCTCCTTTGGAGATCTTGTATAAATGGAATGACAAACATCTGTTTGATGGATAGGACTTTGGTAAGTCAAAATAACAAGATCTGGAAGTTACCCTGGAAACGACGGATAAGATCATATAAATTTATGATCGTCTGGAAGCTGCCAGTAATCGGTAGAAAAATCTATGATTGATGAAAGTTGCAACCCTCTTAAGTCCTTAATAAGGAATAGAGTTCAAATTGAAGGTATCGCCCTAAAAGGGGTATGCTGAATTTTTAATTTATCGGACTGGTTAAGTTCTGATATATAGAATCATTCAAGGAAATCGAACATATCAAGATTGGTAACCTATAAGCTAAAACTTACTTGAGGAGCTTGACGGAAATCAAGGTGTCCCACACTAAGTGATTAAAGGATGTGTTTCGCCGATAAGTCGGGAGCATTGTCACATAACGATATGTAGACTAATGAAAATTTATGGCTCGATGAGAAACCCGTGTCGATTAAGGATCGACAGGTTAAGTAGCTCCGAAAGAAAGTATGTACGTATTGTATAGGTTAACTGGGATGCCCTTAGAGGCCCAAATATGCTATGGAGGTTAAGTCCATGATACGTCAGAACATACTTCCATTACTTTAGCAAATCTCGAGGTCGAGATTTCTTTTAAGGGGGTGAGGATGTAACACCTCATAAAATCACGTCCAATGATGTATTGACACGTGTAATAAACCCTAATTAAGTCAAACGTTGAATTTGAGGGACTAATTTTGAGAAAAATCAAAAACTTTGATTTTAGAAGGACTAGAAATGTTAACATGCTTAATATAAGCCTCTGAATAACGTTACACGATGATCATATTCACAAATGAGCCACTTGATGACGAGAGTAGTCGTTTGTGTAATTAATTGAAAGTTTGCGCGTCGAAGGGTTAAAAGCGTCAACATGTTAATTCTTACCTTTGAGTGACCTTTTAACAAACCGAGAGCTTCATGATAATTTATTAGACTCTCGGGAGTGCCTAATATTGGCCAATAAGAGATTTTATGCCTATAAGTGACGTTGCGCGCAACTTTGCAAAGTTTAAGGGGTTAAAAGCGTCAATATGTTTAATTATACCTCTGAATGACCTTTTAACGAACCCGAAGCATTGTGATGTTTAATAATACTCTCGAGAATGCCTAATATGGAATAGATAAGGCTTCGATGCTATTAAACGATGATATACGCTAGTTTGCGAATTAGAGGGACCAAAAGCATCAACTTTTGAATTTACGCCTTTTGGTGACCATTTAAGCGAAAGGGAGCGTAGTAATATTTAAACACATGCTTGGGAATACCCATTATGGGCCACAAAAGGCTTGGATGTTAAACGACACTTCGCGCTACTTTGTGCGATTAAAGGACTAATTGCGTCAAACTGCAAAAGTATACCGAATCGAATGGTAGCGAACATTCTGGAACTTGACCGTAAGTTAAAGATACTGTAAATACCCTTTAAATAGATTAGAAATAGGCTTTGATGGGTCCGGTGTGCAAAAATAAACTTTTAAGTCAAGCAGGGACTAAAAGCGTCAAAAAGTGCATACGTTTGTATTTTCGCGCATATCTTACATTCTGAATATATCCGGACATCCAAAAATTTATGCAATCATTAAAATATTTTATTTTAGCGATTGGCATGATAAATTCCATTCTTCGCGTAATTTGGATCGTTTTTAGCATCCGTTCGTGTTTCGTCGTAATTAGTCGAACAACGTGACCGTACGACCAAACGAACCGACATCTGAGATGTTTTTGAGCATGTTTTATGTTCCCTATGTTTAGGCATCATTGTAGAGCCTTAAACATGGCTTAACGGGCCTTAAATGTGTCGGAAATAGCATTTAACATATTCAGGGACTGATTATGTAAATCTGCCAAACTTTTGGTGAACAAAACAGCAGCAGAAAATTGTTTTTGTTGCTGGTTTTCATCAAATCTGGATTCCTTTCTCACATAACTCAATCTAGGGGCTTGCTACCTGATTTATAAAACCATGTTACACATGTTTTAATCTTGTTAACTCTTCCGACACTTGGCACTCATCCGTAGCTTCCCGAAAACTATAACTAGGTGGTGGGTTTCATTTGTTCAAGCACACCATCTTTCCTTTCTGCTTGCACTCTGACTCTAAGAGGATCTTGATCTATTTGAGAACCTCCTTCAGTCCATTGGACCCATTGTAAGTGTCCTCTTGTGGCTAGTTATCTTTATTTGGTTTAAAAAGCCGAAAAGTCAAGCGTTTACTTTAAACGCTTTGACTTTTAAACGGTCGAGCCATGGTTCGCAACGAACATGGCTACGTGATCGTAATTAGGTAGGTATTAAACCCTCAAAAGGGCACCTCCTAATTACCACGTTTGCTTAGTTAAATGTCGGGTCAAAATAACTAAAATAAAATTCCAACGAATCGGTTTTTAAATAAAATTCATAACTAATGATGTAAAGGCAATAAAATCAGTTTTGTCACTTTAATAACTTGGTAAATATTAAATGAACATGTCTAGGCATGTTCAACCCGACAATTCTGAGTTTAGGCTCGGTTCGCAACCGAAAGTCGCAAAAAATTGACTTTTGCTTTGACTTTCAGTTCTGACCCGATTTAGATTGTTTTAGAAATGACTTAAGCTTCCATTAGGTCCACGTTCCATATTAGTATAACTCTCTGAGATTATACAACTTGGATTCTAATTTATCCGATTCATTTGCATGTTTCCGTTATATGACTAAATGTTGACCATTATGCCCTTTTGACCTTAAAACGAGATTTTTGAAAATGTAAGAGGACAAAAACCTTTGTTACTGATTTATAAACTTGTCTTAAAATTTTGACATCAGTTTGAGGCCTAGATTAGGAGTTATGCTCAATATCGTAATTAAGAAGCTTTTTATTAATTAAAAGGCATAATTAGCATAAAACCTAACTAAACCCAAATTTTGACACCAAAATTTTTACCCACTGATGTAATATAATATTTTAGGATTTTTGAAGATTTTTATTTATTTTTAAACTGATCATATCATAGGGTTTCTAGCTTTGATTCTATAATTGTCGGTTATACCCTTTTCTTGAATAAAATGAGTTTTACAACACATATTGATACTAAATCTTTTGCTACTGATTTTATATTATAAATAAAATATTTTAAGCCTTCTGGAATGATAAAAATATCAGCTTTTCTTATATAACCCGAAAATCGCTTAAAAGCGACTTTTACTTGTTTTTAACGCATAGTATGAGTTAAAAGTATTTTAAACATATAAGACTTAATACCTACTGATGTTTTTAGTAAATTTTTATACTTTAACAGTAAGCAAAAGTTTTAAACTCAGATTTCCAAAAATTGACCTTTAAAGCTTATGTGAAATTACCAAAATGCCCCTACGATGCATGAATTGGTTATAAATGATAAATTTCACATATTGGCAATACCCTATTGATATAATTTATTAAATTAAAAATTTTTACTGATCTTATCAGACCTGAACCTCAGATTAATAATTAATCTCTTTTATAACCTTTAAAATGACCAAAATCCCCCTACGGGGCTTAATTTGAGTTTAAATTTGTTTTGGGCATAATGGAAGGTATCTCATTGATATCACAACATATTTAAGGCATATTAACTTAGGAAACCTGTTCATGAATCATTTGTTTACCCGTTATGCATTTTTCGCGTTCGGTGCGGTTTATGTAACTAGTTTTCATAAATTAATCGAAACGGGTCAAACCTTATCATTTTTATCTCAAAATCCAGAATGTGTTTAGTTTACCCATATTATACAAGTCTTCAAACTTTTCGGGTCTAAATCATATTTTATTCTGGTCTTCGCTTAATCTTGCGTTTTGAACCGTATACCTTCCTTTAAAATTAACTGATCTAAGTTTAAACTTAAGTAAGACTCGTTAGGAATCTAATAGGTTATTAAAACCTTCGTTCCAGATTTAGGAGCCCAGTAAAAGATATTTGCACTTGCTGATTGTATACGGCTGGGATAAATTTGTATCATTTGCTCAGGTAAATACTTTTAACTTTTTTTCCCTTATACGGGCTTGGGGTACGGTAGATAGAATACCGCTTGGTCGGGCATTGAATTTTTAATCATATGAAGGTTACTTTATTGAGATGACCCGTTTAAACTGTTTTGTTGGTTAAAGCCTTTGGGGGGTTAATGACCATGTCCCGGATATCCTTGGCATCATTCATTGAAATGGCCACGACCTAAGCACGGGGTGTAGGCATACACCTGGCAGTGCATATATATAAAAAGGTATAACCACCGGTTCGAGAATAACTCGTCGCGGGACTACATCATGTGGTGTGTCTGTTAATCTTTAACCCGGTATTCAGCCCCCCCCCCCCCGGGCCCACCGGTACTATGTGGAAATACCGGGGTGTGACACATAACCCCCGGTTACGTATTAGATACGCTGCACGATCGATCTAGTGCTCCATACCGCATGTCAAGACTCTGCCTGACTCAGTCGTTGGAGTTCTGTCTCGGGGAGGGTATAACTAATGTAAATTGGGTTATTATATTAACACGTGTGCATTGTTTAATTAATAGATTATAACCAGGAAGTCATAAGGGAAATACCTAAATTAGCAATGTGAGTTAATCCTTCTTTTTGTAAACTGTTTTTACAAAACCTCAATGTTTTAAATTATATTTCACGTGATTGAGTATTTGTGATTCTACAATTATCGTCGGTATGTTGGGGTTTTGTATACATAATTTGTTACTACACTGTGAGTAGTAACATTACCACCAGTCAGGATTGACAGTACTGTGGGAGGTAATTAAAGTAGATGTAAACAAATGTAATTGCTGGATTGCCCTCAATGCGTAAAATGATAAAACTTTTCTTGATTAAATTGGGATTCACTCACCAGTATTTCTTGCTGATAAAATGTTTTTAAACGCGTTTCAGGTAACAAAATGTGAAAGCCAATTAAAAGCCAGCTGGACAACACTGAAGGCTTGTAAATGTGGCTATAAAAGTTACCTAAATAAAAAAGATGTTTTATTTCAATTAATTAAGGTTTATCCCTATAAACATGTTTGTAATAGAAACTTGGGAATTTCCCATGTATTTAATATTATAAAAATGTGGTATTTTACTCTGATAACCTATTTCCTAACTATGGTCCTGATGTAAATTCCGCTGCCATATTGATAAACACCGATACCACTAATACTGGTTCGCGACCGCCCGTTCCCAAGGATAGGGGCCGGGGGTTGCGATAGAGAGTGGTATCAGAGCTACAGCCACTGATTTCAGCCATAGAAGTGTTCTGATGACACCAAAAATTTATCCATTATGTTAGGAAATAATCTATGTGATTACATGCATATCTGTATATTATTGTTTTGTGTTATTTGACAATTTGTTAATTTACAGTATGAGTGATCAAGGTCCGTCAGACGCTTATCGTCAACTTTCTAGTTCTCCTAGAGATGAAGGAACTTCTTCCCAGCCTACCCCCTCGGGGTATTCAGCTAACACAGAAGAGGGGATTTTCATATTCAAAGCGCAATCCGAAGAGCCATTCCCTACCAAAAAGAGAGGATGGTTCAGTCAGGGAGCACACAAGCGTAGGAAAAGAATGAGGAAGTTACAGCATCAGGGGGCTTTAGCAGCTGCAAATAGGGAGATGAATGCCCAGACTCAGGACATAATCAATAGACGATTGGCCAATTTCCACATATTAGCTACCACAGCCGCATACCCAAACTTAGAACAAATCATTGCACCACAGCCACTACCCTTGTTCCCAACTCAACCCATGGAAATAGAACCTAACCCAAAAGACCAGGTTCCCGTACCTGCTTTCGACCCAAACGAAATCCCTAGAGTCCCAGCACCTCGTCCTCCAGATTATGACCCATGGGAAGACGACCATAGGGATTATCGAGAACTCTACCCACAGGAGGAGCCTATACAAAACCCAGTAGCACCCTATCCTAACCTTGACCCTCTAGATCCATACTGGGATAACAACCAGTATATTCGGGAGATCCTAGAGAACTCATGCCCTTACGAAGAACCGATGCCCCAGTACCCTGACCCGATACCAGCACCCGCACCACCCATGAGTACCGAAAACGTGCAGGAACTCCGCACTTTTGGTGAGGAGTTATTAGATGGAAGTGAAAGGATAAGGAAAATAGGGGAGAGGCTCGTTTAGAAATACGACGAGCGTAACATGCAATATTGGATGAACCCCCACTAATAATAGTAATAATAATAATAATATAGATATAATATATATATATATATATATATATGCGAGTAGTTTGAAGAAAATTTACTAAAATAGATAATCCAATAGCTACTGATGCATAAAATAGAGTAAATGTCGCAATGCACGACGATTTTAATCAATGTGTTGTTTGTGTGATTGTTCTCATTAAATCTTGTTCTGTAATATTAATACTTGGTAAATGTTTATAATCCAGATGGACAACGAAGTGAATCAAGAAAACCCGAATAACGATAATAACGGCAACCAATTAGATAACAGTGCCATCCAACACATAGTGGCACAAGGAATTATAGACGTTATGCCATATATTATCAAAACAGTTAAGGAAGCGGAAAATAATAAAAGTAATAGTGGAAGTAAACGACCACCTATTGAACCCAAACATAGTGTAAACAATGGGCCATTACTTCAATTGCCTATTCCAAAAAGGAGAAGAACCATGTCTTATGGTTGTTCTTACAAAGAATCCTGGTCTTGTAAACCAATAGAATTCTCGAGCATGAAGGAGCCATTGCAGCTCTATGTTGGATAGAAAAGACTGAGGCAGTCTTAATAATAAGCAAGTGTGCAGGGGAAGACAAAATCATGTTTGTTTCCAATCTTTTTAAGAATGCCGCTCTAGAATGGTGGAACACTATTCTCCAGTCTAAGGGAAGTGACAGAGTCTATAATATGGAATGGACTGAGTTTAAGAATATGGTTGAAAGGAAATTATGTCCTCCCAATGAAAAAGAACATATAGCTAATAAGTTCTTGAACCATAGAATGACTGGAGTTGACTGTAAGGGTTACACTACTGTATTCTTTGAATATGCTAGAATAGTGCCAACCCTAGCTTCACCAGAACCAGTATTAATCTCCCGTTACATCTGGGGACTAATCAGTGAGATTAGACACGTAGTCCAGGCAGCTAGACCACAAACCATAGAAGAAGCTGTAGAACTAGCAAATACCTTGACTGATGAACTAGTACGTACACAAGAAGAGAACCAGAGGAAGAACCTAGTCCAGAAACTTACCCAAGAATTTCGCTTCGGTAATTCCAACCGTGGGAAGAATGTAGGTTCTACTTCTGCACCTTATTGTAAGGCCTGCAAAAAGAAGCATTCAGGAAGATGCTCCACATACTGCAACTTCTGCAAGATACCAGGACATAAGGAAGAAGACTGTAGGAAGAAACCCAGTAATGGAGTATGCTTCAATTGTGGAGAAAAAGGTCATATCAAGCTGAACTATCCGAAACTAGCTCCAACCATGAACAACAAGACTACTAAGAATGCTAGAGCATTTGTTCTGATAACTGAAGAAGCAAAGATGATTCCGGACGTGATTGTCGGTACGTTTTTAGTTAATGATGTTTTTACTAAAGTATTATTTGACTCTGGCGCAAACCAAAGTTTCATTAATACTTCATTTTGAAAACTTCTCAAACAACCATTAATTAAACTCCAACAAGAATGTCTAGTAGAGACAGCAAATGGAGAATCCATTAAGATCACTGAAATCTTGTAGGGAGCAAGAATAGAAATTTTAAACCATAATTTTATTACTAATCTTTACCCAATGAATCTGGCTGGATTTGATATTGTACTTGGAATGGATTGGTTAGTAGCCAATAAAACCAGTATTCTATGTGATCAAAAGCCAATCCAAGTAAATTCAGCAAAGGGTGAAAAGATCACAATTAAAGGAGATAAGCCATCTAGATCCACGAAATTCATCTCTGTGATAAAAACAGCCAGTTATGCAAGAAAAGGATCCCTAGTGTATATGATTTCCATAATTATTAACACTAAAGGAAAAGAATTGAAAGATATTCCCGTAGTATCTCAATTTCCAGATGTGTTTCCAGAAGAGCTACCAGGACTACCGCCGGACAGGGTCAGAATTCACCTATTACCAGGAACAGCACCGACTGCCAACGCACCATACCGTTTGGCACCCGCAGAGATGCAAGAACTAAAGAAACAGTTAGATGAACTTTTGGAAAAAGGATTCATATAGCCCAGTTCATCACAATGGGGAGCACCCATCTTATTCGTCAAGAAGAAAGACGGGTCAATGCGTATATGAATTGATTACCGAGAGTTGAATAAGGTCACAATTAAAAATCGGTACCCATTACCGAGAATCGATGATCTATTTGATCAACTACAAGGAGCTCGATTCTTTTCAAAGATCGATTTATGCTCAGGATATCATCAGTTAAAGGTACAGGAAGAGGACATTCCTAAAACTGATTTTAGGACAAGGTATGGCCATTATGAATTTACCGTCATGCCATTTGGTTTAACCAATGCCCTAGCCGCATTTATGGACATTATGAACAGAATATGTAAGCCATATATGGATAAATTCATAATTGTCTTTATAGATGATATTCTCATTTACTCTAAGAGTAAAGAGGAACATGCAGCGCATCTGCATGCACTCCTAAAATTGCTGAGAAAAGAAAAGATTTATGCTAAATTTTCAAAATGCGAATTTTGGTTAGAAGAAGTGCAATTTCTTGGACATATAGTCAATCATGAAGGAATTCATGTAGATCCCACAAAAATCGAGGCAATTACTAAATGGAAAGTCCCTGAATCACCAACGGAGGTGAGAAGTTTTCTAGGACTGGCAGGTGATTATAGACGATTTATCCAAGATTTTTTCTAGAATAGCCATTCCCTTAACAAAACTGACGTGTAAGTCTGTTAAGTTTGAATGGGGACCAAAACAAGAAGAAGCCTTTAGAATTCTTAAGCAAAGATTAACCAACGCACCCATACTAGCATTACCAGAAGGAACTGAAGACTTTGTAGTCTATTGTGATGCGTCTAAGTTAGGTTATGGATGTGTGTTGATGCAACGTCAAAAGGTCATAGCCTATGCCTCTAGACAACTTAAGAATCATGAAGAAAACTATTCAACCCATGAATTAGAGTTAGGAGCTATAATTTTTGCCCTAAAAATTTGGAGACACTATCTTTACGGTAGTAAGTTTACCATTTCCACCGATCATAAAAGTTTAAGATATGTTTTCGGGCAAAAGGAGTTAAATATGAGACAGAGACGCTGGATGGAAATTCTTAGTGATTATGATTATAATATCCAGTATCATGCAGGAAAAGCTAATGTAGTAGCTGATGCTTTAAGTCGAAAGTATCATGAAAAACCAAAAAGAGTACGTTCTCTTAAATTAAATCTGCAGATAGATTTAAATGAACAAATTAGAAAAGTACAAGAATCAGTAATCAAGGACGATACTGAAAAATTAAAAGGAATGATTAAGGAATTAGAACAAGGAACAGATGGAATTTGGAGATTCCATGAGAAAAGGATTCGGATACCTAAACAAGGAAACCTACGCCACCGAACATTAGAAGAAGCTCATAAGTCTAAGTATACGATACATCCTGGAAGTGATAAAATGTATCAAGACTTAAGAAAGAATTTTTGGTGGATAGGAATGAAAAAGGATATAGCAGCTTATGTTGCCAAGTGTCTAACCTGTTCATAGGTCAAAGCTGAACATCAGAAACCCTCAGGGTTATTGCAGCAGTTAGAAATGCCGATATGGAAATGGGAGTTGATAACAATGGACTTTGTTACCAAATTATCCAAGACACGAAAAGGTAATGATACAATATGGGTTATTGTAAATAGGTTAACCAAGTCTGCTCATTTCTTACCGATGAAGGAAACTTTCAGTATGGAACAGTTAGCCAAGTTGTATGTAAATGAAATAGTTTCATTGCATGGAATTCCTTTATCTATTGTGTCTGATAGAGATAGTCGTTTTACTTCTCATTTTTGGACAAGTTTCCAAAGAGCCATGGGAACCAAGCTAAATCTAAGCACCGCTTATCATCATGAAACGGATGGACAAAGCGAAAGGACAATTCAGACAATGGAAGATATGCTTAGAGCTTGTGTAATTGATTTCGGAGGAAATTGGGATGACCATTTACCATTAATAGAATTTTCCTACAATAACAGCTATCATACCAGTATCAATGCTGCACCATTTGAAGCACTTTATGGACGAAAGTGCCGAATTCCAGTCTGTTGGGCAGAAATTGGAGAAAAACAATTGTCTGGACCAGAGATCGTACAACAAACAATAGACAAGATTATTCAAGTCAAGGAAAGATTAAAAGCAGCACGTGATCGATAAAAGAGTTATGCTGATAACAGGCGAAAACCATTGGAATTTCAGGTAGGAGATAAGGTATTATTAAAAGTTTCTCCTTGGAAAGGAGTGGTAAGATTCATCAAAAGGGGAAAGCTAAGCCCTAGGTACGTTAGTCCCTTTGAGATTATTAGAAGAATAGGACCTGTAGCTTACCAGCTACAACTGCCAGAGGAAATGGCAGGAATACATGATGTATTTCATGTATGTAATCTCAAAAAGTGCTTAGCAGATGAATCATTAGTAGTACCTCTTAAGAACATAGAGGTAAATGAGAAACTTAAGTTTGCAGAGAAGCCTCTTCAGATTGAAGACAGAAAGATCAAGAATCTCAAACACAAGAGACTAGTTATAGTCAAAGTAAGATGGGATTCTAAAAGAGGACCAGAATACACTTGGGAGCTCGAATCAGAGATGCAGAGGAAATATCCACACCTGTTCCAGTAGACCTCGAGGACGATTTCTAAAACAAGGTGGGGAGGATATAACAACCCTCCTAAAAATATTTAGAATACCCCTATACGCCCTAAAATACACCCCGTATACGAAAAACGGCCCAAGATACCTTTAATTTCATAAAAATTAAAAAAAAAACAAAGTTTAAAGGGCTCTGGCGGGGCGCGACAGACACCCCTAGGTCTGTCGCGGGTCGCGAGCGAAAGATAAGTGGCGTAGCCCGGTGCCGCCACGTGGCATGTGTGTGTCAAGCCTAGCCGCTGATTGGCCAAGGCTAGGCCCTAGCTAGCCTAGCTCGCGGGCTGCGAGAAACGACCCTTAGTTGGTCGCGGGGTGCCAGAGACTCGCTGATCAGCACTATAAATAGGGATCATCGGCCTTCAGTCAAAATCGTTAAAAAAACTTTTATTCTCTCTCTCAATCTGAATAGCAAAAATAATATCGGGTATTATACCTACTAAAATAGTGAAGCTCTGCCTCGATGTAAGTATCATAACCCACGGTTACGTATTAGATACGTTACTCGATCAATCTAGTGCTCCGTAACGCATGTCGAGGCTCTGCTTGACTCAGTCATTGGAGTTCTGTCTCGGGGAGGGTATAACTAATGTAAATTGGGTTATTATACTAACACGTGTGCATTGTTTAATTAATAGATTATAACCAGGAAGTCACAAGGGAAATACCTAAATTAACAATGTGAATTAATCCTTCTTTTTGTAAATTGTTTTTACAAAACCTCAATGTTTTTAATTATATTTCACAGTGATTGAGTATTTGTGATTCTACAATTATCGTCGGTATGTTAGGGTTTTATATACAAAATTTGTTACTACACTGTGAGTAGTAACATTACCACCAGTCAGGATTGACAGTACCGTGGGTGGTAATTAAAGTAGATGTAAACAAATGTAATTGCTGGATTGCCCTCAATGATGTAAAATGATAAAACTTTTCTTGATAAAATTGGGATTCACTCGCCAGTATTTCTTGCTGATAAAATGTTTTTAAACGCGTTTCAGGTAACAAAATGTGAAAGCCAATTAGAAGCCAGCTGGACAGCACTGAAGGCTTGGAAAAGTGGCTATAAAAGTTACCTAAATAAAGAAGATGTTTTATTTCAATAAATTAGGGTTTATCCCTATAAACATGTTTGTAATTGAAACTTGGGAATTTCCCATGTATTTCATATTATAAAAATGTGGTATTTTACTCTGATAACCTATTTCCTAACTGCGGTCCTGAATTCCTGATGTAAATTCCACTACCAAATTGATAAACATCGATACCACTGATACTGGTTCGTGGCCGCCCGTTCCCAAGGATAGGGGCCGGGGGTTGCGACACAAACTTGGGTGTCTAACCCAGTAATGGTACAAAAGCATAATGGTGGATAGCGCATGTGCGTTGATTTCAAAGACCTCAACAAAACCTGCCCAAAAGACTGTTACGCTCTCCCAGAGATAGACAAGAAGGTGGATTCCTTAGCATCTTTCCGCTGGAAATGTTTCCTAGATTGTTACAAAGGTTATCACCAAGTACAAATGAAGGAAGAAGACGAAGACAAGACAGCTTTCCGCACAGACAAAGGTATATTTTGTTACACAAAAATGCGTTTCGTTCTCCGCAACGCGGTCGCTACTTACAACGCCTAATGGATAAAGTCTTCGGAGATGATATTGGCGTAACAGTCAAAGTCTATATGGACGACCTTGTCATCATGAGTCCCATAGAAGAATTAATGCTCGCAGACATCTAGCGCACCTTCGACTCCTTGCGCAGAGGTAACCTAAAACTAAATCCAGTAAAGTGTTCATTCGGAAAGGAGGAAGGCAAATTCTTAGGATTTATTGTAAACAAAGATGGTTTCAAAGTCAATCCAGAAAAGGTAGAGGCTATTCAGCTCATGTCATCACCAGCATCTATCAAAGAGATGCAACGTCTAGCTGGTCGACTAGCCGCGCTCAACCGATTTTTAGCAAACCATTCCGCCAAGTCATATCCGTACATCAGCACATTGTACAACTGCGTTAAGAAGAGCCAGTTTCAATGGACTCCTGAGGCAGAAAAAGCTTTCCAAGAAATGAAAGAATGTCTAATTCAACCACTGAATTTAACAGCTCCACGAAAAGAAGAACCATTAATCTTGTACCTCTCCGCATCAGAGGTAGCCGTAGGCGCAGTGTTGCTGGTCGAAAGGGACGGAGTCCAAACCCTAATTTATTACATCAACAAGATGTTGACTGGCCCAGAAACACGCTATTCAATCATGGAAAAACTTGTCCTTGCGTTAGTTCACGCATCGCGCAGATTACAAAGGTACTTTTCTGGCCACATTATAATTGTTCTTACCAGTTATCATTTGGGACAAATCTTATCCAAGCCGGACGTCGCGGGTCGATTAGCAAAATGGGCCATTGAACAGGGCGGATATAACATCTTGTATAAGCCACGCCCAGCTATCAAGGGCCAAGTTCTAGCAGATTTTGTTACTGAAGTCCCTACCGATAAAATCCAAGAATGCGAAGCAATACAAAATCCTACCCCAGTCTTCGACGACAGGGCCTGTATCTTATATACAGATGGTGCTTCCAATGATGACGGCGCAGGGGCTGGTCTTTCGCCTAGTCAGCCCCGGTAACCACGAACTTACCTACGCCATTCGGCTAGATTTCAAAAGCATCAACAACGAAGCGATGTATGAGGCATTTCTCGCAGGTCTCCGCCTAGCAATTAAAATGTGGGCAAAGAATGTAGAAGCGCATGTCGATTCCCTGTTGGTGGCCGAGTAAATTAACGGTCGCTACGACGCAAAAGGCAAAACAATGGCCTTATATCTTGAGCAGGCGAGAACATTAATCAATCAGTTTCAGACCTTCAAAATCATCCATATTAACAAAAGCGAGAACAAGCACGTGGACACGCTAAGTAAGTTAGCTGCTACAAGTTTCAAACACCTGGCAAAAGAGGTCCGCATTAAAGTTCTCTCAAACCCATTCGTTCCTCTGAGACACGTAAACATGATAGAAATTGCGAATCCATCTTGGATGTCCCCAATTATTATGTACTTGCAACTAGGGGTGTTCAAAAAAAGCTGAATCCGAAACCGAATCCGAAATATCCGAAAACCCGTATCCGAAATATCCGAATTTTCGGATATCCGAAAATCAGATAATCCGAAAATTCGGATTTGGATAGTGATTTTGAGAATTTTCGGATAATCGGATTATCCGAAAATTTAATTTTTATTTTTTCGGATATCCGAATATCTGAAAATATCCGATGTATCCGAAAAATATCCGAAATATCCGAAAAAATATCCGAAAAATATCCGAAGTATCCGAAAAATATCCGAAATATCTGAAAAAATATCCGAAATATCCGAAAAATATCCGAAATTTATATTCGGATATCCGAAAAATCTAGTTCCAAATATTAAAAATAATAAAAAATTGAATATTCGGATATCCGATTAGATATCCGAACCCGAATTCGAAATTTCGGATATCCGAAAATCGGATATCCAAAATTTCGGATTCGGGTTCGGATGTCAATATTTCACTATCCGAAATTTCGGATATCCGATTTTCGGATATCCGAAGACCGGATTATCCGATCTTGAACACCCCTACTTGCAACATGGAACTCTTCCAGAGGGAAAAACAGAAGCAAGAAAAATTCAACACAAGGCGCTAAATTATGTGATGGCGGACGGAATTCTGTACCGCAAGTCTTATATGGGTCCTCTTCTAAGATGTGTTGACAAACATGACACGCAATATCTGGTCCGGGAAATCCATGAAGGGCTATGCGGAATCCACGCTGGTCCTCGCATGGTAGTGGCAAAAATCATGAGTGCAGGCTATTACTGGCCCGGCATGCATCTGGACGCCGTCGAGATTTTGCGCAAGCGCACCTTGTGCCAACGCCACGCTCCAAAGACACTTCGCCCAAAGAACCCTTTGGTTCCGACAACCGCAGCATGGCCTTTCCAACAATGGGGAATCGATCTGGTAGGTCCTTTTCCCAATGCGCCTGGCGCAATAAAATTTATCATAGTTGTTGTGGATTACTTCACCAAATAAGTAGAAGCCAAAGCTCTAGCATCAACCATCGCAATGATAGTCAGAAACTTCATTTGGGAACACATCATATGCCGGTTCGGTTTATCATTGCGCATTATCACAGATAACGGTACCAATTTTGTGTTAGACGATCTGTAAAAATGGATGAAAGAAATTTGCATCGAACATAGTTTTGCCTCCATGGTGCACCCACAGGAAAACGGTCAAGTCGAAAGCGTCAACAAACAAATCGTAGATGGAATTAAGGCAAGGTTGGGAACCGCAAGAAGGGGCTGGGTCGATGAACTCCCAAGTATTCTATGGGCTCACCGCACCATGCCGAAGACTAGCATGGGAGAAACGTCATTTAGCCTCGTTTACAGCTCGGAAGCAGTAATTTCGGCGGAAATTGGCCTCCCGTCACCTCGCATGTTAGCCATGGAGAAACAAAACAACGAGCGTGAGCGCAGACTCGATCTGGACCTCCTCAAAGATAGACGAGAAAATGCAGCCATCAATGAGGCCAGGTACAAGTCAAAACTGGAGAAATATTACAATGCTCGAGTACGCGTATGCACTTTCTTACCGGGAGACTTCATCCTAAGAGACAACGAAGCATCAAATGCCAAAAAACCGAGAAAGCTCGCGCCTAAATGGGAAGGGCTCTATGTCATTAATCAGGTCCTAGGGAAAGGCGCATATACCCTACGCCGGCTCAATGGAACGGACGTTCCGCGCACATGGAATGCGCAGCAACTGCGCAGGTGCTCCATGTAACCCTAGCACCCTTCGTACTTGGACAGCACGCTACGCTAACCAACGTATAGCACAAGGGTCGCTACCTATATATGCATCATAATTATCTTATTTATTAACAACTTTGTACCTACTGGCCTCTGCGCCTTATCCAAATCAATGCAAAGTCTTACTTACACCACGCCTTTATGTTTTATTACAAATGCATGCAATATCTTTTGGTAAGCACAAAAACACTATGGTAACATAACACAAGTCTCATGAACGGTCTGCGGTCACAGGTACTGCACAAGGGCCAGCCCCACGTTCACACATGAGCTTAATACCATCTTCATTTGTCTTACCTAAACAAAGTAATTATACTCATGCAAAAATTGTAACTAAAACATACAATACATCAACAGCTGTTACTTGTGCGATAGCACATTAACAAAGTTGCACGGCAACACATTACACAATTACCTGCGAGGCAACGCATCAACAAAACTTCTTGCGTAGCAGCGCATTGACAAAATGTACTTGCGCAACAGCGCATTAACCAAACAAAACGGATTCAACATCCTAAACAAATTCAAAATAAATGACAACCTTTGCAACAGTCGTATATTCATACGCTAAGTTGTCATCGGAGGTCTCCGCCACATCGGAAGGCGGACGTTATTGTTCGTCCTTAACAACAGTTAAGGCAACAATGATAATGACCCTCAACAGTGTCACACCCCGAAATATCAGAGTTGGCGTGACTGGACCGGTATCTTCATTGCACAGCGGAAGCAAAAAGCTAAGACTTCTAAACAATGAACGCCCGCTAAGTACTCGAAATCCCGTGGGTTCTCCTATTCCAACCGTTCCGTAGTTTTGAAAATGCAACCTGAGAAAGAACATGCGAAAAAGTCAACATAAAGTTGAGCGAGTTCATAGTTTGTTTTAAAAAGATTTTAAACAAATCTTTTTGTTTACCGGTTTAAAAGCTGTGGAGAAAGTTTAGTAAAATCAGTTTCTTGGCATGTTATATGAAAACGGTGGGTCTAGCCCACAAGAGTATTCGTGCATTGCACGAGAGAGAATGGGCCGGGCCCAAAAGAGTATTTGTAAGCAGGACCAACAAGTCCTCTTACTTGTACATAAGTTGAAAACCTTATCAAAGTTTGTAAATACATGTATTATGAGTTTACGTCAAATGAATGTAAAAAACATTTGAAAGTTATAGTGTTGTAAGTTGGTATGTAAAGCGTCTATGAACATGTTGATCATTAATGTTTCGCGAGGACATTAATATATGCGACGACATAGGAGGTACTCAACCCGCGTAGGCAATTTAAGTGTCGAACTCTCGACGCTGGACACAACAGCACTCTAAGTGGTCACCCATGGACCGTGAGTGGGGCTCGCCCGTACCCATTAGATCTAACCTTTGTTCCTTGGTCCTCAAAAGGATTAATGGCACCTCAGTTACAGCCTATGCTCACATGATCTAAGAGTTCATTCCATAACTTAATCATACCTAAGTTTGACATGTATTTTCCCCCGAAAGTTGTAAACCGAAACGTTGAAAGAAAAGGGGGACATGATCTCGCTGAGTTGTCTCGTTTTTCGTACGCATGCCAACCCAGTTCCGTTGTTGTAACTAGGACATTCTCGTCACTAGTCATGAAAATCATGCATGTTTGCGAAAATACGCGTTTGTTTTGTAAAACCGGTATGTTTAGTATAAACCTTTCGAGTTCGTTGAAATTCATTTGCAACATGGTTTATAAAGATGTGTTTTCGTTCATCGAAATAGTGTTTTCTTTTGCAAAAACTTGCATGTCTTTCCACCCCGAAAACATTTATAAAAATGTAAAAACAGTAAAAAGTGGGGGTTATGAACTCACCTGGATATTCCTGTGCAAAGCTAGCCTAGCGTGACTCCGTAGTGTCGTTCCATAAACGTGAATTAGCTAGCGTGCAACTATGACATTCCTATGAAGGAATACTTATAAGTTTCTAATTAAAACAACATAGCTAAACTACGTGTCCGAGCTCTACCGAATCGTTAACTAAACGATTCTATAAAGGTGTTATTATTTTGGTTTTGAAATAACCAAATTATGATTATTGGATCCCATTTATAATCGGGATAAACACTAAGTCTTGAGATCGACTTAGTTTTCAAGTGATTAAGGATATATATTTATATATATTAATATAAATATATTTATGAACTCGTGTTAGTTGTCACGAATAGAAATACGTGTACGGATAAAGGCACGTCTTGTTGTGTCGTATATAATGCAGTAATATACCGTTGTTTTTGTATGATGGAACTAAATAAATATATACATATATATATATATATTCGAATACTTGACGTTGAAACGAATATAACAAATATATTCTTTTTATAAAACTGTCCGAACTCTAAATAGTTGAGATAAAAATAAACAATTATATTTATATATATGATTTTCGAATGCTAAACGTTTGAAGTGTAAATCCCGAATCGCTGATGTTTGGAACAATTATAAAACATTATATTTATTTTACAAAATATTTTAGAGTTCTGGGCGTTTGAAATAAATATAAACATTATGTTTATTTATAAAAGCGATCGGTATATCGATGTTTGAAATAAATATAAGCATCATATTTATTTTAACTAGGTATCGGTTTCAAAATCTCATAACATCGTCATATAATAAATATACTTTTATATTTATTTTTATAAGAAAACTTGTATCTCGATAAGTGTCGTCTTTATAACAATATATGTTTCGTAAACCGGGTTTTTAACGAAAATCGGACAGAGTTTCCTCTGTTTTTAGGATAACCTCGACATCCAAAGTGTCGATATTTTAATCAAAACGCAACAATTTTCAACAATATTTCATTAACATAACACTATATATGTATAATTTTCATTAAAAACGCAAAGAACGTAATAAGCCGCAAATGTATAAGCGTAAACTAATCGGGTCGAGCTCGGTTTCACGTCTAACTATATAAATCTAACTTAACTAATTTGCTACGCTTAATACTTTACCGGGTCCTTCATGTTGACCGGGCGTTGACCTGTTTAACCGTTGTCGACCGAGTTGACTCGGGTGTTGACCGAGTCGACTCGTTTTGACCGGGTTGACCCGAACAAAGCTAACCGATTACCCACTGTTGTATGAACTCGAACCACGTGACCTGAGCCATCATCTAATCTAATCTGAACCGATCTTTTGAGCTGACCCGAAATCTATTGGATTTAACCCGCAACTAAACCAACGAAGCCGAAACACAAGTGTGAACCAAAACTTGAACTGTACCAAATCCCGAGCCAGACGTGACCCCCACCACTACTACCATGCCGTCGCCGGTCACCGGCTGTCATTGTCGGCCACCACGGACATCAACATTCACGCCTGAAACAACCAAGAGCCAAGAGACACGCGAAAATTTATGATTCGAAAAGAAAAGAGGTGTATACAGGTTATGGGTGCTTACCGGAGAAGCTAATCGACACCAAACCACCGCCGCCGCTCACGGCGGTGCGTCTCTTTCGCCTCCAGCTCTCTCTCCGCCTCTGATTTCATCTTAATGCCGCCAATACAGATCCGATTTGGATGTGGGTGTGGAGTTGTTTACTAGAAGAACGAGGGTGCGACGGGGGTCGGTCGGAGTTTCTCCGATCACCGGCGATGCAGGAGAGAAGACAGAAATGATAAAGGTTCAAGGGGGAGGGTGTTTCGCCGGAAATCGGGAAGTCGGAGAAGCTCGCCGGCCGCTGTTGCTTGCCGACTCCTGTGTTCGCTGAACTTGAAAAAAAAGAGTGGAGGTAATAAGGGAAGGATTGATTCTTGTGTGGTGGTTTTTGTTCAAGTGAGTTCCAGTGGATTACAAACCCTCTTTGGGTTTGATAGCATAACAAAGAGAGAGAGAGACAGAACTTATGGATTTTGAGAAGATGGATTTTTATTTTTGTGTGTGGATAAGGTTGCTAAGAAAATTTTGAGAGGGGAGGTAGATGGTGAACGGCTGATTAGTTTAAGGTTAGGGTTTCAAATGAATTAGTTTGAGTATCACTACCAATATATAGCTAGGGTTAGATAGTGGGCTTTGGGCTTGGGCCTAAGGCCCACAAGCCCATCTCGTGTGCAAATGGCCTGGAATTCTTACAAGACACGTTTTCGAAACCCAAACGCTCCATAACGTCGTAAACTAAAAGTTTAGTCTTAAAAATATGAAAAATGATGCGGGTAACCGTTTATTAGAAGCTTTTGTTCGTCGGTGCGTTAAATCGTGTAAAACGTTCCGTTTGTCGTTTCTAATTCGTTTTTCGATCTGATTTTAACTATGAGCATTAGAATTCGAAAGCGAAGCTAACTATATCAAAATATTTCATTTTTTTCTTTCGAGTTAATACGCGTGTCTGATGCTTCGTTTTGTTGCTAATGCGTTCCTTTAGTCGCGTTTCGTTCACGTGTTCGCTTTGTGTCGTTCGAAAGCGTGATGTTTTCGCGAAACCCCATTCATATGTTTAGATTATACGTATAGACTTCGTATTTTTCGGCGTTGTCAGTATTTTGTACGGTGTCAGTTCGTTATTGCTTAATATCCAGCAGATTTCTCGAAAATCCTCATACGCGCACTGTAACGTCCGATAAGCGTTCCTAGGCATAACAAGGGCCTAATTAAGTTAATACGTGCCTTAAACACTATTTATTATCGCGTTAAACACTTGTTAATTGCGTAATTAAAAGCCCTTAATTACCGGTTGTCACATTCTCCCCCTGTTGCAGAAATTTCGTCCTCGAAATTTAGTCTATGTTATATCCTCAAAGTTGTGTCGTTCGCAGGTAAGTCCGAATAATAACAAAATGAATGATCGTAATCAAATCAAGACTCATTCAAATTATGTGAATGTAAAGACATTTTGCATCAATAAGAACCCAACGGTTTAGCTGAGTTTGTTCCAGAAATCGAAGTCAAGTGAACGAAGCGTAGTGATACTATCACCATTGCGACCAAATTTACGGGGGTCCAACAAAAGAGGAATTTCGACCCATAGAATTCCAAATGAGCGTTCACAATGTGCAAATCGATTTTTTTTTTTTTTTTTTTTTGTGAAACAATAGAATTCACTACCAACGAAAACTTGTGTTGGTTGTTGTATGATTGAAACTCGAATTCAACAAGCTCAAATGAATAGAATCACAAAATGATTTGTCAACTACCGAACCATTAAATGAATAAGATAAAATCAACGTGTTGCAAGGATACACCGAAATGAAATACAACCGAACCTAGTGTATCATCATCTTAATACATAGTTGCCTTAAGGCTACTTAAATGAGGTTTCAAAAGAAAAGCATATAGAGTTTCGCATGAGACGGCTGATCGTGATTAGCACAAGCTACAAGTTTATACCGACGCCACAAGGTGTCGTAGTGATCGACATAATTCAATAATAGTGGTGACCGAACAAGCATCACCATGTTTTGAAATCAGATGCAAGGTTCAACGAAGTAAAAACAAATCTCATAGGATTTTTCAATTGAAAGTGAAACAAATAAACAATGTTTCCGAGCGACGATGAAAAGCAATGAATATCACAAAATGTTCGCTCGATAGTGAAAGAATCGTTAAGAGGCACACCGAAATATGACATGAACTTGTGTACCATTATCTTAACACACGATTGTATTAAGACTATTTTAATATGATAATTCACAAAGCGGATTTAATATCAATAAAAAACTAAATAAATAATTAAATCCGTACATGAGTTAAGCAACGAGATTAGCGCAAGCTTCAAACTTGTGAAAATGCCACCACAAGGTGATCGTGATCAAAGAAAACGATTCAATGAAGTCGAAGACCAAACAAGCATGTTATGGTTCAAAGCAAATGAAGCGCTTGTTGGGATTATTTCGAATATGATGGCCTCAATCCATCATATGGAAGTTTGAATCAAATATATATATTACGAGCAAGTTCAATCAATTGAACTTGGCTGAAATAAAATCAAACAATGAATTCGTATGTCGATAAGAAAAGTTTCGACATGGTTACAACAAAAACCATGTATACCACTCAAAAGAAAATGAGTTTTCCAAGAAATCCGTTGACTCGATACCAAAGAGTCAACATTTTGCAATAATACGGGTCGTCTAGATTACAATGCAAGGATTTAGTATAGCGAAACAATATATGAGATGTTGACAAAACAAACATTCGAAGTGAAACCACATGCTTAACAAACAATGCATGTGTAGCGTACGAATTTGTCAAGAAATAAGCAAATGAGTGTTCGCTATCATGAAATAAAATCTTCGTGGTGCAACGATCATTAGGGGGGAGTAGAAATGCAAAAATCTACTCACTAGATGCAAAAGTCGGAATTTCAACAACATAAATTTAAGGACTTTACCTGGAAGTTCACGTGATAATCGTTTGTTAGTTGACATTACCATGGAATGTCGAACATAGCGTAATCGCCATAAATGAAAAAGGGGGAATGCGGAGGCATGTGACTTATTTTGCGGCGCTAATAGCTGTGAGTCTCATTAGACTAAGTATCGATCGTTATGAAATCTTGTTTAAGCGTACCTCGGCGTGATTCGTGTCATTTGCAGGAACATGTGGCAGAGTACCATATTTCGGTTGTTGTTCTCCCGTTGATGGGATTAGCATCATTGTTGTCGTGTCCATTTGTGTTTTCCCTAAGGCCTTGCCTCAAAAGTCGTGTATGATATACTTCTATGTCCGCTGACGTATAGTTTAAGCTTCATGTATACTTGTGCGCTAGCGTTTCGTTCTTCGTAGGATGTGATGTGCTCCGACATCCGTTGAGGTATAATTTGAGTTTCATGTATTCTTGTGCACTAGTGTTTCGTTCCGCGTAGGTTACCTGCTCGGGTAAGTAAGATAGCATAGACGACATAATATAATGACGCTTGCCCAAGTTGTTAGTCACAGTTTCTAAGTAAGGACCTTTAGTGAGTTTCGACATAAGCTTTACAAAGGTCCTAAATGCATGTTATCCAAAACTCTCAAAGTTTGCTTAATGTACGAATCTGCTTCGTGAACCGTGTATCAACACAACACTTGTGTATGCTTAAAACCAAAACTGTTGACTCATTGTTCTTGGCAACGGTTGGAACCCATATTCGATCCTAGGCGTTCTGTATGTGTTCAATTCTTGATACCTAAGTCCCAAGAGAATAGTGAGGTTAAAGCCTAGGTATCTCTACAGAAACCTAATTCGCTGAAACCTATAGCTCTGATACCAATCTGTCACACCCCGAAATATCAGAGTTGGCGTGACTGGACCGGTATCTTCATTGCACAGCGGAAGCAAAAAGCTAAGACTTCTAAACAATGAACGCCCGCTAAGTACTCGAAATCCCGTGGGTTCTCCTATTCCAACCGTTCCGTAGTTTTGAAAAATGCAACCTGAGAAAGAACATGCGAAAAAGTCAACATAAAGTTGAGCGAGTTCATAGTTTGTTTTAAAAAGATTTTAAACAAATCTTTTTGTTTACCGGTTTAAAAGCTGTGGAGAAAGTTTAGTAAAATCAGTTTCTTGGCATGTTATATGAAAACGGTGGGTCTAGCCCACAAGAGTATTCGTGCATTGCACGAGAGAGAATGGGTCGGGCCCAAAAGAGTATTTGTAAGCAGGACCAACAAGTCCTCTTACTTGTACATAAGTTGAAAACCTTATCAAAGTTTGTAAATACATGTATTATGAGTTTACGTCAAATGAATGTAAAAAACATTTGAAAGTTATAGTGTTGTAAGTTGGTATGTAAAGCGTCTATGAACATGTTGATCATTAATGTTTCGCGAGGACATTAATATATGCGACGACATAGGAGGTACTCAACCCGCGTAGGCAATTTAAGTGTCGAACTCTCGACGCTGGACACAACAGCACTCTAAGTGGTCACCCATGGACCGTGAGTGGGGCTCGCCCGTACCCATTAGATCTAACCTTTGTTCCTTGGTCCTCAAAAGGATTAATGGCACCTCAGTTACAGCCTATGCTCACATGATCTAAGAGTTCATTCCATAACTTAATCATACCTAAGTTTGACATGTATTTTCCCCCGAAAGTTGTAAACCGAAACGTTGAAAGAAAAGGGGGACATGATCTCGCTGAGTTGTCTCGTTTTTCGTACGCATGCCAACCCAGTTCCGTTGTTGTAACTAGGACATTCTCGTCACTAGTCATGAAAATCATGCATGTTTGCGAAAATACGCGTTTGTTTTGTAAAACCGGTATGTTTAGTATAAACTTTTCGAGTTCGTTGAAATTCATTTGCAACATGGTTTATAAAGATGTGTTTTCGTTCATCGAAATAGTGTTTTCTTTTGCAAAAACTTGCATGTCTTTCCACCCCGAAAACATTTATAAAAATGTAAAAACAGTAAAAAGTGGGGGTTATGAACTCACCTGGATATTCCTGTGCAAAGCTAGCCTAGCGTGACTCCGTAGTGTCGTTCCATAAACGTGAATTAGCTAGCGTGCAACTATGACATTCCTATGAAGGAATACTTATAAGTTTCTAATTAAAACAACATAGCTAAACTACGTGTCCGAGCTCTACCGAATCGTTAACTAAACGATTCTATAAAGGTGTTATTATTTTGGTTTTGAAATAACCAAATTATGATTATTGGATCCCATTTATAATCGGGATAAACACTAAGTCTTGAGATCGACTTAGTTTTCAAGTGATTAAGGATATATATTTATATATATTAATATAAATATATTTATGAACTCGTGTTAGTTGTCACGAATAGAAATACGTGTACGGATAAAGGCACGTCTTGTTGTGTCGTATATAATGCAGTAATATACCGTTGTTTTTGTATGATGGAACTAAATAAATATATACATATATATATATATATATATATATATATATATTCGAATACTTGACGTTGAAACGAATATAACAAATATATTCTTTTTATAAAACTGTCCGAACTCTAAATAGTTGAGATAAAAATAAACAATTATATTTATATATATGATTTTCGAATGCTAAACGTTTGAAGTGTAAATCCCGAATCGCTGATGTTTGGAACAATTATAAAACATTATATTTATTTTACAAAATATTTTAGAGTTCTGGGCGTTTGAAATAAATATAAACATTATGTTTATTTATAAAAGCGTTCGGTATATCGATGTTTGAAATAAATATAAGCATCATATTTATTTTAACTAGGTATCGGTTTCAAAATCTCATAACATCGTCATATAATAAATATACTTTTATATTTATTTTTATAAGAAAACTTGTATCTCGATAAGTGTCGTCTTTATAACAATATATGTTTCGTAAACCGGGTTTTTAACGAAAATCGGACAGAGTTTCCTCTGTTTTTAGGATAACCTCGACATCCAAAGTGTCGATATTTTAATCAAAACGCAACAATTTTCAACAATATTTCATTAACATAACACTATATATGTATAATTTTCATTAAAAACGCAAAGAACGTAATAAGCCGCAAATGTATAAGCGTAAACTAATCGGGTCGAGCTCGGTTTCACGTCTAACTATATAAATCTAACTTAACTAATTTGCTACGCTTAATACTTTACCGGGTCCTTCATGTTGACCGGGCGTTGACCTGTTTAACCGTTGTCGACCGAGTTGACTCGGGTGTTGACCGAGTCGACTCGTTTTGACCGGGTTGACCCGAACAAAGCTAACCGATTACCCACTGTTGTATGAACTCGAACCACGTGACCTGAGCCATCATCTAATCTAATCTGAACCGATCTTTTGAGCTGACCCGAAATCTATTGGATTTAACCCGCAACTAAACCAACGAAGCCGAAACACAAGTGTGAACCAAAACTTGAACTGTACCAAATCCCGAGCCAGACGTGACCCCCACCACTACTACCATGCCGTCGCCGGTCACCGGCTGTCATTGTCGGCCACCACGGACATCAACATTCACGCCTGAAACAACCAAGAGCCAAGAGACACGCGAAAATTTATGATTCGAAAAGAAAAGAGGTGTATACAGGTTATGGGTGCTTTCCGGAGAAGCTAATCGACACCAAACCACCGCCGCCGCTCACGGCGGTGCGTCTCTTTCGCCTCCAGCTCTCTCTCCGCCTCTGATTTCATCTTAATGCCGCCAATACAGATCCGATTTGGATGTGGGTGTGGAGTTGTTTACTAGAAGAACGAGGGTGCGACGGGGGTTGGTCGGAGTTTCTCCGATCACCGGCGATGCAGGAGAGAAGACAGAAATGATAAAGGTTCAAGGGGGAGGGTGTTTCGCCGGAAATCGGGAAGTCGGAGAAGCTCGCCGGCCGCTGTTGCTTGCCGGCTCCTGTGTTCGCTGAACTTGAAAAAAAAGAGTGGAGGTAATAAGGGAAGGATTGATTCTTGTGTGGTGGTTTTTGTTCAAGTGAGTTCCAGTGGATTACAAACCCTCTTTGGGTTTGATAGCATAACAAAGAGAGAGAGAGACAGAACTTATGGATTTTGAGAAGATGGATTTTTATTTTTGTGTGTGGATAAGGTTGCTAAGAAAATTTTGAGAGGGGAGGTAGATGGTGAACGGCTGATTAGTTTAAGGTTAGGGTTTCAAATGAATTAGTTTGAGTATCACTACCAATATATAGCTAGGGTTAGATAGTGGGCTTTGGGCTTGGGCCTAAGGCCCACAAGCCCATCTCGTGTGCAAATGGCCTGGAATTCTTACAAGACACGTTTTCGAAACCCAAACGCTCCATAACGTCGTAAACTAAAAGTTTAGTCTTAAAAATATGAAAAATGATGCGGGTAACCGTTTATTAGAAGCTTTTGTTCGTCGGTGCGTTAAATCGTGTAAAACGTTCCGTTTGTCGTTTCTAATTCGTTTTTCGATCTGATTTTAACTATGAGCATTAGAATTCGAAAGCGAAGCTAACTATATCAAAATATTTCATTTTTTCTTTCGAGTTAATACGCGTGTCTGATGCTTCGTTTTGTTGCTAATGCGTTCCTTTAGTCGCGTTTCGTTCACGTGTTCGCTTTGTGTCGTTCGAAAGCGTGATGTTTTCGCGAAACCCCATTCATATGTTTAGATTATACGTATAGACTTCGTATTTTTCGGCGTTGTCAGTATTTTGTACGGTGTCAGTTCGTTATTGCTTAATATCCAGCAGATTTCTCGAAAATCCTCATACGCGCACTGTAACGTCCGATAAGCGTTCCTAGGCATAACAAGGGCCTAATTAAGTTAATACGTGCCTTAAACACTATTTATTATCGCGTTAAACACTTGTTAATTGCGTAATTAAAAGCCCTTAATTACCGGTTGTCACAAACAGGGTTAGAACAACTGGCACTCCGGCTAACCTTTGGCACATTACAACATACGAGAAACAGCTATATACCCTCACGCATAGCTACCATGACGCACAGCCAGTCAAATTCACAAGCTAAGTTCTTTTATAATTTACGCCGAACAAATCTTGCAACTCCTCAAACAACAAAAGCACACACTTCACCTTTATAGTCCAGTGCCCCACCTACTTGCCATTGGCGCATAGGAGCAACACTGGACTGGGGGGGGACTTAAAGGGGTATGGTCAGAAAAACTCTGCGCAAGAGCATAGGACCATATCCTAACCTCGTCTAAAAACATCTTAAATAAGACCATGTGTGGCCACGCAGTGGCTCTAAACAAGATTAGGGAAAGAACAGTCGATAACCATGCGTCAGAGAAAAAAAGACAAACATCCAACTAACACCCTTGCACGGGCTCGCGCAAGGGTACGGTTAGGCTTGGAGATAAAATTCTAAACATCTCCGCGCACCTGAAATAAAGACTTGAACAAAGGAATCTTTTCTGTTGCAACAGAATGAACATGTGGCATAAATGCAATGGTTTTACAGCTGTAGATCTTCTAGAAGATTTACATGCTCATCGTGCATGGCTTTATTCAGTTATAACCGAATATGACATGGCACGATCCGGAGCATTCATCTAAATCACGATGATAGCACTAACTTAAAGGAAAATGGCTACCGGCACCCAAGTTAAACCAGTTCGAGGCCTAATGTAGGATCATGTATCTGACCCGAATGAGTCGTTCAGAGAAGTTTTGATCAGTTTCAGGTGCGGAAAACAAGAAACTGACATAGAAACAGCTAAATCTTCACTTTAAACACTGATTAGATTGAAACAACAGCAATTACAATCAGTCTTCACACCGGCAGCACCTCGGTATGGAATTCAAGAACTTACACAACTATATTGAGATTCCGCTCGGAACACCTATATATAGGGCACCTGATTTCGCTTGAACATGCTCAAGCGGAATCAGTCCTTCAAGCGAAATCACCACAAACAATCTCAAGCGGAATCTGATCTTTTGATTTCGCTTGAAATGATCTGGTTCCATTTCAAGCGGAATCAACCTTAATAACTCTAAACTTTTCTATTTCCTCGTATAACGTGCCCTGATCTATCCTATCTAGACTAAGACTCGATACAAGACGAAGTCGACAGATGTATGCACTAACACCTAAATTGCTCAGGTTCGAATCCTGCTTGCAGGCTCTTCGCTCCCCTCGAAACGGCTGGGTAGTCACCGCCAGGCAGCGTTGCCGGGTCACTAGCTTAGGGAGGGGGATCCCTCCCGCGGTCAGGGGTACCGTGCAATTACCCTTTCCCTTTTTTTCCTTTAAAGGAAGAGCTACACAAAACCACTTTCCACGTGGCAAATCCCCAACTGTCGATCAGACCCACGATCCGTGTGCATGGACGTGAAGTTAACAATTGACGGAAAGAAGAACTAACTGCCAACGGAAAAGTGCTTTCCATTACTATCTCCGTTACGCCATTTTCCCGCCAAAATCCGATTATAAATAAGATGCTTCAGGTATGATCTCACAAGTTACTTTCACTTACTCTCACTTTCTACTACATCTTTCTCCTTTGAGATCACTGTACTTATTCTCACGCCGGAGAGTGGTCACGGAGAGAACCCCCATTCTCCCCGTGGCGAGTCTAACGGCTTTCTTTTTTGCAGTAATCACCGGAGAAGGAGGCTAGTAAAACAATCGAATCGACGAGGAGATTAACCCTTTTATGCAGAGGCAAAACCCCTGATCTGATTGACTCTGGTCTAATTAGATCACTGTTTCTTCACTCGCCTTATGTCTTTCCAAAGTACAAGCTACATGAAATTTATGCTTAAAAAGCCACATACATCGGATTACGTTAGCATCAACAGGTCAGGGAACAAGTTCCCACGTATTATTTGCCAATAGTGCTTCATATTCGTTTTTCATAGCAGCATTCCAGTTTGGGTCGTTAAGGGCAGTGAGTGGGATTTTGGTAATGGAGAAATAGGTGGAGTCGAGGTTGTGTTAGGGTTTAGTGGTTGACGTGGTTTGAATATCCCGGATTGGGAGCAGGTTTGCATGGGATGGGTTGAGGAGGGGAGCATTTGGGAGTTGGTAATTGTTACTGGGATGTTTTGGTTTGGTAGGGGAGGTGTGGGTATGGGGTCCGACGGTAGGGAAGTTTGGGATTGGGGTGAGGTGTGGTCACCGTAGGTGAAGTGGGGTCGACTGAGGGTGGGGTGTAGTGGTTGTTAGGTGAAGGAGGTGATTGAGGGGGGTGGATAACCGAGAAGTTGGTTGGGTCAGAGATGAGCCTGGTTGCGGAGATGGGCTGGTGGGTAAAGTTCCATTGGGTTGGGCCTGGGGTGTTATATTGGGAGAGGTTGGTTGAGTGAACAGCAAGGGTGAGGGATCAAGAAATGAGTGTGTGGGAGCTAGTTTCGATGGGTTTGCAAGAGGTAAGGTAGACTCGTCGAAAGTGACATGTCTTGAAAAAATGGTTTTACCCGAGGAAAGGTCCAAACACCGGTAACCGCGGTAGTTGGCTGGATAGCCTAAAAAACACACGGAGCGGAGCGAAGGCCAAGTTTATGTGGACGAGTGGAGGAAAGGTTTGGGTAGCATAGGCAATCAAACACACGCAAGTGATCGTATGTCGGTTGTCGGGGGTAGAGGAGTGTCATAGGTGTTAAGTTTTGGTGAAGTTTTGTGGGGAGCATATTATGTAGGTAACAAGTGGTGTGTAAGGCCTCGACCCAAAAAGAAGAGGGAAGTTTGGCGTGGGTGAGAAGGGCGAACATGATTTCATTTAAACGTCTAATCATACGTTCGGATTTTCTGTTTCGTTGGGAGGTGTGTGGACACGAGAAGCGAAACTCAATGCCGTTTTGTTTGCAAAAATTTTTAAAACTTGTGTTTACAAACTCTCCCCCCATATCACATTGAAAAGATTTAATTTGTAAGTTAAATTGAGTCTTAACAAAGCGAGGAAACTGGGTAAATTTTGTGAATGTCTCGTATTTAAATTTTAATGGATAGACCCACGTGTATTGTGTGAAGTCATCTGTTAGAACCATGTAATACTTATAACCTGTGTGACTTAAAATTGGCGATGTCCATAGGTCGCAATGTAAAATAGCAAAAGGTAAATAAGTAAAATTGGTTGAATACGAAAAAGGTAGTCGTTTATGTTTCGACAATTGACGCGGTTGACAAACAAAAGGTGTCTTTATTTTACGAAAAGAAATAAAATGCTTTGCATTGAGAAACTCCATCACTGGACGACCAGGATGCCCAAGTCTGTCATGCCAAAACAGAGAGTCTTGTGAGGACGCAAAGCAGGCAGTTGCGGAAGTATTGGTGATAAGCGGGTAAAGATCACTGGTACTGTTGTGACGGCTCAGGATCGTGCCATCCTTGAAATCCTTCACAGAAAAACCAAATGGGTCAAACTCAATGGATGTCCAATTATCAACATTGAATTTACGAACAAAGATTAAATTTTTAATAAATTTTGGGTTATAAAGAACGGATTTTAGATGCAAGGGTTTGGACGAGGTGTGGACGGTTGAGTTTCCCGAACCCAAAACTGGAATGCGATTACCATATCCAACAAATATTGACGCTATAGGTGAATACGTGGAAAAAGTGTTAAGTTTGTCGTGCTCGTAAGTCACGTGATCAGACGCACCTGTATAAAAATGCCAATCGTCATCAGCATGGTCTCCCTGCTCCAAAGAGAAAGCTGCAACTGCATCAACTAATTGAGTAGGCTCCATAGGATCGGTTTCTGTAAGGTGAGCATGTGCCAATTGGTTTTGTTGAGATCCGGAGTTCCGGTTGCCAGATTTGTTCATGGGCCGGTAGTCCCACGATTGCAGCCATGGTTGGGATGGGTATGGAGAGGGTGGAGGAGTCCAGTACGGGTAGGGTTGCTGTGGATGGGGAGCCCAATAGGGTACATACTGCATAGGGTGAGGTGAATAAGGGCGTGGAGATTGATTTGGTGGGTTTCGGCTGGTGTTCCTGCCCAAGCAGGTGTCTCGTCTGGAAGGAGGGTCACGGTTATTGTGGTTGCGGCGGTTGGGTTAAGAGTCCCCGTAGTTTGAGGGACGTGGCTCGGTTGGAGATGGTGGCGGTGTGGTTCGATTTGAGGAGTCCCTGGTGGGTTTTGAGGAGACAGCAGCAGCCACCAACGGGTTGGATGAGTTATTTTCTCGGGCAGCAATCCGAAAGGCTTCGGCTTGGAGTTGATCCATAGCGGTTTCCCAAGGAGGTAGTGATTAGTTGAGAATGGCCGCTGTGGTGGCGTATTCTCGAGGAAGACCACGGATAAGGTGAAGGATGCGTTGGGTGTGGTGAGAGAGCAATCAACAGCAGCAAGCTGATCCGCAAGTTCGCGAATCCGTTAGCAGTAAGAGTCCAAATCTAGCATGGCGGAGAGAGTGAGATTGGTGAGCTCATGTTGGAGGGCATGGGCACGGGATCCTTTATTATTAAGGAAGAGCTTCTTGACCCATTCCCATGCCTCATAAGTCGTTGATGTGTCTTCTAGGACTCGGACCAAAAGTTCATCCGATAAAGTCCCGTAGATCCATTGTAAGATGACCGCATCGATCTTCTTCCACGTGGGGTAGTCATCATCATCTTTACCCGGGGCCGGCGTGCCGTCGATATAGTGAACCACTTCATACCCAGTGGCATGAAGCATGAAAAGTTTAACCCAAGAAGGATAGGAGACCTTCGTTCCATCGAGCATACGGACTTTATGTTGGATATTAGTCACTGTATACACCGGATGGAGACTGTTGGGTGTTGGGTTAGTGGAAGTAGAGGATTTATCGGCCATGGAATGTGGAGGAGATGAACACCGAAGGTTCAAGGATGGGAGCAGCGGGATCGAGATCCGGCTGTGAGGAGTGGTACCATGTGAAACACTGATATTCCTTGATTCAAACAATTGGAGAACAGCACTTAAATACAAATCGAAGAGCTAAACTGGAGGCTACAATTAGGGAAGACTAGACTAAACTAGCTACAATTAGGGAAGACTAAATATACAAGAGGTTACAAAAATACATGCCAATAATATGTTGTGAATATTATTGGCTAACAAAACTGACCAAAGACCTTTCTTATATAGGTAGGGAACTATCACAACGTTTCATTGAAACAACACAAATTTTTTGTGAAAGAGTTTATAAATTGTTGTTAAAAAAATTGACAGTTATATAATTACATCAACATGAATTCTCAGCAGAAAAAAACATTTAGTAGTAACTAAGTTACTGAGTGGTAACTAAAAACTATTGATTAAGGTTGCTTAACTAGTCGAGCCGGGCCAACTTCAGCTCAGGGTCAGGAAGTTAAAGGAGTCGGCTTTACTCGGCGCGTTTATTCCTAATGAGCTTAAATTTGAGCTTGAGCTCAACTAGCAAAAATGTAAGCCAGCTCATTTAAATTTAAATTAATATTAATATTAATTTTTATTTTATATATACATTAGAACAAGGCCGGCCAAGTCGGGCAATGGCCCGAGAAGGTGAGATCCAAAAAATCAAGGGGCCCGACAAGTTTTTAAAATCTTTTTATATTATTTATAATAAAAGGCCCAACAAAATTCTTATTTACTTGTATGTTAACTTACCAAATCTGTAAAAGACTCGATTCTTTATTTAAGCCTAAATTTCAAACCCAATTAAAAAAATAACAAGGATGTGGCGCTAAAACTTAAACAACGATTGGGGTTTCCCACTCCCAGCGACATCGCATAACAAGGCACCAGCGATTGGTGGTTTCGATCATCATCATCGATTGGGTTTCCATTATTGCAATATTTCGTGTTCAAAACCAGAAGCTACACCGAATCGAGCACAAAATCGTCGTATTGTGGTTTTTTTTATATGATTGATGAGTGTATATTATAGAGAGGGGACCCAGTTTTTTTTCTCACACGAGGCCCAAAAGTTTTTTAGCATTCTCAGGGACGATCCTACATTAAAAATGTTAGCCAACTCGTTTATTCCTTTGGTTTCGTGGATGTCAATATGCATATTAGCTTAATACATGTCTTACACCATTTTACTTGGGCCAAACATAGACAATCACCAAGGGACATATTTTTTAATATACATCTCGCATATTATGCTCATAAAATTAGCAAAAAGTTTAGTAAGTATCAAATAACTAATTTGGAATGAGAATTGACAACTTATAGAAAATGATAAACTCTTCTAGATGTATATTTATTTGAAAATACTACATACTCACATGAGATTTACTAGTATCCCCACTGATATGAATCTCTCGAAAACAATCCGACAACAATATGTTTCCATCATTTTAGTGCAGGATACATTTTTTGTGTTTGTTTGGCTGCTAGCGTCTTGCTAGTTTTGCCATTTTAAAATTAAATTTGGCCGTTCCAAAAAAAAAAAAGGCATATTTTGGTCAAAATCACCAAATTAACCATTTCGATACTAACTAAACTATGCTTAAAGTTAAAAATCACAAGTCATATTTTTGGCACGTTGACAGTTTGAATGTATTTAGCACCAAATTCAAAGTATTATTCACAAATCACAACTCCCCAATTTGTTAATTCAAAATTGATTTTACAACATGTAAGAAGATTTACAAAATACTAGCCGATCAAATTGACCAATTTAGTTATTCACAGTTCCTTCGGACCGCAATATTTCGCCATCTGATCCTTGCTTAAAGCATACGATCTCCGATCCCGGCTACGATCGGGTGAGCTTTGGAGCCTACGGGCTCCGACCGGCTACAGGCAAGTGATCCTTGTTTTGAAGCCTATGGGCTTCCAACCCCTGCTCTGGGCCTATGGCCAAGTGATCCTTACATTGAAGCCTATGGGCTCAAGTTAATGGCTACTACAAGGCGGTCTAGGGGTGGGCGAGCCGCATCCTCGGCGGAGGCCCACATTGAAGCCTATGGGCTCAAGATGATGGCTACTACAAGGCGGTCTAGGGGTGAGCGAGCCGCATCCTCGGTGGAGGCCCAATTTTTCCAATAGCCTAATTATTTAAAAAAACATTATATATTTTTTAAAAAATATGAACCCAAAAATTTATTGGACCATGTCTATAAAAATTTAATCTTACAACTTATTGCATCCAAATAAAAAAATATTTATGTCCGAAATCTTATAACATATT
The DNA here is from genome assembly GCF_002127325.2 of Helianthus annuus. Classification (NCBI taxonomy): domain Eukaryota; kingdom Viridiplantae; phylum Streptophyta; class Magnoliopsida; order Asterales; family Asteraceae; genus Helianthus; species Helianthus annuus. The sequence continues at coordinate 128,701,131 of NC_035433.2, read as the reverse complement.
AGGCCCATTAGTCTTATTTTGATCTATATCCATTATCCAAACATCTATCTAATCTAATTAATATTAAAAAGTAAAAAAACGAAAAAAAAAAAAAAAGAAGAAGAAAGCAACGTTGCTGATGTTGTTTGAGTCGCCGCTGCTGTTGTCCGATTCCTGTTGTGACTGACACACCATCATCACTTCACGCCACCACAGTCACGTGGCGAACACCAAAGACGACCGGAATTAACGCCGACGACCACCACAACCCAATCATTCAATCAAGGTATGTATTTTTATTGTTCCACTTTCTTGATTCACGTAATTTTGCCCTAATTTATCACTGTTAATATAGCCTTAAATTGGGTGTTTTATTCAATGTTGAACCCTAAATTGGGTGTGTGTTTTCATTCTTTTGAACGTTGAGCACTGAATTGAATGTGTTGTTGTTGGATGTTGAGCCCTAAATAGTGTTTTGTTATTTGTTAGACTTAGAAATTAGAATTGGGTAATTGTTAATTGTTAGACTTAGAAGTAAGTAATTGTTAGATAATAAAGAGTTAGGTAATGGTTTTGACTTTTGAATTTGGATTTGATTTATCAATTAGCTATTACGACATGTAATTCTATTATCATAATACTACATTTTATCTATGCTTATTGTTATAAAGTTAATCGTCGTTTAAAAAATAGTTTATATAATTTGTTAGGCCAAAGGGCCTTTTTCTTTTCGACTCGACCGAGACACTTAAATCCTGAAGGATGGCTCTGCACATTTCTAATAGATATAATATCTACATATACGTATTATACTTGTTTATCTCATTTATAGGTGATTATCTTGATCGTCCTGGTATCTCTCTAATGGATTTTCTAGTGACCACAACTCCTATTGAAACTCGTTAAAGATAAAAAATTGATCAATACAACCATCAAAACGGATCCGAACCAAATAAGTCTCCTACACACAAGTCCTAGACAACAACATCACATAAATTTGTTTCAATATATGTTGTATAAAATTTTAGAGAAACAATTTTTCAGGAACAGACCTGCAGGGAATCGAACCTACGTCAATGAAGTTGCATGCAACCTATCCACTACAACACCAACACAATTTGTGTTTTATATGGTTTTTATGTGCATATAATAAACTGTGAATTGAGAAAACATAGAAAATGCAGCTTAGTGAATGCGACATCCACAAATTGTCACACCACGCCAAAGCCAAACCACCGCCCACCTCACCCAGTTAACCAACTATTCATTGCCCTTGCCCATTTATATGTATAATAATTATATGTATAATAATAATAATAATAATAATAATAATAATAATAATAATAATAATGTAATTGTAATATATATTCCTAGTAGTATTTTTTTTTCTAGGGGTGTCAATTGTACCGGGTTGGCAGGTTGAAAATCTTTAATCTAAACTGACTCATACCTTTTTCGTGTTGTGTCATGTTGAACATGTTAAAAGTCATGTCCTGTTCCAATCGACTCATTTATTGTTTATTTTTTAAGGGTTATTGAATTTTATCACCCTTAACTATTGGTCATTGGCCGCTGCCACCTACAACTATCACTTTGACGCCTACCATCCCCAACTTAACACTTAGTATGTTCTGTCACCAGATCTCTAACTTTTGATCATGTTACTATACTTTTGAGGGTGTCCTGAGATCCCCAAAACATTCCCAAGATCCCTATGACACCCCAAAAAGTGTAGTAACATGCTCAAAAGTTAGTGATCGGTTAACGACGTGGTGACAGAACACACTATGTGTTAAGTTAGGGGTGACGAGCGTCAAAGTGATAGTTGAGGGTGGCAGTGGCCAATAGCCAATAGTTGGGGGTGATAAAATCTAATAACCCATTTTTTAACTAGTAAATTACCTCACACGTTGCGTGGGGAATTAAGTCGATATCGGTTGGGTTTATAACAGTATGGATATGATACAGGCATTCGATATAGTAACCAAAAGGAAAATGCAACGTCATGGCATGTCTAAAAGGATTGTAATATGTGTTTTACATCGACCGAATACAATAAAACAAATGTGATTCTCTGCGCTATGTGATAACCTTTCGGTTACCGTTTTCATAACTAAACTTTTTAGTTATTTTTATATTACCGTCTTTAAAGATTATTGTGCATATTTTTATAGTTGTTGTGTATGAATCCGTATTATTTTCGTTAAGATTTATATTATTTTCTTTAAGATTTATATAGGTTAATGTTTTGGTAGAATTATAGAAATTATACAAAATGCAAGACCATTTTTATTAACTATTCAGAAAATAAATTATTTGATATACAATCTAAATAAAGGAATTAATCCTAGAGATCATCTTCAACTTTGAACAGCTCTAGAAATTATCAACCATATCACACCTCACTCTCTTTCAGCCCCTACATTTTAATCTCTCTCTCCAATTTATCCTCTATTTAGTATTTACTACCTTTAATTTTAACTTCTGATTTCTTATTCTGATGTTCAAGCATAGGAGACAATGTTGCCATTGATTGGTGGCGCTCAGATGAGTTCCAGATGGCGAAGGTGTTGGTGACGAACAGTGCTGGTGGCGTTGAGCAGTGGCACACTGGGATCTGTTGCCCTTGCATGTACCCTGATTGAAACCGAGACTTTTAAGGTTCCGGTGACTTTGCTAACTGGCGGCGAAGGTGGCACTGCGGTAACTCCTGATCTGGCCTAGAACTCGCCGATCAGCAAAATCGAATCGGAACCCCAATAGAGGTAAACCGATACCTTCTAATAAAAAAAGGAATCAGTGTCTCTCTCCTTATCTAGCCTAGAACTCACGGATCAGCATATCCAACGGTGATCTTTTTCTTTGGAAAAAGAAGAGTGTGAATGGGTGAATCAGCAGTGACTCAGGTCTTAGGATTGCAAACAGAGTAGGTGAATAGTGGTAGAGTAAGCATACCGAGCAGAAAATAAGAAAAGGAAGAAGACATGCCTTTACACGTGGCTTACGATGGTGACGTTAGAGGACACGACATCGTTTCTAAACTCTCAAACGACTTGCTTATGGCCGATGCCCCGGCGGCATGTCTTGAACCTGCCAAATCTATAGGTTTGCAAAAAGAATAGAAACGGTGCCTTGTGCCACCATACACTATCACATCTCTCTCTCTCTCAGTAGGATGAAACTGATTGTTTCTGGATTGGATCACGAAGAGGTAAAGAAGGGGGTGACGTCAATGGCAAGTGAGAAGGAAGAGGGCGGACCAAAGTGAGGGAGTGAAATTGTAAAATTAGAAAATGACCTGACGCCGTCATCGTTAAGTCATTGTTCTTCAGTTATGTTTCAAATTAATATATAGGTATACAGAGTTAGGATCCTGTAAAAAAGACTAAAACTGTGAGAAGGGTAAGAAAGAATCTACACCATTAGATCTTTGATCTAATGGTTGAGATTAATAGGGACCAAATTGTAAAATTTGGTTTATTTTTTGGACTGAATTGTAAATTCTAGGGGCAATAAAGTCTTTATACACATTCAAAAATAGAAACTGTCAATCAAAATCCCTACAATATCTCTCTCTCCACAAATTCCACTTTTCGTTTTCATCGGAGATTTCCGCTGCACTAGCCACTCTCGTTTATACCCGTCGCTGCTTACCGACATCACCAACGAACAACCGTCACTACCTGTCAGAATCGTTGCCGCTGTGCAAGGAAGGAACCGGCGAGCATCTTGTTTTTGCTCGGTTTGTTTCGGATCAGAAGATATAGGTGAGTTGTTAATGCGTTTTATGTCCCGGCGATTTAACGTGGGATGGGGTTGTCTTTCGATTCCACGACGACACGATGTATGGGTTCCATTACAACATATGTTTACCGTGTGTATGTGAATGGTGTTTTTTTACTGAATGGTGTTATTTTTGTATCGAATTGTGTTATTTTGTACTGAATGGTGTTATATTCTTGTACTGAATGGTGTTATTCTTGTACTGAATGGTGTTATTTTTTACTAAATGGTGTTATTTTTGTACTGAATGGTGTTTTTTTTACTGCTGAATGGTGTTATATTCTTGTACTGAATGGTGTTTTTTTTATTTACTGCTGAATGGTGTTATTTTTGTGCTGAATGGTGTTATTTTTGTGCTGAATGGTGTTATATTTTCTGAATGGTGTTATATTTAAAACACCATGTATGAACATACTCTTACTCTGAATGGTGTTATATTTATGGACGGTTATAAGTCCTTAAATCCAGCATTTTCTCTCTCCAAATCCTTAAATCAAGGATTACCATATTTAAATTTGTTAATGCATTTACAATCCTACCCTTTTCAATTAATTCTAATATAATGGTTGAGATTCTTTCTTACCTTTCTCACACTTTTGGTATTTTTTACAATAACTCCACCCTAGGTATACAATATGAGTAATAATTAGTGACAATGTAATAGTATAAATATTCAATTACTCCGACTTAGATGAAACTTTGTTGAAATTGATATTGTTTTATTAACTGTTTTTTGTTTATTCATCGCTCATTCATAATTACAAACTTGGATTTATATATTTAACACGATAAGTGAATGAAAATGATTCGATAATTGATAGTGAACTAATAAAATAAATACCTATGGCCACTCAGGCTATAGCCTAGTGGTCAAGAGGAATTATCTTTTGTAGGGAGATTAGGATTTAATACTTAGGAGGTGTAATTATTTAAGGGGAAAAAATTATCCGTCTAAAAAAGTACCTAGGAAGTGAAGACTCATTAAAATAATTAAGAAAGGTTAAAAATGAAAGAGTAAATTACAAGTTTTGTCATTTATGTTTTACATCAAATTGCAGGCGCTGTCCTTTTGGCCAAAAGTTTACAGGCGGTGTCCTTAACCTTTCAAAATCTTGCACGTTTTGTCCTTTAGGCCAAACCTGGTTAGAAATCTTAGTTAAAAACTGTCATGTGCAATGCACATGAGGGTAAAATGGTAATTTCCCTCACCCTTACAAATTTCCATTATTCTTCAATGAACCCTGCTCCAGCAATACGAACTGAATCGTTAATCAAATGGTCTAAGAAAATAGAAAAAAAAAAACAGATAGAAAAATAGAGGGAAACCATATTTTTTACTAATTCATTTCTTTATTTTTTTTACTCAAACAAACAAGGTGGCTGTTACATAGCCATTATTATTATTATAAGTGACAAAATGGAAATAACTATTAAACCCACTAACCCACTTTTTAACTGCTCAAATTAGTCTCAACCTATTCTTTCAAATTAGAGAGATTTGAAGAGAAAGAGATGTGATCAAACTCTCAAATTAGTCTCAACCTATTATTTAAAACACATTGTAAACTCATTCTCAAGTGTATATTCTTAAAATTGTAAATTTTTATTCAACTTCGGTGCACATAAAATCTATAAATTTTTTTCTTTTCTTTCATAAAATGTATTATATCTTTCTTTCCCTATCCCTTAACAGGGGGGGGGGGAGGGGAGGGAAAATGGGGTTTTTTTTGTCTGATAATATAGTCTTTCCAATTTGGAAAGACATGGAGGGGAGGGGAGGGATGGGGAGGGATTTTTAACTCGGGAACACACCCTTTAGTTTCTCTCCTTAATTTTCTTTCCTTTCTTTTCTTTTATTTATTAGGGTACTCAGTGTAGAACACCACCCCATCCAACTTTTTTTGTGGTCATTGCCCCTTGCCAAAGGCAAGATCTCCACGGGCGTGGGGACACATTTTCATCATCTCCAACTTGATTTTTTAGCCCTTTTGCCCTTGCCTTTCCACCATCCCTTCTTATTTTGTGTTTTGGATAATTGGATAGCAAAGCATTCAGTGCCTAGGTTCAAAACGTTGAGATTTCTTTTGATGGGAAACCATTTTTGTCATTTTGACTTTTGCGAATTCTAATGAAAATTTTCAATTCATTTAGTATCGCAGGCGCATCAAATAGGTTCAAGAATCACAATTAACATCTTTTTTTCATTGCAAAAATGTAAGTGGCCTAGTTGGCTAAATGAATATCATTCTAAGGGTAAAAGAACTTTCATTGGTTGATATTTATGGCCATGATATCATATGAAACATTATTAGGATTTGCATGCACTGTAATTTCTTGAAATGACATTCATTTGGTTCTTATGGTGCTTACTTCAAGATTTTGTTTTTTGTAGGTTTTCATGTTATTTATGCTAATCTTCTTCGTAGCATATATATATCTGATTGCAATCTTAATGTGTACAAACATTTTCTAAGAAACATGACAAAAGTCGACTTGCATACTTTGTCTTGTGGGCTATTTGAGGAATTGAATGGTCACCTAGTTAGGTGTCAATTCAGACTATGCACAACATGAGTTAGTATTTTATTTATTTATTTTGGAACACAACATCTTCAAAGAAACCTTTAGAAAAGTCGCCTAAGAAAGAAAATCATAAATGTAGGAATACCATTTCGGGTCAAGACCGCCTCAGCAGCCTGTTGTAATTCACAGCTATCACAACATAAATCCAGTGTGTGATATGGTCCAAGAACTTGAGATATGCATATCTCCATGAATCACTTATAAACAAAGTTCCAAAAAGTCCCCAGAATCCAAGTGCTAATCCAGTCGAAAGGCAAATGAAAAAACCACGAGTAATAAGCTTATCTTGACCTGCATTGTCTTCAGTTTCTACTGTAGTTCTTGGGCTTTGATCAGGAACCAAATCTCCAGGGCATGGATTACTAAGCGGAAGCCCACAAAGTGCAGGATTCCCGGTGTAGGATGAAGCACCAAAGCTCTGTAACTGAGTGCTAGTTGGTATCCTTCCTGACAAGTTATTGTATGAAAGGTCCAGCAGGCCAAGATTGGTCAATTGCGAAAGGCTTACTGGGATACCACCACTCAGATAGTTTCTTGATAAATCAAGGAAATCCAGCCAACGTAATCTTCCAATATCTTGAGGAATTCGCCAGGTTAAGTTGTTTCTGGAAAGGTTTAATGCAACAAGTCCTGAAAGATTGGTAATTTCACGTGGTATCTCACCGTTGAGGGAGTTGCTAGAGAGATCAAGGCTAGTAACCAGACCTAAAGTGTTACTGTATTGATATCGTCTTCCTTTCCATTGCAACAATGCTTCAAACGTATATGTATCTCGCTTAATCGAGAGCCTAGTGCGTGATAGCCCCACGGTGTTCCACCCAAAAAACTGAACTTTTTTTGATTCGTCGGTCATGCCTTTGAGATTGCTGAGGCACCTGGGTATGCTTCCAGAGATATTGTTGATAGAGAGATCCAAAATCTGTATTTTGGAAAGCCTGCATAAACTTGTACGCATGGTACCATGGAACCCATTAGATGTTAAGCTAAGAACACGTAACTCCGTTAGGCTTTTTCCAATCCAAGTAGGTATGCGACCTGAGAGGCTATTTTCTCCGACATCAAGTAGCGTCAACATGGTGCAGTTCTTTAAGGAAGATGGCAACTCTCCGGTTAGGTTGTTGCTACGCAAACTTAACATTTGAAGATATGTAAGGGATCCCATTGATGCGGGGATTCTCCCTGACAGTTTATTGTTTTCAAGATTAAGGTAAAAGAAGTTAGTTAAGTTTATCCAGCAATCCGGAAGCTCTCCCGACAGTCGGTTATTCGAAAGATCAAGTCGAAATATGGTGGTGAAATTACACAAGAAGGAAACTGATCCTGAAAACATATTATTGCGGAGAACTAGTGTTTGTGTGTTTGAAGGAAACAATGGGACAGGGCCATAAAAGTTATTGGATCTTAAATCAATGTAAGGTTGGTTCCCATACAACAAATCTGGAACAATGCCATGAATTTGATTAGATGACAGATTCAGGTAACGAAGATTCGGTGTTAACTGATCCCAGAACCAATCTGGGACAGAGTCGTTGATTTGTGTAGCCGAGATGTCAAGTATGGAGAAATTCTTCTGAGTTTGTAGCCAGTTGGGAAAAGAAGGACCCAACTTGCAAGATGAAAATGACATGACATCGAGGGAAAAAATTGGAGACCAATCATGATCAATTTCGAGAGCGAGTGAGTTATATGACAAATCAAGGTAAACTAGATGAGAAAGATTTGATAAGTGAGTCTCGGTGATCGTACCATTCAACAAGTTTGAAGATGCCCCTAAACTTTGAAGCTCAAAAAGGGGCATAATCTTATCTGCGAGAGTCCCTCGCAAATTGTTTCTCTCGAAATATAACTCCTGCAATGAAGAAAGAGCTGAAAGATCCGGGAGCAATCCAGTGATATGATTATCAGCCAAGTCGATGATGACGAGATTCGAGATATGCTCGAATCTTACTGGAAATGATCCCTTTATATCATTGTTCTGAAGATATAATTCTTTTAAGGCAGCGAACTTTGTAACATCAGGCAAGGAACCGAATAACTCATTCGAACTCAAGTCCAAAACTTGGAGCGACTTCTCTGCTGGTTTCAAGAGATGGAAGAAGTTGGAAAGGTCTTCTTTGAGACTGTTCCCACCTAAGTATAACGATCGTAAGTTGCTGAAGTTTCCAAACGATGTTGGGATACGGCCTTTGAGACCATTGGTGGTCAAATCTAACTTCTGTAGGGACGTGAATGCGCCAAAAGCTTCAGGAATGGAGCCATTTAATTCGTTGTATGAGAGGTCAATATCGATGAGGCTGTTACTGAAGTTGAATAACCAAGGATATATCATAGAGGGGGGAAGATAGTTATCGGAGATATCTAGAATAGAAAGAACTTTTGAGAAATTGGTTATTGGAAGTAACGTATTAGTGGAAAATTTTGGAAGAAGACAAAAAACTAGGTGTAGTTCGAAAAGGGAAGGAAGGCGCGTGATCACATTTTCTAACAGATTACTAGACTTGCTGAGGTCTACACCGCTGAGACTTAGGTATTCAAGCGAGGAAAGTTTAGATAGCCACTCTGTGTTTCTTAAAACAACCGAAGAATATGATATATCAAGAATTTGTAAGTTTGATAGATTCCCCAACTGAGGGGGGACTTTGGATACCTCTAAACTAGTGGAGGAAAGGTTGAGGTAGCGAAGTTTTTTGAGGGAACCAACGAATTCTGGGATCCGGGTGAAGCTATTAAAGCTGAGGTCCAAATGGTTCAAGTGTTTTAAATCAAGCAGTGAAGAGTTAATGTCGCCACTTAATTGAACTACAGCGTCAAGATCATCTGACCAATATCCATGAAGATCGAGCACTATGACATTACCAGTTTTGTTGTTGCAGTCTACGCCTCGCCATAAACAGCAATCTTGTGAGCTTCTATGATTACTCCAAGAAGAGAGTAAGCCATAATCATCCACGAATCCACGTTTTAAACGAAGGAGTGCTCTTCGCTCGCTCTCAATGCACCTTGTTTCAGCAGCCTCTCTTCTGATTATGCCTGAGACAAGGCTGATGCAGCATATGAAATGTACAAGTAGAAAGACGGAAATAAAGAAGCGAAACGACCTTCTACATCTACCCATGGGTGATGATTATTTGATATCTGTTACGATGGAGGAAAGCCAATTACTCGCATTTATATTCGATGAATATTTGAATCAACAATTTTAATAGTTATTTCAGATGTTTCTGACTTTTGTATGCATCAGACTCAAATCATAAGAAAGGGACATGAACCATGTTGTTTTGAAACATTCAACCAATAATAACAATTAAAGAATAAAACTTCACCATTGCATCATGTACTTATGATTTAATAACAAGATTTTGAAGGCATCATATCACAAAAGTCAACTCCATAATTTGTTTATCTAAGGACTATTTTATTTGTTATATTATATGAATATGATCGAATTCGAATACAATTTTTTGCTTGTTCAAATAAACTTCTAAAAAACATTAAAAGTCATCCCATTAAAGTTTGAGTAATTGACTATTCAAATGGTTGAATTCAATGTGGATTTTATACTTTGAAAATGGTGTAGATACCTCTTTGAATCGTATACCGATCACTTTAAGATTAAGGTATTTTGGTGTTGATCTCTAAATTTTTTATCAGATAATTCGAAGGGAAACAAGAACGAGTATTCTTTTATGTTATGAAAAACGTGTACTAAAAGTGTATAAAATTCATGTAAAACTGACCAAAGACCTTTCTTATATAGGTAGGGAACTATCACAACGTTTCATTGAAACAACACAAACTTTTTGTGAAAGAGTATATAAATTGCGGTTAAAAAAATTGACAGATATATAATTACATCAACATGAATTCTCAGCAGGAAAAAACATTTAGTAGTAACTAAGTTACTGAGTGGTAACTCAATATCTATTGATTAAGGTTGCTTAACAGTAGTAACTAAGTTACTGAGTGGTGGTAACTCAATATCTATTGATTAAGGTTGCTTAACTAGTCGAGCCGGGCCAACTTTAGCTCTAAGTTAAAGGAGTCGGCTTTACTCGGCGCGTTTATTCCTAATGAGCTTAAATTTGAGCTTGAGCTCAACTCGCAAAATGTAAGTCAGCTCATTTGAATTTTAATTTAGTAATAATATTAATTTTTACTTTATATATACGTTAAAACAAGGTCGGCCAAGTCGGGCAATGGCCCGAGAAGACGAGACCCAAAAATTCAAGAGGCCCGACAAGTTTTTAAAAATGTGTTATATATTATTTGTAATAAAAGGCCCAACAAAATTCTTATTTACCTATATGTTAACTTACCAAATCTGTAAGACCCAATTCTTTTTTTAAGCCTAAATTTCAAACCCAATTAAAAAAATAACAAGGATGAGGCGCTAAAACTTAAACAACGATTGGGGTTTCCCACTCCCAGCGACATCGCAGAACAAGGCACCAGCGATTGGGGGTTTTGATCATCATCATCGATCGGCTTTACATTCTTGCAATATTTCGTGTTCAGAACCAGAAGCTACACCGAATCCAACACAAAATCGTCGTATTGTGGTTTTTTTATATATGATTGATGAGTTTATTACGCCCCGCTTGCGGTAGGCGCATATAATGTATATGTGTGGGCGCTCGGGGGGTAAAAGTGAAAGTGCACTAATTTTAATGTTATTTTACTAATTTCGTGAAAATAATGTTAAAAGAGGTGGATGGTTAATCATGCATCATATGGTGGCGTTGATAGCCGAAAGACAAGGGAGTACATGCACTAATTGGTCTTTGTCTTAATTGCCAAGTGTTATGTTTCGTATGTCCAAGGTTTGATGCAAAACTATCATCGAGCCGGGGGTCTCACTGGAAGCAGTCTCTCTATTCCTACAGGGTAGAGGTAAGGCTGTCTACATCTTACCCTCCTCAGACACTACCTTAGCTTTGCTATTGGTGGTATTTACTGAGTATGATGATGATGATGATGATGATTGATGAGTTTATATTATAGAGAGAGGACTCAAATTTTGTCTCGCACGAGGTCCAAAAGTTTTTTTTAGCTTTCTCGGGGACGATCCAGCATTAAAAGTGTTAGCCAACTCGTTTATTCCTTTGGTTTCGTGGATGTCAATATGCATATTAGGTTAATACATGTCTTACACCATTTTACTTGGGCCAAACATAGACAATCACCAAGGGACATATTTTTTTAATATACATCTCGCGTATTTATTTTTTAATATACATCTCGCGTATTTATGCCCATAAAATTAGCAAAAAGTCTAGTAAATGATAAACTCTTCTAGATGTATATTCTTATTTGAAAATACTACATACTCACATGAGATTTACTAGTATCCCCACTGATATAAATCTTAAATCTCTCGAAAACAATACGACAACAATATGTTTTCATCACTTTAGTGCAATATACCATTTTTTTGTGTTTGTTTTGTGAGATTAAATATATTATTAGTGTAATATTTAATCTTGTAGCCTTTATAATCATTTATATTATATTAGCTCAAAATATATTAATAACCTATTAATAATTAGTTGGTAATTGTTGATGGACCATATTACCCTTATTAACTAATTAGGTTTCCTCTTGGGTGTATAAATAAGGGGATTATTAGAGAGTTTAAGGGTTACACACATTACACAATCACAAACCCTCATAACATCAATTTCGTCTCTCTCCCCATAACCGAAATCTACCCTACTTTCGGTTTCATCACCATCATCACCTTAAACCCTAAGGAGGAACCAGATAATCCTGACAATCATGTCGAACTCAATGGATGCATCTCTGACTGGATTCTCTACCGGCCTGTCTGCTGTAACAGGTATGTTATTCGTATTTTCTATTATATTTAAACAGAACTGATCCAACATGTGGTATCAGAGCATATGTTGATTAATCAGTTCTGGTTTTGTATCCATTATTCTAGGATCAAAAATCTGGAAAACGGGAGTTTTTAAGCCTTAAAATCAAAACTGTTTTCGAGTTCCTTATTGCCGAAATCCCTGTTTTTCGGAAAAGGTTATTTGATAAATTGACTCGAAATCATAAATGGTTAAACTTGTTGTCACGAAATCCATTACAAAACCATTAAAAATTCAGGTTTCGGATTTCCAGAATTATGTTTTTTTAATTTTAGGGTTCATCATAATGTTCTAAGAAAACTCGAAAATTCCCTAAATTTTGGAATATAATTTGGATCAGTGGGTGTTTTTTTCATGATTTTGATCTTAATTTTATCTATTAAAATTTCGAAAACTGCTAATAGATTTCAGTTATTATTTTCGAAATCATTTGATAAATTTAGATCAAAAATAAAATAAGAAATACTATCCCAAAATCCCTTAAATTTCGAGTTTTAGTTATTATCATAATTAACAGCCATTAATTGTGGGTTTCGAAATCATAAATGTACAAATCGCACAAGTCCCTTAACAGTCGCACAAGATCAGATATGATCTGATCGCACAAGACATTCGCACAAGATCAGATCTCAAAAAAAAAAGGTCTGATCGCACAAGGGAAATCGCACAAGATGTGTGGATCGCACAAGACTTGTGGATCGCACAAGGCATTACTGATCACACAAGTTATTGGGCTTTACTGATCGCACAAGACTCGAAACCTCGATCCGCGCTAACAGGTGGTTTGCTATTAAATACTTGGTTTTGTTAATACTTAATTAATTAATCAGAATCAGATAATTTTTACAAAACCAAAATAGCTTAACTTGAATGAGCTTCTGATGTATTAATTCTGGCCAAAGCTGATTTAATACATCTATTTATTGTTCAAGTATTATAAAAGCTATGTTAAGTATGCATTACAAACGTGAAATATCTTAATTCTGGCCAAAGCTGATTTAATTCATTTATGTTTAGCATGCTTGACAAGTGCATAACTAAAGTGATTGTCTCATTTCTGGCCAAAGCTGATTTGTCACGATTACTTTGCACACATACTTAAATGACTACACTTCTGGCCAAAGCTGATTTGTCTTCGTTTAAGTAGAATTTTACTAAGTCTATTATTTTGATGTTAGTAATAGACATTATCACAGCTTCATAATTAAAATGGTCATTATTTATGCCTGCCTTAGTATCACAAGCCCATTAGATCACATTAGGACTTCTTTCTTAGTATCATAACTTGCTCATCTTATTTCCACTATCAGCACCCAATTGCGGGATTCCACCTTTGACTGGTGATAACTTTGCTGCATGGAAGGATGCTCTCATGCTTACGCTTGGGCTGCTGGACTTTGATTATGCTCTAAGAGAGAATAAGCCAGCGGACCTTACCGCTACAAGTACTGCTGCTGAGCAGATAGTCTATGATAAATGGACTAGGTGTAACCGCATGTCTCTCATGTTCATGAAGCAGTCCATTCATAACTCAATCAGAGGAGCCATTCCTGATTCTGAAGATGCTAAAACCTATTTGGCTTCTGTGGAGAATCAATTCAAGGGAACATCAAAGGCACACGCTAGCACTCTTATCCTCAAGCTGGTGACAACTAAGTATGATGGGAGGAGCGGCATTCGCGAGCACATCATGATGATGCATGACATGGCTAATAAGCTGAAGGGCCTAGAGATGGAGATCAGTGGTGGTTTTCTTGTTCACTTCATCATCACTTCGCTTCCTTCGTCCTATGAAGCATTCAAGATCAATTACAACACTCAGAAGGACAAATGGACGATGAGTGAGCTGATCGCTATGTGCGTGCAGGAGGAAGAGCGTATGAAGATGGATCGCACTACTGATGTTGCTAACTTCACCACCTCCAGCTCAAAGAAGAGGAAGAACTCTTATCAAAGAAAGGATGCTTCTAAGGTTCAAAAGCCAAATCCAAATCCTAATACAAGTGCATCTTCCAGCTCTAAGAACTCCTCAGGCAAACCCTATTGCAAGTTCTGTAAAAAGACAGGACATAAGCAAAAGGAATGCCCTGACTTCAAGGAGTGGCTGGCTAAGAAAGGTAACGATTTTTTCATGATACTTGAGTCCTTTAATTTAAATGTTCCTGCTAATTCTTGGTGGTTTGATTCTGGTTCTATGGTTCATGTTACCAATTCACTTCAGGGATTCCTTACAATCCGGAAGCTGGGAAGAAACCAAAGAACACTTAAAGTTGGGGATGATCGGGAATTAGAAGTGAAGGCCATAGGAACATTACAATTATTTTTGAAAACTGGTTTATGTATTAAACTTTATGATACCTTATATGTTCCTGAGGTAACTCGGAACCTTGTATCAGGACCAAAGTTAGACATGGACGGTTTTGTCGTTTCTCATGGTCATCGCAAACTCTCTATTCTCTATGATTCTGTTGTTTATGGTACTGGCATTCTGGATGGTGGTCTCTATAGATTAGAACTAGATGATAATTTTTCCAAATCTTTGTTGTCATATAATATAAATAAATCACTCACAAAGATGGAAAAGAAACAAATTCGAGACTTAGAGACTTCATCTATGTTGTGGCATCAACGTTTAGGCCACATCTCAAGAGAACGATTAAATCGTCTCGTAAAGGATGAAGTCTTACCTCCTCTCGATTTCACTGATTTTGGAACATGTGTCAAATGTCTTAAAGGCAAAATGACATTAGCGAATAAGAAAGGTGCCACTAGGAGCTCTAATTTATTAGAACTCATTCATACTGACATTAGTGGTCCTTATCAAATCGCTGGCATCACAGGACATACTTCATTTATCACTTTCATTGATGATTATTCTCGTTACATGTACTTGTATCTTATTAAGGAAAAGTCTGAATCTCTTACAACCTTTAAAGATTATAAAGCTGAAGTTGAAAAGCAATTAGATCGTCAAATTAAAGTTGTGAGATCAGACAGAGGCGGTGAATATTATGGAAGACATACTGATGTGGGTCAAGCTCCTGGTTCATTTTATGAGTTTTGTAAGGGCCAGGGGATTGTGAACCAATACACCATGCCTGGTACACCTCAGCAGAACGGTGTCGCTGAACGAAGAAATCGTACCCTTATGAACATGGTGCGCAGTATGTTAGCCAACACTAATTTACCATTATTCCTCTGGACTGAAGCGTTAAAAGCAGTTGTTCATATACTCAATAGAGTTCCTTCTAAGTCTGTCCCTAAAACTCCTTATGAACTTTGGACAGGAAGGAAACCGAGTCTTAAATATATGAAAGTATGGGGCTGCATTGCTGAAGCAAAACTATATAATCCTTTCCTATGGAAACTTGACCCTAAAACAGTTACCTGCTTCTTTATCGGGTATCCTGATCATTCAAAGGGTTATCGTTTCTATTGTCCTTCCCATGTCACCCGTATTGTTGAAACCAAGCGTGTTGCGTTCCTGGAGGATTTCAAGGTCAGTGGGAGCAGTACCTACCCTTACGAAGAATTGCAAGAAGTACAAGACGCGGGGGGGAGAGACTCGTCGCTTACCATTACTCCGTTTACTCCTCTTGTACCCCATGCAACTGCACCTGAAGCCACTGCACAAACTCCATCTCCACAACCAGAACCCATTATACCTCATAACGAAGGCACATCAAACGCTCAAAACCAAGACAACGCAGAACCCGAAAATCAGCTCAGGAGGTCATCTAGGCAGAAACGGCCTACTAATTGGGATGATTACGTTACCTACCTGACTGAAATGGATGCTGGAAAGCTCAATGATCCTATCTCTTATAATGAAGCCATTAGCAGTGATCAGTCTTCTGAACGGAACAAAGCAATGATTGATGAGCTTGAATCCATGAAGAAAAATGACGTTTGGGATTTGGTAGAATTACCCAACGGTGTCAAACCTGTAGGTTGTAAATGGGTGTTCAAAACAAAACTGGATCCGAATGGGAACGTTGAACGCTACAAAGCGAGATTGGTTGCAAAGGGCTACACTCAGAAAGAGGGAATTGATTATCAAGAGACGTTTTCACCTGTCTCTCGTAAAGATTCATTAAGGATCGTTATGGCCCTAGTAGCTCATTTTGATTTAGAGCTGCATCAAATGGACGTCAAAACTGCTTTCCTTAACGGAGACTTAGACGAAGATGTTTACATGAAACAACCTGAAGGCTTTAAACCTGAAGGTCAGGAGCATCTAGTCTGTAAGTTGAAGAAATCCATTTACGGGTTAAAACAAGCATCACGTCAATGGTACCTCAAGTTTGATGAAGTCATGAAGAGGCAAGGTTTTATGAAGAATCAAGTGGATCAATGCACCTACCTCAAGATGAGTGGGAGTAACTTTACTATACTTGTCCTTTAAGTAGATGATATTCTATTGGCAAGTAATAGTTTAGACATGTTGCATGAGTCGAAGCGGTTACTCTCGCATAACTTCGACATGAAGGATCTCGGAGATGCTTCTTACATCATTGGCATCGAAATTCACCGAGATAGTGTGACAACCCTCACAAAACCAGGTATCCGTACGACTTAATTAACTATTAATTGTTGCCTAATTACTGTGCTTAACTGAGATTTCTGATAAACTGCTACTTGACTGTTGATACATGTACATATCTGCATCATACTTTGATTTTTGTCACTACATTATTTACTTACTGAACTCTAGTGACAAACATGATGCACAAAAGCACAGTAGCATTTGAACGGATAACCTAATGAACATGCTGATATAGCCAGCATCAGGCAAACACTGCCTCTAAAGGCCTGAATGAGCCAGAAATATTTTACTACACCCATAGTGTGTGTAGGGATACAAGGGTTGTTAAACTGCGTCTCTAGGAATAAGATACAGAGATTGGATGTGCCATAAACGTACTCTAAGCACGAAACACAGCACTTTTATCAACACACTAGCTTCTAGCTAATTAATAAAGTGCCAAAACATGGGGAAATATTCCTGACACTTTGTAGAATAAATTGTGTCGCTAAAAATATTATTTACGACGCTTAAAGGATTACTTAAGCACTTTAACGGATTACTGTCCAACCGAACAACCGGACAATACCCGGAACATAAAAATATTGCCAGAAATATTATTAGTCTTTTTCTGAGCCAGTTAGGGTCCCTGATTACCCTAACACCCGCTTTATAACGCGTCATGCAACTAACGGGGTTAATCCCTAAAAGTAACCTACTTAACGTAACTGAACATTAACTGGACATTTGAGATCCAACCGGATACCCCACCCCCCTAATGGGATCGGCCAACATGATGTGACAAGAGGGTACAACTTTTGATTTTTATATTGCATATGTCGGATATCTAGAAGACATGGAAACCGTTGGACGAAAGGGCTTGAATTTCTCTATAAATACCCCCCCATGACATTAGAGAATTCTCACACTTAATCACCAACTCACTCCACTCCCTCTCCCTCTCTTGGCTCTCGGCCGTAACCCCCCTCCACCAACCATCCATTTTCGAGTTCTTGTCTAGCCATTCCAAGCTTATACAAGGTGTTCGGGTCACGTATAAGGAAGCTTGAAGCAAGCGGAAGTTGAAGGACCTCACCCATTTGCTTTTATCCACGCCATTTTCGCCAAAGATCTTCCCTAGCCCCGAGCTAGAGGTATAACATTTAAGACTCGCTCTTGATCGTATCTAAAGTGGTTAATATGATTTTTAACGGTTAAAAGTCGGAATCATGCGTTTTGAATCTTTAAAGACTACTAAAACTCGAATATTGTTGGTTAAAAGCTTATAACGCGTGTAAAAGTCGTGGTATTCGAATATGTTGATTATTGAGGCCCGATCTACGATGTGGTGGCTCTTATCATCGTTTAACCCGACTTTGTTAAGATCACGAATCTTGACATACGCTTGTTTCTATTGGTACAAGGGTTAAAAGGTGAAACTCCACCACACGAGAAACATGAACTTGTGTAAAAGTATTTTGACTTGTAAAATAGTATTTAAAACGAGCCGATCTACGTATGTACAAGTGGTATATTCGTAGAACCAAGTGTCGAGAAAATCATGTTTTATAAAAATTGGGTAACATGTTAACAAATATGATATTTTACAAACTACAATAGTATAAACACTTGTGAAACGAAAGATCCGACAAAATAACAATTTTTACAAAAGTTGTCGGGAAGCTGTAAAGAATGATTTGTTCTAAAAACAGGGTTTTTACAAGACTAAAACTATTTTATACATAGATCCACTAAATATAAGGTGATCTACACTATGACTTTCGGAAAAACTACAAGTTCATGTAATAATGCGATTTTACATACTAGTCTACAAGTTTGATGTGTTGAAACTAGTTTGAAGTATCGGAAATTGATTGGTTGACTTAAAGAAGTGTTGGAATGATTTTGTAAAAGAAAATGATACGCTTGAAAGCGTGGCCACCTCCAGTTACAGGGGAAACTCTGGCGAAATCTAACACTTAGAGTTATTTGCAAGTGTTAAACTATTTTTGAGATATTTTCAAAATATATTTTGCCAAGACTTTATTTATTAAATAATCGGAGGTGGGATTTTTCACAAAACTAAACGTGATAAATATTTATTCGATAAATATATTTTTCACCACACTATTTATGATTATTTTGTGAAAATATATAAATATTATTTTTAGAGTAAAAATAATATTTACAAACTGTGACGAACCCAAAATAATACAAACGCTTACAAGACGAACGTATAAGTTACACCGGTAATTACTATTACCACTTACTCGCCAAAACGTAACTTACGCTTAATACGGAAATATTCATAAACGAGTATGTTGTCAACGTATTATTTTGGAAAGTATTATGCGAAGAGAAAATATATTATTTTTGAGAAAAATATTTATATTTTGGAATGAGAAATAAAATATATTAAGTGAGACTTAATATCATAAACGCGCATGTATTAATTCCCCCATCCTTGGGAAGGAGATTAACTACCAAATATATACAAGGAACGGTTGTCTAACTGTTTCCCGAAAATTAAACTATAAAGCTAAAGCACGGCCATCCGTCTAATAGAATTAGCACATGTAGGTCGTTGCACAGCTTTCGGACATTTGGAGTACTCTATTTAGCGACGCACTGACTGTGAGTTCATGTCCCCCTTTTCTCTTAACTGTTTTCAGTTTTCTAAACTGCGGGGGTGAAATACATGTTACAATGATTATGAATATGTTTATACATGGTATGATTAGCGTAAGGAGGTTTGTTACTTAGATCATGTGAGTGGGTAGGCGGAAACTTGAGGCCATTAATCCTCATAGTAGGACCGAGGGACAGGAGCGGTAGATCTATCTGGGTGTAGCGAGCCCAGCCCCAGGTCCAGTTGAACGGACCTCGGGGTGACTTAGTGCCCGACGCATAAATCCGCTAGGTTTGAGTCTTCCTACTTGCACTTCACACATATCAATGGCCTTGCAAACCATTGGTGATCTCTTTTTCCTTATTTGCTACATACCAGGTTTTTGACAAAGATAAAGGTTTGTTTACACACTTTCGCATGAACTCGCTCAACATTATTGTTGATTTTTCAACTTACATGTATTTCAGGAAACTAACGATCTGGCGCGGTATGGCTTGTTTTCCGCTGCATTAGGCCCGAGGTCATCCAGGGTTCGAGACTTGTGACTCTTTCCTGGACAAGTCACAGTCCCTGAACCATGTTTACTTTAAGTTTGCATTTGTAATGTTTAGACAAAGTTATGGTTGTTGGGTGTTAACCCGTTAAGACAATGTTTAATATTTTTATTATCAATGGATGATCTTGCATATTTTAATTCATATAGCTTTGTTATGATTAAGCAATGGTATTAAGAAGTCACACCAAATTAACCACGCTTCCGCAAAGCCAGGGTGTGACAGATAGACACAAAGGGATCTTAGGATTGTCTCAAAAGACTTACATAGATCGTGTCCTTACACGTTACAACATGCAACAGTGTAAACCCTCCGTCGCTCCAGTAGTTAAGGGAGATGTTTTCAGCTCATTCCAGTGTCCGACAACAGAGGTTGAAAAGGAGCAAATGAGCCAGATACCTTACGCGTCAGTAGTCGGGAGCCTGATGTATGCTCAAGTCTGTACTCGCCCAGATATCGCTTATATTGCTGGAATGCTAGGCCGTTATCAGACTAATCCTGGCCTAGATCACTGGAAAGCAGCTAAGAAGGTCCTCAGATATCTGCAAGGGACGAAAGACTATAAACTGACTTATAGAAGAAGTGATCACTTAGAAGTGGTAGGTTATTCTGATTCTGACTTTGCCAAATGCAAAGATGACAAGAAATCCACTTCGGGCTACATCTTTATGTTAGCAGGCGGACCTATCTCATGGAAGAGTCATAAACAACAGTTAACTACAACTTCCACAATGATGGCAGAATACATTGCTGTTTACAATGCAACCTGTCATGGAATGTTGCTTAGAAATCTGATCACTGGACTCAAAATCGTTAATTCCATTTCTAGACCATTGAAGCTTTACTGTGATAACTCAGCTGCCGTTAGTTTCTCGAACAGTAACAGTTCGACTGGAGCTGGTTTATATCTCGATACAAAATATTTGTTCGTACGTGAACGAGTTGAGGAAAATAATCTTTGTATTGAGTATATTAGTACTAAAGATATGCTTGCGGATCCGATGACTAAAGGTCTCCCACCTAAAGTTTTCGAAGAACATGTATCGAATATGGGACTTACTAAAGACCTTATTTAATGGCATATTGTACTAGCTTATGTTTTAATTAATAAAATTTCCTTAGTTTGATTTTGTATGTCTCTAACATATGTTCTGCCGGTGTAATGACATATAGACAAATATAAATACAAATCAGACGCTAAAGGGCTTATACATATTTTGATCGTAACTATTAGGTTTTAAATTGAGACTATAGTATGATTAATGGGGGTCCTGAGTCGAATGATGATTCAACGGCTGTATTTCTCTGCTATAGTTCTTGGTTTAAAGCTAAAATGAGTGTTAACTCCTGGCCAGGCTTACCTAATACTCATGATAAATGATTACTCGGCTAAGTGGGAGAATGTGAGATTAAATATATTATTAATGTAATATTTAATCTTGTAGCCTTTATAATCATTTATATTATATTAGATCAAAATATATTAATAACCTATTAAGAATTAGTTGGTAATTGTTGATGGACCATATTACCCTTATTAACTAATTAGGTTTCCTCTTGGGTATATAAATAAGGGGATTATTAGAGAGTTTAAGGGTTACACACATTACACAATCACAAACCCTCATAACATCAATTTCATCTCTCTCCCCATAACCGAAATCTACCCTACTTTCGGTTTCATCACCATCATCACCTTACACCCTAAGGAGGAAGCAGATAATCCTGACAATCATGTCGAACTCAATGGCTGCATCTCTGACTGGATTCTCTACCGGCCTGTCTGCTGTAACAGGTATGTTATTTGTGTTTTCCATTATATTTAAACAGAACTGATCCAACATGTTTGGCTGCTAGCGTCTTGCTAGTTTTGCCGTTTTTAAATGAAATTTGGCCGTTCTGAAAAAATTAAAAAAAAACACACACACATTTTGGTCAAAATCACCAAATTAACCATTTCGATACTAACTAATCTAATTCTAAGTAGTGTATATCGCCCTAGTCTTCCTAAACTATGCTCAAAGTTAAAAATCACAAGTCATATTTTTGGCACGTTGCCAGTTTGAATGTATTTAGCACCAAACTCAAGGTATTATTCACAATTCCCCAATTTGTTAATTCAAAATTGATTTTACAACAAGTGAAGATTTACAAAATACTAGCCGATCAAATTGACCAATTTAGTTATTCACAGTTCCTTCGGACCGCAAATATCGCCTTGTGATCCTTGCTTAAAGCATACGATCTCCGATCCCGGCTACGATTGGGTGAGGTTTGGAGCCTACAGGCTCCGGCCGTCTACAGGATCCTTGTTTTGAAGCCTACGGGCTTCCAACCCCTGCTACGGGCCTATGGCCAAGTGATCCTTACATTGAAGCCTATGGGCTCAAGATGATGGCTACTACAAGGCGGTCTAGGGGTGGGCGAGCCGCACCCTCGGCGGAGGCCCAATTTTTCCAATAGCCTAATTATTTAAAAAACATTATATATTTTTAAAAAAATGTGAACCCAAAAATTTATTGGACCTTGTCTATAAAAATTTAATCTTACAACTTATTGCATTCAAATAAAAAAAATATTTATGTCTGAAATCTTATAACATATTAGGCCCATTAGTCTTATTTTGATCTATATCCATTATCCAAACATCTATCTAATCTAATTTCCATATATTTTAAAACCTATATAAGTTTGCAAACTTTTTGTGCATTGTTAGTGGTAAGTTGTGCTTTATGAGTTTTTCAAAAAAAAAAAACTTGATTTTTTAGTTTTAACCCAAAGGTTTGTACTTTTTCCAATTTTAACCCTACATAATTTGTTTTTTTAATTTTAACCTAAAACTTTTCATTATTTGCAATTTAACTTCACAACTTTTGTCACTTATACTTTTCATCTTTCGCAAATTTTCGTTTTACGTATAGTTCTAAATTTTTCGAGTTAATACGACGCAGCGTGCATGTGTGGTTCAACGTTTTTACCTCTATTTTTCCATGTTTGACAGGTTCGTCGCAATACTCATATTATAGGTCAAGTCAGTGTTGGTTGTCGATGACGGTTGTGTGACATTAGTACTATTTGACACTGTTTTACGCCCCGTCGTAACGCGGGGTGTGCTTTGGGGGTTTTCAAAGAAAAAAATGTTATGCATATTATTGTTGTAACGTTGGCTTTGGGGGTTTCAAAAAAAATGTTTTTTTTTTACTTTTCACCCAAAAGTATTTCATAAATTACTTTTAACCCAAAACTATTTGTTTTTTTACTTTTAACCCAAAACTTTTTATCTTTTGCAATCTATCCTCATAACTTTTTTTACTTTCAACTTTAGTCATTTATAATTTCCATTTTTCGCAAATTTTTTGCTCTATGCTTGGTTCTAAATTTTGTGACTTAACACATCACAGCTGTGTCTTTGGCTTAACGTTTTTACGTTTAGCTCTAAATTTTGCGAGTTAACACGACGCAACGTGCGTGTGTGGGTGAACGTTTTTACATCGTCTATTTTTACCCCGTTTGACAGGTTTAACATAACGTGTGAGTCGTAGATCGACTTAGTTATAAATAAAGAATCCCCGCCGCATTGCGGCGGGTCGTAATCCTAGTTACTATAAATTAACAACATTTATGTGCTTTATGTTGTTGTACCCTAGGTTTATGGGGTATTTCAAAAAAGTTTTTAATATTTTCACTTTTTACACAAAACATCTTATCTTTGCAATTTAACCTCTTAAGTTTTTTTACTTTTTAACATAAAGCTTTTCATCTTTTGCAATTTAACCCTAATACTTTTTTACTTTCAACTTTGGCCCCCATAGTTTCAACTTTCGAAAGTTTTTTGTTTTACGTTTCGCTCAAAATTTTGCGAGTTAACATGTCGCAACGTGCGTGTGGGGTCCAAAGTTTTTTCGTCTATTTTTCCCATTTGAGAAGTTCTTCGTAACGTACGGGTCCTAGATCGACTTAGGTATTTTTCTATGTTTTATGTTTCAGCCTAACTTTTTCGCATTAACACGCCGCAATGGGTGTGCATGGTTCAACGATTTTACATCTGCTCTTCATTCGGTTTTATTTTCGCCTTTTCTGTTTATTTTGTTTTTATGAGTTTTTCGGCGTTGATCGTTGGTAGTGGTGTGGCATTGGTGCTACTTTGCATGGTTTTATGTCCCCTGCCGCAACGTGGGGGCCTTAATACTAGTTAATATTAAAAAGTAAAAAAAACAAAAAACAAAAGAAGAAGAAAGCAACGTTGCTGATGTTGTTCGAGTCGTCGCTGCTGTTGTCCGATTCCGGTGACTGACACACCATCATCACTTCACGCCACCACAGCCACGTGGCGAACACCAAAGACGACCGGAATTAACGCCGACAACCACCACAACCCAATCATTCAATCAAGGTATGTATTTTTATTGTTCCACTTTCTTGATTCACGTAATTTTGCCCTAATTTATCATTGTTAATTTAGCCTTAAATTGGGTTTTTTATTCAATGTAGAACCCTAAATTGGGTGTGTGTTTTTATTCTTTTGAACGTTGAGCACTGAATTGAATGTGTTGTTGTTGGATGTTGAGCCCTAATTGTTAGTACACGAATGTCTATCGCCTTCGTCAATCTAAGCAGTAACAAGAAACCGAAGAAACCAAGACTTTGTAAATGTCACATCTAGTTAAAAGGCAAGGTGGCAAACTTGTAATTAATGAGAACTTTCATTAAAATGCCTTGACCTATCAATAGGGGATTATGTCATTAGTTAGATTAGATTTTGGTGAAATAGAAGATTTGGAGGAAGACTTCTAGAGAGAGAAAGTCTAGAGAGAGAAAGTCATTGCAATCGTGATTCGTGTACTGGAATTGTCATATTTCTCAATGGAATCACGTTAGTAGTACGTTGTTATGTGTTCGGTCACGTACGTTCACGGATTCCGCACGTGAAACGTTCGTTACGCAATCGAACGGCGTACAAACCGGTCCTACAATTGGTATCAGAGCTAGGAGCTCGATTGCAAGATCAAACACATCGTTCTCGTACCAGATTTCAGCGATTTCAGAGCCAAATCAGATCCGATTTCATCTATTTCTTCATCTTATACCTACTTTTCACGTTTTTCACTGAAATTAGTCAAATTGAACAGATTTTCATGGTCCGTTTCGTCTGATTTTTGGATATGTTGTGCGTATAGACCTGATCTACAACCCTACCAAGTTTCAGCTCGAAACTCCAAGTCGTTTAGGAGTAATCGCGGTTTTTCGGTCCGAATTCGCGTCATACGATCAGATCAGACAGGTCCGCTTATTTGTACAAACAGGTCCGCTTTTACGAATCTTGACAGCTCCGCTCATACATATCCAGCAAGGTTCGCTTGTATGTACATCGTATGGTCCGCTTATTCAAACAATCAGGTTCGCTTTTGTGATTATTGTGGTTCGCTCGTTGTGCCAAGTGTGGTCCGCTCCAAAGGTTTGATAAAGGTTCGCTTTTTAGTCATCTTCTTCACGTGATTGACAGGTTGTTAGCAGGAAATTCGAAGTGATTTGTTGTCACCGGATTTTCATCAATCGGATATTCATCAGATTTTTTGTTTGTGTGAAATTCTTAGTTGATTGAAAATCTGTTGTTGTGTATTTCTCATTACCAAAACATGGATTCTGAAATGTATATCGCACTGAACAAGTTTGAAAATTTTTCAGGTATCGATGGAGAATCAATTGAAGAATTGATTAATAGGTATATCGAGTTGTATTGGGAGATGGTGAGATTGCAGATAACCAAGACCAATGAGGAATTGGTTGATAAGTTGGGAAATGCTTTACCGGGTGTTGAATGGAGAACGTATTTGTTAGACTTGAAGAAGATATACTTAAACTTGAATTTGAGCTTGTTTATCGAGAAGATTAAAGAGCGAGAACTTGAAATTCAAAAGATTAGTAATGTAGAAGTAGCTGATGAAGCAAAATTAAAATCTGAGGCAATCGTTCAAGAGGAAGAGGAGCAGGTTAAAGAAATTTCAGCTATCAAGGTGGAGAAGAAAGCTGAAGCTGAAAAGATGATTGAGAAGTGCTTAAATTGTGAAAATCTGAAATCCGGAAATGCCAAACTCTTGAGGGATTTAGAGAGTTTGACATTAGAAAACAAAAATCTTAAAAATTCAGAAAATGTTTTGAAAATTCAAATAAAAAATTCAGAAATTGAAAAAATAAAAATTGAAAAAGATTTCAAAGTCAAATAAAGATTCTTGAAGATGGGAGGAATGTGTTTAGTAAGAATAACATCGAAAAGCAAAAAATGATAAATTCTCATCTTCAGAAGATTATCCAACTTGAAAAAGATGGAGAACAAGCTCAAAAGAAAATCAACGAGCTTGAAAATAAATTGAAAGGTTTTGTGATTTCTTCAACGTATGTGAATATTCCATGTCCAAAACAGATCAATTCAATTCCAATAAGTGACTGTGATTGTGATGAGAAATCTGATGATGAAAATACAAAAATTGAAAAACAAAAATTGTTTTTAGAATTAGAAGAAAATTTCAAAAATACTGTTTTGCAATCTACTGAAATAGGTGAATGCTCAAAGCAGAAACCTGTTAAGAAGAGTGTAGAACAAAAACAAATTGTTAAAAAGTCGAAAATTATTCAAAAAGAAAATAAAAGCTCATCAGATCGATCATCCAATCGCAATCAAAAAGTACAAAAATTGAAAAACGAAAACTCAAAAATTGTTGGTAATAAGTGGTGCAGGTTTGAACACAGTGATCAAAAGTCAAATCCAACAATCAAGAGGAGGAAACAGTATCACCAAGCCAAACAGTGCTTTGATCTGAGCGTTTGGTATGAAAATGGTGATTGGTACGATAACAGAGTGTGTTACAGATGCGGCTATCAAGGACACATTGCTGTTAACTGCCAGAGACAGAGATTTGAGACGAGGAGATGCTATAATTGTCAAATCAAAGGTCACATTACCAGAGATTGCCCAAGGAGATCAAATGAAAGATTGAGGGTTAATTCTCAGAAATTGGCAAAGAAACCAGTCACTGTCAAGCCCAAGGAACTGAGAGTTTCAGACCAGAAAGTCAAAGAACAGAAGGTCCAAGAACCTAAAGTTCAAGAAAAGAAAGTGAAGCTTTCTCAAGGGCAAAAAGACAAACTGCGAAAGAAGAGGAAGAAGGCCAGAGAATATCTGGAGAAGATTTTGTCCTCGGGTTCACCCGACAGATCGAATAAGAGTTCTGATGAATCGCTTCACTCAACTGCAAAGTCAAGTAAACCGAATTCGTCAGATGCAAATCTGAGGACAAAAGAGGAGATAAAGAAGAAGGTAACATTTTGTGGCAATGAATTTGTTTCTTCGGAAACAAAGGAGCCACATGTCGGCGATGAATCTGACTCAATAAAGTCAGACAAGCTACATTCAGGCAATGATTCTGGTGCGTCAAAACCTGAAGAGCCAGTTATTGAGGTAAAATCTGAGTATTCAGGTTTAACAATGGATGATACAAACTTTCCACCATTGTTGAACAAGAATTCAAAATCACCCAAGGCCAGTCAGGCTTGGGTGAAACTTTTCAAATAGAAAAACCTGACTTGCCGGAGTTCCCAGGTTGGTAAGCGTGGAACATGAATCGACATCTTTCTTGAGAAATTCACTTCGGTGATATTTCGTGTCACACCCCAACCAATGGCGGAAACATCGGGATGAGACGAAGTGTGAAAATTGCTAGAGACATCATAACGCTATTTGTGACAATATTTAGAAAATCCAAATTTCATTTCATTTCATAACTTCAAATAGTCAACGTTACAAGAAATTCAAATACGACAAGTTTAACAAAACAACATGATAACATATCAAAATTTTGATACAACATTTTAAACCCTAACGTCTATATGTGTATCTAGGCATCAACGCTACTTCATTTCATAGCATCATCGTCCTCAACCTGTAACATGTTTAAAATAAAGTTCAATGCAAAAGCAAAGGCGAGTATACAAGTTTGATACGTACATAGCAAAAGATAAGTTTGAACAATTCCTCAAAGCAAGCATGTGATTCAAGATAAACATTTAAACATGGCATGTGTCTAACATATCAAACCAAGAAAACGCAACTTGCTCATGACATAACCAAAGTTTCAGTAGAGGCGGGTCGTTAATCCTATAGCGCTACATATGTCAAGGTTTGGCTCGTACGAAGTTAATGATAAGTTCAACACATAAGAATCACCCAAATTTAAAGTATCAAGTCATCACATATACAAGCATGTTATAGGAATGTTCATGTGTTTAGACAAAAGTTCATATGTAAGTTTCAATAGGTAAACATGTTACACCCCAAAAGTAGTAAAAGTAAAAAGGGGAAAAGTACGAGTATACTCACAAAGTTTGCATATGTTTTCCGATTATCCAATTGTTGACGAGTAGAGATTTAGAGTCCGAATGTATAAGGGTTAAGGTTCAAGTATGTTTAGAGTCGAGATTCGGTGTTCAAAACAACATAAAAATAAGATATGAGAATAACATGGAAAATAATCATTTAGTACATATGATGCTTGTTCTTGACACTAGGAAACTCGAAGGAGTTTAGATGTTTTCATGGAACAAGGTTCCATTAGAATCGTGACAAGTTATCATAGTCTAGGATGATGTAATCTAGTACCCCGACATATGAACACTAGTTCATCATCAAAGATTCGATTATTCGAATAATATATTTAGGTTATATAATATATGTCCAATAGTTCAAGCATGAGGTAGAATATTAAAATCTTCATTTTGGTACCTCTAAATGTCATAGAAGTCATGTAGGAGGTAGGAAGATCAAGTCTTCCATTTAGGCACCTCTATGTGTTCACCACTACACTTGATGTAAAAAAACAACCAAGGAGGGTCATGAACATACAATAAAGAATAAGAAATATACACACTAACTAAGAGAAATCATCAAATCATGTGAGGATTGTATGTTTGGACAACCCAAGTTGTTCCATAATCACTCATGTATCAAAGACAAAGTTTGACATGACTTGTGGGTTAAAAACCCTAAACAAAACACCAAGTTTATGAGGTTTAATCCTCTGATTTTAAATGTCTCAACCTTGTTTTTAAGCTTAACCAACCATGGGATAAGTTGTAAGCATTAGGACATAGGTATGAGATGTGTTAGACACAAGTTGCATAGGTTTAAACAAGTTTTTGATGAACATAAAAACAAACAGAAAGTTTATGGACTATTTCGGAGCATTTCCAGGTCTGATTTCTCCAAGGAGAAGTCTAGGAATCGAACCCCATGATTATACAAGCAAGTAGGAAAAAGAATCGAGTGAATCGGATAAGAATTGAGTGAGTTATGCTCATTTTCGTGAAGGGGTGTCAATCTACTCGAACCCTTGCTTTCAGCTACGGTTTGGTGGATGTTTTGTGAGTTTTTAGGGTTGCAAAAGTGGTAGGGAGGCTGGTTATAAGTGGTATTTATAGGGGGAAGGATTAGGGTTTCAATGGGTTGGGCTTTGGAAGTTTTTAGAAGGGCTTACACCTTGAAACTAGCCCACAAAACCCAACTATATGGGGCTGAATTTTTTGCTGAATTGGGCTGCCATATTTCTTTATTTTTTTTATTTTTTTAAAACATTATAATGAGTAATTTTGTTAATTAAGTTGTGTAATAATATGCAACAATGTTTCCCCTAACTTGTAACAAGGTAAAATATGAAATAAAACATGATTTAACTAGGTAAAAAGTGTAATGTACAAGTTTTATTTACGAAGCAAGTTCCGTATTTTACAACGATTACGATGAAAGAATGGTTATAAGAACACAAGATTTCCAAAGATAGAATTTCACGTAAGGTTTCTAAATGTAGGATGTTTGAAAACGCAGGGCGTTACATTTCGACTCTCAAAAGATAAATTAAGGACATTAAGTTGTACTTGATTCATCTTTCCTACAAGTGATAATTTGAAAAACAAGGTGATGAAACCCCGAGTTTATGAATGACATACAAAACTAATTTTCCGGAAAAACCATTTTGATTAAAACAAACTTAAGTGTTTTGAAATCATAATGGGAAAATAGTTTGTTGTGAGGGGGAGTTCTGATTGTTTACGCCAAGTGGATGGCGAATTGAAGCGATTCGATATCAAGTTGTCAAGTTTGTACAGTTTGTTTCAAATTTTCTCAGAAAATCAAAATTGAAACATATTTTGATTTTAGGGGGAGAAAAATTTTAAAAAAATTAGAAAATTTGAAAAAGTCAAAAACATTGAAAAAGTCAAAAATGAGTTTTTGTTGCGAAAAGAGGAAATGATAGTACATCAGTGGACTATCACAACACGCTAAAGAAATGAAATGTCAAATGTGATAAACGGTCTCACTAAAGATGTGACGATAGGCTCAGCTAAACTAGTAGATTTGCGATAACGATACAAACATAAATGAAAAAGCCTAGTTCTAGTGGGAAACATGGTTGAAAGCATAGTACTTAGTTTTGTCCTTCTTGACTGTGTGCCTACTCAGTAATCGTTGAATGCCTCTGCGTATACGGGAGTATCGACCTGGATGTTGTTGCCTAAACGTTCTGCTTTATTTTCTTTGGTGTTTCGTTTAAGCTTTGGACCTCCTCTGCGTATACAGAAGTATCGACCTGGTGGTTAAAGCCTAAACAACTTCAACTTGTTTTATTTTTCTTATTTTGTTTAAACATTGGACTTTCTCTGCGTATACGGAAGTATCGACCTGATTGTTAATGTTTAAACATTCTGCTTTGTTTTCGCACATATCACAGTTGATGAAAGTTTAAAGGCATTACTCGAGTTAGTGTATTGCATGATGAGGGGATATGCTGAGATCGTGGGGTCCATAAGAATTTTAGTGCAAAATTAATATACCTTAACGTATCTATAAGCATTTCGAAAGTTTTTAGATTGAGCTTAAGTGGACAACAATATCGTCAATCAACGTGAATCGTTTTGAACTTAAAACGATTAAAAGCTTAACGGTGCTTGTGATATGTCTCAAAAACTGATATGTTCCTCTTACACAAACTCACAAAAATATGTTTGTACATATTTCATTTCTGCATTTAATTTCTGTTATTGCATTTATGTTTCTTATTTTGAAAAATCCAAAAAGATTTTCGATAACTGATGTTGGAGAGCTGATATTCAAAATCTCAAAGGCTAAACATGATGAACAGACAGGTTGGTTAATTGGTTTGAAATGTTTAAGATGATTCGTTAATTTGAATCAGAATTTGGAATGTTTCGAATTTTTGATCATTTTTAAATGAAAATGATTCTCAAATGTTTAGTTGATTCATTAAGTTGAATCACAACTTTATTGATTTGTAACAGAGAGGTTGAGATATGCAGGTTTCTGATTTTGTTGATTCGGAAAGCCAGGTGTCGATCCCAAAAGCACGGAAGCTTGACGAAAGGGGGAGCCTGAAGAAAGAGAGCAACGGAAGCTGAAGACAGATCCACCGGGATTCTGTTCGAGCTAGAGTAGTTGAAGACTCTCACTAAAGATTCCGTCAACATTCAAGGGGGAGTTTGTTAGTGCAGTTGTCTGTCGACTACATCTTCGTTCGAGTTTTAGAGAGAGAGAAAGTCAAGTCGCTACGAGTTTCACTACGAGATTGACTACGGCAATATCCAAGGGGGAGATTGTTAGTACACGAATGTCTATCGCCTTCGTCAATCTAAGCAGTAACAAGAAACCGAAGAAACCAAGACTTTGTAAATGTCATATCTAGTTAAAAGGCAAGGTGGCAAACTTGTAATTAATGAGAACTTTCATTAAAATGCCTTGACCTATCAATAGGGGATTATGTCATTAGTTAGATTAGATTTTGGTGAAATAGAAGATTTGGAGGAAGACTTCTAGAGAGAGAAAGTCTAGAGAGAGAAAGTCGTTGTAATCGTGATTCGTGTACCGGAATTGTCATATTTCTCAATGGAATCACGTTAGTAGTACGTTGTTGTGTGTTCGGTCACGTACGTTCACGGATTCTGCACGTGAAACGTTCGTTACGCAATCGAACGGCGTAAAAACCGGTCCTACACTAATTAGTGTTTTGTTATTTGTTAGACTTAGAAATTAGAATTGGGTAATTGTTAATTGTTAGACTTAGAAGTAAGTAATTGTTAGATAATATAGAGTTAGGTAATGGTTTTGACTTTTGAATTTGGATTTGATTTATCAATTAGCTATTACGGCATGTAATTCTATTATCCTAATACTACATTTTAGCTATGCTTATTGTTATAAAGTTAATCGTTGTTTAAAAAATAGTTTATATAATTTGTTAGGCCAAAGGGCCTTTTTCTTTTCGACTCGACCGAGACACTTAAATCCTGAAGGATGGCTCTGCACATTTCTAATACATATAATATCTACATATACGTATTATACTTGTTTATCTCGTCTATAGGTGATTATCTTGATCGTCGTGGTGTCTCTCTAATGGATTTTCTAGTGACTACAACTCCTATTGAAACTCGTTAAAAATAAAAAAATGATCAGTACAACCATCAAAACGGATCCGAACCAAATAAGTCTCCTACACACAAGTCCTAGACAACAACATCAAATAAATTTGTTTCAACATATGTTGTATATAATATAATTTTAGAAAAACAATTTTTCATGAACAGACCTGCAGTGAATCAAACCTACGTCAATGAAGTTGCATGCAAACAACCTATCCACTACATCTCCAACACAATTTGTGTTTTATATGGTTTTTATGCGCATATAATAAACTGTGAATTGAGAAAACATAGAAAAATGCAGCTTAGTGGATGCGACATCCACAGATTGTCAGACCATGCCAAAGCCAAACCACCGCCCACCTCACCCAGTTAACCAACTATTAATTGGCGTTGCCCATTTATATGTATAATAATAATAATAATAATAATAATAATAATAATAATAATGTAATATATATATATATATATATATATATTCATAGTAGTATTTTTTTTCTAGGGGTGTCAATTATATCGGATTGGCAGGTTGAAAATCTTTAATCTAAACTGATCCATACTTTTTCCGTGTGTCATGTTGAACCTGTTAAAAGTCATGTTGTGTTCCAATCGACTCATTTAATGTTTATCTTTTAATATGAGTAATAATTAGTTACAATGTAATAGTATAAACAATCAGTTACACTTTGTTGAAATTGATATTGTTTTATTTTATTTATTTATTTATTTTTTTTTTGTTTATTCATCTCTCATTCATAATTACAAACTTGGATTTATATATTTAACACGATAAGTGAATGAAAATGATCCGATAATTGATAGTGAACTAATAAAATAAATACCTAGGGCCATTTAGGTTATAGCTTAGTGGTCAAGATGAATTATCTCTTGTGGGGAGATTAGAATTTAATACTTAGGAGGTGTAATTATTTAAGGGGAAAAAATTATCCGTTAAAAAAATACCTAAGGAAGTGAAGACTCATTAAAATAATTAAGAAAGGTTAAAAATGAAAAGATTATTATACTTTAAACATTAACATTTATTATCATCTCTATATAAAATGATATTTTAGTATAGAAAGGGGTAAATTAGGAAATGAGATGCAATAAGCAGGAAAATTTGGGCCTAATAATCGATATACACACCAACGAACGACCGACGACGACGACGAGTGCCTGAGCTCCAATCTTCTCGTCACCATTTTCATTGCATTCTCCGAGGTATTTCCGTACTTCCCTACAATTTAACTACAAAAAGACCTAATCGATCTAATCATATTCTCCGATTCTCTCCATCATATTGTATAACCTTATTGTTTGATCCATTAGAATTTGATCGTGTAAGTCTTTACTTAATTTTCTGTTTCGTTAGGGTTACAATAACAGATCGTGTGAAGTGCCTTTAGTTTTCAGTTGGAACTGATGATGGTTAATAATAGAGATTTAGATCTGTGGATTTGTTACTAGATGATGTTATTGGTTGGATGATTATTGAATTGTATTAGGTTTTGATGTAAACCTGACACATGTGTATTTCAATTGAATTATGATTGTGTTTGTTGAGAGTGCTGCTCATTTATGTTGAGAAATGAAACCCTAGTTTGTTTAATAGTAGCTGGAAGTGTGTGTTATCGATGTGATTTTGTGAATATGTGAATTTATACTGGCTAGCTTGTGATCATGAAGTAATATAACTCAATTGATATGGTGGTGGTGAAAAATGTTGGTAATTGCTATGTAGTTCCCAATATATCACCGATATATCAGTGATATATCGGTTATCGGTCCCCTGCCGAGATATCGATGCAAAATATCGGTCAGAATATCGGTACCAATAATATCTGCAATATTGACCGATATTGGACCAATATTTGACCGGTATATCACCGATTTTCCAGATATCAGTACCTTTCTTCTTATTTCTACCATTCGTCTTTCTTCTTATTGCTGTTATTAGTGTTTTAAGTCTTAATTGTTAGTTGTTACTGTTAAATGCTAGCGTTTTAAGTCTTAGTCAGTTTCTACTTGCTACAATTGTTAGTGTTTTGCAAGTTGCAAAAGGTTAATTTGTTAATGGTAGGAGAGTATATTGAATTGTTAGTGTTAAATTGCTATATATATAATTTAGCATGATATTAAAATTACCGATATCCCACCGCAATAACTGATATCTCAAATATTGGTCATTGACCAATATCCGATATTTTACCGCATTAACTACTTAGGGTAATTGATCCTTGATAGTTCTATGTTGTTTGGCTGGTTAAAGTAGCTGGAAATGTGTGTTATAGTAGTCGAGATGTGAATTAAGACTGAAGCTTGTGATCATGAAGTAACAAAACTTAATTGACATGGTGGTAAAAAGTTAATGTTAATTTATGCTTGATAGTTCTGTTGTTTGATTTGTTGGGCATGAGCTTCTGGAACCAATGTTGTAAAACAAGGTTTCGGAGGCAGAGTACTCCCCGAGTAATCGCTACAAGGTAGGCTGCCGAGGAGACTTTCTTCAACTCCACCTAATTAATGGGAATCGATCAAACGCGATCAACCTAGGTCAGAATTGGATCTAGTCTGTCAACTCGGCCGAGCTTGACTTTAAAAAAACATAATGAATATAAATTTTTGAAGTACTTTACTATTTGAACATGTATTTCTTATTTATATTGATATTCACGTATTATATTATAAATATTAGTAAAATTATAATATTTGACATATGTATAGCTTCCCCGTAAACTAATTTCTTTATAATTTAACATGTCTGAGTACTCCCCGAATACTCTACGCCTAGATCGAGTACTCGCAACTCCCTAGTCAACCAACTAGGGAACGCCTGACGACTTTTGCAACCATGTCTGGAACTATAATCAGAATAATATTATAGGTTGGTAGAGGAGACGTTGATTTGTTGTTTCACTTTGACGGTTGACCTCGTGCCTTCTTCTTTATTATATGTTCTGTTTGCCATGCAATGTTGATACATGTGCTGCTTTATGTTTTTCAGATGCTGATACGAGGACTTTGAATTTGAAAAAGAAGATCACATTTCTCCTATTATAAGGTGGAGAAGAGCTAGACACGAGAAATAAAACGATAAGAGATGTTTTCATTGTTTTATGGACTTTGGGAATATCTGGTCAGTAAGACAGAGTTTCATGTGCTAATCCTTGGAATCGACAAGGCTGGAAAAACAGTAATGTTTTCACTCTTCTCTTTCTACATTCTTGTTGATTCTCTTGTTGAGTTTCAGTTCTGCATGTTTATCAATATGAGATACTGATTTCAAATAAGTATGCAACTTGTTTATCAATCTGTACGATTTCGCTCAACTTGCTTTATGCTTTGGTCATCTTTAATGATAAACCTATTCTCACTTCTGTTAAACTTTGAAATATGCTAATTTTGTATTTATGGTTCATGTGTAGACCTTACTTGAGAAATTGAAGGCACAATATTCAAGTGTAGAAGGTCTCCCCCCTGATCGAATTGTTCCTACTGTTGGGCTCAATATTGGTAGAATAGAAACCTCTAATTCAAAACTTGTGTTTTGGGACCTTGGTGGTCAGGTATTTAGGTTATATCCTTACTTTAACGAAATGTATTAATAGGTCCAGTTCATTTTTCTAACTTATAAAACTATGCAGTTAATATCGGTGATATATTGGTTATCAGTCCCCATGTAAAATACCGGTGTCAAATATCGGACAGAATATCGGTACCAATATTATCGGCGATATTTGACACCGATATAACACTGCTATTTGACCAATATATCACTGAATTGTTAGTGTTAAATTGCTATATATAAAATTCCGCATGATATTAAATTACCGATATCTCACTGAGATAACCTTAATTTTAAACACCGAAATAATGCAGATGACTTTACAAATTGCAATTACATGCCTGTGGATCATGAATTTTTTTTTTTATATTGTCAGCCTGGTCTTCGCTCCATATGGGAGAAATATTACGAAGAGGCACATGCTGTTATTTTTGTAGTTGACGCTTCTTGTCCATCACGTTTTGAAGATTCTAAATCTGCCCTTGGTAAATAATCTATTTTTGTAGATGATGTTATTTATATATATAATATGTAACTTATAATTTCATATTCGTGGCGGCCAGAAAAGGTGCTTAGGCATGAAGATCTGCACGGTGCCCCTCTTCTAGTACTAGCTAACAAGCAGGTTAGCACCCAGTGGACCTTTGCTATTTTATCTCTGTCTTTTGTTGCAATTAAGTAGATGTGTCAAGTGTAACCCATACACACACACACACACATTAGACTTAACTAGAAGGGTACCCGCATGATGTGCTGGGAAATACAGAAACTGCAAGGATGTGGTGGGATACAAAAAAAAAAAACCGATAACTGGTTTTTGGTTATCTGGTTTTCGGTTAATCGGTTTTTAGTTAATTCAGTTTTTTGTTAATTGGTTTTCTGAAATGGGTCATAAGTCGGCTGGCATCCTAAATTGGTTGTTTTTAAGATAAGTATATATAGTTCATCAAATATTTACAAATCTATAAAGTTGAACAAAAAAAGTGTCAGTGGGTCAACTTGGCCCAACTTATTTCGACTTGTTACCCATCCCGCGCCCCTTTTGCCACTTCTACATGTAAGTTATTCTAAGATCTGGCTTTATTGTGAAGTTGTAAATTATCTCACGGATCATTATTAATGTAGTAGTGAATGGCCATTTGATACAGAAGATGCGATTAGATGAGATTATTTGTTCAACAACCCAATGGGCCAGGATAGCCTATTGTATAAAGAAGTTAAGTGATATATATAGTTAAGGAGAATATGATAAGAGGTTATCGAGAGAATTTTTTGTATCCGAACTCGATCAGAATACCCGAAACATTTGGGATAGGTATTCGGGTATGGGATTAATTTTGGAAATTATAACGGGTTTGGGACAAATATGGGATTTAGGTGATACCCACCTGATTAGCCTATAATATATTAACATCTAATTTAATCTTAAAAACATGTTAAAAATATTATGTTTTACAGAAGTTTAGTTGAGTATTTTATATTTCAAATCAATTTTTGAGGTGAGTTTAGGATCAGGTTTTGGGGAATGGACATCGCAACGGGTAATTTCTTAACCACATAAGATCATAAACCGGTATACCCATGAATCCGATGGGTAATTGCAATTGGCTATTGTTCTTCTTTGTTGTTTTTTCTTTCCAATTCAATATCAATCATCCTTTCTATTTTATGAATATGCTTAGTTTCTAGTTCTACCACCACTCTTTGATTTTTCGCTAGAGTTACGAATATGCATGATTCCATTGCAGGATCTTGGTGATGCTGTTTCAGCAGAAGAACTTGCTCGGTATTTGGACCTCAAGAAGTTAGACGAAAGAGCTTATACATTTGAAGGTGTTTCAGGCTACGACGGGTAAGTCTACAATATGTAACTAGTAAATATTATACCATTGACTTATGTGGAATTTGTGAAATTAGCATAAATATATCGTTTTTCTTTTTGGATTTTAATGGCAGGACCGGAATAAAGGAAATTGTCAACTGGCTAGTAGATGTCATGGAGAGAAGCAAGCGGACTGAAATGTTGAGAGTTCGTGCAGGTGTTGCAAACAGCAGCGGTGCATAGGAGAGATTATACTCCCACACAATAGTCAACAGTTGACTTTTGAGTGTAAGATGAGTTGCTTTTGCCTTCAAGTTTGATGAAAAATATTTATTTTGGGTAGAAAGAATTAATAACTGTGTTTACTATATATAAAGAGTTTTAGAATAGAGTGATTTTGGAAGATAAAAAATGTGAATCTTTGATCGAAGTACTCTGGTTCAACCGGACTTGAAATGATTGATTGTATATCCGTTCGGTAACACAAACTAGGGTTTGAAATTTGTGTAACAAAGAATTGAGAAACGAGCGAATTTTATATTGAACTTCATGGATGTTGATAAGGTTACATTTTGGATTCCGTTTTCTTTGGTATCTTGATAGCACAGATAGTAGACCTGTACAAACTGTTGCAATGAGGTTGACCTTTTGATCCATGGGTCATGTGAGCAGTGAGCGTACACCGTATACGTGGATATATGGGTCGGGTCGCTGTTAAGAGTGGTTGGGATCAAGCGGGTAACCTTGGTGCGGGTCCAAGTATCTACCTGGACTTGCCACAAATAGGAGTAATGGCAGGATGATAAATTATTTTTTCGGTCAAAGGGGCTGGGATCAAAATCAGGCCGGGTCAGGTCGCTCTTGGGTATTACACTTAACAGTTCTCATAAAAGATTGATATTGTAGCGGCTGTAACATCTCAATTTTTTGGTCTAAATGTTATAGGAATATAATGAAATAATGATGGTAGAACGGTCATTTCACCTCCCCACTTGTCTTTCCCCCCTTTTAATACCCTAATTTACTTCATCTTCAACCTTTATACTCATCTGAACCATCATCCCCTTCATCTTCAGTTTGGATCAATCACTCATATATATATAGTCCTAGGATCCTGTAAAAAATGACACTTTTTATGAGAAATGTGAGAAGACATAAGAATTGACATGTTTTGGATTGTTTTGGCAAAAAAAACACCAAACATAACAATTTAAGATACAATGCAATGAATTCTAGGCTTAAAAATTAAAACACTATGCCAAGAATGTTAAATAATGTGTTTTAAGTGTTAAGTAGTGTGTTTTCGTTGCTTTTAAATTTCATGCCCATAATACATTACAATGTGTTTTAGATTGTTATGTTTGGTGTTTTTCTTGCCAAAACATCATACCGAAGTCCAAAACATGATGCCTACATGTCAATTTCTATGTCTTCTCAGACTTCTCACGGAAAATATTTTTTTTACCAACTTCACCCAGGATAGATATATGTATATGGAAAGGATAAAATGAAAACCCACTTGAGTTGAAAAAACTCTAGAAACCCTTGTAAAAACCCTATGTAACATTATTATTTTTTCTGAAAAAAACAGGGTACCATACATATATTTGAAAATTTTTGTAAAAGAAAAACCTTATGTAACATTTTTATTTTTTTCTGAACATCATAAACGTGTCATGTATTAACGATTTAGCCGTGAGATGGACCGTTCTTCTGTTTGTAAACTTTTTTGGATTATAAGCATGGATCACGAGTCTGTTTTGGTACTTGAGTTTTGCTCAGTATCTTGGACAATCAATTCACGGTCAGACCAAGCAATCAACCAGTGACCACCTCTGTATTTTGCAAGCTGTCTTGAAGAGAAGAGAATACTATCTAACTTGCATGTTCATCACCAACAATATATGTTTTCTTTACTACAAGTACATATATATTATACCATAAACTATTATATATACACACACATATATAAACAGGCATCGCAAGCTTAATCAAGCTCATACTCAAGCTCAACTAAAAACTTCAATTAGGGTTAAGAACGGCTTGATTACGAGCCAAATTCATATATAACCCACGAACCGCTCTCTGAGTGAGCTCTAACTGAAAGCTCCAAAATTGGGGTTGAGATCGGCTTGATAACAAGCCAATTTTGAATAACTCATGATCCGCTTGACTCGTTTATAGCCCTAGGATCTGACAACCAGCAAAAAAGTACACTTGCTAATACTGCTAATAAACCTCATGGCACACGAATATGGTTGTAGTTAAGCTGTAGATTCCTAAATATAACCTAACAAAAAAATTATGATGGAAACCAAAATGGGGGTGTATAATGTTGATATTGTACACTCATGAGACAAATTTTCAGTTGCTTTCTCAGTAAGGGATATTCTCTCAATTACATCCCTCAACTTTTCCAAAAAAGAAATCCCAGAAATAGGGGATGGAAATTTGGAAGTAATTAAATAATTGAAATATCAAAGTGTAACTCACATTTCTTTATAGAACAAAATGTAGGCCTCGCATCCGAGAACTTCTTGCAAAGAAGCCTCGCGGATGTAAGCATCGCTTGCATGGTACCATAAGGAATTGTCCAAATTACCCTTTGCAACACCTTTCACATAAGCCACATAATGCCCTCCCCTCATTGTCCCTGAATGCTCCACCACTCCTACCAACTCGTATTTGTATGTCTCTCTATCTTTGCAGCAGCTGTATCACCCAAACACATCTCGTCACAAAAAAAAAAAAAAAAAAAAAAAAAAAAAAAAACCTTGTAGATTTTCGGCAGGACGGTTAATAGGTTGTGATAGCAAAACGAGTGGGTAGGGACGTAGGGTATATAGGTTTTTTAGCAAGGGTGACTAAAGGCCGAGCCAACCCACAAACCGATTTTGTTATTTTTTTATAAAAGTTATAGAATATAAGAACTATATTATCTTTACAGTAATAAGCTAAAGGTTTTTCTTAATAAAGAAATTATTAAACTTTAACCTTTCGAATATAATTCGGTTTTATTTGGAAGCCATTTGACCCACTTAACCTGTTTCATTATTAATAATAAGAGTAAAATGCCATTTTCGTCCCTGAGGTTTGGCTAGTTTTGCGACTTTCGTCCAAATCTTTGTTTTTTCGCATCTGGATCCAAAAGGCTTGAAATCTTTGCCATTTTCAACGGGCTCATTAACTCCATCCATTTTTAACGTCAAGTGAGGGTTATTTCCGTCATAATCTTGCCATTTTGATACAAATAAACAAAACAAATAACTAAAATGAAGAAAAATACCCCTGACTTAACGTTAAAAATGAATGGAGTAAACGAGTAGGATGAAATTGGCAAGATTTCAAACCTTTTGGATCCAGATGCGGAAAAACAAACCTTTGGACAAAAGTCGCAAAAGTGACCAAACCTCAAGGACGAAAATGGCACTTTACGCTTAATAAAATTAACTTTAACTCGTGTTTGACCCGTCAAAGGTATGGCCAAAATCAACCAAACTGTATACAAACGGGTCAAAATTGCCACCTCTAAATTCACAACAGAAACTAGTCAGGTTTCACAAGGGACTAATAGGCATTTGCACATAACTACTCTTGTTTACATAGAGCTCCAAAAACTTGTGAGCAAAAAGGCAATAACAAGAATAATAATCTGTCTTCTATAGCGGTCATATATTAGATAATCATAAAGAGATAATTCAAGAGAAAAGAAAAAAAAAATATACCTGGGGTCCATATAGGGTTTAAGATCAATTGTTTCTCCAAAGTTGACGTGACCATTTAACTTACTTAACCGCCCTCGAGCATCTTGGCTAAATCTTTTCAAATGAATCGTCAAAACTGGTGGGGCCCTACTGATCAGAATCCTCTTAGACGCATCTCTTGCCACCATAACACACTTAGAATCCACCTCTTCATCCTCACTGCTATCTTCTTCATGTTGCCCTTCTAGAACCTTCTCATTCTTGGAACTTTCAGCGAGCCCGTTAACACTGAAAGATTCTGCATCTTGACCGTCTTCATTCTTTCCATTATCCAACGCCACGTCAGCAATTTCTGTACTTTGATCATTAATGTTTCCGAACCCGTTAGAATGCACATGTTCGATGCATGAATCAGACGAAACACCTGAAATTCCGTTTCCGTTTCCGCCCCCGTTGGGTACGAATTTTTGCGGTTGGCTTTTTAATCTCGTTTTTTCCTCTAACAACGATTTTGAACATTTTTCGCACTGCCAAGCGTGTTCGGTTTTGGTTAGAAGCTCAGGGGTAGTGAAATAAGCCAAACATTTCTCCACGGAAACCGGAGAATCGGTATCAACTTCATCAGGATCAGATTCGCTTTCTTCTATTCCGTTTGATACGGTGCTCACAGTGGGCCCGTCAGCAAGATCAGGCTCGTCAAACAGACCACCAAATCCGTCAAAATCCAACGGTTCTTGTTCACTAGTCGACGTGACTTCCTTGTACGGAAGTAACAACACTTCCGATTCTTGAACTTTCAGCAGAGGCTCTTCTTCCCAAACGACATCGTTACTGTTTCCGGAATCTTGAACTACATCATTACTATTTCCAGAATCTTGAATTATAGATGAATCTTGATCATGTGATGCCGTATCATCAACCGTATCATTACCCGGTTCAAGAAAATCCAACCATGATAGTGTTTCCTCTGGACCAATGGAGTCGATTTGATCAACGGTTGTATCATGACCGTTTGATTCCATAACGGGCTCAGGATCCAACGATGAGGAAATATTCGATGAATTCACAGTACCACTATCGTTATTATTCAACAAAGTGGTCGGCTCAATAGAATCCAGTTGAACCTGTTTGACTCCATTCGATTGTAACTCTGATTGCGCTAAATCACCTGACGCGATGTTTTTGTCGATTCCGTTTTCGATACGCTTAGCGGTTCCTGCCGACTCGTTGCTTGTTGAAACATTTGCAACTTTTTTACTTTTGGGTCGAAACTTTCCCTGCCGTTTAGGAGGAAGTTTCGGTTTCTTGGATCGAGAAACCGAAGTGGCCCGTTTAGATTGCGAACTTTTGGTCGGTAACGGCAGTGAGAGATCTAAACAAGGCTCATATACAACTGACGAATGCCCACATTCCAAACAACTAACTGTACTCGATATTTGTCCCCCGAATATTTGATCTACGAAAGTAGTAACATGTTTCGGAGAACTTTTACCATCTTGAGAACGTTTTTGTACACGCGATTCTTCGGTGCACAATCCGTCAAGCAAGCAACGAAGCAGTTCATGACTATCATGCTGTTGAAATCCTTTAAATTGGGGAGCCTTTGCACAAACACAACCGAAAAACGATCTCGGGTTGATGACATTCCGAACGCCTGTTGGTGGGCCAGTTTCAATGAAAAGCTTCTTTAAAGAAGATGTAAGAGGCCCAACAGGCTTTTCTAGTTTCATGAAGTAATCCCGTAATACGTCCATTGCCAAAAGATTTTGCAATACGGAATTGAAGAAACATGTGTTCCCTAAATTTACCAAACCTCTTATCATATACCCATCTCCGTTTTCTACACAACTCGTAGAGGTGGTTACGGATTTTATCTCACTTGTAACGCTACCACTTCCGAACCAGATATCCTCAACGTCTACACGTGTTTCCGGTGATGATTGAGTTTTAACAAGTTTAACAAACTCGGATAACGCATCCTTTTGTTCTTCATTCTCGAAACGTTGAACTGGAATAATTGTGTTACAAGGAAAACACCATCTGAGATTAGGGTTTGCAAACTGCATAACTAACGGATGACGGTTTTGTTTCGAATGTCGAACTGCGTGACTCTGTGGTGTTGTCGGAAACCCGACACCACCACATGAAAAATGCCCGCATTCCAAACACACCCAAATGGAGCTCGATTCGGGTTTCGAACCGTTTCCTTTAGCTTTTCCCTGTTTCGATTTTCCCTTCTTTGGCCTTCTATTAGTCGCACTATCTCTACAATCGTCACATTTATGAGATTCCAGTGATGTTATTTTTAAAGAAAACTTTTCGAAATTGATGCCTTGTTCAAGATGAGGACATGTTGGTGTCTCTTTAATTACTGAAATGCCATCGACCGCTGTGTCAGTGGCTGGAACAACCTCTGGTGTAACTGTTTTGGGAGAAGAAGTTGTAAAGCGTTTTTCCTTTTCAGCGTTGCGCGCTGCCCTCTTTTTAACCTTCTTCCCCATCGAAACCTGTAAACAGTCGAGAAAAATGAACCGTTGCCACTAGAATGGTATAGTCCTACACTTTATGTTATCACCCGTAACACTAGTTACAATGATCCTAATTACTTATGACCACACAGAAAAGTTAAACAAATTATTTCCTGAAAGAAATGCCCAAACGGGAAGACTGGCGAGTGATTAGCAACTTTAAATCTTTAGCAGAGTACTTTCAGTGTTCCTCACCTCAACAAAGTTAATTACAGGATAATGACTTGTATGCCACGATAACTGAGTATAAAACATGAACTATGAACTGGATTTTCGGTTGTAGTACCAAGATTTATCAGATAAACCATACATCAACAACAAACAAATGATGAATCCATAATCAAAGCTCTTATTCCAGTTTAGTAACACATAACATCTTTAACTGTTTCCACTAATCTATCATCGTCTCGAATAACTAACTCTAAGCAAAGGATTTGCAGTAATCCTCACCTAAACAAAGTTAAATACAAAATAATAACTTATATGTCACCATAACTAATTATAAAAACATAAACCATGAGCTAAAATTCCAGTTATAGCACCAAGATGCATTACACAAACCATACATCAACAACAAACAAGTCATGCTTCCATAATCAAAACCCTAGCTTCCAACTTATCACCACATAACATCACAAATCACAACAGCATACTAATTT
Organism: Helianthus annuus; assembly: GCF_002127325.2. Lineage (NCBI taxonomy): Eukaryota > Viridiplantae > Streptophyta > Magnoliopsida > Asterales > Asteraceae > Helianthus > Helianthus annuus. The sequence continues at coordinate 128,656,441 of NC_035433.2, read as the reverse complement.
AGGGTTTCAAATCAACCAATTAGTTTCTAAACACAACTTTCCGATTTCAAACACTCATAAACACAACAAATCAAATCATGATAATCGATAAACAATTTGTAAATTTCATATCGTAAATATGAAATCGTAAACTTGAAAGTAACCGGAAACAGGTGAGAATAATTGGAGATTAAGGTGTGCAAAATAGGATGTTATAGATGATAAAAGGAAGTTACTTAGGAGGCGGTGGATGAGCGGCGGAGAAGGGCAGCCGCCGGAGGAGTGCGTAAAAGACTACGTCTTGACTGGTGGAGTATGATGGTTCAGGCCTCCGGGGCTGGTGGTGGGGGCGAGGGTTTGTCGGCCTAGTTTTTAAATCAAAGATGTGTCAAGTTTTCATGTTTATGAAATGACCCCAAAACTTATATGGAACAAGTGAACAACAACACATATTATGGCTGTAAACGAACCGAACGAACACGAATAAGGCTTTGTTCGTGTTCGTTCGTTAAGGAAATAAATGTGTTCACGAACGGTTCATGAACACTTACCGAACGAGATTTAATGTTCGTGTTCGTTCATTAAGGAAATGAGCGTGTTCGCGAACGGTTCACGAACATAAATAAATTTGGTGAACGCGACGAAGGATAAAGATAGATGGCCGGCCCAGAGAATAGCACTCGAACTTGAATCCCTTATTGTGGAACGGAGGTTGATCGTATTCACCAATGTAAATACTGAGAAATGAAAGGGAAATGATGCATAAATAAGGTGAAAGTGGGTTTCCTAGTTTAATTGTTAAGGTAATAAAATAAATAAAAGTTTAATAATATAAAAAGTACATATAAAATATAAGAAAGTATAAAGATCTTCAATTAAAACACAAACATACGAACATAAACAAACGCAAATCAACGAATGTTCACGAACACCTTACCGAACGTTCACGAACACAATCGAACGAACGAGACCTCTGTTCATGTTCGTTCATTTAACTAATCGAACGAAATTTCTTGTTCATGTTCGTTCGTTTATTAAACGAACAAACATAAACGAACTTCCGGCCGAACGGTTCACGAACTGTTTGCTGAACGTTCGGTTCGTTTACAGCTCTAACACATATAATAGAAACTTATGATTAATTTCAAGTAATATGCAATTAATCAGTTTTACCGTTTTACATGGTATCAAAGCCATTATAGGCTCTCTACCACCTCTCCTACACCACCAACACACGTACATACCCTAGCTCTACTTAGTACATACCCCTGGACCCTTCTAACCTTTGTCCATGCTAGATAAGGCAGTGTGACATCACTGCCGCACCCTATCCATTCCCGTTCAATTATATATCTTATTGACGCTAGAGAATATTAAACGTTTTTTTAACATGACCTTTCGAGCAGAAAATCCTTCAATCCTAGTCGTATAAACTAGGCAGTTACGTCTCTTGTTCCCTCCAATTCACATGTAAACTTGTTCCTCCCAAAAACCATTTTTAATTTATTAGTATGTTTTTTGTTTTATGGTATGAAATGAAATAAAATAACTTAGTTAGAATATAAGTTAAAAGGGGAATGAATGAAGTTTGTGACAAAAGAGATCAAATGGCAAACATAAGGGGATGAAATGGCAAGTTTGATTTAATGTTCTTAGAAATAAAATCTCTAGATGTGTGGGACGACACACACAAAGGAGAATAAGGAGGCGCTCTTAAACCACAATAAATCTTTAAATTGATAATGGAATTCGGCCCAAATCGTTAAATGGTAAGATATAGGACTTATCTCACATCGGTAAAAGTGGAGTTTATATATCAAATGAGTTCTCTCACCTACCAGACTAGTCTTTTGGGTTGAGTTCTCTTGTTTGGGTTATAACATTGGTATCAGAGCCAGGAAAACTCGGAGTGGTGGCCCACGGAGTAATGACATGGAGGAAGCCAACCATAACCAACGAGGACGTTAGCTCTTAAGAAAGGCCAATTGTTACGAACTGAAACTATTGCAAGGTATGGGATTTATTTTACATCGGTTGTATGGGAAACAAATGTGAGATTTATAAACCAAGTGGGCTCTCTCACTCACCATTAGTCTTTTGGGTTGAGCTCTCTTGTTTAAGCTGTAACATGCAACAATTGTGGGACAAGTCCTATACCTTGCAATGGTTTCAATTCGTAACAAAGTAACAAACTAGTGATAAGTGTTTGAGTTTAGGGCCCCTTCTCTTTGCCTTAGTTTTGCACCCTCTCGTTCTATAACAACCCTCCTAAAATATTTCCGACACCCCTAATATATTTAGAATATCCATATACGTCCTAAAATACACCCCGTATACGAAAACCGGGCCCAAAATACCTTATATAATTAAAAACAAAAATCAATCATCGCTCGCGGGCCGCGAAGACCTTGTCTTCGGGCTACGCGGGGCACGACAGCTAGGCCACCAGGAGCAGCCCGGAGCCGCCACATGTCGTGGACGTGTTGGGTCTAGGGTTCAAGTCAGCCAAGCTAGGGCCTACCCTAGTTGGCCTCGCGGGCCGCGAAGCCCTTTGCTGATTCCTTCACGGGGCGCGAGGAAGTGTCGATCAGACACTATAAAAGGAGGCCATCGGCCTTCAGTCCATTTCGTTCATTTCTTTCGATTCTCTCTCAATTTCTCTATAGTAGAATTAATCTTCGGGCATTATACCCACTAAAATAACGAAGTTCTGCCTCGTTGTAAGTATCATAACCTCCGGTTACGTATTAGATACGCTGCCCGATTGATCTAGTGCTCCATAACGGCTGTCGAGGCTCTGCCCGACGTAGTCGTTGGAGTTCTGTCTCGGGGAGGGTATAACTAATGTAAATATTGGGTTATTATACTAACGCGTGTGTATTGTTTAATTAATAGATTATAACCAGGAAAAAACATAAAGTTGCAATGTGAGTAATCTCCTTTCTGTAAACCTTTTTGTAAACTGTTTTTATAAAACCTTAAATATTTTACAATGTAATTAGCAGTGATTGAGTCTTTGTAATTCTTCAATTACTGCCGGTATGTTGGGGTTTTGTATACAAAATGTGGAACACGTCACCATTGGACAACGAGATAGCCAATGTGTAATATGACCTACCAGTCAGGATTGACAGTACTGAATGAGTAATTGTATAGATATAAATATTGTAATCGCTCTCAATACTGTAAAATGATAAAACTAATTTACCTGTCTTGATTAAATTGGGATTCACTCACCAGTATTTCCCACTGACAAAATGTTTTTAAACGCGTTTCAGGTAACAAAATGTGAAAGCCAAATAGAAGCCAACTGGATAGAACTGAAGGCTTGGAAAAGTGGCTATAAAAGTTACCTAAATAAAGAAGATGTTTTTATTTAAATAAAATAGGGTTTATCCCTATAGGGGAAGGATCATTTGAGAAGAAATTTAATGTGAGAAGAAAAAGAAGAAAGGGCATAATGGTAAAACATTAAATAGTTTTATGTTATCTCTAATTAATAAAGCAAAAAACATTTTATCCTACACATTTCAAAATTTATCCTACATGTATCTTACACTTACCGAAAGTTACCCTACGCATATCTAGATTTATCATACACATTTAAGAATTTATCCCACACATACTAAAATTTATCCTACACATGTCGAAAATTGTCCTTCATCCTAAATTATTTTATCTTGAAAGAGAATATTTAAAAGCGAGTTACAATTTTAATTAGTTAGCTAATTAATTACAATTAGAAATTTACCTATATGCCCTTATTAATAACATTAAATACACATATTAAATGAAGTAAATGGAGCATTTCTATTGGTTTAATACTTATTCTTTTTATTCTTACAAAATTTTTCTTCTCATTTGAACCCTCCACTATCCCTATAACCATGTTTGTAAACTTGGGATCTATCCCAATATCTTTATTAATATAAAATGTGGTGTTTTACTCTGATAAAATATTTCCTAACTACGGTCCTGATGAAAATTCTGCTGCCTAATAATGATAAACACCGATACCACTGATACTGGACGCGGCCGCCCGTTCCCTGGTAAATAAGGAACAGGGGTTGCGACACATTCATCGGGTACGGAATAGTTGCAACTTACTTTTCCATGCGTGGTACTTAGACAATGGAACGATTGTCGGAGACGCCTCATATGCGGTGGACCTTATGAGATGCCTACCTCACTTGCGGGACCCTCAATGTTAGTTTTTTTTTGCTTCGCTCTTGTATAGGGGTTGCCAAGATGTTGTTTGGCCTACGCACCTGCCAACACATGTTTGTCGAGAAAGTTGTATCTATTTTCGACAAGGGCCCCCGGGACGCGATCGAGGACATTGTGGTTTATAGGGGTCCATTTTTTGGGGATTTTCAATGGAGATTGGCATCCTTGCCGATCCGTTTTGGGGGGTAGTTTGGCTAGGAAAATGGCCTCATATGCGGTGGACCTTATGAGATGCCTACCTCACTTGCGGGACCCTCAATGTTAGTTTTTTTTTGCTTCGCTCTTGTATAGGGGTTGCCAAGATGTTGTTTGGCCTACGCACCTGCCAACACATGTTTGTCGAGAAAGTTGTATCTATTTTCGACAAGGGCCCCCGGGACGCGATCGAGGACATTGTGGTTTGTAGGGGTCCATTTTTTGGGGATTTTCAATGGAGATTGGCATCCTTGCCGATCCGTTTTGGGGGTTTAGGCCTATATTTAGCAGAAGATGTATCAACATACGTTTTTATGGTCTCGAGAGCATAATCTTGGAGTTTACATGACCACATCCTGTGGGGCAGTAGTATTGATGGGTTGGACACGGATTATGGTTGTGCGCTGGGTAGATTGTAAAGGCCCCTCCCCTCGAACTTGATCTTGGCGGGTTCGCTAATAAGGAGACCACCCTTTCGAAGGCTCAAAAAACTTTGGCGAGTGCCCTATATAGTAAAGCCGCCCAGGGTTTAGGAGAGAAGTTTGACCTATCCGTGTGCCAGAAAGCGGTGTTAGAATGTCTTCGGGGCCCATGCTCAAGATTTTCTGAGTATTATCCCCATTGAAGGTCTAGGCCAGCACATGTCAGCGATGGAGTATCGATCCATCCATAAATACCGGTTAATGATCCCTTTGTTTCCAGTTGATGAGTCTTGCCCGGTTTGTCGCAAGGTTTGTTTGGATAACTTTGGGGAGCATGTGGACCATTGCAAGAAGCTACCAGGTTTCAAATACAGACATGACTTGGTCAGGGATGTCCTGTGTGATGTGTTTAAGCGGGCAGGAAAAATCATTGCCAAAAAAGAGGCCCTTGGGAATTTTTTTGATAGACCCACTTGAAGGGAGGTCCACTCTTTGGCCAGTGGATGTTCTTGTGTTTGGTGTTTGGTGTTTGGTTAGGCAGGTGGGAAGCACATCTGTGTGGATCTTGTCAGGGTGTGTCCCCCCTTGTTGGATTTTGTGACTGGCCAGGTTGTGTTGAAGGCAGAATCAGGGAACGTCACTAAGCATGAAAAAACTTGTGCTGAGAATAACATGTTTTCAATCTCTTTGCCTTTAATACTTTCGGGTCTCAGATAGAGTGCTGAAGGTCATGCACAACAATTTCTCGACGCCGAAAATCCAGAATTTTGTTTTTGATAGAATTGAATTTTCTATTTAAAGAGGGTTGCGGCGTAACTTATTCTTATTGTCTGTTTACCAGGCTACTATTATTATGTAATTTCCTTTGATGTTCAAGAAATTATTTTTAATATTTTCTTTGCAAGTGTGTATATATAGACACTAATTTCCTACTAAAATTTTAAATGTCTTATTACCATTTATCCTTTAAGATATCATCTTTTAATAAAACATGGTAATTTTTTAGTTTTTAAGTTCATAAATCTTCCAAGTGAAAAGTTCATGGAAATATGTGTAATCGGATAACATGATCAGAATGTTGTGATATGATACATTGTTTTTGGGAGAATTCAGTAACATTATAATATATTAAATATTTTAATTAAATTGTAAAAAAAGTTCCGACCTGCCGGATTCGAACCAGCGACCTAAGGATTTCAGCAATTTACAACTACAGTCCTCCGCTCTACCAACTGAGCTAAGGTCGGTTTGTTGTTAGATATCCAATGTGAGCTTTAATATAACAAAAACTATGCGTATCATTTCAAAAAGCTTTAAACTTTAGCCGATTCAGAAGGTTGTATACTTATGCGGTCACTTCATGGTCTATAATTTGAAAAACAAAATTTAAGAGTTCGACTTCAGGTTTTAATCTTGAAACCGGTTATTTATTTTATATCTTCTTTTTTCACCTTTTTAAATTTGCAGTTATATATAATTTTCTATTTTGACCATGGTATTATATTTCTTTTGTATAGCAAAAACAATATAGTATTCATGTTTTATCTTGTTTTCAAACTACGTCACATGGCCGGCCCTGGGGTGGGCGGGGAGGACCACCGGCCAGGGCCTGACATTTTGAGGGGCACATTTTTTATGAAAAAGACCCAGTATGTATATATAAAATATTTTTTAATCGAGTACATCCATACAAACACCAACATAGGCCCCCTTACAAAACTATTCTTATAGTTTAGATTAGTTATCAACCCCTTTGGCATTAGGTTTAGACCTTTAGTGAGCCAAATACCCAATATCGTTAAGGCCTAAGGGCACATTTTTTCGAGCTCGAACATGGTACACGAATTCTCAGGGCCGGCCCTGCTACGTCAGATAATGTTACAATTTTCCCAAAATGACCCAGAAATGAAACATAATAAACCCACAAAAAAATGAAATATAGCATATATATATCTAACAAGCAGAATATATCTCAAGTCTGTTAAAAGGATTTATGATTGAATAAAATACACAGATTGGAAGAATTCAGATGAATTGCTTAAGAAATTCTGTTGCCACTAATCTTCCCCTAGTGTTCATGGACAATTTCAGTTCACTTATCTCTTTATCAATATCCTGCAAATCAAGTATGTCGATTAGATATAAGTAGGGCCTGCAAAATATAAATTCTCCGCATATATACACTCATGAACAGGGGTGTTTATAAAACGTTGAAACTGACCAAACTGCTTAAATCAAAGCAAGTTGGCCGGTTTAACTGGTTTAATTTAATCTTTGGAATATGCAGTTGTCTAAATGTATCATATCAATGAACCATATTTTACACTCCAATACTTTTCATACAATCTAATGATTTTGAAAAAAAAAAAAAAAAAAAAAAAAAAAAAAAAAAAAAACTGAAGTCGGTTCAAACCGACAAACCACTATGACAGGTCAGTCCGGCCAATCCACTAACCCGCTCGGTTTGGTTTGTCATTTTCCGAAACCATAGTTAGTGTTTTGGCCAAAAAAACTGTCAAAAGCTCGCTGAAACAGACGGTGAACACCCATACTTATGAATGAGTTGTTCCAGACTATGTTCTATTCCTAGCGGATCAAATCAGTAAAATAGAAAACAGTTGGGTGAAAAGAAAATGGAGTTTTTAGAGTAAAGTACACGGATGGTCCCTGTGGTTTACCAAAATTTTGGATATGGTCCCTAGGTTTCCAAAAGTACACAGATGGTCTCTGTGGTTTGTACTTTGTAACGCATTTAGTCCCCAACTTTTTCCGAAAGTACATGGATGGTCCCTGTGGTTTGCACTTTGTAACGCATTTAGTCCCTAACTTGGACATGCTAAAACCTTTAGAATTTGTTGACTGGGGATTAAATGCGTTACAAAGTGCAAACCACAGGGACCATCCTTGTACTTTTGGAAAGCTAGGGACCAAATCCAAAATTTTGGTAAACCACATGGACCATCCGTGCACTTTACTCAAAGAAAAAGGCTAAAAATTACCCAAATTCAAAAATTATTTTGTAATCATGACCAAGACAAATTATTTATATGAACATGAGTTTTAGCTTTTAACACTTGGGTAAAACACATTTCTGGTCAAACAGACCCGACCCAATGTGTTGCAACAGGTCATGTTTCTTTGGCTACCATGGGAACCATTTTTTGTTTTTTTTTTTTTTTATAGTATGAATGAGAGGTTTTCAGTTGATGGTTACCTTTTCCAGTCAGTTTAAAAAAAAAAAAAAAAATCAGCCAAAAGGCAATAATAACTAAAGTATACTAAAATCTTACTTCCATGAATTGCACAATGAAGTCGATAAGCTTATGCTTCTGCATCTCTTCACAGTGGTAATTAGTGATAAGAAAACTAATGTCATAACCCTGAAAAAAGGAAAAGATAATATGTGAAAGAAGGTCAAATGACGGTCATATAAATGTCGACTTTGGTAGCTTTTACATACATACCTGAACTGGTTTTCTCCTCAAAACTTGAAAAGCTTCTGCCCTCATAGACAAAAATCTAAGGAACTTTTTGGTTAGAATGTTTTCAAGCTCATCTGCCTGCTTTACCTATAACAAATCATAAAAGAAAAAAAATGAAAAATTAATGATTTCGTACGACCAGATACGCTTTTGTAAGTGTTGGCTTTCTGAAACGACAAACAACACAAAACAGTGTCATTTATTAATGGCAAATTGGAAAATAATAATCCCATCTTTCTGAAATTGGCCGATAATAATCCCAAGTCAGTTATTAGCCAATAATAATCCGACCTCGTCCAATTTTTTTTGTAAAATAGTCCGCCGTTAAAATAGCTTAACGGAGTTAAGTGTTTTTCGGAATTACAAACCGATATTTTAGGGCTTTTGATCAGAACGAGGATACGAGTCGATTGATGTAAAACTTAACTCGAAATACTGCCCCCAACCCACGAAAACGGTGCTTCAATTCGGGTGTTTAACTTCCAATTAACAAAATTCAAGCCATTTCGAACACAATTTCGAGGTAAGTTTTACATCAATCGACTCGTATCCTCGTTCTGATCAAAAGCCCTAAAACATCGGTTTGTAATTCGGAAAAACACTTAACTCCGTTAAGCTTATTTTAACGGCAGATTATTTTACAAAAAAATTGGACGAGGTCGGATTATTATTGGCTAATAACTGACTTGGGATTATTATCGGCCAATTTCAGAAAGATGGGATTTTTATTTTCCAATTTGCCTTTATTAATTGAATACAAATGATTTAAAAATTGTTGGCAGTTTCGATGGAAAAGAGTGGGCATTTGTGAAATTCTGTTTAGAATATTATAATTTTTTTACAAGAACTGTAGGTAAAAGAGATAAGTGATTAAAAATTTACTGTAATTACCTTGAGGCTTATGCGCAGTGAATTAATAGAAGTTTCAATCAAGCATTTTTCAGCTTCATTTCGACAAATCACAACCTGAATCGGAAGTATCAACATTAAAATGATGATAAAAATATGGATATTGATATATTACTACTAAATCTTCGAAAGTATCATCTTCCATACCATTGAGATTAATTTTCTACTCTAAGTGCACACAACTACACCCCTTTATAATGTTTTTGTGAGTCGGTATTACAGACTAATAAGTATAAAGAATCCGTTCTTACTGAGTTAAGCAGAAGTTCCGGGCTAGTCCTGAAAATGAAAGGAAAAAAGATAAAAAATTTGAGGTTTTCTTTATAGTTTATACTATGTGCAAAAATTGCAGTTCATATGACATTAAAAACCAGCATAAGAGTAAAATACACGGATAGTCCCTGTGGTTTGGTGAAATTTCACCTTTGGTCCCCAATGTTTCAAAATTACACTCTTAGTCCCTGTGGTTTGACAAGTTGTTACTCGGATAGTCCCCAAAGCGGATGGAGGTTAGTTTTTCTGCTTAAGCGGGTGTGAAATGACAAGGACTATCCGAGTAACAACTTGTCAAACCACAGGGACTATCCGAGTAACATTCATCCGCTTTAGGGACTATCCGAGTAACAACTTGTCAAACCACAGGGACTAAGAGTGTAACTCTGAAAAGTTAGGGACTAAAGTTGAAATTTCACCAAACCACAGGGACTATCCGTGCATTTTACTCGCAGCATAAAAATAAGGCTGATTCAAGTCGGAATTACATACTTCATCTCAACTTCGGGTTTGTTATGTCTTTCAACTTCTTGACAAGGAAAGTTCTGCAAGCAGAATACAACATTAGCGAAATGCTCACCTTCAGAACTCAATCTAGTAGTTAAGCAGACATGTTAAGACCAGATGTTGGTTCATGTTGCAAGAATACATGTGCATGATGCACAGACACTTTTTTTAAATCTGGCTTCTCCAAGATTACTCGCCACTTTTAGACATGTAAACCGACATCTAGATACAAATTAAACTTTTTCATCTAAATTGCATTTAGCATAACATTTTGTACCTGTAAACACATGGCAGCCTCTAGAGTGTTCCGTATGCAAGTCAGGTACAACCTCACTGAACTTGCCTGTAAAAATCATGAAGAGTTAATTCATAATTGCGACAAATACACATAAGATATCCCAACTTTGGCACTAAACATCTTAAAACAACAGCAAAACACAAAAGTTCCAGCTTAGCTGATAACTGACTAACATATATCACGTCACTTATGTCATTGACCTGCCATATGTTTGATAAAGTGACTGTTTCCGGTTAAGTCATTCAAGATACAGAATTCAAAAGAGAACACATTGACACAGCGTTCATCTTTGAAGCAACTGGAGGTAATAGAAAGCTCACTGTTAGCGAAACAGTCTCTACGTTAGATGAAATAATGCATATAATTACATAAACACTTCAATTCCAAATATACACTGATCAATACACTACATATTGTTCAATTAAACAGTCTATATGCTATATGAAATACTGCACAATGCACATAAACACTTTAATTCCAAAATACACTGATCAATTCACTACATATTGTTCAAATTAAACAATCTCTACTCTATACCAGAAAAAAATACTACATATAAACACTTGAAATTTTGAAATCTACACTGATCAATACACTACATATTATTCAATTTAACAATCTATATGCTAGATGAAAAATACTGCACATAAACACTTCAAACTTTAATATATATACACAGATCAATACACTACATTTTCTTCAAACTGTTGATCCTGAATAATTAAAATGTTAATGAACAATACCTAATTTCATCATCATCGTCATCATAAAATAATATCTGCATATGACATAAAATCATCAACAGAAACATTTACCGGCATCAAATCAAACAAAGCATCTCAGATCGCAACTAAAGGAAACGCGAATTCAGATAAACATGAATCAAAATAATAATTAAAAATAAAATGATACGGATTGAACAAACCTAGGGTTTGAAGCGTGTGAGAGAGTGAATTCGATGAAGACTTACCATAGATGTTAATGTGAAACGTGTAGAAGATTACGGATCGAGATGAAGCAACAGAATGAATTCTACTTTTGATCTCGGATGAAAGAAGCATGAAGGACAAAAAATATGGAATTGAAAGGTTAAAAAAAGTGAATATGTAGGAAAAGAAAAAATTTCCGACCTGCCGGATTCGAACCAGCGACCTAAGGATTTCAGCAATTTACAACTACAGTCCTCCGCTCTACCAACTGAGCTAAGGTCGGTTTGATGCTACATTTGCTATTCGAGTGTATACATGTAATATATTTGTATATCACTTGTATTTAATGAAAAATAATGTATTTTTTCTTTAACGGTAACTTACAGGCCTTAAAAACAAAGGTCGGTGGCTGTCACATCACAGCCACCGCCTTTGTATTTGTATATAGTATTATTTTGCACAATGGGAATCTAAATCTCTATCTTCTTCAGTGGTTTACCCATCAACATTTGAGCAAGAGATCAGGAGTTCGAAACCTTTGCTTTTCTTTTTTTCCCAAGCTACATTATTCTAATAATAATATACTCACACGTCACATTTGGTCATGAGTAGATAACATAGGAATATAGGACTTAATAAAAGTGATAATATATTTATTTCATTTAGATTTATCATATTAATTTTGTATTATTTAACTTGACTTTTTTTATTACTATGTTTGTTTTAATTCTTTTTTCTTAATATCTAACTAATGATAATAATTTTTTACATCAAAATTCTTTTTAACTGACGTTTACCACCTCTATGCTTTATCAAAACTTTACATAATCTCATTTTCAACCCCCTTAAGTTCTAACTTTCCAAATTCACCATCGTATTTTCATTTTTCAATTTAAAAGAAAAATAAAAACTAATTTCTCACGTGGATATATTTATATACATGTCGGTAGGAATTTAAATTTCCACAAAAAAAAATTCAAAGACGAGTCGGGTTAAATATAATTTTATACTTATTATGTACGTTTTCAGTTAGTCTACATTTTGGCGTACGTGTTAATATAAATTTACGTTTTAATGTAAATGATATAAATTCACGTTTCGACATTAATTATTTTTTTAATTTAGTCTGGTCATATATAATACGTTTTCATGTTTATTTTTGTGTACGTTTTTGGTTGGTCTACAATTTGGCGTAAACTGTGTTCGGGAACAAGTCAGGTCAAATATACTATATTTTCGTTCGACGGCAACACCTTAGTTTTATTTTTTGATCCTCAAGTTTACAAACATTACGCATTCAACTCCAATCTTTTGGTAAGTGACACATTAACCTCTAACTTCTGGTGTTCAACAACTTTGACACCCCATTTGTTTCTACTTAATAACTTCACACCGCATCTTCTCCAACACTTCAATTCTTTTGTTTAAATGCGACTATATGCCACAACATGTGTGACATAATACTCTTTTTATATCTACCTAACCATGTTAGTGTCACTTAACGTGTTTAACGAGGTAAAAACGCATAAAGTCACACGGGCACCACACGTTAATATCATCATTGTAACACGTGTAATAAAGTCACAAATGAGACGTTGCCGCCGCAACGCGCGGCGCGGGTAAAAATCTAGTTTTACTTATAAATCTATGTTTGTTGACCACATTGCTTGAAGTCTCGATATCGTCCAGAAGGACACATTTTCATCACATTGTAATATCGTTAGGCTATAAAACCGTTGGTTCTTATAACAAAATGTAAGTAACTAATTAGTATGTAATTGTTGTTAGAGTAAATTACATAAAAAGTTTACCCCGATGAGTCAAAAGGAAAAAATCTAAAAGAAAGTTAAAATATGGACAATATCCATAAGTTTTTTTTTTTAATGTTTTCATAATTTTAAAAATATACTAACGACATAATTGTAATTTACTCTTGTTATTAATGATTTTTGATTTATTATGACCATAACTCCATAAGATTAAGGTGTGGGATAAAGTTCATAGGGCTTTAAACTTTAAAGTGTCACATATAGATAAAGATTTTAAAGCCCCATGCTTAAGTAGCATGTTGTGGAATAAAGTGTCACACCCCGACCGCGTAAAACAACAAACCGTGGCAGAGACGTTGGGGAGTGAAGTAACAGAATCATTGTTTCACAGCACATGGTAATTAAAGTTTGGTTTTATTGAATTAAAATGTTTTCATTGTCTAGAAATTTACAGAAGCATAACATGAATTAAACTGTCTTTCATGGTTTTAAGTCACTAAGGCCCTCGTCCAATCCTATGTTTGCTTCATGATCATCTAACAACAGCACCTGAAACACATGTGAAAATAGGTACGTCAGCATGAAAATGCCTGTGAGATACATAGGTTTTGTTGATGTAGGATTCATGACTTGTAAGTTAAAAGAAATGTTTAACAAAAAGTAATCATGAACCTTATAAAAGTGTTTTCTTTTATAAATCATACGAAAATCGATAAGAAAATCAGATGATATAAAAGAATAATGCATAGTTAATTAAATAACCAAAAAAATGAATTTTTATAAAATATGTCATTTGTAAAACAATGTCTTGTGTAAATGTGTCATTTGTATAAAATGTATCATGTCTTTGTCTAAGTGGTTTAGATAACGCTACGATATGTAATATCATAAAAGCACTTATATATAGGAAGTATCAGCGGCGTATCCACCATACTTTTGTCATATTACACACGTTTCGTTACGTAAATCACTTACCAAATAACCACAAAAAAATGTCTTGTAAAGTAAATATCAAGTAACAACAATATCATGTACGGTGAATAAATAGTGTTTACTCAATCCCATATGTAAAATGTCAATGTATAATCAATGTTATGTGAAATCGAATGTTATGTACGATGAATAAAAGAATTTACTCAACCCCGAATGTAAAATGTATAAAACAATGTATTTGAATAAATCATAGTTTAGGTCAAAAGTTATGTTTTGTAAAATCAATGCTTTACTGATAAGAACATTTATGTGGTAATGTTTATCGCATACATCCAAGCCTTGAGACTTGTGACACCTCAGGTTTTCCTGTACGTTTCTTGGATGTTATGGTTAAGTTTGTGAAAATTCACATTGTGTGAGATACGTGCGACTTTGTGAGTCTAATGATATGTGATTTTACGTGCTACGTGACTGTATGTGCTATGTGGCTTGCGTGTTCGTTCTGTGAAGTTTCGTGAAATTGCTTGTATCTACGTATGGTGATGGAGTCTAGGTATACGTAGGGAGCGTAGTGTATGACGTTTGCTTAAATTTCGAGGACGAAATTCCAGTAACATGGGGAGAATGTGACAACCTGTACTCTCATTGTCGAGAGAAGGGTATTTTAGTGAAAACGTGCGTTATTATTATCATTACTACTTTTACTATTACTATTATTATTTGCGAAATAATAATAATCCACAATGAGAGGTTTACTTGTATATTTGTTGTATTTACCGTTATCGGGCCAGTCGGTTGAGCGAGACGCGTAACCATCTAGACGAACTCACGCACTTCGGCTAAGGCCCAAGCTAACCCAACCTACCTAAACCCAAAACCCTATACTATAAATAAGAACTTAAACCCCACCCCCCCCCCTCATTTTTGGGACAAAAACCCTAACCCATAACAATTGCAGCCACTCTCACACTCCCGCACACACACTCCTCGTTTCTCTCTGCTACTCCGGCGACCGGAGCTCCTCCGGCCACCTTTTCTCCGGCCACACACGCACCCACACTCGAACCTCTCTCATCTTCCTCGGTGACACCAAACCTTCTGCCCTCATCCTCCTGTTTCTTGATTAGACAAAAATGCCGGCTGTTGGAAGCAAAAGCAGCGGCAGCAGTTCTGATTATCCGGCGAATCTCACCGGTAAACCCCCCCTCCTCGTTTCCTTTCATCTTGGTCCGATTTCTGAAAAGATGATAAAAATGGATGCCGATGATGTTCAGCCCAGGCTTGAGCTAATGATAATGACAGCCCGGGTCATGTTCAGTTCGAGTCTCTGTTCGGGAAAGGAGCAGTGGCTGCGGTCTCAGGTTCTGCTCGGGGCTTGCCGGGTTCAGCCTCGGGTCGCACACAACAGCATGTTCTTAACCCTCCGGCCGGTATGTGATTGCCTTGCATCTTGATGTCTGCTGTTTTGTTAAAATATATGCGTAAACTAGTTGTTCTGCATAGATCTGCACATCAGTTAGAGTTGTTGTTTAATTGTGAAGTGATAGTGTGTTTTGTATTGATGATTTTGAGAACCTTGATATATATGCGAGATTTACTGTTTAGTATGTATGGGATTTAGAAGTGTGTTTTTGGGATAATGAGTACAATATGAATGCTTTGAATGAGGATTGAGATGGTGACTAAGGGTATATTAATCTGAGGTTTATGTTTGCATCATTTTGGTTCATGCTTTTGTGCAAAATTGTTGTTAACTGTTTAAGATAATTGATTAACTAGGAGTATGTGTTTCTTTAGTGATGTCTGATGATGATAATAGGATCTTAATAAAAGTCTCATGACAATCTGTTGTATGTTTGAGTGCTTTTTGGGTTTTAGTTGCTATAAGTCATAATTAATTTGATGATATGTTTTGATGGAAGTGTTATAGTGCTAGACCTATTTGGATGAATCTGATGAACTGGTTGAATGTGATAAGAATATTTGAATTGAAGAGCCTTGATCTGAATTTAGGAGGGTACGGTATAGGAAACATGATAATGAAATTTAATTGGATAGTACATGTTTAGGAATTTTGATTGGATCGTACTATTCTGAAAATTCTGGAAGCATCAGCATGGAACGAGTCGAGACCATAGTGTTGCGACTCGAAACCATCAATCATCAACTCGAAACCAAACAAGGCACTTCAGGAGTCGAGACCAGCACGGTTGCGACTCGAGATCTCATGATCTCGACTCGAGACCTGACTCGAGACCCCTACGGTTGCGACTCAAATGTTCACAACTCGAGACCAGCTTTTGCGACTTGGAGTCTAGTGGTTGCGACTCAAGACCTCATAGTCTCGAGTCGAGACTATCCGGTTTCGACTGGGCCTCCTTGCTTATTTATTGGGCCACAATGTGTAATGATGTGCTTGGACTGTGTGCTACTGTTATTGCTTAACTGTTACTGTTTGACTGTTCACATGCTAAGAGAGGCCCAAAAACATATATGCTGGTATGATACGTATTACTGTTGCCATCACTGTATATTATACAAAGTGTGTGTATTATATGAAATGTGGATTTACGTGCTATGTGTTAGTTACGTGTAATTTATATGAGACGTTACTTGCACACGAACCTAATAAATATGTATAACCGTAATAGGGTATGGTTGACCAACCTTACACAAGTAAATTGTCTGCCGAGCAAACCAAGGTGAGTTCACACACTAAAAGCATGCGTCCCAGGGAGGGACACGGACAAACTGCCATATTTGGAAAACTTACTTTCGAAACTACTATTTCCGGGGGAAAAACAAATGGGCACTTTTTAAACTACTATCTCCGGGGGAGATATGTTTGGATATCATTTACTCGGATAAACTGCCATCTTTGGAAAAAACACTTTCGAACTGTTATTTCCGGGGGAAATACGAATGGGTACTTTAAATTACTATCTCCGGGGGAGATACGTTTGGATATTATTTATAAATCACAACTAGCAAAACTAAACGAATCTCTATTGTGACAACCTGGATACTTAAGGTTAGCATTGCTTGAAATCCCACAGCTTCTTGCGTGTGTCTGTTTGCAACTAAATGATTTCGTATGTATAACCAATTAACTATACGGGAAATTGCTAATCAGTTTGTGCATCGTTCGACTGATGTAGTAAAACCGAATGAATTATTCACACTTCAATACCTGCTTAATGGATAATTGTTCTCGAATATGTATAACCGAATTCACACATATGTATAATTGTTCTCGGCCCACTTTAATTGTTTTGCATGTCACCGGCCCACTTTAATTGTTTTGCATGTTATAGATATTAAGATAGGATAACCGGCCCACTTTAAATTACTTGACATCATGTTAAAAGTACGTAACTTCTTTTTATTTGACAAACCCTACCCTCTCCTTAGAGTCACGACGGCAACAGGAGACCACCCCTATCGAATTAATTCCTGATTTGTGAGACATCATTTGTTTACTTCAATTGATTGGTATGTGCGTTGCCACTTTACATATTACATATGTTAATCATTATCGGTTTGATCTTGTTATGCGAAGTTTTGTTTAACTTAAATGTACAGGACTTGAGCGATGGTTATGGTTTAGATAGATAATTATAGTTGCATGAAATCAGCTATGTGCGTTTTGATTCAAGATACCTTAGACATTGTTAACGTTGATTGAATATTAAATGATGATAATATACATGGGTGGGATGTGTGATGTTTGATGACCGCATGATTGTTACCTGATGTATGCGCAAAAATCAATTAATATGTTCTGACATTGACTTGGTGATGAAATTGTGATCAGTTTGTGATGAGTATTATTATGATAATAACAATAAGAGGGGGTAACAAGATCTGATCCATGCGTAGGTTAAAGAGAATATGTTATAATTGTGTAGGATGTTGGGGGATTCCTAGGACTCATGTTGTCAGTCATATAGGATGTATATAAGTGGACCGAATTTTAGATTGTGAATAACCATGTGTATGCTTGATGTTGACAAGTGCATGTGACAATACATGAGTAATTAATATATGTTGACAAAATAAGGGGTTGTGATAACTTTGTAAATAAAGAGCATTGTGAATCTCAATGAATTGTCAGTACCTAGAAATGGGTGAGTTCTACATGTGAGTATAGTTGAAAGATGTGGCATGTTACTATATGTATGTTTTGTCTGTTGTGATAGGGTAGTAGCCAAGAATTGATACTACACAGTTTAGTTAATATATATATATGAGAGGCCAAGATATTGGGCCGCACATAGTCATCAAACACCCACCTTCATGCATGTTGACTTTAGGCCACAAACAAAACGGGGTATAACTGGGCCGGAGCTGATGTGCTGTTTAGTGTGTTTGACGTTTACATGTTATCAATTGGGCCTGCTACGTAAACGGACCGCTGGAAGGGGGCTCGCACAATTCTAGTCTAAGTTAGGTTTATTAATGGGTTGTTATAGTACATGAACTTGCTTAACAGTGTTGATATTTATATATAAGATAGTGGGTTATTAAGTGTATGGATCATATGGTATAACTTTTGGATTGATGAATGAAAACTTGCTAGAATTTAATGAATGTTACTGTAAGGGTGATGATATTTGGTGATAATTTGATATGAATGGTAAACTGTGAAGCTTGCTTAAGTTATTGGGTGTGCTACATATATCTTGACTGTGTGATAAGTGAATACATGACTTGTTGTACGTGAAACATGTGATTTATGTGCATATGACTGATTGTTATCGGTAACCCTTTTAGGGCGTGGTTGTTCAACTGGTAATTAAGTAGATAATCTTACCGAGCAAATCAAAGGTGAGTTCATCTCTCTTGAGCATGCGTCCCGGTGGTTGGGACAGTCAGTGGGTATCCCGAGGAGGGATAAGTCTTTTGGGTAAAAACGGGAATGTTGGATAATATACTCTTCCTATCACCTTTAAAGTCCCTCCGTGTTGTTTGGTTACCGGGAAGGTAACATGGTATTAGTTAGTAGCGCTACTTAGGTTTGGCAACCTCACCCCGTTCCTGGGAGGACGGGTGTTGAACTAATGACCTAGTCATGACCAATGCTTTGATAGGAGCATTGGAGAAAGGGCAAAATAATCAGAAGCCGTCTTGTATTGGGGTATTACCAACATTGTTTTCAACATTACTTTCGGATTTAACTTCAATGGATTAACTAAACACTTGGTAACCAACGTTTTCGTAAAACTATGAACTCACCAGCGTTGTCTGATACCCTTGTTGCATGCTCGCAGGTCGTTAGATTATATGGATTTGGAACTTGCTGTCTGAAGTAGCTGGAGTGGTCATGGGTCGTGCTGCTTGGATACGAATGATGGGTTTATTGATTACATACAGTTAATTTGAAACAGTTAAACTATGGTTTCATTTATTTGCTTCCGCTTAACGTGTTGGTTTACATTTACCTTTTATCAATAATAATTGACATTTTCCTTTACAAACTTATTATGAGTTCAACATGATTGGTGGCTCGTTATTGGTCCGTCACACGCCTAGCAGGGGTATCCCTAGGTGGTATTTTCGAGGGTGTGACAGTTTGGTATCAGAGCCACTGGTTATAGTGAACTTGGTTTTAAAATGTTTTTTTTATAAAACCAGTCTATAACCGAACAGATCCGAAATCGACCATGACACTCAGCTCCAGATTGCAAGGTTCGTTTCTCGTTTACTATTGTATAGCATATCTAGCATACACTTATGTATGACATTACACGTGAATGCACACCTGACACTACAGTATGAGTCCTTATGTTATCAGCCCCTGTTATGTGAACTGTTAGTGTGACATTACCCTTCAACTATTGTGATTCTTGATCCTGTAAAACCTTTCGTTTGCCATTTGAATGTGGGGAACCTTGTAGCGCGAGTTAAGAGGCACTGAGATAAGCATGCAAATTGCCTTATTATTATGGGTGCACACATAATAATAATGTGGGGTGCATGTGAGTCCCAGTGAGGCTTAACGAGTGTGAGAGGGGTTCCGCTCTGTTAATTGATGTTATGTTAGAACTCAGCAGTCTATAGGAGTCATAGCAGTGATTGTCTCCTACTCGAACATGATCTTTTCACCCCTTTCTGAATCCTTACGAATCTTGATGCTATCGAGTATTACCTGAACACCCATCTGAACGCCTAGCGGACTGTGTAGAATGTTAGGTGCTTGTACGAACATCCCTGAGTTGGATGTTCCAGTGTCGAATGATTGGTCGATACCTTCTCACTCCTTTCCATTGGTTGGAACCCTGTGTATTGACGCCTTAGATTTTGTGAGTGTGATCGTTTCTGCAACACCATAGCAACGTACTGTGTATCACTCGACCAACTTGCAAGAACAATGGACAAGAGGGTAAGCGTAGTATCTCACTGACCTCAGTATTAGAACAGCCCTGGTTACCAGCAACGAACGTCAGTGATTTGACTTCAATCGAATCCTTAACCCCAGCCAGCGACTCATGGGAGTCGACTTTTACGGATTAATCGGGACATAAACGACGACAATTGACCATGGTATGGAACGTGAAGCAGCCGGCACAATGAGTAAAGCCTAGTACGCGACACGGAAATGTGACAAGATGGACCATGTTGGTGAGAGATCGTAGGACTCAGTTTCAAACAACAGCACTGGAGGCAACAGTCACGACAACATCAAGGTACTTGAAATGGCAACCAACAGTATAGAAATGAGGGTGCCTACGACATGGAGTGGCTGTTGCTAAATCAAAACGACAACAACCAAGGAAATGACGGTCGTACTGGAAATTCTCGCAACAAGTACAACCATACGGGAAATGATACTCGTGGAAGGGCATTCAGGAATGGCGTGGGCGACGCCAGGATAATAGCAACATGGTAGCTGGTATGGACAGCCAATCGCTTCGTCTCTGTTCTGTTTAACCCTGACGCTTCTTGAAGCCGAACCTGCTGTGGAATTGACTGAGGGCAAGATAACTAAAACCTCATAGGTTTGTTGGGATGCAAACTCGACCTAGTGGGACAAGTGCTCAACATCGGCCTTCCTTCTACTACCCCTGATGGTTACAATGCAGTAGTTAGTGTGGATTAGTTACACAGAAATAGCGTAGACATACCTTGTGAGGAGAAGTATTTTGTGTGGAGAATCGTTATTTGTTCTAAAGCAACATAGTGGTGCAAAGGTTAGCGCCATTTCAACTATGAAGGCCCAGAAGTGTCTACGGAGGGATCACCCCGCTACGTTAGCAACCGTTACTGATGTTGAGGCTAAGGAAAAGAGGATCGATGATCCACCAATTGTTCGTGATTCCTCTCAGTGTGCTACCCGAGGAGCTTTCAGACTTACTTCCACCACTGTTGGGCAGAATCTCAGTTTGATCTCACGACAGGGGCAACCCTGATTACTCGTGCTACATACCGTCTTGCACCAGGAGGGTTGCAAGGACCATCAACAGGAACTGTTGGACAGAAGTTTTATTGGACATAGTTTTTGTTCGCTTTGGAGAGCCCCATCTATATTCGGGAAGATAAAGCCTTTCCGTATGTGTACTGATTATCCAGAACTCAGCAAGGTGACAATCAAGAACCGTTTGCCTCGACCATGTATTGACGGAAGACTAAAAGGAGAATGTTCCTGAAACGGCATATTGAACGCAATACGGCCATTGTGACTTTGTACACCATGACCATTGAGTTAATCAACACACCAGCAGCTTTATGGACCACATGAATCGACCGTATTTATGGATGACGTTTTGGATCATTTCCAAGAGGAAGGAACATCATGGGCGGCATTTGTATTTTATTTTAGGGCTCCTGAGGGAGGAGCCACTCGGCGGGAAGTCTTTTTAAAGGTAACTTCTGAATTCGAAAGATACCGTTTTGGTCATATGGTCAACGAAGTGGGAATACACATGGATCTCACAAAAGACCCATTTCGTTAGATATTGTTCGGCACCAAAGATCCCTTCGAGGATGCAGCAATTTCTTGGTCACACTAGACTCTATCGCAGATTCACCACAGGATTTTCGAAGATCGCGCAGCTTAAATCTCTTTAGCATAGTAGGGTGCTGTGTTCGTGGAGGACAAAAACAGGAGGACGTCTTTTCAGCTTTCGAATCCCAACTCTGCAATGTTTACAAACCGTCGCAACACGAGAAAGTGATGACTTACGTAATGGACTTACAGGAAGAACCGCACGAGTCACGGCCTGCGATGGAAGCCAAAGTCTTCGGATTTGAGCTGGAGGCATTACTTGGACGGTACCAAAAAGCACTACTTAGACCGATCACAAGGGCCTCCCGTGTACCTTTGTTTCGAAAGAGCTAGACGTGTAATAGCATCGCTGGATGGAACTTTTGAATGATTACGACGATGAGACCTGAACGTGCACGAGCTTTACAGATCCCGATCGGCTTTAACTTACCTGATCAGACTCGCCCTGTTCAAACTAGAGAACTGAAGGATGAGAATTTTCAATTTAAACCCATGCAGGGCATGGAGAAACAACTTTGGGCAGGTCGGACGATATTTGCTACTTCGTGGAACGAAATTTGGACTTCACTACACAGCAACCTTAGAGAACTGGTGCAGGCGAAGCCCACGGGCCTCGATATTCTATTCATCCGAGTTTTGATAGGATGTATTAAAACCTGAAGACCATGTACGAAAGACCGGGCCTGAAGGCCCACATAGCAACGCATGAGAACGATAGTTGACTTGTAGGAAAGTCAAGGTGGGATTTTAGCAACCAGAAACACCCATATATGTAAATGAGAACAGACTGGCATGGGTTTTATCACTGGACTACTTACAACTCAGAACGGAAACAGTATCACATGGATGATCGTTGATTTTCTCATGCAACCGGTACACTCTATTGCACTCCGGGAAACGAACGCGTCTTCACAGCTTGTGAATATTCCTCTGAGAGAGGTGGTTTTAGGCACGAGGTGCCAACTCCTATTACCTCTGGTTTTGATCTAAACCTGATTTATGACAGGCATTACACAACACAGTTGGCCCACGTCTAAACATGAGTATTACTTATCACTGTAGAACAACCGAGCAGAGTAACGAACCATCCGGACACACGAAGACATGCTGCGAGCATGTGCGTGATTGATTTTAGTAAATATTTGGAAAGGGCACTCATCTTTGGGAGAGCTCTACTGCAACTGTCACCATATTAGTATGCATACAGCCCTGTTTGAGGCATCACATGGACAGTAACGCTAACCTCCTTGTTGGATTAAGGTAGGTGACAACCTAATCACAGATCCAGGACTTGTACTTGAAACTCTTAAAGATTTCTTGGATCGGAAATTGTTTGAGGCAACGCGTGGCTGTCAGGAAAGCTGATAAGTTTAGGAAACAATGGGAGTTCGCTGTAGGCGAACGTGTCGTAATCGAAAGTCTCACCCTGGGAGGCTGCGGTACGCTATAAACAACGTGGCAATCTAAGTTTAAGATGTGTTGGGATATCCGGATCTCTGAAACGAATCGGTGTCATGGCTCACAAACTCGAGTTAACTAACGAAATGGGATAACGTTCGTGATGATACTTATGCCTCAAATTTAAGGCAGTGTTGTTCGACGAAACACTTGTGACACCTTTACCAGAGTCTAAGGTTAGCTGACCAGTTGTAATTATCGGGGAATCTATCGGAAACATGGACCAAGAAGTCAAGGTTCGTTAGTATAAGTTGTATGACAATCGTGAGAGTTCGTTGGAACTCAGGACGTAGACCGGAGTTCACGCGGGAACGTGAGGATCAGACGAAGCTCAAGTATCCTCAACTTTTTCCTGATGACAAGTCTAAACCTGGTAAAACTGGTGAATTTCGGGACGAAATTCCTCTTCAAGTTGGGGATGATGTGACACCTGAGAAAAATCCGCAACAATCTTGAATTCCTCACTTCACTTTTGTGCTTACTTGTCAAATTTCGGGACGGAATTTCTTTCAAGTTGGAGATGATGTGACAACCTGGATACTTAAGGTTAGCATTGCTTGAAATCCCACAGCTTCTTGCGTGTGTCTGTTTGCAACTAAATGATTTCGTATGTATAACCAATTAACTATACGGGAAATTGCTAATCAGTTTGTGCATCGTTCGACTGATGTAGTAAAACCGAATGAATTATTCACACTTCAATACCTGCTTAATGGATAATTGTTCTCGAATATGTATAACCGAATTCACACATATGTATAATTGTTCTCGGCCCACTTTAATTGTTTTGCATGTCACCGGCCCACTTTAATTGTTTTGCATGTTATAGATATTAAGATAGGATAACCGGCCCACTTTAAATTACTTGACATCATGTTAAAAGTACGTAACTTCTTTTTATTTGACAAACCCTACCCTCTCCTTAGAGTCACGACGGCAACAGGAGACCACCCCTATCGAATTAATTCCTGATTTGTGAGACATCATTTGTTTACTTCAATTGATTGGTATGTGCGTTGCCACTTTACATATTACATATGTTAATCATTATCGGTTTGATCTTGTTATGCGAAGTTTTGTTTAACTTAAATGTACAGGACTTGAGCGATGGTTATGGTTTAGATAGATAATTATAGTTGCATGAAATCAGCTATGTGCGTTTTGATTCAAGATACCTTAGACATTGTTAACGTTGATTGAATATTAAATGATGATAATATACATGGGTGGGATGTGTGATGTTTGATGACCGCATGATTGTTACCTGATGTATGCGCAAAAATCAATTAATATGTTCTGACATTGACTTGGTGATGAAATTGTGATCAGTTTGTGATGAGTATTATTATGATAATAACAATAAGAGGGGGTAACAAGATCTGATCCATGCGTAGGTTAAAGAGAATATGTTATAATTGTGTAGGATGTTGGGGGATTCCTAGGACTCATGTTGTCAGTCATATAGGATGTATATAAGTGGACCGAATTTTAGATTGTGAATAACCATGTGTATGCTTGATGTTGACAAGTGCATGTGACAATACATGAGTAATTAATATATGTTGACAAAATAAGGGGTTGTGATAACTTTGTAAATAAAGAGCATTGTGAATCTCAATGAATTGTCAGTACCTAGAAATGGGTGAGTTCTACATGTGAGTATAGTTGAAAGATGTGGCATGTTACTATATGTATGTTTTGTCTGTTGTGATAGGGTAGTAGCCAAGAATTGATACTACACAGTTTAGTTAATATATATATATATATGAGAGGCCAAGATATTGGGCCGCACATAGTCATCAAACACCCACCTTCATGCACGTTGACTTTAGGCCACAAACAAAACGGGGTATAACTGGGCCGGAGCTGATGTGCTGTTTAGTGTGTTTGACGTTTACATGTTATCAATTGGGCCTGCTACGTAAACGGACCGCTGGAAGGGGGCTCGCACAATTCTAGTCTAAGTTAGGTTTATTAATGGGTTGTTATAGTACATGAACTTGCTTAACAGTGTTGATACTTATATATAAGATAGTGGGTTATTAAGTGTATGGATCATATGGTATAACTTTTGGATTGATGAATGAAAACTTGCTAGAATTTAATGAATGTTACTGTAAGGGTGATGATATTTGGTGATAATTTGATATGAATGGTAAACTGTGAAGCTTGCTTAAGTTATTGGGTGTGCTACATATATCTTGACTGTGTGATAAGTGAATACATGACTTGTTGTACGTGAAACATGTGATTTATGTGCATATGACTGATTGTTATCGGTAACCCTTTTAGGGCGTGGTTGTTCAACTGGTAATTAAGTAGATAATCTTACCGAGCAAATCAAAGGTGAGTTCATCTCTCTTGAGCATGCGTCCCGGTGGTTGGGACAGTCAGTGGGTATCCCGAGGAGGGATAAGTCTTTTGGGTAAAAACGGGAATGTTGGATAATATACTCTTCCTATCACCTTTAAAGTCCCTCCGTGTTGTTTGGTTACCGGGAAGGTAACATGGTATTAGTTAGTAGCGCTACTTAGGTTTGGCAACCTCACCCCGTTCCTGGGAGGACGGGTGTTGAACTAATGACCTAGTCATGACCAATGCTTTGATAGGAGCATTGGAGAAAGGGCAAAATAATCAGAAGCCGTCTTGTATTGGGGTATTACCAACATTGTTTTCAACATTACTTTCGGATTTAACTTCAATGGATTAACTAAACACTTGGTAACCAACGTTTTCGTAAAACTATGAACTCACCAGCGTTGTCTGATACCCTTGTTGCATGCTCGCAGGTCGTTAGATTATATGGATTTGGAACTTGCTGTCTGAAGTAGCTGGAGTGGTCATGGGTCGTGCTGCTTGGATACGAATGATGGGTTTATTGATTACATACAGTTAATTTGAAACAGTTAAACTATGGTTTCATTTATTTGCTTCCGCTTAACGTGTTGGTTTACATTTACCTTTTATCAATAATAATTGACATTTTCCTTTACAAACTTATTATGAGTTCAACATGATTGGTGGCTCGTTATTGGTCCGTCACACGCCTAGCAGGGGTATCCCTAGGTGGTATTTTCGAGGGTGTGACATCTATCACACTAAGTCCCTGCTTACAATACCGATTAATCGCCGGGGGCGAACGGGTTATTAGTTGATAGCGCTATTAGGTTTGACAACCTCACACCGTGACCGGGGGGATCGGGCGTGAACTAGTAGACCTTGCAACTTGGTCAATGATGATAGACGTTGACTCGGGGCACAACAACTTTCCGTCAACAGTTTCGATATCGCCAGTTTAGTAAGCTTACAGATGGGGTAGCTCCCCATAACGTGATTATAAATGGTATATCTAAACAACTTACGTTTTCGAAAAACTAAAACTAGACAACTCGTGGACTCGCCAACTATGTTGACACCCTACTGCATGCTTTGCAGGTTGCTCGAAACAGTTTCGGACGGACATTGCAATCGGCTGGAGTGTGTGGTTTGTAAGTTACACAATTAATAAACTTGTGGTTTTAAATTACGATATGCTCTCCTTTCCTCTCCGCTGCAAACTTAAACTATGTTTTGAAAAATTTAAATTGGTCGCTAATTATACCCTTATTTGTGACAAATACTAATCCGTTCAAAATAATTAGTGGCTAAGATCCTGGTCGTCACACGCCTCGCGGTAATACTCCGCGTGTGGATTTTGAGGGTGTGACAAGACTGAAGGACAAACCCTTAACAAGTTAAAGGTTTGTCAAAATGTTTTCGGATTCTGTCATTCCTTACGTCCAAACAAACCTAGGATTCCAGGAATGGGAGTTGTCAATTCCTATGGTACCACTACATACTACCGAGCGGCATGATCAGTGTTAATGAACGTATTTTAGACCCGTTAAACATACCAAATGTAAGCATGTTATGTGAAAACAATGTACTAAGTATGCTAAATGAACATACATAGCAAAAATGTGATGTAAATCAATGTGTGCATATGCTGAAATAAACATATGAAACAAATGTATTTATGAAATCAATGTGCTAGCATGCTAAACCAACATACATAGCCAAGCATAAAGGAAATCATGTACTATATGCGTACTAATGAACATAGCGAGTTTATGTCATGAAAGCACGAAAAACACGAAAGTAACAAGTAGGCACATGTGTATCACCCCAAAATATTTGAAAACGGTAAAAGAGGGGACTATGTACTCACTTGATATTGCTTAAAAGTCTTGAGATAACAACCAAATAACGCTAGGAGGATCACGGAATCAATCGGCACCTAATATAGGTAACTACGTTAATAAACCGGACCTAAATCGGAAGATCAGATAGAATGAGGTTTCGTAAACCAAATGAGTATTGGAACTCATGTGATATGGTTTAACAAAGCCTACATTCTAAGTCGGAACCTATCCTAAGTGCTTATGACCCATTACGACTCGTTAAGGTAGACTACGCTACTTTAACGGGTCGTTCGCACAAAACGCGTTCGGACCGTCTAACTAGTCCTATGACAAGTACTATATGCCTTAACATGTCTAATAACACTGCCTAATTAGTTTAGATGTCAAAATTTAGGTTGCATATGCTTAAAATGAAATTATGCGTAAAAAGGGCATTTTGGTCATTTTCCTAAGGCATATAAACTACCTATCATACAACTAAGTAAACTAAGTGACCATAAGGTATAACCTCGGAAGGTTATTCCCTACACAACTATGGTCACAAAACATGTTTGATCGGATCCTAATGATCGACCAAATGGGTCGGGTTTGATAGTCTAAGCGGTTGTTTAGACCGCTTAACTTTCGACCCTAAACAGGCACTAAACTAAGAGTGATGAGTTAAACATGTTTAACTAAGTTAGAAAACAAGTTTGATATCAACACAAAGTGTTTTGATACCCAAAAATAGCTTCGTTGCAAAATACGCATAAATACGTATTTTGACCGAAACTTTGACTCGTCACTACGCCTAATCAACGTGGTAATCAGTAGGTATAGTCACAAGGGACTATAACCATCGTGATTACGCTCACGTTGCAAAGTTTAAACGAACTTTGTGTTGACCAAACCATGGTCAAAACAGAAAGTCAAACACTGTTTGACTTTCATGCTTGAAATGCATAATCAAGCATTAAGGAGACTTACAAAAGGTCCAAAGCTTGAAGATAGAATAAGAAAACTAGAAGATTGAAGCCTTTAACCAGAGGGATAGCTTCAAGGATCAGAATTGAAAGGAAATGAGCAGGTTGGTTTATGAAATTGTTGGGTTTATATAGATTTTCAACAACCGTTAAGATCGTTTCTCGTAATTTGAGCTTTGATCTTGGCCATCCATGTGTTGCACATGGTTTTGAATACTATGAGACCTCAAATACCAGCTCCAAGTATTGAAAAATTTGCATAAAAGACCCTGAAATTCAAGCCAGATGCTGAAAACAGAGTTTCTGCTCAGATAGGGCCGTCGCATTGCGCGACGGCAAAAGCCCTTAGGCGTCGCGCAACGCTACGGCTAGGCTGCTAGTTTCAGAATTTTAGAAAACAGGTCCCTGCACACTATTTAGTGCATTTTTTACGCGTTTAAGCCCCGTTAACCCATTTTCAAGGCTCAATAATGATGCCAGAGTATAAGGAACATGAAATATGCTTGAAAACATCTCGGATGTCGGTTCGTTTGGTCGTACGATCACGTTATTCGGTTAATTACAACGAAACACGAACGAATGCAAAAAACGATCCAAATTACGCGACGAATGAAATTTTAGCATTCCAATCACTAAAATAAAATATTTTAATGATTACAAACATTTTTGGATGTCCGGATATGTTCAGCACGTAAGATACGCGCGTAAATGCAAACTTATGCACTTTTTGACGCTTTTAGTCCCTGTTTGACCAAATAAGTTTATTTTAGCATACCGAACCCCTCAAAGCCTATTTCTAAGCTATGTGAAGGATATTTATGGTATGTTTAACTTATGATCATGTTCCGAAATGTTTGTTACGATATGAATCGGTAAACTTTTGCAGTTTGACGCAAATAGTCCCTGAGAGCGAATAAACTTGCTTTAGCCATACCAAACCCTTCAAAACTTATTTCTAAGTTATGTAAAGGTTATTTAAGGTATGTTAAGCTTATGTTGATGTTTCGGAGTGTTTGTCGCATTAAACTGATTACGTTTATGCATCAGTTTGCGTATAACTTTCCAGAAAGCGATTTAGAGTTGAAATCGAATAAGAATTGAAATGAGAAATTGTCAAACATAATTAAACAAATATAGGGATCAAAATACATTATTTTATTGAAAATTGAATTGTTCTGAGTTTGGATAATGATTACACAAGCACATGTGTCACATAAAGCCCATTTAATCGTTTCCTAATCCTTTATTTTTATTTAATTTAATTCATGATTTTATTTTAAATAAAACAACACAAGAGAGACACTATGACGGGTCCGGTTCTATACGCGATTTCTTTAACATATACAACACCAGAATATATCTTTCGTTTAACATTGTGCACTTTTTTACACACATACCACCAAAACACATACACCACCCAAACACACAAATCCTAAGACCCTCAAACAATAGCAATTGCAAAAAACACTAGTGTCTATCTATGCGTGTACACAACAACAAAAAAGTTGATGAATGACGACGATTGGGTTTTCGCAGGTGAGTCGTGGTGATAGGTGGTTTGAAACGGTGGTGGTTCGATAGTGGTGATAGAGGGTGGTTACGAGAGATGAGTTGGGTTGCATCATAATCAAACTAGGAGTACCTCTCAAATTTGAGCAAGTGTTTCAATTGCTGATGAAAACTACTGTTGAAAAATATATTACCGTTTTGATGGTTATTATGATTCACTAACCTTCAAAACACTATTTTTAAAAAAACTTAAAGCTTATTCAAAAACCATAATAAGAGTTAAGGTAACATATGGAAAGGCCCTAGAGAATCATAAAATAAATTACCGGTAGGAGTTATCAAGTGGTAGGGACAAATGAGACCCAGGTTCGACTCTTACTTGGTGCAGAGTGAGGCACTAGTGGGCAATGATAGGAGGCCCAGGGAAACATGGGTTGGATCCTTGAGCCAAACGGGTTTTACCGGTAATTTCACTGTCGTGCCTACGGGCGGGTGGGTTATCGGGTTTTCCCCGGAATTGGTGATGGACTCGGGTTACTCTCGGAGTACCCTGTTTGTTCAGTGGGTGCCCCAAAAGTGCTCGGGATTGAGTTTGTTGGCCGTTCAAAAAAAAAAAAAAAAAACTTGATAACTCCTACCAATCGTCCTTTGGCCTAAGGAATGTGTCTCTTCTCAAGTGTTACAGATCTGGTTCAAGTTCAATGGGTGAACAAAATGTGTATATTTAGAAGTAAAATTAGTGAGTGAACAAAATGTGTATGTTTAGAAGTAGAATTAGTGGGTGTGTTAGTTAACTGTTTTTTTTAGTAGAATTAGTGGGTGTGTTAGTTAACCGTTAAAAAAAAAAAAAAAAAAAAAAAAAAACCTTGATAGCTTCTCGCTTTTGTCAGTTTTCTATTACATGTTTAAAGTTTTAGATAAACCTCATATAGGCAACAAATACATTAAATGTCCTTCCTCCTCCATTCTCATCTTCCTCTTGCATATCAACTCCACTACTGATGGATTTTAGTGGGGGTGTCCATCACTCACCACACCCATGATATCATGTGAAGGAAAAGGAACCATGGAGTGTTTGGGAAGAAATCTTCACGCTTTGTCACCACCACGGGTTATCACAACCACCATGAGTGGCGCCGGTGAGCCACACACAACGTACCATCAGTGAAAACTCAAAGTTCAAACTACACTATTTTATTAATTATTTCATTAAAAAATCCCTTAATATCTAAATCTAATCTAAATTTTAATAAAATGTTACAGTTAATGTCACATGGCAATACCTCCTACAATCTAACTTTTTTATTTGTTTTGGTTTTTATTGATATATTTAAAATTAAAAATTTTAATATCACGTTTATCTATATACAATCTTAATTTAAAATTTCTTTTATCTTATATTTTTCAAGATTTGAAATTTTGGTTTTGGTTTTATTTTTAAATTTAAAATTTAGATTATTTTATATTTTCACTTTAATCTATAAAAAATAGTAGTGAGTTTTTTTTGTTCAAGATTTCTTATCGAATTAATGATATTCTTAAACGATTTTTTTATTATTTATCGTAACTTTTTATCATTAAAACTTTAATAATTTCTTATTTATTTTATTTTATTAGATGTTTTAACTTTTTTTGGGTAGTGAGTTTTTTTTTCAAGATTTCTTATCGAATTGATGGTATTCTTAAACGAATTTTTTATTATTTATCATAACTTTTTATCATTAAAACTTTAATAGTTTTTTATTTATTTTATTTTATTAGATGTTTTAACTTTTTTTAGGTATTTCATAATTATTAAATTAAAAGCTCTTGAAGCAGCAGTTGTTTTTATTGTTCTTTTTTTAGTTATTATAATTAAGTTTTAACTTATTTTGTTTTTCTCGTATAATTTTAAAATAGTGTATTTCATAAAATTATAATTATGAATATAGTGTTGTAACATGTTTATTTTAGTCTACGTTAGATATAAGCTTTATTCAAAAATTTGTTGTGAATAACACGAGTTTGAGGATTAGGTTATAAACATATGTATTACATAGGTTTGAGGATAAAAAATATATAATTTAATAATGTATGCATAAATTTACATAACTAAATTTTTTTCATACATACGACTTGTTGGGTAGTGGAGGCAGCAAACTATGGAACTTTGTTTCTGAACGTGACTTCATCTAAATGTTAGTACTCTGATATTATGGTTTTTATATTTGAGAATATCAAAATATACCTATAAAAAGTTAAAATAATATATAAAAGTTATATATAACAGAAATATAATCAAAATCAAATCATAACAAAACAAAGCAATGTAAAAAAATAGTAACATAAAGCGAACGTGGATCTATAGTGTCTTAGCAACTCCACAATAGATTAGAAAGTAAGATGTGAGTATAATTGTTTTATAAGGCTAAAGGGTGTGGGAGTTATGGCTGGGACATGATTCGCCACGTAGGAACATGAATAGAAAACTACACCACCTCCTTGCTTGATCCACCATGGTTCGCATAGATTAAACCATGACAACCATGATCTTCTTTTCCATTTTCCAAGATTTTCTTTTCTTTTTATTTACACAAAAATAAAGTAAAATAAATAAAGGGATAGTGGTTTGGGTCATAACCACACCTTATGGTAGTTGTTGTGGATGATGGATTAGAGGTGAGTAACATGACACTGACGTAGAGGGTACGGTGGTCCTGAGGGTCATGACCACACCCTATAGCCTAATTGGTCACTTTGTTAAAAATCTTACTATATAATAAAAGAAACCTCTTTTGGGACACTTGTCATCATATTAGGTCATCTTTTATAGATAATTATTATTTTAGTTTAGTCTCTTATAGATAATTATTATTTTAGTTTAATATTATTTAGTTTAATATCTTATATTATAGATAACCCTTCTACTAAATATTATTAGTTTAATATCTTATAGTTAATTATTATTTAGTTTAATCTCTTTCTTATTTATAATATTATTTATTTGAATTAACTATATTTAAACGTTTTGTTTAGTTTGGTATCAAATAGATTTTACGAAACTTAAAATAAAAATAACTAACATTATTTATCATTTATATATTTACGGAGTTTTAAATAAAGAGTTAAATGTATTGAATTTTTTATTTGGTATATAAAACTACATTTATTCAATTCGTACAATATGGTTCTTATAGATATAACTTTTATTATTTAATATATAAAATTATAGAGTGAATTTCAAGTTTTGTCCTTTATCTTTAGGCTACTTTGCAAGTTTTGTCCTTTATGTTTAAATTTGACGAGTTTTGTCCTTTATGTTTAAAAATCAAGCACGTTTTGTCCTTTATGCTTGATTTTTAAGGACAAAACGTGCTTGATTTTTTAAACATAAAGGACAAAACGTGTTTGATTTTTAAACATAAAGGGTAAAACGTGCTTGATTTTTAAACATAAAGGACAAAACTCGTCAAATTTAACCATAAAAGACAAAACTTGCAAAGTGGCCTAAAGATAAAGGACAAAACTTGAAATTCACTCAAAATTATATTTATTTAACCCGTGCAATAAATGAGGTTTTTAAAGATATATTGTTTTATTATTTAGTATATAAAATTTATTTATTCAACCCGTGTAATACACGGGGTTATAACCTAGTATTAGACATATTTATAAGATGTGTTTCGTGAGCTAAAAAAAATAGAAATATGCAAAATATTGTCTTTCCAAAAATAAAATCCCATAACTAAAGAAATGTGTTTGAAAATTATTAATTGAAATTGTTTTAGTTATAGTTAAATTTGGTATGGCTACTATATATTTGCGATATTTGACTAAGAAAACTGAATATTACATCTATCTTGGTCGTATATATAGTATATATATGAGCAAATTGCTAAAAGATTTGTACAAAATTATCAAGTTATATAATTTATATCCTTAAACCCGTGTACACAACCATCTATATTCTAGTTTAATAATTTTAGTGAAATCTTATTGTATAAAGTACCCAGATGATCCCATGTTTTACAACGTAATCCTTCTAGGTAAATCGATGGTGACTGACTGACACCTTGCACGATCCTAGAAAACCCTTCATCTTCGGCATCAAATCACCCTCAACAACATCTCAAAATCCAATCTTGTTTCGACCCACTACACCCAATCCCAATTTACTCGCTCATGTTCCTCAAGATTCACCTCATAAAAAATGAGGAGGTAATGCAACCTCACTGATCATGTTCCCCATCGTGTGTTTTCTTATTCTAACGGTTTTGACTTTTGAGATGTTAATCAGGGCTGGCGAAGGAATTATGGTCAATAGATCGAGTTATAATCGACACCACTTGAAGAAAATCAAAGGGTTCTTGATCAGATTCAAGATTACAGCTATCTTGATTGTGGTTTTGATCATCTACTTTGTGTTTTTTGCCAGCAAGATCAATCATGTGCAGCCAGAATCCCCACCTGAGGTCACTTTTTTACTATTTCTTTTTTAGTTTGTTTTGAGTTCTAGTGCCAATGGTGGGTTTAGGTGATTTGGGGGTGTTTGGATGTGCATATTTTAAAAATATATAAAATGATTAAGATTTTAGGGGGTGGTTGGGATCATAGTTATTAAAAGCGCTAGGCGCACTTACAGGGCGATTTGTTGGGCCCGGGGTTTTATTTGCGTCTAGGCGCGCCTGGGTGCTCGCTTTAATAACTATGGTTGGGATTAGGGGTGTTACCGGTCTGGTTATGACAAAAATTTTGGGTCGAACCGGAAACCACAGTTTTGGAAAATACAAACCGAACTGGCCGGTTTTTACCGCTTTACGGTTAAAAAAAGTTTTTTTTTTTTTTTTTTTTTTTTTTAAAGACAATGTTGTATTGAATTTTTTAAAAAAATGATAAGGATTGTTGATAAATATAATGTATATACATAAGTTTTATATTCCTAAAATATGTAAAAAAATAATAACAAATGTTAAACGGCTGGTTCGGTTTACAAGGCCGGTTCCAAGTTCCGAACCATAAACGTCAAACTTTACAACCAGACCGTACATATTTCAAACCAGCCTACTTTTTTTTGTTCGAACGGTTCGGTTGGTTTAGGCTGTTTATGAACAGCCTATTTGGGATTGCTTATGTAAACACATTATGCTTACACTTATAAGTAGGAGACGATAATCAGCTATTTTAACTTGTAATTTTGAATCCCTTAGTGAAATAAGCAATCTCAAATTGGTTATTCAAACAGATCATTAATTCATTTGACCTTAAAATAAGGTTATACAGTTCGTGACTGCAAAACTTCATAGTTTGACTTGAGCTTGACTTTTTAAACAGATTAGTGTGCAAAAACTATGGGGTACTGTCGATTCTAACGGTTGGAGGCCGTCATCAACACCTAGATCTAACTGGCCTCGTATGTGTTCTTGGGGACCTTAATGTACTTGCCTACATTTGTTATAACATGTTACCTTAAATGATGTTTTGATTAATGATCATGAATGGTTTCTTTTAGCTCCTCCAAATGAAAGCAACGGGTTTTTGCGTGTTCGGTGTAATGGTGGTTTAAATCAGCAGCGGACTGCGGTATGTTTGCTATTCTCATTTTACTGATAAAAAGTGTGCCTTATTAAAAACTTTTATGTTTGTTGTCTCCTACAATTATTAGTGTCTATGTGTATTAAATAATTACAAGTGGCAATTACAACCCAACCCGTAATATATAGTGATAAAACGGACAAATTGTGGGATGATCCAACCCGCTTGACCCACGCGTGTTGCGACCACTTCCAACAACACATGCATATCATGTGAGTTACATGTATCATCATCATCATCATCATCATACTCAGTAAATCCCACCAATGGCAAAGCAAAGGTAGGGTCTGAGGAGGGTTAGATGTAGACAACCTTACCTCTACTCCGTAGGAATAGAGAGGCTGTTTCCAGTGAGACCTCCAGCTCGATAGTAGTTTTGCATCAAGCCTTGGACATACGGCACATAACACTTAGCAATCGGGACAAAGACCGATTAGTGCATGTACCCTTTTGTCTTTCAGCTATCAATGCCACCACATGATGCATGATTAACCGTCCTCGGCTTTTAACGTTATTTTCACGAAATTAGTAAAATAACGTTAAAATTAGTGCACTTTCACTTTTGCCCCCCATGGCCCACACATATATACATTATATGCGCATACCGCAACTGGGCGTATGTGAGTTACATGTTATGTCTTTTAAATAAATAAGCCCTTCAAGTGCACACTCCTTAACAAAAGGTTAACCGCATCTCTTTTTCAGCCTTTTTTATTCTTTAAAAAATCAATTAATTTCTAAGAATACATGGTAAATAGATAACCAATACGTGAATTACTAAAGTTACATAGTTTAACATCAACTGTATTCATATGAAGTTAATGAGTACGAATTATATAATTTTGTGTAGATATGTAACGCGGTTCTTGCTGCCCGAATAATGAATGCCACCCTTGTGCTGCCCGAGCTTGATACGAATTCCTATTGGCATGATGACAGGTATTTTTAATGTTGACTATTAGTCAAATATATGATACATCCTTCAATTAAGCAAAAAACATTTCAAGATTTGGTGGTTCATACTAATAAAAAAAGTTGTTACATTTTGTTTGGGGCATGATTAATACTTGTGCTCATGGGCGGACCTAGCCTTTGGCCAGGGTGGGCGGCCGCACCCCTTGAAAAAAAATTTAGTGTATACTTTTAGGCAAAAAAACCCGGCCGCACCCTTGAAAATATGATTGAACACCTCATCCGCGCCCCCCAAAAAAATTTCTGGGTTCGCCACTACTTGTGCTAAAAAATTAAGAAATTTAATTACTACTTCTTGCATATGAACAGTGGTTTTCAAGGTATATATGATGTTGATTATTTTATCACGTCATTGCGGTATGATGTTCGTGTTGTCGAAAGCATCCCCGAAATTAGGAAACACGGAAGGACAAAGAAGATAAAATCTTTTCAGGTATGTTTCACGCGTAACCAGTTCCACTTTTTGTTATTTTAATCATACTTGAATGTTAAAATTTTTAATTATTTATTTTTAATAGCTTCGTCCACCTAGAGATGCTCCTATTAGTTGGTATACAACGGTTGCTTTGGAGAAAATGAAGGAACATGGTGCTATTTATCTCACACCATTTTCTCATCGATTAGCCGAAGAGATCGATAATCCGGAATATCAACGGTTAAGATGCAGAGTCAACTATCACGCCCTTAGATTTAAGCCGCATATCATGCAGTTAAGTCAGTCAATAGTTGCTAAACTTCGCTCACAAGGTCACTTCATGTCAATACATCTTCGGTTTGAAAAGGACATGTTGTCATTTGCCGGGTAAGTTCACCATTCAATCATAAATAATTTCTTGTCACAAATTTTGACCCGTTTACTTACGAATGGGTCATCTTGGGTTGATCTTTTTATATGTTAAAGAGTAAATTGCATTTTACGTCCTTTAAGTTTGGGCCAAATTGCAGACGTTGTCCTTTAACTAACAAAATTACATTGGATGTCCTTTATGTTACTGTTTCTCTCATCAGGCGGTATCCTTTTGCCCTAACGCAGTTAACTTTTTCTGTTAACTCACGTGCCACTCACATGAGGGCATAATGGTCATTTACTCATTTTCACTTACATCTAGAGTAAATTGCATTTTACATCCTTCTAAGCTTCAACCAAAGTTCAAGTGTTGTCCTTTAACTAACGAAATTACAGTGGATGTCCTTTATGTTTCAATTTCTATACAGGCTGTGTCCTTTTGCTGTAACCCAATTACATTATAGCGTTAAGTAACTTAAGTTAGGTCATGCCCAACCCGCCTAGACCCAACCCGACCCGACCCGTTATAAGAATGATCCATTCATAGGAACCCATATTGATTTGTTATCCAACCAACCCATCTTGCGACCTCTAATGCATATTGCTTGTATGATAAATAATTTATTGCTTTTTTTTTCTTTTGCAGGTGTTTTGATATATTTACTCCTCATGAACAAAAGATATTGATGAAATACCGAAAGGAAAACTTCGCTGACAAGAAACTTGTTTATAGTGAAAGAAGGGCTATCGGAAAATGTCCTTTAACTCCAGAAGAGGTACCTTTAGTTTCTTGTTTTCCCAACACATTATAAAATGCGCATACCGGGCTCGTTTTTTTATGTTTCATCTTTAACGGGTCGGACGAATTATGATAAATGATTTTACTAAAAGAGTAAATTACGATTTTGGCCCCTGTGGCACATGACAAGTTTTTAACCAAGTAAATGGATGGGTTAGAAAAAAAGACGTTGGGGCTCAGATGTTAAAAGATTCCTTTTTGGGCTAAAAGGGTAAAAGTGATATAACCACAGGGGCCAAAATTGTAATTTACTCTTACTAAAATGAACGGGTTGAAAGTCATCTGAAGTGTATTCAAATCTATAAAAAAACTCCTAAATCACTTCCTTTTAAGTTATAGTTATTTTTTGGATCATGTCTTATCTCTTAGGAGTTGATCAAAAGAAAACCGGTTGGAAGTCATCGAAGTGCATTCAGTTGCAGAAAACCTTTTTGATTTATTTTACCAAAAAAAAACTATTATAACTAATATTATGTAAATATAATATTTCTAATCATATTTAACACATGAGTTATTTATATATAAAAAGAAGAGTAAAGTACACTGATGGTCCTTGTGGTTTACCAAAATTTTGGATTTAGTCCTTAGCTTTCCAAAAATACACAGATGGTCCCTGTGGTTTGCACTTTGTAACGCATTTACTCCCTAGCCAACAAATCTAAAGTTTTTAGCAGGTCCCAGTGCAAACCACAAGGACCATCCATGTACTTTTGAAAAAAGCTGGGGACTAAATGCGTTACAAAATGCAAACCACAGGGACCATCTGTGTACTTTTACAAATCTAGGGACCAAATTCAAAATGTTGGTAAACCACAGGGACCATCCTTGTACTTTACTCTAAAAAGAAAATAGTGCGCAAGTGTTTTGACCCGTACCAAAAAATAACTGTATTGAGCCCGTTATCTACCTTGACCTGACCCAACTAAACCATTACACGGTCTTGTTCGATATTTGTATTAAATTTCCACGTATTGCATCTACTTTCTCAGGTTGGTCTTGTTTTACGTGCAATGGGATTCAACAACTCGACTCGAATATACCTTGCAGCCGGTGAACTATTTGGTGGTGAGCGGTTCATGAAGCCGTTTCGAGCCATGTTCCCACTGCTCGAGAACCACAGCACCGTCGATTCATCTAGCGAATTAACCGACAACACACAAGGCTTACTGGGGTCAGCTGTTGACTACATGGTTTGTCTTTTATCAGACATTTTCATGCCGACATATGACGGGCCAAGCAACTTTGCTAATAACCTTTTGGGCCACCGCCTCTACTACGGTTTCCGGACCAATATCCGGCCCGACCGAAAAGGTTTAGCTCCACTTTTTATTAAACGTGAAGCTGGCCACGTTGATGGTTTTGAAGAGGCGGTTAGGCGCGTGATGATGAAAACTAACTTTGGTGGGCCCCATAAGCGAGTGTCACCCGAATCGTTTTATACGAATTCGTGGCCCGAGTGTTTTTGTCAAGTATCCGGGTCGAATCCTGATGATAGATGCCCGGCTGATAATATGATGGAGATACTGGAGGGTGAGTTACAGAGGGATATGACCAATGTGACCACCTCCATCGGTGATGAATAATAATAATAACATTAAAGATTGAATTGGTTATTTTGTATCCCAAGCTGCCATGAAGAGGGGTTTGTTAACACTTACCATAGAATCTGAGGTATGTTCTTTTCTATCTTGTATCTATATATATATATATATATATATATATATATATATATATATATATATATATATATATATATATATATTATGTGTGTGTATATCAGGTTACAACATCCTATATGTTTCATAATCATATTTAGCCCACATTTTATATATATTGTTTACGAAGGAAGGATTTTAAATTTACAATAATATATAGTTTTTTTAATATTTTAAATTTTAATATTATAATACTTTACTAGGTTATAACCCGTGGTAGCCACGGGTTGCTTTATTTTAAAGATATTAATATTTTATTAATTTTATTACAAGGGTTTTTTTTATAAAATTTGTGAGGACATATATACAATCAGGTAGAGGATCCTGTACATTAATCTAATATTGTGAGAATGGTGAGAAATAATGTGGTGATGATAAATGTCCTATATCTAAATTAATTCAAAAAGGGTGAATTAGTAATTTTCTATTTCTTTCAATTAATTGATTAAAAGATAACTGCCCAAAATAACTGCCACCCTTTATTATAGGAATTCGAATTTAAGAATTAATCTACGAATTTGTGTCATCTCGTTCACCGGTTATTAATTCTGTAGTGCAACCACCATTCAGAACTGTATAGTGTTATATATTTTTATATAGTGTTATATAGTGTTACATGGTGTTATATAATGGTTTTTGGTGTTATATAATTCGGTAGTGTTATATAATTCTGTAGTGCAACCACCAAAAAACACTATATAACAACATCAATTATTAATTCTGTAGTGCAACCACCATTCGGAACTGTATAGTGTTATATATTTTTATATAGTGTTACATGGTGCTATATGGTGTTATATAGTGTTCTTTGGTTTATATAGTGTTATATGATGGATGCATAGTGTTATATTTTTCTGGTAGCATGTCTATGATGGATGTATAGTGTTATATATAGTTATATAGTGTTATATAATGTTACATAGTGTTATATGGTGTTAGGGGAAGGTTCAAATGAAAACCACTAGTTATCGCGAAAACTCGAAAACTAACTAAAAAAGCCTAAAAACATACCAATTTTTTTGCATACCAATTTTCGCTATTTTAATTATATAAAAAAAATTTCAAAATTTTTTTTGTAGTGCACATGTGTAATAATAGTACACATGTGAATTATTACACATGTGCACTACAAATATATTTTTTTTTTGAAATTTTTTTTATATAAAAAAACTAGCGATTTTAATAAAAAAATTAAAAATTTTTTTTTGTGTGTTTTTAGGCTTTTTTTAGTTAGTTTTCGAGTTTTCGCGATAAAAGTGGTTTTCATTTGAACCATCCCTATGGTGTTATATGGTGTTACATAGTTTATATGTGGTTATATAGTGTTTTGTAGTGTTATATGATGGATGTATAGTGTTATATAATCGATGTATAGTGTTATACATTTTTTGTAGCAGTTACATATTTCTGTATTTTTAAAATTTAGGATCGATAGAATTTAACAGTTAAATTTGAATCGCTAGAATTTAGGAGTGAATCACTAGAATTTAGGAGAGATTACCTAATTTGAAACATATAAAAAGACACTATTACCCCTACAATTTTCAAATCAATCCATATAATTAAAACACAATTTATAATTTGGTCGCTATTAGATCAAAGATCTAATGGTTTAAAACACTTCTTACACTTCTCACATTTTAGACACTTTGTACACTATCCCTACCTTATACAATGATTCAATGTTAATCGTATATAATAATATATGGAAACAACGTGATTTATATATGTTAAACAAAACAATGTGATTATTTATATTTTATTCTTATGTTATGTTATAAATGAAAAGCGTGATTAAATGTTTATAATCACCTAAACACAAAACCGATATTATTATTGAAAATAAAACAAACAATGATTATTGGAAAGGAAAAACCCAAAAACTACAATGTACGGAACAACTAATTCTCATAACAAAGTAGGAACACTTGAATCTTCAATAAATATCTTTTATCATCTTCAAAGTAGTATTTGTCAATTAGTCCAGAAGGCCAAAATTCTTCCAAAATTGTATCCGTAATACACAAGCCTTCGTCTTGAATAGATTCCTTGATCCAAAAATGACAAAAAAAATGAAATTAATAAGAACAATATTTGATCAAATACTAATCAATTTAAATGTAACACAATTATACAACAATAACATATTACCAGATAATTTTCAACATAGGTAGAATGATGCAAACCAAACTCAAAGGATGATAGCCCGTCTCGCCATTCTCTAGATACACATTTGAAGTGATGAATTGATATAGCGTTTAGCTTGGTTAAAATCTCAAAGAGTAGCATTTCAAAAGGAATATAAACCATTGTATGAACGATTGAAGCATATAATGTATTATTGAGTATAACATATAAATTAATACCTAATTTATATAAGTAAAATTAAAATGGGCCTCATACACAAAATCAAAAGAGCCCATATCCATCGACTAATATGGTGGTAACAATTGATTAGAATCAATTAACTAATTGAAATAATTGTTCGAAGTTATTGCAAATATTCCACTTTTTGAAAATGTTGAACCATCTATATCTTACCAATAATATAAAGATGTGATTTTTAAATTTTGAATTATTCAAAAAATAATAAGTCGGTTACACTAAATAAAGGATAACATAGCATGTGATATATTCCTTGATTAAAAAATCCATTCTTAAAAAGGAATTAAGAATTCCATTCATAAAAACAAAGAAAAGGTTGATTTAAATTATTGAATTAATTAAATGTTTGAATTATAAATACAAAATAATCAGAACATATTTCTTTTAAATCTTTGTAACAGCAATAATCTTTGTAAAGCACATAATAGGATTAAAAAGAGTGTATATGAAATACGTATAAGAATAATATAGAATACAATAGTCAATCTAAGTTACGAAAATTTATTTCAAACCAAAATAAGTTACATGAAAAGTTCAAATACTTCAAAATGAAATTCACAATTACATCATAAGTTACCAAATATCTCCTTGTAAACTACGTTAGATGTCTTCGCTGTGGGTTTACCATCGGCATCAAATGATAAAATTTTTAACACCTTCTCTCGTTTTGACTCTCGATAAAACGACGTACAATTGACCATGAGTTAAAACAGGATCTTTTAAATATAAACCAACTCGGGATAGCGACTGCCCTTGACTTTTGTTAATCGTCATAGCAAAACAAACTGATAAAGGAAATTGCCTTCTTTGAAATTGAAAAGGTATCTTCTTGTCTGAAGGAATCATACTAATCCTTGGAATAAAAACTCTTGTGCCAATATTTCCGCCGGATATTACTTCAGCTTCAATTACTCGTATACCAAGAAAGGTTACTTGAAGTCTAGTTCCGTTACATAATCCGTTCTGCTGATCAATGTTTCGAAGAAGCATCACAGGAACACCAACTTTAAGAACCAACCTATGGTTAGGTAAAGCGGATATTTTCAGAGCATTCAAATTATCAGCAGAGTATAGTCCTTGTTGAAAAGAATCAAGAACTTGCTTAGTTTGACAGATACTGTAAGCCAAATACTCTTTTTCTTCACCTGGAAATAAAGAAAGTAATCGATCATTAATTTCATGAACTACTTCATTTTTTGGTGCTAAAATTGCTCTCTCTGCAAAGAATCCAGGATTTTTATACTGTTCTAAAATTGAAGGATAAACAAAGTCGATTAAAATCTATATAGTATAAAAGTTCCAAATATTAAGTTAAAAGCCTACTCAATATCTTTAAGCTTGATATTCAATCTTTTCTCTTTCTTTCCATCTTTTTTATTTGTGTCCTCTAGATTGAAGCAAATCTCAACATAGCCTATGAAGTCTATAAATTAACAAAAGAAAAAAAAACTCATTAATAATTACGCCAAAAACAAAAACAAAAACAAAAACCATTAATAATATACATGGATTAACACATATTGAAAAAAATTACATACCAACAGGTGTATTAATTTCAACTTTGTTTTCGACAACGTCTCTGAAGTTGACGAAAGAGAAGCAATACTTGGGACCATTCCAATCAATGCTTCTTTGAATTTGGGTATAGAAATTAAATGTTAACTTCTGGTTATTTTTCGTATGGTTTAAACTTGCATTGTAAGGTGCAAGAGAAGGCCTGCTAATGACCAGACATTCATCGAGCTTGAAGTGATGCTCAAATCTTGGCAAAATCCTATGGAGACAACTTGCCTGAATCGTGTGACCCTATAAGGAAACAATGATAATAAGTTGAATTGTCAAACATATTAAATAAATAATCCGAAAAAATTCTATACTACATCATACAATGTGTATAGAATAAAAGTAATTTCTCATACCTCTTCGTCCATACAAATCATATCGACACGGAATGTTTCATTCTTACTTACGACCGTGCATCATCTTCCTCCATAGAGAAATGTTCTTCAACTTGAGAGTATAGTTATTTGACAAAGCATTAAGATTAGACAACATTGTTATGTTCTGATCTTCCATTTCGATAATATACATCTTCGATTATCACTCTATTTCACAACTCCTCTATCATTTTGTTCCATATATCGATTCAGTCTTATCGAAATGGAAGATCAGAACATAACAATGTTGTCTAATCTTAATGCTTTGTCAAATAACTATACTCTCAAGTTGAAGATCATTTCTCTATGGAGGAAGATGATGCACGGTCGTAAGAATGAAACATTCCGTGTCGGTAAGAATGAAACATTCCGTGTCGATATGATTTGTATGGACGAAGAGGTATCTATACACATTGTATGATGTATAGAATTTTTTTCGGATTATTTATTTGATATGTTTGACAATTCAACTTATTATCATTGTTTCCTTATAGGGTCACACGATTCAGGCAAGTTGTCTCCATAGGATTTTGCCAAGATTTGAGCATCACTTCAAGCTCGATGAATGTCTGGTCATTAGCAGGCCTTCTCTTGCACCTTACAATGCAAGTT
The DNA here is from genome assembly GCF_002127325.2 of Helianthus annuus. Lineage (NCBI taxonomy): Eukaryota > Viridiplantae > Streptophyta > Magnoliopsida > Asterales > Asteraceae > Helianthus > Helianthus annuus. The sequence continues at coordinate 128,611,625 of NC_035433.2, read as the reverse complement.
TAAACCATACGAAAAATAACCAGAAGTTAACATTTAATTTCTATACCCAAATTCAAAGAAGCATTGATTGGAATGGTCCCAAGTATTGCTTCTCTTTCGTCAACTTCAGAGACGTTGTCGAAAACAAAGTTGAAATTAATACACCTGTTGGTATGTAATTTTTTTTCAGTATGTGTTAATCCATGTACATTATTAATGTTTTTTTTTTTTTTTTTTTTTTTGCGTAGTTATTAATGAATTTTCTTTTTTTGTTAATTTATAGACTTCATAGGCTATGTTGAGATTTACTTCAATCTAGAGGACACAAATAAAAAAGATGTAACGAAAGGGAAAAGATTGAATATCAAGCTTAAAGATATTGAGTAAGTTTTTAACTTAATATTTGGAACTTTTATACTATATAGATTTTAATCGACTTTGTTTATCCTTCAATTTTAGAACAGTGTAAAAATCTTGGATTCTTTGCAGTGAGAGCAATTTTAGCACCAAAGAATGAAGTAGTTCATGAAATTAATGATCGATTACTTTCTTTATTTCCAGGTGAAGAAAAAGAGTATTTGAGCTCTTACAGTATCTGTTAAACTGAGCAAGTTCTTGATTCTTTTCAACAAGCACTATACTCTGCTGATAATTTGAATGCCCTGAAAATATCCGGTTTACCTAACCATAGGTTGGTTCTTAAAGTTGGTGTTCCGGTGATGCTTCTTCGAAACATTGATCAGCAGAACGAATTATGTAACGGAACTAGACTTCAAGTAACCTTTCTTGGTAAACGAGTAATTGAAGCTGAAGTAATATTGGCAGAAGAGTTTTTATTCCAAGGATTAGTATGATTTCTTCAGACAAGAAGATACCTCTTCAATTTCAAAGAAGACAATTTCCTTTATCAGTTTGTTTTGCTATGACGATTAACAAAAGTCAAGGGCAGTCACTATCCCGAGTTGGTTTATATTTAAAAGATCCTGTTTTTTCTCATGGTCAATTGTATGTCGTTTTATCGAGAGTCAAAACGAGAGAAGGTGTTAAAATTTTATCATTTGATGCCGATGGTAAACCCACAACGAAGACATCTAACGTAGTTTACAAGGAGATATTTGGTAACTTATGATGTATTTGAACTTTTCATGTAACTTATTTTGGTTTGAAATAAATTTTCGTAACTAAGATTGACTATTGTATTCTATATTATTCTTATATGTATTTCATATACACTCATTTTAATCCTATTATGTGCCTTACAAAGATTTAAAAGAAATATGTTCTGATTATTTTGTATTTATAATTCAATAATTTAAATCAACCTTTTCTTTGTTTTTACGAATGGAATTCTTAATTCCTTTTTAAGAATGAATTTTTTAATCAAGGAATATATCACATGCTATGTTATCATTTATTTAGTGTAAATGGCTTATTATGTTTTTGAATAATTCAAAATTTAAAAATCACATCTTTATATTATTGGTAAGATATAGATGGTTCAACATTTTCAAAAAGTGGAATATTCGCAATAACTTCGAACATTTATTTCAATGATTTAATTGATTCTAATCAATTATTACCACCATATTAGTCGATGGATATGGGATCTTTTGATTTTCTGTATGAGGCCCATTTTCATTTTACTTATATAAATTAGGTTATTAATCTATATGTTATGCTCAATAATACATTATATGTTTCAATCGTTCATACAATGGGTTATATTCCTTTTGAAATACTACTCTTTGAGATTTTAACCAAGCTAAATGCTATATCAATTCATCGCTTCAAATGTGTATCTAGAGAATGACGAGACGGGCTATCATCCTTTGAGTTTGGTTTGCATCATTCTACCTATGTTGAAAATTATCTGGTAATATGTTATTGTTGTATAATTGTTACATTTAAATTGATTAGTATTTGATCAAATATTGTTCTTATTAATTTCATTTTTTGTCATTTTTGGATTAAGGAATCTATTCGAGACGAAGACTTCTGTATTACGGATATGATTTTGGAAGAATTTTGGCCTTCTAGACTAATTGACAAATACTACTTTTAAGATGATAAAGATATTTATTGAAGAGTCAAGTGTTTCTACCTTTTTATGAGAATTAGTTGTTCCGTACATTGTAGTTTTTGGGTTTTTCCTTTCAATTAATCATTGTTTGTTTTATTTTCAATAATAATATAGGTTTTGTGTTTAGGTTGATTATAAACATTTAATCACGCTTTTCATTTATAATATAACATAAGAATAAATAATCACATTGTTTTGTTTAACATATATAAATCACGTTGTTTCCATATATTATTATATACGATTAACATTGAATCATTGTATATATGTCCTCACAAATTTTATAAAAAAAAACCCTTGTAATAAAATTAATAAAATATTAATATCTTTAAAATAAAGCAACCCGTGGGTACCATGGGTTATAACCTAGTTTTTAATATATACGAACAAATTAGCATGATAGTTTTTATGCGGGTTATTGGATTTTAATAATCCTAGTTGACCAATAATAATCCAAACTCAAAAAATTTCCTCCAAAGATCCCAACTTGTAAGAATTTGGCCCATATTGATCCTTTTCAAACTGTAGGTGCACTTAATTCAGTTAAGAAGGCTACGGGTGCACTTGGATCTATTGAGGAGGCCAATTTCTTGTATGTTATAAAAGGATCAATTGGGGCCAAATTTTTACAAGTTGGGATCATTGTTGGGAATTTTTAAAATTAGGATTATTATCGGCCAACATGTGAAACATAGGATTATTAAAATCAAATAACCCTTTTATGTACATTAGGCATGTAAGAACCATAAAAAAAGGTCTTACCAACAAAAACAACAAAATATGTGTATTGTGATGTTTTTTTAGTAGTAAGTGCGGCTGTGAAAAAAATGTATATTTTATGGTTGATGTGATACCAGGTTTTAACAACAAAATATGAGGCATACGATGAATGATTACAACTTACTGAGCATGGCACATTTCCTGGACTGGAGAAGAGAGCAGCATGGAATTTTATTGTTCTTTAGTTTGTACTAATTCACATTATATATACCTCACATAGCAACTGTATCCTAACAGCTAATGCCAGTATTTTTATTTGTAAAATAATGTCAAATGAAATAGAACTAGTTGATGCCCCGCCCGCGTTGCGGGGCGATGGCCAAATAATTTAGATAGGAAAAAAACAAACTAAACGATGATAAGACCGTATTTTTTGGCTCAGGGCAAAACTATAATTTTTCAGAACTAATGAGCTAGTGTTAGGCAGCTCCTTGACATGGGAAAAAATTAAATCGAGTAAACCAATTAAAAAAAAACCTTTATAGTTTTGCTAAAAAAACTAAAACGATGGGAAAAACATAATTTTTAACTGAGGGCGAAAACATCATTTTTAACTGGGGATAAATCGTAAACTAAATGAACCAACGGGGGAGTGCCAAGAAGCTGCCGACACGACTATAATTTTACACTGGGGACAAACTTCTAATGTCACCAGGAAAACAAACAAAAACGATGGGGAAAATGTAAATTTAAGTTGAGGGACTTGGCTGTGAGAAAAAAAACTAATGGCAAAATTATAAATTTATACGGGGCAAAATCGTAATTTTGAACTGAGAGCAAAATTGGAATTTTTAGCTGGGAGCAAAAGCGTAAATTTATTTTTAAGTGAGGGTAAAAACATAATTTTGAAATGATGGAAAATCATAATTTTAAGGTAAAAAAACTAATGGCAAAACTGTAAATTGAAACGGGGCAAAATCGTAATTTTTAACCGGGGGCAAAATTGAAATATTTACCTAGGAGCGAAAGCGTAAATATATTTTTAAGTGAGGGCAAAAACATAATTTTGAACTGATGGCAAAATCGTAATTTTAAAGCGGGATAAAATCGTAAATTTGTTAGGCCAATAGGGAAGTGCCAGCTGCCTGGCATATACCTTTGCCGCCCATTTAGCCCAATGAAGGGCGAAACCTATTCCCGCCGACAGCCGACATTGTAGTCTGTAGTTGTTGAAAATACGCATAAATCAAACACATCATGTACCACCTCACAGAAAAACTTACAACCCAAGTCACCTGATAAAAGAAACTTGCAACCCAAGGTTGCCAGAGTTCAAGACAAGTACCAATCTTGAAGTAAAATACGAAAAATCCACTGCTAATACTTGCTGACAGATTTACAGAAAATAGATTATGCAACATGATAATCAAGAACGTAGCTTGTTGGCAACATAAAGCAAATGACTGATATTTGTTGACGGGTAACTTTGTAGCAGCTTCAGATTTGCAGTGAAATCCCCTGCGAGCAAACGCCTCCTAACGAGAATCAGCATCGCGCAACATACCCGAAGCAACGTCTCCTGCAATTTTCCGCATTTATAAATTTTAACCAGCTTTACATTTTTTTTTTTCAATTATCAAATCAAAATAAATCTCATGTGGCAAAATGTACGGGTCAGGCAATCTAACACAAAATTTGCGGCTTTAGGTTTAATCTGAGTGGCTTTTGGGTCAGTATGACCCGTTTATTGAAAATTATAAAAACTGTGTTTTATGCCATAACACAAACTAACTAGGTATTCTATGCCAAAATTTTGAAGATAAAAGAGATGAGAATTATGTTTTATAGTTTAAGCGTAACTGTTTTATATACATTTGTATCTTTGGTTGTAAAATTTGTGATATTAGATTAATAATATGCAAAAAAAAAAAAAGAACTAAAAAATCGTGTTAAACGGGTCGTGCTCATATCAGTCCGAGAATATACTGTTGTGTTCGGGTTTATGTGTTTGACACGATTTTCAGGTTCGACCCGCCAACCCACGAACACGACCCAATTAACACCCACATAACATTTTTAGCAGGTAAAAGTAGCTGGGTCAGATTGGATTCTGCAAATTATTTTTTGTCCATCATTTCGAACTTCACAAATAACTGATGTATTTAATACGATCACAAAAAGTCAAAAAACTAAAATTGTATCAAATCCCATTTTTTAAATAAGAGGTTGTAACATCAAACCATCATCCTGTTTCCAATTTAGCAGGAACAATTAAAAATTAATTTATTGAATTCACTTGGCCCATCATCAATAAATGCAACCCATTTTTACATAAATGGGGCAGTAACAGCAATGCAATAACTCACCTGAGGACCTTCTGGGTCACTTAAGAGCGTGTCCCATATGTGAAGAATGTCAGCAAAATTGAATTCTTGGGTCAACAGAAGTGTGATCCATCTAAACGCATAGAACTGCGGATTGACCTGTCATTAAACAATCCAGCATCGATTAAACTTTTAATATAAAAGGTATCTTGAAATGGTTTCAAATAACCGATAATTATTAAAGTTTCTTACTTTAGTTGTGAGTTCAAGATGCCGCCATAGCTCTTCATCATGGTGTTTCAAGAGCTGTGACATCTTTGAAATTGTTGAGCGAATGCCAACAACGCTATTATCAAGTTGCTTACAGAAATTATCTCTACAACTGCTTAACAACTCGACAAAACAGAAGAACGTGTCTGCTTCAGCATTTACCTGCATAAGTTTTATACTTAGAAATAAAAGTAAACTTATAGAAAATGGAATCAGAAATTTACGCATATGCTTACCACAAAGTCCTCATTGGGATCATTCTTGAAAACATAGAACAAGGGAGCCAAAATTTCATTCATTCCTTGCACGTATCTTATACCTGGGTTAAGCTTTGCGTATATAATCAGAATATTTTTCAAAGCTTCCTGAAAGTATGAGATAATTTAATGGTCAAAAAGGTCTGGTTCGGTTGTCTGATATTTTATAAAGCAATGTCTTAATTATGACTAAATAACGATACTGGTTAGACCTGTAAATGAACCAAACGTTCATGAACTGTTCACGAACTTGTTCGGCGGGAAGTTCGGTTATTTAATAAACGAACAAACATGAACACTTTTTTTTGTTCATTTAATTAACCGAACGAACATGAACACATGTTCTGTTCGTTCAATTATGTTTGTGAATGTCCGTTTATGTTCATTTAAATTTTTAGATATACATAAGTAGTTGTATACTTATATAAATATAAACATAAAAGTGGCTTTCTAACTACTTTTGTTAATATAAATTATTATTAGTAATTAGGCTTTCTAGTAATAAAAATACGCTTTACAATGGAAGTTATCGTAATTAATCACTAATTAACATATAAAAAAACTAGTTTATTTCATTTGTCTTCACCTATGTTATTTCAATTATGTTAATCTGTGTTCGTTTAAGTTTGTTTGTTTGTGTCCATTAGCATTCATGAACTGTTCGTTTAGTTTTAAACGAAAACATAAACGAACACGAACATACCCATTTTCTTAAGGAACAAACATGAACACAAAAAGTTGTTCGATTATACGTTCTTGTTCGGTTAAAGTTAAATGAACGAACATAAACACACCTCTGTTCGTGTTCGTTCGGTTCGTTTACAGGCCTAATACCGTTACAATTTAATCTCTACCTTTGAATAAAACGAGTTAAGAGGTTGTATGTACTAAAGATAGACTTTGGGATACTTTAAACCTGTTTAACACAGTCCCCTTCAATCTAAACTGATTTTATTTAACCCGTTTGAGATCACACACCACAGAAATCGATAAGCGAGCCCAAGATAGAATGTAAAAAGAAATGATCGGATACCTGATTAGCTTTTGCAGAAGCTGAGTCACCAGAGAAAAAATGCATGTCTGGATGTGTGCGCTTTACATCACGGTCTATCTGTTCAATGATCTCAGTGTCCTACAATAAATACTAGTAAACATCAACTTGATCATTAGATTATGGCTATTTTGATCCATTTACTTATGTTGGTTGATTTAGGTTGTGTTTTATCTTAACATGTAAAGGTAACTTAAAAAACTTGCTTAAAAGGAAACAGGTAGTATAAATAGATAAAGTGATCTTCATATTGTAGTTCAATATTCCTAGTTATGAGAAGTTAGAAGACTAGTTGGAGTCTAACTAGAAGTCTAAGTCTTGTTTAGCAAGTTATTGTTAGTATAAATAGATAATTAGGGGTCAATGTATTTTGTGTTGTGCGTTCATAATAAAAAAGAGTCATGAGACGGTGAGAGTTACTCACAAAATATCGTGTGTTATTTGTGTGATCATGGCCAACATATTGAACACAAAAACTAAATGCATAATACAAACAAAACTGAAACCTTTCTCTCACAGTCATTCAAGTAGTAGTGCAATCGTGTTTAATATCAAGCTTGCACACTCAGAATATTCTCATAACAATTCTATAGTACCATATTTTAACCAAAATTGTAGCTCTCTTACCTCTAATAAAAGAAAGCATAAATGTTCAATGTTTTCTGAACAAATAATTATGGATATATCTATAGTGGAGTGAATGTATCCTGCGTGATGAACTTTTCTCTACATTAAAGTATAAAACATAGCAACAAACAGAAGATTTACATATAATCTGTATGCAGAAGCATTTGGATCCTTTTTATTGTTGTCAATTGATTTACATTGTGTTTATGCCCAAATGATGTTGTATACTAGGATACATGATTTACATTATATTGTGCCACTCTGATCATTTTCTTGGTAATGGGCGATTTCTTATTTCTGTATTCTTTCTATATTCTTTGACTTGTTGTGTTGGTTTGCTGTACGTTTTCGAGCCGAGGGTCTCTCTGGAAGCAGCCTCTCTATCCCTAGGGATAGAGGCAAGGCCTGTCTACATCCCACCCTCCCCAGACCCTATAAGTAGCTTTGCTATTTGTGGGATTTACTGGGTATGGTAGTTGTTGTTGTTATTGTTGTCAATTCTCATACCATCAGAGAATGAACATTGTATCACATATATAGTTTAATAGTTAAAAGTGCAATCAGTGGCACACATAGAACTGCGAAGGGCTTACATTAAGAACTGAATATAAAAAATCATTGCATAAAACATATATAGCAGAAGCACATACCTGAAAGAATTGATTCCAGACACTTGTTTCCCCTAGACTCAAAGGATGCTCCCCCTCAGGTATCTCTGACCTTGAGAGTAAACCCTTGTCTTCGCCATTTTGAGAAGATGTAGACTCTTCCGATTTCCTAGTGATTTCTGACTGACTAGCCAAAGAGACATTCAGAATCCCGAATTTGAAGCAAACAAATAAACTTTGAAAAGCAAATACAACTTCTAAGTTCTAAGACTAATCCCTTTATTTAGTTATGTATTTATTTATCGCTTAGATTCAGCGTTTCTTCATATAATGCACTCTGCAATCATGAATTCAGGTCTTTTAACGAAAACTTACAGGATTCTTCAAAAGATCCTCTTTAAAACTCTTGTACTGAGACCTCTTCTTGGCCAATTCTGATGGCCAAACCCCCTTGTCTCTGGGAAGATATCCTAACAACAGCTGTAAACATAAACAGATAACAGATTACAATAAATAAATAAAAAATCAACTAAAATCTCGTTTTAATGATATCCAATAATTCTCCTTTTATAACAAGACCTTCAACAGAAACTATAATTCCAGTGCAGTAAAATGACAATGAATCTCATTTCACATGCATAACGAATAACCAAACATATGTCAAATCGAACCTTCCACACAGTCGAACGAATGCCAGCACCATCTGGAATACCAAGTGAAGCAAGTCTCTGCAGCTCTCCCATATTTATCGTCTTCTTTGAAAGCTACATCACACAAAAGTAAACCGTTAAACCAAATTAACATCCTAATTCAACAAATTTGTTTTTGGTTGCCTCAGTGGAGACTTCCTAGAAGTTCACCCATCCTAATACTACTACCATCTCCTGAGCATGCTTAACTGAAAAATTTTCATATGCTCCACAGCCAATGCAGCCAAAACGCGTTGGTAATTCAACAGATTTGTATGTTAACATTACTAAATTCTCTTGTTCCTTCTTAACTCCAACACAATCAGACTTAAATCACAACGCACAACTAACATCTACTACCACCTGAGCACGCTTAACTGTCGAATTTTCACCTGCTCCACAGCCAATGCGCCCAAAATGCGTTGGTAATTCAACAGATTTCTATGTTACCATTACTAAATTCTCTTATTCCTCCTTAATTTCATGTTTTCAACAAAATCACACTTAAATCACAATAACACACAACTAATATTCTCTTTAATTATTCAATCTCAACAACAACAAAACACAATAAACCCTAACAAACTGACATTTTAATCATAATTGTGTATTATTGTGTGTGTAAACTGTAAACAACTTCTAACCTCTTGCAACAGCTGCGCCTGACGAGAAGCATCTTCACGAGGACTAATTTCATTATCACTACTACCGCTACTAACCACCGGATCCCTAACCTCAGTCCTCTGAACCGTCTGAACCGGTCCAGCCGGACCGGATTTAAACGGCGATCTGGTTGTAACTAAACCAGGAGACGGTGGCGATTCACGCGGTTCGTTGACAGAAGTTTCGGAGGAAGCAACAGACGGAGGTTTTGAAGTGTGATTACCATGCGAGGGAGAATCCGGTGGCGATTGCGGTTTGGATTGTGATTTAGGTGGTGGTGGAGGGTGGCTGGTGGTGGGAGAGGACCACATGGAGCTGTTGAGCCACTCTGGAACTCGTTTGTTGACCATATTGTTGGATCGATTTGCTAGGGCTAGGGTTTCGATACGCACTGTGAGTATAGGGGGATCGTCTTCTTCCTCGTGGAAACCAGTCACGTGATTAGATCGTGTTGAGACTTTAACGCCATGATTGTTTGCACTTTGGTTTCTATAGCCACGTGACGGTGGTTAATTTCAAAGTTGGAGATAAAAAGATTGGATTAACGTTTTTTTTTTATTTTATTGAAAAAATACGAAAATTACTAAACTTATCCTAAATCATGAATGACTAGGGACGGTTTGTTTATCTTTTAACTAGGTTAGTTCCCCGTGTGTTACACGGGTTGAACAATTTAAACTATATAGTATAGATATTTCCTGTAAATGCAAAACAGAGACAGAGAAATTTATATACCATATTGACATAAATGAGTTAATATAAATGTAACCCATCAACTCGTACATAATAATTAATGTCGTAGAGTTCGATAAGACGACTCTAATGTCGGTTGAATGAGGTCAATCAGAGTCTATTTGATACCATTTGTACGACTTCTTATTTTTTGAATCTTTGTATTTGATTCTAAACCTATTATTAATATTATTGATAATAGTTTTAGTTATATATATCAATAATATATTTAATCTAACATATTAATATTCTTATGAATTTCGAAACTTGTTTAGGTAGGATTTAAGATTCTATTGAAGTTTTAGTTTAACAATAGGTTATTGAATTAATAATAAGAATTTGTATTAGATTAGATTAAATATTATTATTATTTGTATTAGATTAGATTAAATATTATTATTATTAGCATTATTAATAATTTTATTCAATTAAATGAGAAAATGACAAGTGTTCTAAAACAGGTTTCTTTTATTATATAGTATAGATGAGATTTTTAAGGCCATAGGGTATAGGGTGGGAGTTTGGGCGTGGGTTGAGGGAAAACGCCCAAGGCACCACCCCGGATAGGCTTGGGTTGGGGCGTGGCCCCTTGGGGCTTAGCTTTCAAGCCGGGCGTGGGGCGGGGGAGCAACTGACATGGCGGACTGTGAATGGTTATAAATGTGTGTGTATATATATATATATATATATATATATATATTAAAAAAAAAGCTGAACCAAGCCCCAACCCAAGCCCCACCATACGCCTTTCAAAGTGGGTTGAAGACTTGAGTTTGAATTTCCACGTGTCAACCAATGCCCCAACCCAAGCCTCACCATACCCCATGTCTAATGGTTCAGATCTTTTACTTGTTCATCATTTAATGTTTAGACTATTTGTTTTGCGCGCAGATTTTCTGTGAATGGTTAAGAATTATACTGAGTCTTAATGGTTAAGACTTCTTATCTGAATTGGTCATTTGAACGGTTAAACATTATATTGGTGAATTTTGGGTGTGTTTTAATTGGTTGATTATTATTATTATTATTATTATTATTATTATTATTATTATTATTATTATTATTATTATTATTATTATTATTATTATTATTATTACCTATATATTAAAAACACAAAAAGTAATGAAAATAATATAATTTAATGAATAGTACCATCACTAATTACCTATATATTAAAAACACAACTGAATAAACAGTAATGAAAATAATATAATTTAATGAATAGTACCATCACTAAGGAATGAGTAAATGATATTGGGTTTTGGTACCGGTATCAAATTTATCAAACCGGGTGTATTTTCGGTACCGGTTCGGCACCGGTATTCATCGGTCTTTACCCTCAGATACTGGTGTTGTACCGGTACCGACCGTATCGAGCTGTACCGTACCAGGTATATTTGATACCGGTACCCACTTTTGGGGATTTCAGTAACAGTATTTTCGGTACCGGTTGGTACCAAGCTCATCAAATTCTGTAGCAACGTAGCAATGCAAGTAATTGCACCGTTTAGATTACTTTTCATACACACAGTACGTAAACTGTATTTCGTTTGAATGAGGTTTTATATACACAATAACTTATTTTGCTTAATTTTTTATCTTTTTTTGTGATGAATGAATTTTAGTATGTAAAATTAACTTGGATATTTAGATTATTGATGAGCAAAACGTATCAAATCTTGTAATCAAACCGGTATTGTATCGGTACCAAATTTACTATACCAAATCATTTTCGGTACCAATTTGGTACCCACCTTTTGACGTTTTCAGAATCGTTACTTTCGGTTCGACACCGGTCTAGCACCATACCTGTATTTATTGATTTTTACCTTCAAATACCATATCGTATTGTACCGAGCATTTTCGGTGCCGGTGCCTAATTTCGATGATTTTTCGGATCGGTACTTTCGGTGCCGTTACCGGTACCGAGCTCATCCATATTTTAAAGTGTTAGAACTGTAATAACTGAATTGAAAACAACCGAATTTCCAACGTGTAGGACGTGTGGGTCCTATTATTATATATTATGTTATTTAAAATTGTTTTTTTTTTGAACGGATTGACTATCCTTTTCACGACATTTTTATTTATGTTTTGATATTCGGTATCTGCTTGCCGTTACTGACACGTGTTTGCAGTCATTGGGTCCCCGCCGCAACGCGCGGGCGGAAAACCAACTAGTTATTATTATTATTATAAAAACGCCACTAATCACGCCGCTCTCACTCTTCCTTCTTTTTGCACCACGCCACTTTCTAAGTCACATGTCGAATAACGCCACTCTTTCACCCCCCCCCCCACTCTGTATAGTCTAATGGGTTGGGTTCAAATACATAGTCTGCTAAAAGTTTAGAATTAGAAAGTCGGAGAAAATGTATCAAACGGATTTCAATTGAACCCATTCTAGCGATATTGGAACCGTCCTTTTGACTCTAGGATCTTAGATTTTACGTTTTTGCTTTTGGATTTTTAGCTTGTAGATTTTAGAAAAAAATCATATTATTGTCTTTTTATTTGATATTGTTTATTTTTATTTTCGTTATTGTGTCTTTTTTTTTTCTCTTTTAGAAGACTGTGTAGGATAATTCAATCCTATAACTTTATATCGAATCAAATAATAATGGGGTAGTCGATAACATATTTAAGTAACATGTGAATATGAATTATTATGTTCATATTTTCGTATGACATAATAAAAAAAATATTTTTTAAGTAGGGTACAAAATCACAAAGTCATGGATATATGAATCAACTTTATATCAATATCAACTTTTTGAATTTTCAAAGACTCGTTTTTTATTTTATTTTTGGACATGAATTATATTTTATTCATTGAATATAAAAAGAGAGGTAACGTCTATTCATTGAATAGAAAAGAGAGATAACGTATAGGAGGCTGGTTTAATAAGGCTTGATCATGACATAGAAATCAATTGAACAATATTAAATATGTTCCACATCACAAGATTAACTGTTATTTTGTGGTTTATTCGTAAATCATCGTCTTGTCGAGAGATGCATTGGATTTGTTGGTTATCAAACAGTCGTTTCTGGTGTGAGATTGGTTAAATTAGTGTTCTATTGGCTATATACTATACTTTTGAGAGATATTCTTTATGGGTCATGCTATTCACACACGGAGAAAATTATTTTTACACCCCAAAGCGCCGCGCTATGACCATAGCGGGGCGCTTAGCTCGACAAAAGGTGATTTAGCTGACGTTTGAAACATAAGTTGCAGAGACATAAAGGTGAAACGAGGTTGCAGGTGTCTCGTGAACCCTAAGCGCCGCGCTATGGCCAAAGCGCGGCGCTTCGACCCCAAATTTTCACTTTTAAAAGCTGCTCAGACACAACATTTAGCATTCGCGAGTTTTGTTGTTTGTCGATTTTCTTTGCTCTATTAGTTACGTGTCTTGAAAAAACGATGTCGTGGTTAAGCAACTATCTTTTCGGTCAATATTCTAACGAGTCAGTTGTTCCTGATTCTTACGAAGGGACTGTAACACCCCGTGTTTTCCAAAGTCAAAGTCAAAGTCAAGAGTTGACTGTTATTGGAATTAAAGATTAATAAAGATTAATTTCATTTAGTTTCATTTTTGATTTTCATATTATTTGGAGTAAGTGTTGTATAATCAAGCTAATCGACCGATAATCGAACTGTGAATCAACGACCGACTGTGAATGATAGGAAGTAACAACGCAATAAAGCTAGTCAATCAATAATCAAGCTAATCAAATCAATCATCAAACTCAAGTATGGATAATTTTAAATGCTTTTATACGTGTGTGTGTGCCTTATGTGTTACTTGTGCATGTTTACTTTTATGTTAAAGTGTGTGGTGAATCAATCAAATTCAATCAAGACTCAAGGGTGAATCAAACTCAATCGAAATCGAACCCGAAACGTGGTGTAAGGATGCTTGTATGTTAGATATAGTAGTT